>NW_023501001.1:0-600000 GCF_013461495.1 Botrytis fragariae
CCTGGTACCTAGTATAAGTACCTAGTAGCCAGATGCTATAGATGTTATAGTTATGATGCTTGATACTTACCACCTCCCTAGGATCTCCCATGGGAAAATTGAGATCTCTACAGAGGATTCATGCAGAAATACGGAGCACCTGGATAGTAGACAATAGCATAGCATAGCATAGCATCGGCAGAGATGATATGATATCTCGGCTCTGTTCGTTAGATCATTGTTCATTGTGTGATATCTTTTACTGCAATGGTGGGAATTGATACCTATGTTCTCCGTATCTATAGAAATTGTAATGAGTATTCATTCGATAGGTAATTGACTTGGTTCGGAGAAAGATACGGTCTCTCAATCTACAACCTCCTCCTCCGTATCTCTCGCATCTCGCATCTCGTATCTCGTATCCCTCGGAACTATAACCCCGTTGCCAGCCAGACAGACAGACTTCCCTTTCGGCCTTTCTGCCTTCACTCCTTGGCTCTCGTGTATAAGACAGGAAGGTAGGTAACGAGGTTACTCAAACTCAGACAATTCCTATTTGATAATCGATTAGTGATGACGGGCATTTACATCCTGTTCTATTCTAAGCTATGCTATACTGGATACCCAGTATCAATCCCACCATCACAAGCCCCATCCCCCCAAAATCGGAAGACCATCCCCGAGGTAAACTACGTTACACACATAGAAAAGCTTATATTCTATATTCTATATTCTATATTCTATATTCTATACTGCTTTTCTTTTTTACCATTTCCTCTCCCTCTCTTTTCTTTCTTCTTTTGTTGCCTATTCCTATCCCCCAGTTCAGAGAGAGGAGAGGATTCTGGGATGTGTTTGGTTCATGATGTAGTATGTAGTATGTTTGTATATAGTATGTATCGACAATCACCTTTCTTTCTTTCTTTTCGCCCGGGATGTAGATTATCCTACTCCGTACAGTTCATGCACACATACCATACACACGCCGTGCGTTTCAACACATAACTAGACACTACCGAGGGATTTTCAGGATTTTCAGGATGGATGATGCCGATACTTAGGTACCTAGATAACCGAGCCGTGTATACATGTATTGTACCTAGGCATTATGTATTATAGATAAATAGAAGGTTTGAGAGACAGCAAGGTTACCAACTAACTTCAAACAGAGCTAGCCAAGCTGTCAGACGGAAAAAGAAAGGAAGTTCAGCGGGAGGAGAGGGGGCGGAGAGCGAAGTGATACATTGTGAAAATAATTTAATAGTTTGTTTCAACTTTCAGCGGCGAAACAGAGATTGAGATGGAGAGACAGAGGCGGCTGGTATGTCTAGATCGCTTGGGAGGGGAGGGGATGAGAAGGTGAGGTCTCTCGAACTGATGACTGATGACTTGGAACTCGCCAGCTTGTATACTTCCTCTGTCTCTGTATTTTGATTCAACTCTCGATGTTTATTTGCACGCGGCTCGTTTTTTCTATGGGCAGGTTCGGTTTGGGTGTGATCATTTTCTGTCTTATGTCTAGATACCAAGCTATCTATTTCCCGATCGATGAGTTTATGTCCGTAGAGTGATGATCGCTGTGTTTACCTAGGCTAGAAGGAATGGGAAATGTGTGGATGCATATGTACATGCATATTCAATATGCATATATGCACATGTGCATAATGATGACGATGATGGATGGAGGAATAAGAACGAAGGGTGTGGTTATTGAAATGGAGTGGTGGGTTTAGTCACACCCTTACCAAAATGTGGCACTCTTTAGATTTCGAAGGCGAATGGAATTTTCTCTTATTCTTTTCCTTCTATCACATTATATCATCATTATCATTACATTGTGTTACCGGTAGGGAAGTAGGTGTAAAATTCCACCCACCCAAGAAAAGAAAAGAAAAGAATATTCTACCGGGTGTTCCACGCCATCTTCCCATCAAAATCTCATCACAACCATACCAGACACCCACACCCTCACCCACACCCATCTGCAAACATCCCTTCACGTTCCAGTGAGAGAAAATTTTCTCCAAAAAGGAAAGCTTCTAGAAGAGCGCCACGCGTATTCTTTCATCTGTTCCATCGTGCTGTCAGCCTTCTAGCGTATTACTTTATTGGGTTTAATTTGCCAAATCCCTGTTTGGTTCGTTACTCGGTCGGTGTCACAGTGATCATTCGATTGAAAAAATCCCGAGTGGCGATGGGTGCTTGGGCTGGCTGGGCTGGGTTAGAGACTTAGAGTGGATCGGGTCGTGGGACTCGCTCGTGGGAAGGAAGAAAAGAAGGGAAGGATGAGAAGGAAGAATAGGGTTTCGGGGTCGCCGGCTGAGAGCGTGTGCGAGGTGGGGTTTTGGGTTGGTCTATGCTATCGAGAGCAGATGGACATGGACGGACGGCCTGACGGGGTTTGGGGATGTCTTGATTTCCGTTATTGCGCTTGCTGACTTTGACTTGTTGATGGTGAATGATTAATGATTGATGTGAGTCTTTTGGCTTTATTAGAGTTTGCTTGGAATGGAATGGTCAAAGAGGGCTGAGAAATAGGCTCCATCTCGGCGTGAATGCCGAATGGAAGGTTAGGTTAAAGGAAGATAATTGGGCGCTTACGATGGCATCTATCAATTTTACCTCTACCTGCGCAGTATACGCCCTCCATACAACTTTCCATGCGACCCGCTCACGCCCAAGCCTGCAGGAGGACTAACCGACCTAAATCCAGACCGCTCAAAATAACAAACTCTGTACAACCTTCTCATCACGATGCTTGGCTCATAACGAAGAGAAAACAATACACAATACCATATGCAAGACAGACCGACAAATGACATCTCGATCCCCAATTGGTATTCTTCAACGCCCGTCGTTGTTTTTGGTTTTCAAATGCGTATTCACACATATGTATCATCCTCTAGATGCATAATGTATCCGCGCATACTAAGAGATGTATGGGTGTATTCACTCACACCTACCAGAAACAAGCAACACGTGTTTTTTTGGTACCTGACTGGTAGCTAACTAGATAATTTTCCGCTGCAGAAATAATTTTGCGCGTGGTATGCGAAAATTTCAGGTACGCTTCACTGGTCCAGATTGGGAGTGAAATGTGTCATGATTTTCAGGTTCGGTCTCTAGGTAAGTACCTAAATAAGGTGCTTGATCTCGCTTGGATGGTTGGTAAGGCGATCTTCGGTTTGCAGTTCTGGCGGGAGGTTGGATTCGAGGGGTTTGTGATGGGAATGTATATATCGTTCGATTTCGGGTGCTACAGGAGTGGCCAGATAGTTGATTCTTGCGGTGTCGATTCTTGCGGCTTCGAGTGAAGACCGATCAAACCGCATTTCCTGATGAGGAGCGCGAGGCGGTGGGAAGAAGCTTTTCCCCTTTTTGATGCATTAATTGATGGATTGGAGAAGAGGGTAAGGTAGGGCACAGTACCTAGTAGATCATGATGATTTTCATGACATGTGACAGATATCACATGAGTAGGTACTTCTCACCTTACATTCTCGTTGTCTCAGTAACTCAAGTCACATATGCATATACCGACTAGATATATTTTCCTCCGTGATTATTCATTCATCTCCGATAGATATGGATTTTCCTCGGCCCTACAGACAATTTCGTGCTCGGCCTTTATGAGTTCGGGCGTAGAAATTCGGAGTCAATTAACACCTATGAGTAGTACTCAATTACATTCTCACCTCATCTTCCTCATTTTCATAATCATTATCGGCAGTATCAAACTTTTTATCCCCGAATCAATGCTCCGAGTCAATTTCTCGTTCCTGTCTATCTGTCTCATCTCATCTTATTTTGTTATATACGTTTTACATATTTTACGAATGTCACAGTTGATTACTAAACCTTCATCTCCAACTCGTCGCATATAATTAACACATCAAAATCACACGCTGCAATTCCCTCACGTCGCATCCGTCCCATTGGCTCATTTCCATTCTCGGGTCGTAATTGGTTGAGTGTAAAACGGCGATGGATAATTTTCTCCGCTTCATCCTACATTTGATTCCTTCAATTTGGGGAGGAGTGGAATGCATACATATGTTCCTTTTCGTGAGGATGTTTGAATTCACTTACTCCACTGTAACTGTAACTGTAACTGTAAATGTAAATGTATTCTCCTCTCTTACATATTTACATAATCTTCATCATGCTTCACTTCATCATCTGAATAATAATCAATGAGCCCGGAAATCCCGAAGATGCTCCATGTAGGAAGGTAGATGGGTAAGCTAGCCCGATATAATCACAATCTGCAAGGCTGGAGTCCTCATTCAATCTTCACTTTTTTGAATCACATCGTATGGTATCGCATCGTCACCGCAATAAACCCACTCCCAGCTACTCTATATCCATAGCAACCACAAATGCAGACCAATAACATCCAACTGGTAGTTGGGTAATTTAGGGGTCCAATCTTGGGTCTGGTGCTCATGCATACACACATGCATGCATGCATGTCAGAGTCAGGAAAGAAAGACCCTTCTTCCTTGTGAAGTTTATTTGTATGCGCGATCGTCGGTACTTGACTCGGGACGAGGGAGGGAGGGAGATCGGAAATGGGGGTGGGGGTAGGGGTGGGGACCTGAGTTGAGATGAGATCGTGTGAGATTGTATGATTTGAGTATTTATCCTTATGCTAGGGTTCTGTGGTTCTGTGAAGCTTCTGGAAGGTTGGATTGATGGATGAATAGATGAATGGATGGATGGATGGATGAGGTTTGTGGTGGAGGCTTGCGTGTGGGGGTGATGGGGTGATGTTTGGGTGGGGAGTGGCGACAGGGAGGGGGACGAGAAGGAGAAGAGAAGGGGCTTTTGTTGTTAGGATGGGATGGGGGAGATTGTGATGAATGGTGATGAGATGCATCGTGATAGGTAAATATGTGGATAAGGATGATCGACGATTTTAGCCGCGCGCGGAAGAAGGAACGGCTTGCTTCTAGAAGGTTAGAGTGGGGTGACGGGGGTGGTCTCTTATGGTTAGGTGACGTATTTATCTTTTTTTGCTGGGGGAACTGACGTATTTCAGTAGGTGGTTGATGGGGATGAATTTGAGTTTGGTCTTGGTCTTGATGAGTTTGGGTTTGTTGGTTGGTTGGTTGGTTTGTCTGTTTGTCTGTCTGAAAGGGGGAGAGAGTCGCTTATTTTTTATTTTTTCATCCTTTTGGGGCGAGATTGGTATATCGACATAGGTACGTTCAGTTAGATGGCTGTTCTTTGGTTAGATATATTCTCCTTTCTTACATCATGCAATGATATTCTTTGCGAAATGTCTAGTAATATCTCCTTTCTTCATTTGTGGTTGGCGGATGGGTATTTAGAAATCTATCATTCGAATTGATTTAGTGTTCTCTTCAGTTTCTTTTTGGACTGTATCTGATTCCTGTCAGAAGATCGATCATATGATCACTGAGGGCATTGTGTTAGCTGACGAGACGCTAGCGCTTCCTTATATAACTACTAGCTTCGCATAGTCGATAATGATCAAGAATGATTACAACCATAATAGACTCAAGTACTTTACACTTATCAATCAGATTGATGTTAATATTTTTTTGGTGTTGTGGTATCGTCATTTGAGATGGGTGATGAATGTTGCATTTTGTAGGGATTGTCTTGTATCTGTAGATTTCGAATTGCTTGAGAGAGTAGAAGTTTAGATGTGAGGATGTGAGGATGGGGTGGTGGGATGTGTGTAGTTCAATTGTTGATTCTATACGTGATATGGATTCTTGATACTGAGCAGATGATTAGATGGTGGCTATGTGTAGAGAGACTGTGGATCATAGCGTAGGTGCCTGGGTAGTTTCTGTTATCTAGACACTCTGTGGTAGTTGCTTCTCACTTTTCGCTAGGAGAAATGGTTATTTTGCAATGTGTCGTTTGCTATTTGTTGTTTGTTGCTTGTTCTTTCCCTCTGAGATGAGTGTTTTCATGTATCCCTCGGGAAGGAAGGAGAGGAATTTAGTTGCTATCATTTCCCTGAGAAGAAATATGAGATGTGATTACACTATCTTGTGCCACCATCAACCTCATCATCACACTTCGTTATACCACCTCACATCAAACTTCCAGCCATGGCAGAAAATCCCAACGAAGATACTCCGCCCGAAATGATGGATCTAGATTCTTGGTTGGCTCGTCAGTCGTATAAAACTCCCTCGAGTAAGTACAATTCTTGGCTTCTACCTGCTGGATCGCCACGAGAAAAAAATTGTCGGCTGTTTCTAAGATTATTTGTATATTCGAATTACGCACACTGTTTTCTTCTTGAGCCCATTGCATTTCTTTCACATCTCTAATATCACTTTCACATCATAGTTGCACCCGATTCATTATACGAATACAATCTTTCCCTGTCTTCTCCCCCACTGAGCTTTATGCCAAACAACACCTCGAAATCGAACTCGCCCGCACAAAATTCCGACATCCCCGCTCCACGAATCGACCCCCCTTTCATATACCGACGCCAAAAACCTCCAATCTTCAAACGAACCCGAACCACACAAAATAATCCAATCCTCCCTAGACCATCAACTCGCCGATCTTACAGCACTGAAAATTCAGTTACTCCAGCGCTATTTTACCCATTAGGTTCTGAGGGGGATATTTATCCATTATCGCCTATGATGCAATATCTGCATCGAGATAGTCTAGATGAGTTTGAGAAAATTGTGAATGCGATAAAAGAGAAGGATGTGAGGAGGGATATGTGCAGATGGGAAATCATCCGCAGAGGGGAATCAAGTTTAGAGAGTTTGTGGTGAGGGGGTTGGGGTGGGGAGTGAGGGGGTAGAGGTTAGGAGGTTTTATTTTGAGGAGGGGGATTGGAGGGTTTGGATGGTTAATTTTTGGACGGGGAGGAGGAGGAGGAGGAGGAGGAGGAGGAGGAGGAGGAGGGGGATGGTATTGTAGGATAAAGTCAGTAATGTATGGTGGTAAGTGACTCTGATAGGTATTTGTTAGGGATTGAGTTTTGATTTTGGTGGGGGAGATCATGGTTCTGTCTTGGATGTGAGAAATTGCTGATGGCTTTGAACCAGTAGTTCTCGAGGGTTCAAGTCTTTAGGATCATGTACTTTCTTCTTTATATTTCCCAAAAACTGTGTTTTTTAGTTTTGTTTGGTTTGTTGAGATTTCCTCGATTGCGATCACTCTTTCATTAGGATCTTTAGTTGATCAGATCTTCTGATTCCTTGGATATTTTGATCGATTTGAAAGATATTTAGCTTTTCAATTTCTCAATTCCTCAGTGTCTTTCCTAAAATATTGCAAAAAAAGATATCCTGTCAAAAGATCTCCTACTAGGCTACCATACCAAAACTCTCACCCTCACTGTGAATAGATATTTACGGTGGTATTCTCCTGAATTCCATACAATAGTACAGCAATAAGACTTGATTTGGCTGTATCAACATAGTATCATTCTGATAATCTCTTACTTCAAAGTCTTTAAATATCTCTGCACAATCCTTCTCTGTATCAATGTTTCAGAAAACAGTCTACTTTGTTCACTTAAGCAGCATCCAACAGCACCTGCGACTGATATCCCACTACAACAAATTTTCCGCATACTAGCAACATACATCCAAAGCATTTCACAATGCAGAACAACACGAATAATTGGCCCCTTAGCGCTCATGTAAGCTCTATTACTCTACGCCCCTATTATCAGAACGAACAAGTAACTCCATCTCTCCCACGAACCAGACCATCATCGTCCTGGTCCTCATCTCCTTCCATCTCACGATCAAGATCTCAACCGCCATCACCTAGGCGAGCACGATCCTCTACTCCCTCTCCCCCTACTCTCCTCACCACCCGCGAAAAAGACGAAGAATACTTCCTCTACCAAGAAACCCACAACAAAATTCTCTCTCAGATCAACGAGCGCGCAAGCGGTATCACCAATCCGAACGGCAATGATATCGGGATCGCCACGATAGAAGAATCAACGAGACAATATCTCATTTTGAAGACGCTTGATACATGCTCCTCGCAGGAAGTCATGAAAATTGGAATCTTCCTGAGTCGGAATCGCTGGGTTAGATTGTGGTTGCAGAATTTGCTGGATGATGCGGAAGAGGTGAAGAGGAGAGAGGGGAAGGTGGTGATGTATAGGTGGAGGGATGTGGTGGGGGAGTTGGTGGTAGGGAATAAGATTGTAAGGGGGTTGTTGACGGACTTGTTGTTGCAGAAGGTGGAGGATGGGAGGTGGGAGGTGAGACTGTTTTTGGATGGGGATATTGCGAAGCGTGTGGATTCGTTTGGTGGTGAGATGAGTGGGGCTGGTTATTAGCATGGGATGGGATACTTTGGGGGAAGCTTTGGAAGAGGGGAGAGTTGATGAAAGGGCACTATGACAATGGGCAGTTGTGTGCTGTGGCATTCAAAGTTGACTGATCGACAACTAGATAGATCCCAACTTGACAATCTCATCTAATTCAATCAATTTGACTATCATTTTTGATCTCGATATATTGTCTGAAATGCACATGATCCCTATTTGCTTATTGAAATGCGATGTTCTTGTCGCTCTATACTTGACTCGATGTCTAAACTTCAGCCAAGCATCTGCGGGGTATTTAGGCAGTATCGACTGTTCGTCTGAGCCCATATGTATGAGTGAGATTACCAACATAAACATTATAGTTGAGCGAAAGCAGTAGTAACAAGACTGCAGTGAATATCGGAAGCTCAGTGTGCTGCAGTACGTTCTAGCTCAACTTTAGCTTCTCACCAGCGTACCAAGATTGATGTTCGAGTAGGCTGCGCAACGGATGCCTGCGGAGCGGATAGTTCAAAATCTGGGACGGGTGACCCGCGGACCAAATGCAGATTATCTGCAGGTACAATGTATTTCTGCGCAGCCGTTATTTGAGTCGCAATTTTCCAAGACTTCTTCTTTTCTCTATCTCCATCTCACACGCAATAGTATCAAAGTGTTATGTAATTACAAGACATTGATTCGAAACTATTTGCTAACAGTCAACAATAGTCTGGCTCAGCATCCATAAGTCCTACTGTTGGCCACGATGATCCCAATATTGGTTAGTAAATTTCATTGTGTTTTCAAGTCTTAAACGAGACAGCTACTAAGTAAATGACTGGCGGATTGTCCTGGACGTCTCTTTGGCAGAAACATTGCAAAACTTATCAAGAACAATAAATTCACATTGATTGATATTCAACAGGGTCTCCATGAGATTGAATAAGAAGAAGAAAAGGCACGAGTACTCTTATTTGGAGGCATCAAATCCCTTCCAGCCTACAAAATTCAAGAAACACTGATGGAAGTCCTTGAGAAGAATTTCGTCGTCAGGGAATGGTTTGAAAAGCACTGGGGCTTGAAGATGATTGAAAAAAAGCTGGATCGTACGGGACTTATCCGCTGGTTCAAGGAATGCCATCCTTTATTTCTCCAAAGCATAATCCGAAACTTGATTTTTGAAAATGAGCTCATCGACGAGCTCTTAAAGAGGAAGTTTTTGATTGAACAAAAGAATGGGACTTTTGCACCTCGCAAATTCAAGCCGAGTGTCACCAAGGGCCATCCATCTGGATAAAATCTGCGTATTTGATTTGGTCTACACCAAGGGTATTCCTCGCTAGTCTGCGAGAGGCTTCTGGAGATGACTAAAAGGACATGTCACAAAGATCGTACTGGCAGTTACATAAAGAATGCACCGCAATCACCTATATCTCCAAAATAATGCTACGTCCATGAACTTCGTATTCCAGCTCAGTATGGTGAACACAACGCTGGATTGAGTGACAAGATTGAAGTGGCTATCAAAAGTGTGATGATTTCTCACAAAGTCTGGGATCGATATATCTGATAGTGTAGCATAGAGTATAGTATGAGAATCTATATGTAATATGGGTAGGATATCATGAGTTGGGGGATGAAGAGAAATTAGTAGTATACAAAGGTAATATTACATTCCCATCACTTCGACTGAACTATTTCACTCACGCATACACGGTGTTTAAAACTTGGCCAAGAACAGATGCATTATGTTGGATTTGATTAGATTATCTAACTCCGTGAACGCGATTCGCTATATCTGATTTCATGATCTGATATCAGATCTCCTGTGTAAAATTCCAAATTGATAGATACTTGAATAACAACGCTATACTGCCAGCCAGCCAGCCAGCTAGTAGACCCTTTTTCTTTCCTGACTCAAACCCCAAATCTAATCTAATCTCCTGCTAAGGCTAAGCTTAGAGTAAGATACATCCCACCCTATCTAGTTATCCTTTTTCTTATTCTTTCCCAGTAAAGGTACCTCTCCTAGATCAATAGATTCAGCTTGAGCAATTGAAGAAGTCGAGGAATCTGAGAGATGAGATTGTGATTGAGAAGTGGGAGCGGGGGTTGGAGCGGGGGTTGGAGTGGGAGCGAGTTTTAAGGGGGAGATTTCCGGGGTGGGGGTTGAGTGTTGGAGGATTGAAGGTGTGGGTTTGCTTGGAGGCTTGCTTGGAAGGTAAGGGGTTAGTTTGGTAGCGACTGGAGGTTTGAGGTTAGTTTTAAGTTTGGGGTTATGAGTTATGATTGAGAGATAAGTAGATTATGTGTAGGTAGTTCACATAAAAAGAAAGAAAAAGAAGAAATGGGAAGAAAATAGAAAATATCATACCTTCAGAAGGAACCTCGGGAACCTTGGTAGTCTCAGGAGCAATCGCAAATGCACCGTTCATCCTCCGCTCAGAAGTTGCGGCAGCAGGCGTCGGCGTTTCCGGGAGAGGAATCTTCGCTGCGAGTTTAAGTTTTTCGACGGAGGATATTGGATCCGGGATGGGTGTTTCTGGGAGAGGGACTTCGGTGGCTGGTTTTGGGTTCGAGATTGCGGTTGGGGTTGGGGTGGAGGGGAGAGGGATTTGTGATGGTGTGATGGGTTTGGTGGTTTCGGCTGCTGCTCTGGAGGCTGTGGTGATGGGGTGTTTGTTAGTGTTTTGTGGATGGAGATGAAGGTGTTAGATTTATAATAGAAAGTCTAGGGAAACTACATACCAGAGCGCGATTGGGGAGTACTTGGAGTATTCATAACTGCGGATTGATCACCGTAATGTTTATTGAGTGATGCGATGTGATGAGAATACGTTGCAAAGTAAGATTCTCAGGAATTTAGATGGGGAACTGAGAACTTATGTATTGAAACTTTGACTGGAGTTGTGTTTGAGATTGTACAATCAGGAGGTTGTGCAAACAGACACCCGTGGGACATTATGAGAAACAAACCTGGGAGCTGAGGGCAAGTAGTTTGTGGGTGCTAGTGTGGGTTTCA
The DNA here is from genome assembly GCF_013461495.1 of Botrytis fragariae. Lineage (NCBI taxonomy): Eukaryota > Fungi > Ascomycota > Leotiomycetes > Helotiales > Sclerotiniaceae > Botrytis > Botrytis fragariae. The sequence continues at coordinate 11,283 of NW_023501001.1, forward strand.
CTGATGTTATTCACTTTTGTTTTGGAGATTCGCTCAGGATGTGATTAGAAGTATGTAGATATGTAGCATAGAGATAGTTAATAGAAAGTCTTGTGTCTGGGTAGCTCTAAGTGCATTGTTAGATGACATATATTTGCTCATATTATATAAAAAAGTAAGCTCGTCTTATCAGCAATATGTCAATCACGACCGTAAAACTAGTCCTTATCATCTCCATTTCGCAAACCCCACAGATTCTACTATTTATCTCAATCTTCTCTAACGCCTCATTGTTATTAGACAGTACTCCAATCCGTCATTATTCACCTCATTTCCCCCAAAGATTCTGTTTCCTCTCAACGTACTAAGAAGAAGAAAAAACAAGGAAAACAATCTAAACTGTGCAAGTACTAAGAAAATATCTTTGATCCATTTCGCTTAATGAAACGCGTATTGGTCTTAAATTCCTAATACATCATATCCCAAGCTTACCACTCGACCCCTTATTTCACCTCTCGATTGTTTAGGAAAACACACCAAAGTTCTCAATGCTTTAATCTATATTTGTATTGAAATTCTTCCTGCAAATTGAAATTACAGGAAGCTAGCACTATAGATAAGCTCTGTGAAGGGCTAACCCCTCACTAGCTACATCAACACCCTCACATGCAGTCATATAATCAATAACCCAATAACAATCTAACGATAAAGGAGATGAATTAAAATACATCAGGATTGAGTGATAACAATCCCGAGAAGGAACAAAAATCTAATTGTAATTGCCAAAAAATAGGAACGTCGGCAAAAGAGTAAAGAAATCTAACAGGTAAAACAAAGTGAGCGGACATCCAGTATAGTACTACTGTCCCTTTTCGACGACTTTTTCAAGACTCGGCTTTCTTCGTGGCCTTTGTTCTGAGCTTCATCATGAAATATACCAACGCATAAATACCAACAACGAACGCCACAACAATACCGGCATTTCTCCATCCATAGGATTTCTCTGCGAGATTCAGGGTCTTTAAGTAATCCCCACCGTGAGTGTATTGGCACACACGACAATCAGCGGTGGCTTCTGGATTCAAGATGTTGATTCCTTGCCCCATGCCACGCTGATAGATATCAAGATACTCGCCACATGTTTGATTTGGAGACGGGTCAAAGATGGCGAGTTCGTCGTTTGTGCAGTGGACAGTCTTGTCCCAAGATGTGAATATTAGAAGGGAGCTCATGAGGTAATTGTAAGGATCGAGGTAGTATAACCTGCAGGTAAAAGCTGTTAGATTCTGTACAAGTGAAGATTCTTAGTACGAGAATGAATATAAAACTTACCAGTATTTCCAGAAAGGTTCAATTTGGCTGTATGGTACCATGACACCGCAGAACGAAACCAGAGTTGTAATGACTAATGGGTTGACAAGTGACGCAAAGACAGCGTTGGGGGCGTAAGCGGCAATCGCTTGTCCAATAGCAGTATATAAAAGTTCATACATTATCTGGATTCATGTCAGTCCACAGTAGTATAGACAAAGATGGCTGGGCCAGAAAAGACTTACCACAACGAAGAAGACACTTCCAGCTGAGTTTGCTCCAGAGGGGAGACCAGCTGTGAAGTACCAACAGACATAGTACAATAAGGCGCAGACAATTAAGTAAGGAAACTCCGAGACAATAAGCCCGGTAACAAAGGGAGCCCAATGATACATCTTACTCTTCTTTTCCCGTGCCTCGTAGATGTCGCGACGGTCGATAAAAAGAGGCTGAAGCTGGGCAATAACACCCGGAGCCACAAAAATAAAGCTGAAAACAGTGAAAAGATTGCGTTGCAGATCTGTAAGATGATCCCCGATCATCCAAAACGAAAAGCCGTTGAGAAGGGCTAGACTGACATGCATAGCAAACTTGTTGTTGAGGTATTCAGTGTTTCGAAAGAGTGAGATATTCATGCGATGTGTCACATGCTTAATTTGTGTCCACATGGAAGCCGCAAATTCGTAACCATCAACATTATCTTCTACAGGCCTTGCGGCTGCTTCGCTGACCATAGAGTCCAATGTGTGAGAGAGCTTCTCGTGTTCTGGCGATTGCAACCAAACTTGGTTCCAATCCCGACTTTTATCCGAATTTCCCAGCCCTGATACAACATCGATCATGTGCTCTGCTGGATTGGCTTCCGGAGGACAAGGTTCTCCGTGACGTCCGAAGTAATCTTTCAACGTGCTAGCGTTTTCACCGATATCACCAAAGTAGACAGTCTTACCGCCTTTCGCAAGTAATAGAAGGGTGTCGAACTGTGCAAACAATTGCGCCGAAGGCTGATGAATAGTGACCAAGACAGCTTGCCCAGCTCTTGCAAGTTTTCGAAGAAAGCGGACAGTGTTGTAAGCAGATTGTCCGTCAAGGCCCGATGTGGGTTCATCGAGAAAGATAAGGATGCTTGGTTTTGCTACCAACTCGACACCGATGGTAAGACGCTTGCGCTGTTCAACTGAAAGTCCAGCGCCAGGTCGACCGACGAGTGTATGTTCAAGGTCATTTAATTCAAGGAGATCTATGATTGTGTCCACATATCGTAGCTTTTCCTCATCTGGTGTATCGCGAGACTGGCGTAAGAGGGCTGAAAATTCAAGGGCCTCTCGAACAGTTGCCAAGGACTCATGGACATCTAGTTGTTCAACATAACCAGCAGAGCGTTGGAACGAGATTGGGATGGGCCGACCATCGACTAGTACAGATCCATGAATAGTGCCTTCCGTTTTGCGCTGTGCCAAAACATCAAGAAGAGTTGTCTTACCCGCACCAGAAGAGCCCATTAGAGCTCCAAGCATGCCAGGTTTAACATATCCTTGAACGTTGTCAAGAAGAACTCGGTCACCAGTAGGGGTTTTGACAGTGTAGGTCAGATTTTTCCATGTAAAAATGCTCTTATTGCGGATAAGGTCTTTGTTGACGCTCCCACTAGGCGTGTCAGTTCCAGAGACAGATCCAGACTCAGGCAGAGGCTTTTCAAGAGCTTGTGTCTCCTCATCTTTAGGTTGTAGCAGATGCTTCGACTTTTGCTGTTGTTCTCGAGGCACGAGAAGACTCCGGCCACCTTCTCCTAGAAGTTTCCATTTGGAAGTGAAGAATATCGTAAGCCCAACAAACAGTACCCACCATGCGCAGACGATGCCAAAGTTGCGCCATAAGTGGCTGTGACTGAAGGACATAGATGCAAGATATTCGTCACCTGTGACACTTGTGGCTCCAGTGACTGCTCCCCCAACACCAATGCATGACTGTCCACCCTCACCAGTCGCATATCCAGGACCATTTGGAATGAGGTAAGGGCCAACACAATCCAATTGTTGCCCATGAAACTCATTACCAAGAAGAGATTCGAAACCGTACGCCATAGGGTTGATCCAGTAGATCCAAACGAACCACGGATGCATGTCAGGCTTAGTAATCATGTAGCCCATATATGAGAAGAGGCCGACCGTTGTAAGACCTGAGACTTTGGTTGCAGCATCAAAGGTAGGGAAAGCAGCGCCGATAAACCGGAAGAGAGATGTCATGGACATGGCAGTCATGAAATTGACGACCAAGTAAGTAAAGAATGCACCAGCTGTTGTCTTCAGACCAACCATGAAGTAGAAAACAATACCAAAGTGGGTGACCTGGAACAACAGAATAGGAAAGTCGGCAATAATTTGGGCAAGGCAAACAGCTGCGGGGTGATATAGAGCGAAACCACGATGCTTAGCCAAGATAGGCCTGCTTGTGAACGAATCTGTGACTTCCGAAAGAGCTATAAGAGCGTTGTATAGGATCGAAAAAAATAGGGCGCCACCCTTGAGGAAAAGGCCTGCTGAATTGTCTGGAGCGGCATAGAAGAGTGAGCCACCAACCAATGCTTGAATAACTGTGGCGCCTTGCTTCATAATGAGTGTCGACTTATCACCCCACATAATCTGGTACTGCCTGGTGACAGCAGCCTTAATCTGAGTAATAAAATCGGTAGTAACTGGAGAATTTTCGGACACTCCTCTATGCTTCTCAAGGCGTACCATCTCTTTGAACACTGATGTATTTTCCTTGGCTTCTTCACTTGTCACATAGCTTTGGCACTCTTCCAACATCTGAGATTTGATTTCTGATTGCTCGTACGCGGCACGGACTTCACTGGCTGTACGTGGAAAGGATTTCTCAAAGCCAGGAGCAATGCGACGTTCGGTGGGTACAGTCACACCGGTCAAAAAATCTGACCGATTAGAGCCAGAATCTCGAATGAATCCCAGGCTTTCCATGAAAGGAACAGCATCATTCTGTTTTCCGTAAAAGATTTGTTTGCCCTCGTCAAGGACAAGGACTTTGTCGAAATGTTCGTAGATACCGTTGCCAGCCTGATAAAGAGTGACAATGGTTGTGAGCCCCAAGACGTCAGTCATGACTCGAATTGCCTTGATCCAATCTAGAGCTGTGCTAGCGTCAAGTCCTCTTGTTGAATTATCCCAGCAGAAAACACTGGCTCGAGTTGTTAAGCATTCAATGATTGACACACGCTTCCGTTCTCCCCCAGAAACACCTCTAGTGAAGGCGTCACCAACCTTTGTAGAGGCAGTGTGAGAGATACCCACCGATCGTAGGAGAAAATCCTTGTTAAATTGGGCGTACTCCTCAGCCGTCTTGATACCAGGTGGCAAGTGATAGGGTGTCTTCATGCGAGCGGCAAAGGTGATGGTATCCTCGACTGAGAGAGTGGGAAACATGATTTCCTCTTCGTTGTTCATGATGATCTGGCCACGATATTGTTTCGCTTCTTTAGCTGACATATTCCCAAAGCTAACATCTCCTGTGATCTCTTCGTAACCTAGTCTGTTATTCGAGAGTACATTGAGCAACGTCGTGCAACCTGAGCCAGGCCGTCCAAGGACAAGCATCATCTCGCCTGGCTTGACGCAGCCGGATGAGTTGTCGATGATCGTTTTCATCGGACTTTCTTTGGCTGTCTTGTGGAATGGATACATCTGCGAGAGAACATTTTCATTAAATGTGGCGTCGCTGCTGATCCCCTTAACAGTGAGGTTTTGCCAGGTTACACCAAGCTTTCTAGGAAGCTGTCCACCTTCTTCGTCTCGTTCTTTGATTTCTTGTACCTCTGCTGCCATGTGCCATGTCCTTTCATTCCGTGACATGACTCTTGTTGCTCCCACATCCTCAACTTTGGTAATATTAGATGTTCCATCCTCGAAACTGGTCTCGCTTTCCATTTTTGACGAATTGAGCATTAGTCAAAGGTGGAAAACTGTAATTGCAAGGATAGATATGAATCATGTGGATTTGTGTACAAGAATTCCACAAGATGGCCACATGCTGAACACATATATAGCGAAGATTGTGGATTAAAAAATCCTAATCTTACAAACATATCGGCTCTTTGATACGTACGTACTATGATAAATGAGTATATTAGAAAACCATCCGTAGGTGAAGGAGATGGCTTTTACAGTATTGCAATTTCGTGTTATTCAGATACAATGTGTGGACAATTCATGACCATCTTAAAGCCTCCGAAATGTGGGGTGAAAATAATAAGTACGTGAAAAGCTTTGGGGCAGTCAAAACCCTCCGCAGCCAATGAGATACGATTTAATGATTTAAAAAGCCCCACTAGAAAGTTGATGCGTGCTCTGATGCTATCAGAGCATGAATGTCATTGAGCATCGAAACTTCAATTTTGTAGAAGAGCACAACGGACTCCGGAAGGGACCCCGAGCGATTACGTTAGTCAAGTGGTGGAAAGTTAGAGTGATCATGCTCTGGCTGGACTAAAAAATACTCCGTCTTCATCCATCATACATTCGTATCAGTCAACCTTCTTTGCTTTTTTTTTATCGAAGCAGCAGATCGAAAGTCCGTCTCGGATTGATATGTCACCGCGTCCGTCTGTCCTTCGGGAATGACACTTTCACAGATGGGACTCTCTTGAGAATGACGTGACAAATCTACCTTTGCGGTTCTAATTTGCGTTTAAGCAAAGAAATCAACACGACAACCAGTCTCCTCTTAGCTCTCCACATCGTCGACTCTAGCATATCCTACCTTGTAAATGAACTCTGGTGCTCCCACTAAATTTGCTTTTAGATTACGCCATGAGGCATTCCTGAATCACTTTGTGTGATCTTGAATTGCTCTTCTCGGTTGTCGCTTCATTGCGTCTTGAAAGCAAATGTTTCACAATTTTTATTCATACAGAAGACGAAATCATATGCAATCTTGGGGTATGGCAGTTCAGGATTGCTCCTCTCACAACGAAAAGTATTGGATAAGTTGTCAGATGTTAAAAAAAAAATGGCCCTCGCGTGCTGGCCGCTTGGGATGAGCTCTCAGGATACCTCTTGAACAAATTCTGCGCAATTCCCTCAGCCCCTTTTCCAGTTTTTTCAGGATATGGGTCCACATCTTCCTGCATTCTCCGTAACTGGCAGATTTGCTACAGAATTAATTTAAATGCTATCAAGATATCCTCCACGAACATCATTATAGGACAATCAATAGCTACAGAATTCCAGATGAAGACTCTTCCCTGTGGCTATCCACATTCGAAATGCTAAATCACTTTTCTAATCTGTCATCATGACGCAGAAACTCAGTCTGAATATAGCAAGCAGCCTTTAAAGGCTTGATTGCGGTGGACAAAGAAGTCGACTTGAGAGTATGCCCAATCTTGCCCTGGAGCAGATTTTTGCTTTTTGAGGATAGCGTCTGCAATTCTCTCATCCTTGTTTTTCGTGATGGAATCAAGTATGAAAGCCTTATCTTTTTTAAGGGTGAGGTGGGGAGAGAAGTGAGGCCCCTTTGACGGGAAGATCAGAACCTATTCGCCCACAGAAGATCTGACCGAGTGAGGGTAGACAACATCTCTCGCCACAAAAGATTTGATGACAGTCTCGTAATCCTGTCAGGAGAGAGTGGACAGAGTAAATAAGTAAGGACGTAACGTAAGATAAGAGATTGCAATGCATGGATATTTAGATTTGTCATGCAATTTGTGAATATTCAGGTACAAATAAATCCCTTTCTAACAATTGCCATGTGTAAATCGTGCAGTGCGTTCAATTATTGACAACGCCCGGGCAATGAGAAAGGGTGCTGATGTTGTGCCACTTCATATTGAGACTTGGTCTCTGACTACCAAAGACAAGCTTGCGAGCTAAATACTCAGCATGACACTATATCGATAGAATAAGGGAATCCATCACATATCTATCATTTGGCAACCTTAGGAAATAGTACATGCTCGAAACCTCCTTCTGACATTACCAAAGGCACTAGCTCACCATGTCCACATCAGGGGCAGCTTTACGAGCAGCCAGTCAGTTTGATAGCCAAAGTCACGTGGATGTGATATAAGAGTGAGCTTGGCAAATATGTGGTGGTGATCTCGAGGTGATGGACATCAACCCTGGTGGCACAACCACAACTTGAGCAATCGGAGGCGGAGAGCCGATCGCGAGCAAAGATTTTGAGCCCCATGAAATCAATCTGAAAATTTAAGGTTTATGCACGGTCCCATAAAAAGATGAGGAATAAAGTTTTAGCGGGACCAAAGATAGCCACAATCGGCTGCTCCCAAATGTGATCACTAATCCATACGGACGTACACTCAAAACCCTCCGCGGAGGCTTTCGAGAGGCGTGACCCAGGGGTTTTGTGCATCTGTTTGTAAACATGTACTAAGTACTCTGTCGACTGTACGTATTCTGGACATTCATTTGTCCACGGAAATTCTAACATGGGCGGTGCAGCGGTTCATCCATCACAAAGACGATTCTCGTGTGAGTGCTGTAGGAAAATTAAGGCAAGATGTCAACGTTTATATGCGAACAATTCCAAATGTGTGCGGTGCACGCTTCTCGACCTAGATTGCATTGTTGGACAACAAAAGAGAGTTGGAAGACCGCGACGAGCTGCAACTGCAGATGCTGAGGCAGATAAACACCGCAAGAATCTAGGCTCAACTCTCAGTAATCAGCAAGTTACACCAGCCAAGGTACACAACCATGTCGCAAATCCCACCACATCTCATGAAAATCCTTCGAATAAGGAAGGAAACCACCAGAATTGGGGCATAAACTTTCTCATGGACACTCCAATGGCTGCACTCGTTCCAACAAATAATGAAACATATTCCGGAGCACAAGTATGGCCAGCTGTTGATATGAACTCTTTTGATCAAAACTTCCTCGCGTGGGATACTCCCAATGACCTTGATCGCAATTTCTTCTTATCCAACAACGAGTCGACCTTCAGCAGCGCATCATCATCTGCTTCCCCGCTCAACACACCCCCCTCGACAGTCTCATCGCCTGCTGGTAGCAATCATGGCGCCGAAGAAAATATCTCGGAGACGCTGCGCTCACCTCTAATACGATCTATCACAACTTCAGATGCCATGGCTGAGCTTTCCAAAATCAATCTTGACTTGCACACCCGTATGGTTGCTGTAGATGCGAATAGAGCAGCATTAGATTTCAACGGCATCGTCTATGAAAAAGGCCCACTGTTTATTGAAAACCTTACGCTGGCTCAATTCTTGTTAAAGGCATCCCAAGACTTAAAACTTATATTGAGACGGATTGTCAGCAGCCGGACGGCTCGCGGTATGTCGTATTCCACGCAAACAACAGAGACAAATTTACTGGAATCATTAACAATATCATCGCAAGCACACTTAGGGAAACCCCGTGATCCAACATCGTTTTCCTCATCAAGTTCCTCCCCCGCTCCAGAAATATTGTTTGCACCTCTTGCTCTAACCATCACAAGTATTTTCACCCAACTCATTACACTCTGCGAGCTGAACATTGAGCTTATGAATACCCGCATTGCGCAAATTGCCACAAACCCCGTCGTAGACCTCCCAGGCCTCTCTTTAGGCAGCTTGCCTGTGTCAGAACCATGCATACAGGGAATTGTCTTCTGTGAGATCATTGCACACATAATGGAGGGCATCGAGCAAGCTCTAGGCCTCAATTCAGTCTCTGGGGTGAGCGGAACTGGATTGTTTTCTGCGAGACAAAAGGATGTGCTTTGGAGCGAGTTGGACGGAAAACCTGGAATTATTCCAGGCCACGGTGTCATGAGGCCTATCAATGTACGGAAAGCGTTTGGAAGACTTGCGGTGGTTCTTAGGCAAATTTCTATGGATCAATTGGTCATGTGTCATTGAAAATTGTGCTCACAGGATTACACGTTGGTCGGTACTGGTACAATGCGGGTTTCACGTTTGTTTATTTGTTTATTTGTTTTGTACAACTCCGGGGCGTCGAGAGAATGCTTACCGAACTATGGAGAGAATGTCGCATGTTCTGCAATTCAAGTCCTTACTTTTGCTGCATCGGGGGAAACGGGCGTTTTATCATGGACGACCTCTTTTGGTCCGCGACTAACTTTGTAAATACATCCAGAATCAAAAAAACAACCTGGGCCTGATAGCAGTGGATGAATAATGACACATAAGAGGTTATTGCTATGCCACAAAGCGTATCTCAATCTCCAGAACAATGGCGACCTGATTGAGGAAGCTTAGAGATGAGCTTGCGTATGAAGATCTAAATGATCCTGAAGATGCGCTCGTTCCTTTCCTTTCGGGATTCAACGTTGTGATGTCCGCAATAAATGCATTCGTCATACCGAATCAAGTATTTTTGCGTGTGCAGCAAATAAGACCAGTATAGAACGATTCATCTCTTACCTCTTCGCTCCATTCCATCACTCAAAAGGTGGGTTGTTATTAATATTGTCGCCATTCTTATGTAAAAAAGTAATATTGTCCCTCCAGAAATAATCGCATTCACTAACACTAGTACTCAGGAGACATATCATCACTCACATGAAGAAACCTTGCTCTTTTACATTATTGTTCATTTTGTTTGCACCTGTTGAGATGCCTTCTGGCTGCTTTGGTTTTACTGATAATTTCGTTTACTGGTGAGATAATGATAGATGGCTAGAAGTATCTGTGTAGTGAAATCATATAGCAAGTAGAATAGAGCATATAACCCATCAATCAGGATAACCCCCCCCCCCCCCCCCCCAAAGTCGAATAAACTCAAACCACATACCCCAAGCCCAACAAGCAATGCCCGAATCAAGAGAATAGCAGAACATCACCACAACATCACCACAACACAACATCACCACAACACAACATCACCACAACACAACATCACCACAACACAACATCACCACAACACAACATCACCACAACACAACATCACCACAACACAACATCACCACAACACAACATCAAGATACCTCACCAACCACAATCAGATCTCCTAAATCAAATCTACTCATCCAACTCATGATAAGATAAACGAATGTAAATTATATTCTATCCATTCCCATTCCAAATTCAATTCTAATATATTTACTCTAAAAACACCACCCTCATCTAAATCGACATCCCTATCTCAACCCCCAATCCTTATATCCCCTTTAAGAAAATCTACAACGTAGCCATACCCATAGCCAAAACACCCATAAAGAGCGCAGTAAGACTCATCTTATTAATGCTCGCGGACGACTTGGCGGTTGTAGAGGAAGTTGATTTTTCCGTGGCAGCTATTGTAACCCAAAGTTAGTCTTCATTCATTTCACCCCTCTCTCTCTTCAAAAACAAAACAAACAAAAAATAAACTCACCATTCGAAACCTCAATTCCCATACTCTGACACTCCGCCATCAAAGTAGCATTCGCCTCCAACATCATAACCTGCATGTTAGCTACACTAGCGGCAGCCTTAATATTCGCCTCCTTTGTCGAATTGCCCTTGGCAATCTTACTCAATTTCGAATCATCCATCGCTAGATCTGCGATTTTTTGAAGAGCAACTACCATTTTACATTCATCGGCCATGAAGACTGCGGGACAAGCTGCTTGTAATGTAGCATTTGATTGTAATGTTTGAAGTTTTTCGGCGGCATCTGAGGCCTTGAGTTCGATTTCTGCTACTTTGGTCATGTCATTGTTGACGGTGGCTGTAACCAATGTTTCGTTGGCGGCGAAGTCAACGAATTTTTGAAGGAGAAATTGTTGAGTGCATGATGAATTGGTCATGATTGCTGAATCAATGACAGCACAGTCGGCCATGAGGGTAGTGTTGCTTTGAAGCTCCGTGAGTTTCACGGAAGCGGCTGAAGCTTGAGCTTGGAGAGAAGCAGCTCTTGTTGCGTTATCTGGTGGATATTAGTCTGAATGTCTCAGGGTTGATTTATAGAGAGCTGAGAAAGTTGGTGAAATTCGGAGAATCTTGGAGTATAACGTACTTCCGGTGATAGCATCGACCTTGGTTTGATTGTTGGCCAACTGAACCAAGGCGTTCAACTTCAACATTTCTTTGCATGTCTGTGTCTCAGTAAGGGTTCCATTATAACCCTGAGCTGCCACAGCAGTGGAGAAGAGGAAAGAGACAAAAAGTGTTGAATATTGCATAATTGTTATGAAAAAAGATAGAACCGGTCTAGATGAAATAGAACAGAATATTAAACGGACCTGCCGGGATGTTAAAATGTATAGAAGGAGTGAATGAAGATATTATGATTGTTAGAGTAAGAAGAAAAGAATGCTCGTGAGCGACTTTCAATACTTATATGGACATCCGGTACTTTGCACACTAAATCAAATTCATTATCCCACATACATGAAGCCAATCCATGTTTCGGATGACAAGAAATCACGTACTATTGACTTGAAGTTGAGAACAGATGGATAATCGGGTTGGTTGTGATCATTTGAAAGCTCTCGAGCCCATGTATTGGAACAGATCATGCTTGGGAATGCAATAATCATCCTGTCTCGCTGACGAGTCTTCTATTTTTGAAATGAGACCATAAACGGCTAGATTATCGAACTCGCCGACTTTTCAAACCTTCTTGCAGACTTCCATACTATGCCAATTTCTCTAACGTTATGTTTGCGAGATTTGTAACGCCACTCCTTTCAGGATGCCTTGCAAGTATTATGGGGTTATCTTGATTTAAGAAACGTGGGTGAAATTACGCGAAACAATCAGGTTGCAGATCTCCCGCTTTGATAAACCTCAATTGGTGAACATTTGTTGTTTCAAAGTATCGATAAAGTGTCAATGCGGCTATGATGAAAAGGGACACTTGTCATTGGGTATCTATTTAGTATATTGAACATGCAAAAGAAACGTTTGTCCATGGAACCGTAGTCTAACGTTTTGTGTGACGACACTAACGTTGGAATCTCGAGGCGCATTAAGCTTTCTACTGGGAAAGTTCAAGCATCCCTTTTCCGTTCTCTTCTCCAATCCACAAATTTGTGGGAGAATAATCTGCTGAACCATTTCAAAGGTTCCTCAGCAAAACTACTAGGGAACATGTTCCATTCGATTTCATGTATCTTCTTGTTCACAAGGTCCTTCCCAATTTGGACCGTTTCGCCATTTTCTTTATATTCCACATCAGCCTCGATGATAGCTCCATTTCGTGCTGTGAAGTTGGCCTTGAACTGTATCTTTGCATCAGTAATGTCGATCGTGTTTCAATTTCCCGTGCTACACTCACATATGGTGGCAAGTCTCTGGGAAGCGGAAGCTGTGTGTTTTTATTTTTTATTGATGTATCTGCTGAAAACAAAAATTGGGGAGTTTGTGAGAATATCCAATCTAAAGACTGTTTTCCAAAATGTCAGCTTGAGGTTCTAAAGTGAGAAAAGGGAGGGTCTAATCACGCACAGTAAGCTCTTCCAAACCTTTAGATATCTCGGGAACTTCTTTGACATCCTCCCGTAAGAGTATTGGTTCTTTAGGACCATACATCTCACTAAACTCCTCTACTACGGCTTGTTCGAATGCCTTATTTTGAATCTTGACATTTGCAACTGAAGAACTAACACTTTCCACACCACGAGCAGTGATGAATCTCATTGCAGGGGACCTCAAGAATTTGCCAATGTCTGCAATATTTGGAGAGTTTAGTAGACAAGTACCATGGTGAAGAGATCTTTCCTTTGTTAATTTGTAGGCCGAACCTGATACCTTGAATACTTTGAACCCGCTTGTACCCACGTCTGTTGGCTTCAATACTATATCATGTCGAGCATTAACCATAGCCCGATCAACACCAAGCTTATGTAAAGCTCTCACTACCATCTCGGCATGTTTATCGCGATCGAAATGCGACGTAGGGCATATGACACAGTAATTGACATTTCCAAGATCATGAAAGACTGTTCCTCCACCCGAACGTCGTCGAACCAATGCTACATCTCCAATTGGGGATTGTGCGAGTAGACCAAGATTCACTTCATTCCAAGGGTTTTGATTTCGTCCAATAACAATACTGCGTTCATTGGTATAGAGAAATAAGATGGTAGAATCTGCGGGGGTCTTTTGTAGAAGATAATGCTCGATAGATAAGTTAATGAATGGATCGTTTGTTCGTGATATGTATATTTGGGATTTGTTGGCTGGATTGGTAGCTTCTTGGACGAATTTCCCTATTGATACACTACTATGAGTGGAAACATTTCTTCGAACAAAGAACCCTTTGGTTATCGTGCTTCTGCCACGTAATACGAACTGGCGCATTAGTCCTCTCGAAGGAATTATTGATTTTTGGTACATTTGGAAATACCCAAGCACCCAAAATATCCTCCGGACGTTGAATTTGTTGACTTCTTCATACGAAGTTCGGAGATGGTTCAGATAAATTGGCATTTCCAGATTTCCTAGTGAATTGACAAGGGTATTCTTCGGGATATTACCACATTACCTCCACCAGACTCTCGATGACCAGGGGATTTCTTTTCCCATCTCACATCATCCCACATCATCCCGACGAATCGGGTCCGGGCTCGGAAAAAGTCAAGAAAGAGTCATCAATTCATTTTTCGATTTTTATTTACATATAGACTCTTGTTGATACCCTCTCTACTTTATTCCATATTCCTCACGCTTCTTCTCAATATGTCTACATTTGGTCAATACTTCAAAGTTACTACGTATGTACAAACCATTCAATTCAATTGACCCATCATCACCATCACCAGTTCCAGTTCCACGCAAAGTTACCCCTCCATTCCAAAATCACTACAAAAGTACTAACTTCTCGTCCTTCTTATAGCTACGGAGAGTCGCATTGTCGCTCTGTAGGATGTATAGTCGATGGAGTTCCACCAGGAATGGAGCTCACAGAAGCAGATATTCAACCTCAAATGACTCGTCGTCGTCCAGGTCAATCCGCCCTCACCACTCCCCGCGATGAAAAAGATAAAGTCGAGATCCAATCTGGAACAGAATTCGGAATTACCCTTGGCACACCTATTGGAATGATTGTTCGTAATCAAGACCAACGACCACACGATTATGGAAACAAAACAATGGACCTATACCCTCGTCCTTCTCACGCGGATTGGACATACCTCGAGAAGTACGGTGTAAAGGCTAGCAGTGGTGGTGGAAGAAGTAGCGCAAGAGAAACAATTGGTAGAGTGGCAGCCAGTGCCATTGCTGAAAAATATCTAAGACTCGCACATGGAATTGAGATTGTCGCATTCGTTTCTTCCGTTGGCAGTACCCATATGTTCCCACCAACCGTTGAACACCCAAGTCCCTCCACAAACCCCGCTTTCCTCTCACTTATACAAGACGTTACACGGGAACGTGTCGACGAATTCGTTCCGGTCCGCTGCCCCGACGCTAAAGCATCCGAGAAAATGGCCGAAATCATCGCAGAATATAGAGATAAACAAGACAGCATTGGAGGAACTGTTACTTGTGTGATCCGCAATGTTCCATCCGGTCTTGGTGAACCTTGTTTCGATAAGATGGAAGCAATGCTTGCTCATGCTATGCTTAGTATCCCAGCTTCCAAAGGTTTCGAAATCGGATCCGGATTCGGTGGTTGTGAGGTCCCAGGTTCCAAACACAATGATCCATTTATTCTTGCTACTGAAGTACCACCTCTCGAGACTGGTGCATCAAAGAATGGAATTCCTCGTCCTAAGTTAACAACTAAGACAAACAATTCTGCTGGTATTCAAGGAGGTATCACAAATGGTGCACCCATCTATTTCCGTGTAGCTTTCAAACCAGCAGCCACCATCGGTCAAGCCCAACAAACTGCCACTTATGACGGTAGTGGTTCCGGTATTCTCGAAGCCAAGGGTCGTCATGATCCATGCGTTGTTCCTCGTGCAGTACCTATTGTAGAGGCAATGGCAGCTCTCACAGTCATCGATGCATTAATGGCACAGCAAGCCCGTCAAACCTCCAGGAGTCTATTACCACCCCTCAAGAATATTGTACCCGCAAAATACACAGTAGTAGGTGGTGAAGCTGCAAAGGAGAAGATGGAAATACAGGATAAGGGAGTTGCAGGTGGTGTTGATGGGGAGGTTTTAAATGGATCAAATTAATTCACCCTTTTGAAGTGTAAATTGTAAATAGTTTGGGTAGAATAAAAGCGATAAATAGGCTAGTTTCTTGACTTTCGGCGTTATGTCCTCTGATCACTGTATTAAAGATGGAAAGACGATGACGATATAAATTTGAAACTCAACTCCCATTACCTCTTACCGATGCATGGAATCACTTCTGGTCCGATATTTTCCAGCCGGATCTAGGATTAGAAGCAGCCATCGAGATGGAACGAAGATTAACGCCCCTGAAATATAGCCGCATTAACTACTCTAGGCGAAAATCCAACCGAGTGATCATGCATTTCGCCAAAACAACCTCAATTCCTCATCACCCCAAGCATCTCAACCACACAAAATGAAACAGAGAGATTTGTTTTAGCTGTTGAATTTGATTTTATCTATTCCTCCAAATCCTCATAGCAAACTAATCCCTGTGAGTTTCTGAGACAGTGGAGTCGTCCCCCACATAAAAAAACGGAAAAAAAGAATCTCGCTTAGAAAATTTGCTCAAAAAGACAAACTCATCAACGCCTCATCTTTTGATCGATGAGAGGATGAGCGATGAAAATGTATTGGACTAGCGGCGAATCGAACGCCGGACCTCTCCCATGCTAAGGGAACATTATACCACTAAACCACAAGCCCGTTTTTTGTTGTGGGAGGGAACGGGAGGAGATTTATGAAGGAGGAATGTAAGTGGGGAGGAGAGAGGAGGGGTTGAAAGGGAGAGATTGGTGGGAGGGGGACGAGTGGGGCGGCGGGGAAGGGGAGAAGGGAGTGGAGTAGAGGGTTTGTTATTGGTGTTGGGTTTGGACTTTGGAGTTTGAGGGGTGAAGGTGATGGTTGTGTGGATGGATGAATGAATGGATTGTGCGTACTTCACATTGTCAAGGGCAAGATGAGGTGATGTATACATCGACTGGAAGTATCCAGGTCTTATATACAATACTCAGTATCTCTCTCGTTAGCTCGTATAATATCTACTATGTCTGCTTAGGAACCTCTTCTATTGTTTTATGCTATCTTGGATATTTGGAATATCCCTATCCTGCTTGCTTGTTTCATCTTCTAAGAACGGGGTTGCTCTTTCTTCTTGAGAGGATAGGTGGTTTAAGCATTTTGGTTGAAGATGGGGGGGTTAGTGGATTTTCATTGTGGTTAATATACATTCGGTATTGGTAAGGGAGAATCGCAGAATTGCTTGCTATATGGGGAAATTATATAATACTCGTTACTTATTACCGAATTACTGTCTGGGCATTGTCATTCTTATTCTCTGGGCCGGGGGAGGAGGGAATGTTTTTTGCATTGTAAGTAAAATACGAAAGTGGGTGAATGCTAAACTTGGGCTCTCGGAATACGCGAATCAAGGGTTTGAGCTATATAGGTTAGTATCTAATTGGTTGTTTTGATGGTATGATTCGTTCCGTTTGTTTATAGAGAGAGAGCATGGTAGACCGAAGGAGGGAAGGGAGATAGAGGAAGGGAAAAGATGGTAGAGGATGGATGGGTCGAGTAAGCGAATCAACTCCCTATCCTGATCGGTTTTTAGCGGGTGGGGAAAGAAAAAAAGACTGGGAATTTGAAGCGAGACGGGAAGAATGAGTAAAATGTGGGATGAGTTGCTTTTGTCCATAGTATTCAAGTCTCCCGACTCATCCGATTCATAATCAAAAGACATGTAAATAGAGCCTATTTAGAAAGAAATCAAGCTTGAAGACCCCTAGTTACCATGTCCTTTCAGTTTCCATGTGGAAAGACGCTTTACAAAATCGGGCTGCCACTTCTTTGCTGCCAATTCTAGTATCTCTTCTAACGTCTTCTCTGTGATTGGAAATTGATCCCCCATTCTTTCAAAAAGAATCGACATCATGTCTTTTGCGGTTTTCCCCTCATTCCCCGCTGCGATTTTAAATACCTCTTCTGTGAAAAGAAGTTGGTTCCCTCTTTCTTCAAAGAAAAGCTTCATAATATCATATCCATACCGCTTATTACCTACTGCTTCTTTAACTATATCTTCTGTGATAGGAGCCTGATACCTCAGCTTTTTAAAGAGATCTGACATAATTTCTACTGTCCCATACCACTCATTCCCTGCTAGAATTACTAATACTTCTTCTGTAATAGGAACCTGATCCCCTAGCCTCTCAAAGAGAGTTGACATAATTGTTACTAGATCATACCCCCCATTCCCTACTAGAATTTTTAATACTTCTTCTGTGATCAGAATTTGGTCCCCTCTTTTTTCAAAGAGAAGCTGTATTATAAGATATCCTTCCCGCCTATTACCTGCTGCTTCTTTAACTATCTCTTCTGTGATCAGAATTTGGTCTCCTTTTCTTTCCAAAAGAAGCTTCATTATATCACATCCACTCTTACCATTCCTTGCTGCAGCTTTTAACACTTCTTCTGTGGTCGGAATTTGGTTCCCTCTTTTTTCAAAGAGAAGCTGTATTATAAGATATCCTTCCCGCCTATTACCTGCTGCTTCTTTAATTATATCTTGTGTAATCGGGACTTGATCCCCTCTTTTCCGAAATAGAAGTTTCACTATCTTATATCCCTCATTTATATTTCCTGCTACGATTCGAACAACCTCTTCTGTAATTGATAGGTCCTCTCTTTCTCTGAACAATAGCTCCATTACATCAGTTCCGCAGCAGTAGTTAGCTGCTGCAGCCTTGACTACCTCTTCCGTGATCGGAATATGGCCGTTTCTCCGCTCGAGTAAGAGCTTCATTGCTTTGCAATATCGTAATGATGCAATCTTGACCACCTCTTCTTCTAAAACTTGAGCGGCGCTTTCTCCTGTCTCAAGGAGATGCTTCATTGCTTCTAGCTCTTCTGCCTCTCCCAAGAGTCCCCACTCTCGATAATTTAACTGTAGAGCAGCTATACTGATTAGTGTTTGTGGGTGTTCGACCCCCTGTAGTTGTTTTCCTGTCCGTATCAATTGCAGAAGTAACTCTTCTGCATCAACATACCATCCTAATTCTTTCCATATCAGAGCTACGTTACGCATTCTAATCGCTTTATCCCATATTCTCGACCCAGTCTCTGAATAACCATCCAGATTTAGATGCTCTCCTGCTTCTAAATTCTCATTCATATATGAATACGCCTCTGCTTCCGAACACTCATCTGCTTCCGAACACTCATCTGCTTCCGAATACTCATGAATATCGGAATTCTCATTAGAATCGGAATTCTCCTTCGCCTCTGAACTCCGCTCCAATTCTGAGCAGCCCTCCGCCTTTACATTAGTCTTCGCCTCCAAACCGTCACGTATCTCTTCGCTTGATTCTATATTTTTCTCCGCCCCTTGAGTCTCATCCGTATCTAAGTTATTCTCGAGTATTGAGTTTGAATTGACAGGCCCTCTCAAGTTCTCAGATTCCAGACTTCCTAACTTCTTCCGAGACCCCCCCAAGTCCCATGCAAGTAGGAAGTCGCATGGGAAATTTGTTATTGATCGCGCAGTTCTGTGCCACTTTGATTTCATTTCTAACGTGAAATCCATAGGAGTTGCTGCAATCACAATGACAGAGAAATGATCCCCACAAAGTCTGATAATCGTTGGGTTTGAGACACCTTGTAAAATACAAAAGATATCACCCCTCCGTATGCTTTTCCCCGTCATCGGGATGTTCCAAATAGCTTGTATTCCTGTTTTGCTTTGCAAATGTCTAAAAGCATCAGTGAAATCGAAATTCACCATTTGCGTGCCATTCCAACCAGCATCGACCTTCACCGAAACCACATCGCCAAGAATAAAGCCCTTACTTTTGATCACTGCTATTTTCTTATCTCGCGGGAACCTCACAGTGACTTTTTTGCATAGAAGATACTTGATAAGCTGCCGAAAGAGTTGTTCCCATTGAATGGTGTAGTCAGGGAGTAAGCCTGCTGAGGTAGGATTATCGGAGCACATGGCGAGTAAAGCATACACTCTATCATGGTCATCGGTCGATTCCCGAGTACAATATGTTTCGATCAGCTCGCCTAAAGGTCGAATATTGAGGGAGAAATTGTCCGAGCTACTTTTTACATATTTGGGCCGAAAGTTTGCTTCCTTCATGAGGGAAATTACGGAACGAATCAATCTTTGCAACTTTGGATAAGCTCCGAAAGATTCCTTCCATAAGTCCAACCCTAAACAGAATGCATGTCCGTCGATTTCAAGAAGACCACACATGATCAAGATGTGTCGAGCTGCGGCAACCTCTTGTAGCACCTATACCAGTTTTTAATAACAGTTAACAATTTATCAAGCGATATTACCTTACCCAAATGCGCCGAAACCAGGGACGTTGAAGTAGTGCAAGAACTGCCATCCGCGTTATTTGATTTGAAGAGATTTCAGATTGGCTTGCGGCAATAACTATTTCTTCAAGAGCTCGATCACTATTGTCTACCGCTTCTCCCAGCCAAATGACTACTTGGCTTGCTTTACTGTATATCTTCGCCATAAGCTGAACCTGATGACCTCGCTCACTCAAGTCTTCTTGATTGATACAAATAGCATCTATCCATATAATGCGGTCTAAAACAGGATCTCGAAGGCGTGAGAGGGCGAGATGAAGGTTTGCCCTGACAGTCAAACTATGCCCATTTACGCAAATGGAACGAGAGTTATCTGCACCTCCCCATACATAAGATAAAGATTCATATCGATGAGTACCTTTGCCGGAATCATGTAGTGGGTAAACAAAGAGAGTACAGTTGATATCGGCCTCCTCGTTCTCATTCGGCAATATGCGAAGCAACCGAATTTTGTTGGACTCCAGCAAAAGCGACGAATAAAGCGATTGAGACATGACGCAGAATTACGCGTATAGAGACTTGAACTTGTTTGCCGCAGAAAGTTGTGACGGAGATACAATATGCAGTTGAAGTTTTAACACGATGGCCAACAACGTAAATGTGGGTGGCCTTTGTTGTACAGGGGTGAGATATTTACCCCAGGCTGACTGCAGGTGGTTGACGGATTAAACTCCCAATAACCATGCATTGATTGGCTGAGGAAATTCTGCTAATCTTTATGGGAAACCATGAAAACCCATTTAGGCATTCCAATATCAGTACATGTTATAGGTCCAATGGCATGTCAGTCCGTTTAATTAACAGCGGTCTCTGACTAATCCCCACCCACAACGACCAATAGTCAACCGATTACAACATAGCCCTCGAGCCGTCATCTGTCTACGATCAACATGAATATACTCAACTTTAATTCAATATATTATAACAACATATGATTTATCTATCTATGTGGCGTCTATTGATTTTACAACTGCTTGAGTATAACTTGCATAAAAAACAATACCAGCCAAAAATCCTCCAAACCTTCTTCACCTTCGATCTGCACCTATCCATAGCTATACCAATTAGAACCTAATAATCTATCCGGCCTCAAGATTCAATATTTTTAATAAATGGATCCAGCCTTAAAAGTAATGTCTCAAAAATCAATAACGCATCAAGATAATGTCCACCCACGCCCAACGAAAAGTTACACCTGCCCTAGACCACTTCAAAAATGACTATCAGTTCCGATCCACCAAAACAAAAGAACCAACGCCTTCTCCCCGACTACGAAGGTTGAGCTGGCTTAGACTCCCTCTGAAGGTGCTAAACCTAACCCTTCGTATCAGTCAACCATCTACCTGCCACTTCCAAACGTCAACCTCCTTCCCCTGGTCTCACTCGAGGCACTTAATCCCTCAAATCCCACAACTCCCCCTAAACTAGCGCTCCTTTCATGTCCTCTCTCATTTTCCCACCCTCTATTTCCTCTAGCCTTCCTCGGCACACCTCCTGTCAAGTGACCACCGCACTTTCTCAAAGCCTTCCTTTCCCTCTCCAAATCCTCCAGTCTCTTGACTTCTACTCCAACACTCCTTACTGTGTTTATTGATCCCTGACTTCCCATACTCCATTCCGATCTCGCGCTTCTCATGCTATCCCTTCCTACACTCGTGTCTCTTCTTCTCAAGAATCCTCCCATCTCCTTCTCCCAATCTTTGCCATTCCACGTTCTAAATTTCTCAATCTGCTTAATAACCCCCTCACCAATCTCTTTAACTTGTACTCCAATCCCCGTACCATTCTTAGATGGGTCCTCGATTTCTTCTTCGATAATTCCATGACTAGATAGCACAGAACATTCTTTAACGTGCACAGGACTTGGTTCCTTGGGCATCACCAAACAATCCTGATAGAATTCAGGATCGCGAAAACTGATAACTGAGTCTTCGAGTCGTGTATGACCGATCGTATCATCATCGCTTAGCACTTTTTTCATAACGATTTGATCAATTTTGCTCAACTCATCACCAGAACCAAAATCCGATGAGCCATCCATATCATTATCGATAGCATATGGGTCTTTCGCCTTGCCTTTTTTCTTGGAAACAGGAGGCATATCTTCATTGTTACCTTCATCAATTGCATCTGGATCCTTCGCTTTTTCCTTCCTTTTTGGGGCTGGTCGAAAATCCTCATCTTCATCTTCATCAATTGCATAGGGATCCTTGACCTTCTTTCCTTTCTTCTTGGGCATTTCGTCCTCATCCCCCTTATCCCCATCGCCACCGTCCAAGTCATCATCTTCATTCAATGCATAAGGGTCTTTAACTTTCTTTGCCTTTGGACCCTTCTTTTTAACAGGCATCTTTGGCTCAGCTGGCTCCTCAGGTCCTGAACTAAAAATATCCAACAAATCACTTACACCTCCCTTACTCTGTGTCAAATCTGCCGCCTCATAATGGGGTTTAATTTTAGCTTTCTGAATCGCTTCTACTCTCTTTCTTTCCGCCTCAATATCATCCGCTTCATCATCTATCACCTCACTTGGCGGAGGGGGTGCCCTCATTGGCAACAATTCCAGTTCTGGAAATGGTACTTTTCCATCCATAGTCATCGAACCTCTTCTTCCCAAGCTCCCTGAATGAAAAGCATGTTTCTTTTGCCCCTCCTCAATTCTGTAATCCATCCAAGCAATTCTGATTTTCTGACTCCACCGTTTATAGAACGGCTCTGCAGCTTCGATTGCATCCAATTCCTCATCAGATATTCCTTGGGAATTACTAGGATCACTACTATTCTCAGTGTACATACCTGGCCTTCTTCTCCTCCTTGTACCATAAGAATGTTCCGATCTCCCTAAAACCCCATTTCCCGGTTTCAAAATAGCAAAATCCTTTGCTTCAACAGCCGACTCTACACCCGCACTTTCATGCCCCCTGGCATTTCTTTCGTGGCTGGGAAATCTACACCAAGCTTCTGGAAATTGTTCAATTTGATGGATCTTCGGTTTACCTCTCGAGCCAAATTTTCGGCTTTCGTATTTGGATTTAGATGCAACTCCAGCCAATTCTGCTTCCCAATCTCCAAAAATATCGTCTCCGTCTTGATTGTCCTTGCGTGCTTTGGATCTATCTGATACAGCACCCTTTACTGCTCTCATCCAAACAGCAGCGGAATCATCCTGACTAGTGTCCATTCTTCTCCTATTATCATCCCTAGTCGTGGAGCGGTTTCTAGCTCGTGGGCCTCTCCACTGTGGTACTCCACCTTGAGGATCATTGCCAGTCCTTTGAACTTTTGATTTTGGTGCAGCAATTGGAACGATTGCAGGTGCTGCCTTGGAGCCTTTCTTTTCCTTTGGTAGAGAATCGGAATCGTGATGACCAAAGTTGATATGAGGAATGTTGGGAAGGTGAGGAGTTGTAATATCAACATGGGGGTATGAAGAATCGATGAGGCATTAGGAAAGTGAGGTGTAGGCAAGTCAATATGTATGGCAGTACCGATACGAGCAAGAGTATCATGCATATGAAGTTCCGTTGTCGGGACATGCATAGATGTGGCCATGCGAGCCAAAACACCATGTTCGTGAGTGTCAGCTGTGTTGATACTTGAAGACTCAGGAGTTGGTAATCTAATGGATGGTATATTAGGAGGTATGGATATTTTCCGTTGAGCCTCCTTTGCGGTCATCTCGGCGCCCAAGCCTAACCTAGCATCCAAAGCAGATGGTCTTCGTGCAGGACCAGACTCGGCTCTACTGCTCCGATGATCATCTGCTGGACCATCGTACCCACCCAAACTAGCTAGGCGCTTGAATCTGCGAAATGCAGAGAATTTACCTTTCACTGGAGTATCGATCGAATCATCAACAATGAGGGATCGTTGTCTTTCTGCAGTCTTCTTCGTCGGTGTCGAATGACACGCTGGGCTCCTTCTACCTAGAGTTGTGGGAGTAGAGGCAAATCGATACCCAAATCCTGATCTATGCGGTGGAGGAGCAAGTAATAGATCCTCTTCCACAACATCACGACTTCTTTTCAGCGAGCAAGCCCTGACAAGCTTCTGAAAGGGAGATTTAGGTTGAGGGGTGAGTGAAATGTCAAATTCTTCGCGAAACTTGCTTGATATTGGTGTACTTGGAGGTCGACATAAACTGGACGAAGCAAACCGTGCTTGTATGTGACTTAATTCCAGTTCTCGTTCTCGAAAACTAGTAGTTTCAGAAGCAAAAAGTGAGCTCTCATCAATTTGTTTGGCGGAGTATCTGCTTAAAGGGGCTTGAAGGCTCGTTAAAGATACATTGATTGTGGTAGGGGTGTTGCTCCCCAATGCTGCTGGCATTAATGGTGAGCGAAGAGGAGTAATACTCCCATCAATTACTTGCTATCATGTTAGTGAATTGAGAAAAGCGATGTCAAAAGGCTCATACCTTGTGGCTCTACCATTGTAGTAGTGCTTCTGCTTGTGGACATGAAAGGAGACAGCTCAAACCGTGAACATTCTGGCGAAGGCTGGATGCTATTGGGTACGGTAGGGTAAAATGAAGATGTTCCATCATTTGGTAATTTTCCCCAATTGGGTGGGAGTAGCTCGCTCAGTGCAATTGATGGGCATGAAGGGATTGATATTGTTTCCGATGGGTTTCGCATATATCTAGCACGACTTTGCGTCGCAGTACTAATTCCGGAGGCTTCACGTTGATACTTCTCGTAGCTGACTAGTTGTGGCGACGAGCAAGAGCTCTGCAGAAGATGTTTAGAGATGTCCATATCCTGCAAATGCATATTTGAAAAGCTTCCGCTGCCATCAACCCCACCAAATCCAGTATCTGAACGTGGTGGACGCATAAAAGATGGCTCTTTTTGTGAGGTACTACCTTCTGAAGTAGTAATAGCCTGCGAAGATGATCGGAGCCCCTGAGTTTTCAGCCAGCGTGGTAGTGTTTGAGTTCCTACGTTTGCAACATCTGTCGCTGATTGAATTGGAGCCTCAAATTGTTGACTTAACCTTCGAAGATGCGCTCCACGATTACTTTTATGAGAGGTATATGATAATCGCCAACTCGAAACCGTGCTTGGATCAAGGGTAGCAAAATTTGGCAATCGTTGAGCCTCTATTAGAGGTGCTGAAGGTATGGCAGAAGCTTCACTGTCCATTTTCCTGAGGTGGTGTTTGCCAGGCTGGAATAAGTCAATCTTGCTGGGCGTAGGACAAGGGCCAGGCGAGCTGTATCTTCGTGGTGGAGTATTGACAGGTTTGAGAAGATTGGAGTTTGGGTCACCAGGACCTAAACATGTTCGAGACTTTCCTCGATCTGCTGATTTTAAAAGGGATACTTTGCTGGTATCATCAAGCTTGGTAGCTGATAGCGATATTTTGCTCGTGTTATCATTATTGCTGGTAGAGAGAGAGATCTTGCTGCCATTGCTAACTGCTTCCGATCCAAAGGAAGAGCTCTGCCTAGGATAACCAATTAAAATCGTGACTTTTGTTAACCTCCAAGAATTTACTCACTTTCTGAAAATTGGAAAGTTACCACTGTCCTCTGGTAGAACAGATTGCCTCTTCTGACCCTTGTCGGTCCGCATAGCAGGACAATCTACTGTACTTGTAGACTGAGCATCCTCATTATATCTATCATCATAGCTTAGTTCCTCTTCAATTCTCTTTTGTCTTATCCTTCTCAGCTCTTTCCTTCGCTCGAATTCTTCCTGGCTGGTCCCTATACTTCTTCTTTTATCGGCTTTTGCGATTCCAGGTTCGCGGGAAAATGTCTTTATTAAACGGCTTTTGACGGATTTGAGTGTGTTGGAACTGAGCATTGGCTTGACCTCCTGTCGTCTTTCGTCCTCGTCATCATCGTCACTATCTCCTTCATCGACCACCACAATTTCGTTCTCTTTATCACTATCAGGGGAACGCTCTCCTTCAAAAACGGCTCTTGTTTCTGTTGTATCTTCCATTTTTGTAGCTGAGCTCCGTGTAGTGACTTGCGTTTGTAGCTCCCCAATTCTTAAGTTCGATGCTTTTCTTGGAGACTTCCTCAGAGTGTTAATTGGAGTAAGAGATGGCGACCGTACAGGACGAGGTGAGACTGTATCGGGGGAAGGAGGTTGACGACTAGTGCAACAAGTGGAGGAACCCATCTTCACCCAGGCCACATGGGCGAGATGGGATTATGACTAATTTAATGAGACCAAAATTTGATCGTAATCCAGAATTGTGTTTTATTTTTTTGTTGCAAAATGAAATATGTGAAAAGATTTAGATCTCGATTCTACTTAACGTGTGCCTAGCATTCGGGAAAGTACAAAGGAGGAGGTACATAAATGATAACGGAAAGATCGATTAGTCGGAAAACCCTTCCAGTTTAGGGAGATCCCATTACTGTTTTCACTACGCTTTACGAAGCGAAGATGTATAAATCGCACTCGCAACTACTTACAAAGCTTGGCTACCTGTCAAGGGGGCAATGTGATAACGTAGGAAATCCACGAGTCTTGGGCTGTTACCACATACCCAATTGCTTGAAATAGTTGTTATTTCATAACATCGTCTCCATTATAAGATGGAAGTATCATCGAAATTCATCTCTCAGTCTCAACAAATGACCTGGCGAAGTCGCTATAGGAGCCAAGAAGATAAAGTGTTTGGCAATAAATTGCATATTTCATTTGAATCAGTCTCGATTGTGGCAATGAATCATTATAGTAGTAATAACGAGCCACAGCAATATAAATGCAGATATGTACTTCCCAATCGAAGGCCAAAATCTGATATCTATACAAACTTTTTTAACAGGAACATCAACAATGCTCTACCACGTGCGTGGCGCTTTTGCCATATGCGGTCCCTTCCCATTGAATCCTGGACTCTGAGACAACAGAAGCCTAGCCTCTGTTTCTCGCTCAATTTTAGTAGCCCATCTCTTGTCCATTAAACTAAGCTTTGAATTGTAATTGTTCCATAACTGTGGCATGAGTTGGACATCTTGAACACAATAATCCACGATTGCTGGATCAAGCGGCCTGTCATTGAAGACCTCGTATCTTCCTCCCTTTTCTGGCGCAAATAGTTGTACTCCGCGCTTCTTTATAGCGCTTCGAACATTGAGCTCTTCAGGAGTTTGCACAAGATCTTTATCCATGCATCTCCCAAGCCCGCTGAGAAATTTCTGACTGTGAGATCGAGTTGCAAGCTCCATGAGTTGAAGGTCGATGATCCCTTGTAGTTTTACGCCGAAGTGGCTATACAGAGCATCAGAGTCATTTCTGACGTCGAAGATGACTTTTGGAATAAATGTGGACTCCAAGATTGCTTTCAAGGTAAGGCCAGATGAATTGGCAGTGGAAAATGCTTGTTCACGAAGATTGTGAACATCCACGAGAAAGGTCTTTTTATTCGGGAGGATGTAGATTTGGAGGATCGCGATTGAGCCTTTACGACCAATGTTTATTCCCTCCAGGTCGATATAGACAGAGGGTGGGCTAGTGGGCAGATCACTACGGCCCAGTGAGTCGATGAGTTCGATGATACCTTCGGGAGTGTCGGTAAGACTGATTGTGGGGATAGTAGAAATATTCATTTCTTTGACTCCAGTGGTAAGGGCTTTAATGAGATCTATGATTGTATAAATTATGTTTGGTGCCTTGAAAATAGTCTTTCCGGTGAGTCTAGATCTTTACTATGTCAGCACTTATGGTCAATCAACAAGATGAAGTTTCATGAAGTGGCAATTTGTTTATCGTTAGTGCCAAGGAAGTTCGATAAACTAACCTTAAATGGAAAACAACTCCAGAAATAAATTTTCGGCTGTTTTTAAGTTGTCTTTGTGGGGAATTAAGAAGAGTAGCGGACGTATTCGGTCTGATGTATTCAAATGGACAAACAAATACATCTGGGGGTAAAATGACTCTTCATCAGACTCATTTTCCAAGAGGGAATCTTCCACATGTTTGCCCATCAAAGGCACGTTGGCAATCATGGTGAGTCCCGTCTAGCCAATTCTGCTCAAGGCACTACCTCGAGAACTTATCCCTCCAGTCCCTGTCTTCTCATATTATGAGAGAATCCAAAGAGCACTCAAGTCAATGAATTCTTACGCCCTCCCAATAAGTTCATGCGAGATTTCATAAAGACATCACATGGCCATTGGATTGTAGGCTCTATGAATGAGGAATAGGCTAGCTATCTGTTTGTCAACACAACTTGATCATAGTCAAGCCTCTGATCATGTGTTTTTTCCTGCCTTTCTTGATACCATATTGAAGTAAGACTAATAGACGAATTGCGAAACTGATGTCTCCTTCAGAGGCTTATGTAAGAAGCGTTTCTACAATGAAGTGCCACTTGGCAATGTCTCAACGTAGACTATTGTGCATCATACGAAATTGGACTTGTCTACTTGTAAATCTGCAAGATATATCTGGAATCGACCAATGGTGAAAAAAAAACCTGCAGACCCATTCCATTATAGCTGTTACTTCAAGATCAAGCAAGGCTGTGAACTTATATCTAGATAGCTCAACTAGAGCGTAGCCAGCAACATTTAAACGCAGCTTCTACACCAAATATTCGGTAAAAGAAACAACTCTTTGCAACATTGAATGTAGAACTCTACATAAAAAGCCTAGCTCTCATCAAGTAACAAACATACATTCAAATAGGAACAATGAGAATAGAAAATAGACGAAATATGAGCTCTATTCCATACCTCAAATAATTAAAATCTCTCGTGTCCGCTTGCTTAGCTTTCGAACGAGATACATCTTGGTGACGCCGAATGGAGTCAAGTAACGTAGAATTAAGTACAGTTACTAGCTGACGAACTCTAGCAAAAACTCCCTTTGGTGGCCTTGCTGAGTATTGGCGCATTCCAGAGATATAGCTCAAGGAAAGCCATCTACGGTACAACCACAGCCGACAAGATCGAAATTTTAGTGTGTGATTTCCCCTCCAAAGTACTTTTCGCATGACAACTGATAATCTATGAGATTGAGTGAGAATGATCGGAAGTATAGTTGTATACAATCCATAAGCAAACAATAATTGTAGGATATATTTTTCAGAGAATTTGATCAAACACTCAAGATTTGTAAAGTTGGTGGATGAGAAGGGTTCACTGTCAAGCTATCATTGGAAACACGCTAAAGCCCGCATGCAGCATTGCGGCCGCATTTACCGGCGCATTGAGCTACGAAAGCATTCTGGCCAAACCATTGAATCCTCCCAATCCAATATCTCACTCACAACATGCTACCACGATAGCAAAAATGGCAAAAGCCAAATCGCACAGCAATCGCAGAAACGAAGAATCATCGAATCGTAATCCGGAGGAAGATGTTGGACTTCTCGCCGAAGAAGCAGGAAGTGAAGATGAGGATATCATAGTCCATTCTGGACAGGCACAGGAACAAGGACATAATGAAACACATACACCTCGAACACCTAATCGTGTACGATTCGATTTACCACCTTCGCCGAATGGCGAATTGAATGCGAGCAATGGAGCGCCGCCTGTCTATGATGATGAAATACATGCACATCCCTCATCTCGAACCCAATCTTTTACACCCCTCCTAACGGGCATCGAAGCACCCTCCGTAACTGTTGCTTCTAGTCCTTGGGATGACGACGAAGATGTACATACATGGGCTGAACGCGAGCGATCTCGTCCCAAGTCGAATCTGCGGAATGCATTCATGAACATGGCGAATAGTATTATCGGAGCCGGTATCATCGGACAACCTTACGCATTTCGTCAAGCTGGACTCTTGGCTGGAGTTATTCTTTTGATTGCGCTTACGATTACGGTGGACTGGACTATTAGACTGATTGTTATTAATTCGAAATTGAGTGGACGAGATAGTTTCCAAGGGACAGTGGAGTTTTGTTTTGGGAGAACGGGATTGATTGCTATCAGTGTTGCGCAATGGGCTTTTGCGTTTGGGGGTATGATAGCTTTTTGTATCATTGTGGGGGATTCGATACCGCATGTTTTGACTGCGGTTTTCCCGGGATTAAGAGATGTGCCAGTGCTGGGACTACTGGCGAACAGGAGGGCTGTTATTGTAGTTTTTGTGATGGGAATAAGTTATCCTTTGAGTTTATATCGGGATATTGCTAAGGTATATATTCCTAGCCATATCGAGAAGCCATGCTAATTCGCGACAGTTGGCGAAAGCGAGCACTTTGGCATTGATCAGTATGATGGTCATTCTGTTCACAGTTGTAACACAAGGATTTATGGTACCCCAAGAAGACAGAGGGGAATTCACCACGCCCCTCCTCACAATAAACGATGGCATCTTCCAAGCCATTGGCGTAATATCCTTCGGTTAGCTTCCACCCCCTTATTCCACCTTTCTCCAATCCAATAAAACTCAACTAACACTCTCCAGCCTTTGTCTGCCACCACAATTCCCTCCTAATCTACGGCTCCCTCCAAACCCCCACCATCGACCGATTCTCCACCGTAACCCACTACAGCACCTCCATCTCCATGGTCGCCTGTATCCTAATGGCCCTCTCGGGCTTCCTAACCTTCGGCTCCAAAACCCTCGGCAACGTCCTCAACAACTTCCCCGCCACAAACCCCCTCGTCAACCTCGCCCGTCTCTGCTTCGGTCTCAACATGCTTACCACCCTCCCCCTCGAAGCATTCGTCTGTCGCGAAGTAATGTTTAACTACTGGTTCCCCGGCGAACCATTCAACATGCATCTACATCTCATTTTCACCTCCTCCCTCGTCGTCAGCGCTATGATCCTAAGTCTAGTAACCTGTGATCTCGGCGCAGTGTTCGAATTAATCGGCGCGACTAGTGCGTGTGCGTTGGCATATATATTACCACCGTTATGTTATATAAAATTAACGAGAAGAACGTGGAGAACGTGGATGGCGGGCGCGTGTGTAGCGTTTGGGGGTACGGTCATGCTTATTAGTCTTTTTCAGGCGTCGAAAAAGATGATTATGAATGAAGGGGGGGTGACAAAATGTGATTGGTGAGATAGATGGGATGGGGGTTTAAATGGTAGATAGAATATAGTGTATAACATGTATAATAAGATGCCGATAAGCTTTGCTAAATTATTCTCTGGCTTCTACGTTGGATTCTGGTTATCTGGTCATCTCTCTCATCGTGGTTCCATTGTCAAGGATTCAGATGTCTGGCATAAAAAATTCATCACTAGACTTCATGCCACTCCTCAATGTCCGGTTAATTTGACAACACCATTATGCTCAAGGCCTACCTACGATCAATCACAAAAAGTGCATCGCATAAATCATATATTCCATATGACATTCATTTATATTAAGCCTGGCCTACTAAGTATCAGATCATCCGAGCCATATTCTTCTCAATACACGCAAGCCAGATGGAAGTAATACAGCAAGCAAGTAAGCGACATGTCTAAAAGCATTCCCTCTGAAACATATGAACGACGATTCTTTTATGTGACCATAACGCCGGGGAATATCATCAAAGCAGGAATTTACAAGAAAAGAGAGAAACACAGAAATCAAAAAGCTTAAGCTTAAGCCTTGGACTTCTTGGCTTTCTTAGCCTTGGTGACCTTCTTTGCTGGGACTTCAATCTCGGCTTCAACCTCGACTTCAGCTGGGGTTTCGACGATCTTGACTGCTGCCTTCTTAGATCTTGTCTTTCTTCCAACTGGTGCTTCGGCTTCGACTTCGGCTACAGGCTCAACGGGAGCTTCGACAGCCTTTGCCTTTGCGACCTTCTTTCCCTTCTTTGGCTTCTCGACTGGAGCAGCTTCGGTTGTGATGATGGTTTCCTCTGTGGTGATTGTGGCAGTAGGAGTTTCCTCAACGACCTTAGTCTTCTTGACCTTCTTAGCCTTGACTGGCTCCTCAACTGCAGGGGTAGCTTCAATGGCCATGACAACATCTTCATTTCCGGCAACTTCATCTTCACCATTCTCAATTTCCTTGACTGGCTTCTTGGAAACACCCTTTGCGGATTTTATCTTTGGTGCCTCGAATTCGTAACCGATTTGCTTCAATTTCTCTGCGGCGATCTCGCGCTTCTTCTCAGCCTTTTCTATTCTCTTCTCCCATTGCTCTTCTCCAGCACCTTGCTCTAATCGGCGACCCTCAATCTTGTTCCAAGGAACCTTTTTGAAGCGACGGTTGGCACCCTTGAACAAATCTTCAGGAAGTTGCTCATCAGGTACCAATTTAACCTTCAAGATGTGGTTGAATAACAGATAGTTATCCATAGTCTTGGCTACAATTTCTGCGACACCCCTACTGGCGAATTGAATCCATGCATAATGCTTGCTTGCACCGGTTCTTCTATTTCTTGACAGGCGGATCTTGAGAATATCTCCGAATTGAGAAAAGTAAGCTCTCATTTCTGCCTCGTAGAAACCGTGAGGAATGCGACCAATATAGACAACACCAGGAAGATCATTGGCAGCTTCTTCGGCAGCCTTCTTGATAGCCTTCTTTTGCTTCTTGCTAAGTTTTTCGAGAGCGTTTGGAACTTCCTGACCGGGTTCGAGCCCACCTTCTTTGGCGTTCTCCTCCTCATCATTGTCGGATTCGAAACCCTTCAAGAGAGCTTCAGTTTGGTCATCCTCTTCTTCCTCTTCTTCGGATTCCTCGACTGGTTCCTCAACAACCTCTTTCTCTACAACCTTCTCAACAATCTTTGCGGCCTTCTTAGGCTTGGCGGCTTCCTTGGGTTTGGCAGCTTCTTTGGGCTTGACGGCTTCAGTAGATTTTGGTGACTTCTTCGCCTTCTTTAATTTTGCAACCTCGTCCGCGGGACTGCAGGAGCAGTAGAAGCTGTAATTGAAAATTAGAATAATCGATTGAAGCATTATAGAACAATACATACCTTTGCGCTTGCGTGCTGTGATTTCGGCCATTGGATTTGAGTTTGTAAGACTTGTCTTATTTAAAAAGGTTGTGTCGTGGATATGATAAATAAATGTTTTTACAGATAGGATTTTAGGATTTTAGAATGCAGTGTGATTGTCCAACAAATTTTTTGGATTTTGCCAAACTATCTCCACGAGAATTCTCTTGCGACCAAAGAGCTATACCTAATCGAGTTAGATTCTTTCAAGGCGGTGAGAGCGCAGCTCAGAATTCCTATTGAATGAAATCTTTCTTGTGGCATTTCATTATTGAATTCATGATTCTTCATTTCGTTGTTGCGAATTTAGAGTCATACATTTATGTCCATCCCATGCATTCAAGGAAAATTATTCTAGAATATTTTGTTTGCTCAACCAAGTATTGGAAAAGTACAGTGGTGTCATGCTTAAATTCTTCATGATATACTCATTTTAGAAGTACGTCTATCTCACCAGCTTGTGAAGACTAGACTATTTGCAATAAAGCTTGCTTCCTTCATTTAAATCTTTATAGAAAGAGACTCATCAATCATTCTTTCTACCTTCCTCCAGATTCTACAAGCCTTTTGATTTGATCCACAAACGCCCGCAAATGCACCTTTCCTACAAGCCAAATAAACTAAATTATTGTTGTCTAGCCTGTCTCTCGACCTCATATGTGAAGTCGAAATATCCCTTATCAAATTGGTGCACTCTGACATAACCATCCTCACCACCACTTGCATATCCCTTTCCGTTTGGATCCACGGCAACAGTGTTTAGAGGACCGAAATGTCCACGGACTCTACCGATTTCCTCTTCGAAGATCTTGTGGTAGAATCTGGCTTCGAATTTACCCTGGCGGGCGGAGGTTGTTGTGACATCCATAGCAGCTTGTCCACCACCGAGAATGACGAAATCCTTTTTGGGGGTGATAGATGCGCTGTTGAGAGGAGTATCGGTTACGTAGGTCTTCATGACTTCGAGATCTCGGGCATTGACAAGCTATACTAATTAGTGTCTTGAAAACTTGAAAGCGTGCATGTAATTTACCTTAGCAGACTTGTCCTTCGAGGCAGTGATGAAATAGGTTCTATCGGGCGACCATTGAAGATCTGTGACTTGGAGATCTGGTTCGTGGACTTGAGTGTTGAAGAGTAACTCTCCGGTCTACCAAGCCCGTCAGTACCTAGAATATATAACACCAGTCTAGGTCCTTACCTTGGCATCATATTGAGAAACACTTCCATCTTCGTGTCCCGCAATGATGTATTTTGACATATAACTCCATCCTGCAACAGTAGCCTTGCTCTCCGCGCAAGTAATGGTCAAAGCCCGGTCGTCAGATTGTGGTGCGTTTACGTCCAGGTTGATGTCCAATACTACGATCGTTCCCAAGAATCCCATACGTTGTTCGGTAACAGCCAACAATTGTGTAGCATCCTCGTTGAATTCGACTCTCTTAACAGCAGTGTTGAAATCCCAGGTCTTCAAACATTTTCCGGTCTTGACGTCCCATAACCTGACTGTGTTGTCTGCTGCACCACTTGCGATGATTGTAGTTGTTGGGTCCACATCGACTGTCCATATAGCTCCCTGATGACCGTGGTAGGTGCCTAATCTCTCTCCGTTGTGTGCATACCATGCGCAAATGTGCTGATCCTTCGCGGTTGAGAAAATGATGTCGCCATCTCTGTTGTATCTATTCGTTCGTCAATACCGCATGTATTTTATTATTTCGACGGATGTTATATACCTAATTTGTGTAAGAGCACGCTCCTGTGTGATTGTTAGCAAATTGGGGTCATATATTAAGCCAACAGGACATCATTTATACTGACATGTCCTTGCAATAGAATGGGCCTCATATTTGCGATTCAGTATTGATAGTACTAGAATCGCGATATGATGGAGGTTGGAGGTTGGCGGTTGGTATTTAGATAGGGTTGGATCGAAATAATCTTTGTGCCCCTCAAAAAGTTCGATATCCTCTAGGGATTTGACTCTTCAAATGTGTGCTATCAAAGACCAATCATAAGCGAGGGACGATGCGGACAGATGCGGGACTTGGCCAAGTGGTGAGATGAAATCTTCTTAGGCTATGAGTCGATGAGTCGAGTTAGATGATCCACTTAAAAAAATAATAGCAAAGACTCACAGCTGTGACACAACACGACAATATTAATAACTTGATTACTGAGCGGAGTGAAGGAGGGAGAGAGGGGAGAAATAATAAAGTGATGCTTCAGTCACAGGGAGAGAGAGGAGAGCTGAGAGAGGGCTTGCAAGCTTGCATGGGATGATTTTCACATTTCATGAGGTAATTGCCGGACATTCTATCCATTCTATGAGCATTTCCTTGACTCATTCTTTCCCTTCAGAAGACCACTAGGTAGGTAATTCACGAAGAAAGAAGAAATATGCTTGAATGAACGAGTGAATGATTGAATGGTTGCTTTTTCATATATTATTCATTTGTTTGACTTAATGCTGTTAATGCTTTGATCGTCTTATCTTTCACCGACCTGTTTACATTGAAAGCTCGAAAGTTAAATACTTACTAAAAATTGTTGTAGTCATTCAACGGGCTCATCAATTATCATTCATTCATTGTTGTTATAATTTTGACTTTATTACTATATCTGTATCTGTCTATCTATCTATCTATCTTGCCATTCATTCGCCTATCAAATCAAATCACCTCATTCGTTGGCGGCGCAGTGCAGAAATGTTGATCGGCAAAAGAGCCAAAGTAGCATGTGGTGCCGCCCGCGTCTATCCTCACAATGTGTACATGTTACCTTCTTTGAATTGCCTCACTCTTACCAATTCTTCGTCAATTCTTAGATCAAGAGCTTCTCTTCCGACTCAACATCGAGCACTGTTGAGTTCTTTAACCCCTTCAGCTTCATTTGCCCAAGCTGCCCAACAGGTACTCCAATTGCAGGGTCAGCCATTCCGCTCAACTTTTTCATCCCCCACAAGGGTCTCATCCATATCCCCCTTCACCCCGCAAAGCAGTACTACCAGACAATTCTCAAGTACGCCAGCGACAATGACAGCCACCAAGATCGACGGCACTGCCATTGCGAAGAAGATTCGTGAGAAGATTCATGCTGAAATCGGCGATGCCCAAAAGACAAACCCAAGATTTAAGCCCTCATTGAAGATTATCCAAGGTAAATTCCCGCAAGACATTGCTAGAAATGTTCGATAAGCAGTTTATGCTAATATAATTTTTCACAGTGGGTGATCGCTCTGACTCAAGTACGTATCTGTGATTGAATACTGTCAAAAATGACTCACTGATGGTGGCACAGCTACCTATGTTCGCATGAAGTTAAAGGCCGCACAAGAGGTTAGTTACCATTTCTCATCATTTCCGGAGCAGATACTGATTCATGGGTAACTAGGCAGCGATCGAGTGCGAACTTATCCCATTTCCTGAGAGCGCAACTGAAGCCGAGGTTCTTGACAAAATCGAGCAATTGAACAATGATCCATCCGTTCATGGTATTCTTGTCCAATTACCAGTCCCAAAGCACATGTCCGAATACAGCGTAACTTCCGCTGTATCTGATGAGAAGGATGTAGACGGTTTTGGAGCATCGAACATTGGTGAACTTGCGAAGCGTGGAGGACGTCCTCTTTTTACACCATGTACGCCAAAAGGTGTTATGGTCTTGCTCGAAGAGAGTGGAGTTGATTTAAAGGGCAAGAATGCGGTCGTTCTTGGACGTAGCGATATCGTGGGAAGCCCTGCCAGTTACCTCCTTAAGAATGCCGATGCTACTGTGACAGTATGCCATTCCAGAACCCAAAATCTTGAGCAATTCATCAAGAATGCCGATGTTGTTGTTGCAGCCATCGGAAAGGCCAACTTCGTCAAAGGAGAGTGGTTGAAGCCAGGTGCAGTGGTAATTGATGTCGGTACCAACTTTATTCCTGACGAGACCAAAAAATCTGGTCAGAGACTTGTTGGTGATGTCGACTTTGAATCCGCTTCCGAAGTTGCATCTCAAATCACACCAGTACCCGGTGGAGTGGGACCAATGACTATCGCAATGTTATTGCAAAACGTTGTTGAATCCGCAACAGCTTATTTCGAACGTCAAAAGGCCAGAGCTATCAAGCCTTTGCCATTGAAACTTCAAACCCCAGTGCCATCAGACATTGCTATCTCGAGAGCTCAACACCCAAAGCATATCACACGTGTAGCACAAGAGATCGGCATTGCTGGTTACGAACTTGAACCTTATGGAGCATACAAAGGTAAAGTCGATTTGAGCCTTCTCAAACGTCTTGAGCACCGCCGCAACGGACGTTATGTCGTCGTCACTGGTATTACTCCAACACCACTTGGCGAGGGTAAATCTACGACTACTATGGGTCTCACTCAAGCTATTGCCGGTCATCTTGATCGCATTGCTTTCGCTAATGTTCGTCAACCAAGTCAAGGACCAACCTTTGGCATCAAGGGAGGTGCTGCGGGTGGTGGATACAGTCAAGTCATTCCTATGGATGAATTCAACCTCCATTTGACTGGTGATATTCACGCAATCACAGCTGCAAACAACTTGTTAGCTGCGGCTATTGAGACCAGAATGTTCCACGAAAATACCCAAAAGGACGGCCCACTTTACAAGCGTCTCGTTCCAGCAAAGAAGGGCAAGCGTGAATTCCAACCTATCATGTTCCGTAGACTTAAGAAGCTTGGTATCACTAAAACCAACCCCGACGAGCTTACCGAGGACGAGATTCATCGTTTCGCAAGATTAGATATTGATCCCTCGACAATCACCTGGAGACGTGTTCTTGATGTTAATGATCGTCATTTGAGAGGTATCACCGTCGGTACCGCTGGTACCGAGAAGGGACAAACTAGAGAAACTGGATTTGATATCTCTGTCGCTAGTGAGTGTATGGCTATTCTTGCGCTCAGTAACGACTTGAACGACATGAGAGAAAGACTTGGTCGCATGGTCATTGGATCATCCAGAAATGGTGATCCTGTTACTTGTGATGATCTTGGTGCAGGTGGTGCTTTGACAGCATTGATGAAGGATGCTATTAAGCCAAACTTGATGCAAACATTGGAAGGGACACCTGTTTTCGTCCATGCCGGACCATTCGCAAACATTAGTATCGGTGCTAGCTCAGTCCTTGCGGATAAGCTTGCTCTTAAGCTCGCTGGTACTGAGCCTGACGAGAATCACAACGAGAAGGCTGGTTTTGTTATCACTGAAGCAGGCTTCGATTTCACCATGGGAGGAGAACGTTTCTTCAACATCAAGTGTAGATCATCAGGACTCATTCCAGATGTTGTCGTCGTTGTTGCAACTGTTCGAGCACTCAAGGTTCACGGTGGTGGCCCACCAATCGCTCCAGGTGCCGCACTCCACCAAATCTACAGAGAGGAGAATGTTGAGATTCTCCGCAAAGGTTGCGTCAACCTCAAGAAGCACATCTCTAATGCCAGATCCTACGGTGTACCAGTCGTTGTCGCTATCAACAAGTTTGAGACTGACACTGACGCCGAGATTGAGGTTATCCGAGAGGAGGCTATCGCTGCCGGTGCCGAAGACGCTATCCCAGCTAATCACTGGGCCGAAGGTGGTAAGGGAGCTGTTGACCTTGCCAAGGGTGTTATCGCTGCAAGTGAAAAGGAGAAGAATTTCAAGCTTCTTTACAGCCTTGACGGAGATGTCCAGACCCGCATTGAAGCCATCGGTAAAGAGATGTATGGAGCTGACAAGGTCGAGTTCAGTGAGATTGCTCAAAAGAAGGTTGATACATACACCAAGCAAGGTTTTGGAAACTTGCCAATCTGTATTGCAAAGACTCAATACTCTTTGTCGCATGACCCAGATCTTAAGGGTGCACCGACCGGATTCACTGTTCCAATTAGGGATGTGAGATTGGCTGCTGGAGCTGGTTACCTGTAAGTTTTTTTGCGTGATGATTCTATTGCTTTCTCTAATATGATTCTAGGTATGCACTTGCAGCAGATATCCAAACCATTCCTGGTCTTCCTACCGCACCAGGATATCTCAATGTCGATGTCGACACTGAGACTGGAGAAATTGATGGTCTCTTTTAAGAATATATTCTCACATTTTTGGTTTTGTATTTCGATTAGCGTTTCAACAAGTTAGTTTATATGAGGGCGGTAAAAACACATTCAACGTGTTAGGGTTGCATTTTCAACAAAAGGCGTTTATAGATATACGACTGGCTGATAAAAAGCTATATAGTGTGTAGAGATATCCTTCATGATTAACTCATGATACAAATGAAATTTACGATGTTTGAATTTTGCATTGCTATCTTTCCTGCTTTTCGCTATACGTGTGATGTGATGCTAGTTTGTAGTGATAGCGGCTGCTTAAGTTGTCACTATTTGGGCTCGCTTAAGTATACAGACCTAATGCACAGGATAGATCCTCAGTATCAAATAGTAGATGCTCGAGCATGTGTACAGAAAATGAATGAAACCAGCTTCGGTGTCGTGGTTATAGTATAGCACTTGAGCTAGAAGAAGGGTCGTGGATTTCAGTATTATATGCATCAATACTTACATATGGTCTGGTGTTTGAATTTTCACGTTAGGTTTTACATTTTAGGTTTTCAGACCGAGAACATTCTTAATCTAATCGTCGCTTTTTCGATAGAGTGTAGTAACTCTCACAGTAGATTGCTGTGAAGATTGGTGCATTAGGTGGTGAATACTTTATAATTGTAGGGTTTAAATTTCAGGTTTTAATGGGCCATTTTGAAATATGGAAATACGCAATTGTTAAAGTTATGTTCAAAATGGATCTTTGAGTTTTCGAAAGGAGAGTCTGGTTTTACAAGGGTGGTTGGGGGTTTAGCGAAGGTTTTTTTGTGTGGATGGATGTTTGTAGAGGTCTGCAGTTTGTGTCACTGAATGGATGGGGAAATCTTGGATTGGGTAGAGAATTTTGGGGGCGAAGTTTGGAGAGATGCGTTCTGAATAAAGTAACTTTCAATCTAGTAGTAGCTTTTTGCTTATGCGGAATTGCATGAGATGGCAAATTCTGGCACGGATATCGTACCTCATATCAGAAAGTGAAAGTAGAAGCATAGTCTTCCTTGAAAGACATGTTTTCACTTCTTTCCTGCATTCGCAGTAGTCTTCTTCTCACAAGTAAACTTATGTAACTTCCACCCCTTTCTCTGATGTTCAACTCCACAATACCAAATCTTCTTGTTCCCTTTCTTACACTCGGCACATGCACTCAGCTTTCCTCCCACACCACAATAATCACATCAGCCTGCTTTTTCTCGATCGATCCAGCGATTCCATGCCCTCTTTGCACATTTTCTCATCAATTCTGTATGCTGATTCTCCGAAATCCATGATGCTCCGATTCCTAATTCCTCCATATCATCACAGATAATATCCATGGCATCCTGCCAATCTCCTCCCTTGCCAAGAAAATAAGGCTTACCGAACATTCCTCGCTTGCCCCATTGCATACGCGTCATATCTACCACGAAAAAGTCATCCAAGTTTACTATCTGACCTACACTCGTTCCTGGTTTAGGAAACCCCAGGGTAGAATGGAAGCCCTCGTTTTCTCCTCCGGTAATATATGTCGCACCGCCATTCCTCAACTGTAAAGATTGGACACTCATGAGCTTGGGACCGGTCAATTTGAATTCTATGATGGAGCGTGGAAAGGGATCGACGAGAATTGCTTCTTCGTTTTTGATCTGGATGGATAGTTGTTGATCTGAGGAACAGAAAGAGAAAAATTCTTGAAAGAGCATTAGGGCTTTGTAGCAGCCGTCGTGGCTTCGAGATTCGTAGAAGATGTCTTCGAGTTGAGTGGAGGAAAGTGGACGGGTTGCTAGATCGCATGAAGGATGAATAGTGCAGGTAGCTAGAGTGGTGGAAGTTTCTAGAGTTAGATCTTGAGTAGAATCGGGAGTAGAAGTATCGTAGTGGAAAGTGTGGACATTGATTTTCTGAATGCTTGCGGGACGCTTTCTGATAAGCGCGTTTCCTTCCAGACGAAGAAGTAGGGTTTGGTCTGCGATGGTGCTGCTGTGGAGACTGGTGCTTTTGTAGCGGGGATCGCTGACTAGACGTTCGTAGTTGAGGAGGGTGGTGAGGGTTTGGAGGGGGATGGATTCGGGTGCCATGGTTGGTACTATGAACTGCTGTGAAATATTGAGACAGCTTGATCTCCTGGGAAGAAGAGGGGAAGAATACTGTTTGTTTATGACAGAGGAGTAGATAGAATGTATTGCCGGGCGGTGGGCGCGTTTGACATCGCGGAATCACATGTCAGGATCACATTTAGCAAACTTGGTTTGTTTGTTTGCTTGCTTGCTTGTGGTGGCAGTAGTTAATGCGGGAACAACTACCTAGAGTTATTATCACTCATTCTATGTCCTCTACTAGCACGAAGCCGCATAGATCGTTTCAAACATTAAGCCAGTTCCCTGGTGCTACGTTTTCTGGGACCTTTAGAAGACTATCCTGATCGATCCATCGATTTATCTTGCTCCACACTATACGTAAGGACATGCCAAAACTGGTGATGCAGTGAATGCGGACGGACTGTGAGTAAGATACAGTGAATAGCAGAAAAGGGAGGTTAAGTGGAGTTAGGTGAGCTTGAGGAGGAGGAGTTACAGATTGGACATACTGGTGGATATTCGTCAAGGATCAAGGAATGTAATACGATAGGAGACTAGAAAGTTGCTCTTCACTGGTATTCTCCATGCCAAAAGGTTAAAAATCCATGCTGTATAGTTTACTATCCAACTATTCTAAGTCGGTACAAGCCCATCCAACAACTTTACCTTGCTACGGCCAAGTTACTATGTTTGCCATGGCTCTATTGACTTTATATCCGACACCTCTCTCTCTCCACCACCTTTCGTGATTAATCACCGAACTCGAGACCGATAAGCTGCTGATAGTCTGGAGCCCTCATTGTGTGCATGGTGTGACAAAACCATCGGCGAAAATAGTCAAGGAGGTTATGATGGATTTTCTCTTCCGTTGTATGGCATGAGGCTTCATCTTCTTTCCTGAATGAAACAGTTCTGATAGAGTTGAGCCATAACTGTTGTTGCTGTTCGAGTGCCTGGCCGATGGTGTTGGACATCTGGGCTAGCATTTTTGATGCTGATGATGAGAAGTTTCTGGACGTGAACTATCGAATGAGACTTGCAGAATGAAGATTCAATATTTGAGAGTCTGTTGAATGCTTGGAGACAGGCTGGTTAATAATGGCAGATGTTTGTAATGCCACCAAATGATTCGGTATCGTTCTTCCATGTTTTGTTACCCTGGATTTGTGAAAAGAGACCCCAAGGAATAAAAGGAAGAAAAGAAGAAGGGAATTGGGAAAGAGTGGAACTATATCAGCTGTATGTTGTACCGCAGACCCATTTGACTCCATGTGTTGAGATTCTGCTTCAGTTTGTGACAATGAGTCCCTATTCTCTGACTCAAACCTTCATAACAAGGGCGCAACTTTGCTATCGAAGTAGAAATGTGACGCCTGTTTGTTTGAATTGATAATGTGGAATGATGTATATCTAAAAGCAACGAAGGTCACTCTTTTACGACAGAAGTTCTCGCTTCTATCATACACAAATGAACTGATTTCTTTACTAGAGGTCGTAACAACAGTTCAAACCTTTTGTTAAAGGCCTGCCATACTGCTTCGAATACGTGCCTCGATCTGCATCTCTTCCAACTTGTGTCTAGTGGCGCATCCCAAACCATGATATTCATAGTTACAAACAATCAACTTCATTCCTTTTGCAGGTGCGCTGTCGAATCTTGATCGATTGGGTTCGAGCGGCTCATGTATATCTATGATGGAGTGCCCAGCACTCATGATTGGGGATGATTAGATTATCTGAAGGTAATAGGAAACGTTAGTATCTCAACAGAGAATGAGCGTTATTTATACTCACAATAGGGGTATCATCTACGTTCTTCTCTTAATCATCGAATGTATCGAACTTCCAGGTACTGTTTTCACACTTCGCGAATTCTTCTATCTACTTTATCAAATTCCCTGAATGTTTCTTTCAAAAGAGTCCTCAGAGTTTCCTCAAAAGAGCAATCGATGACTTCGTCGGTGGTGAATAGTTCAAGTATTGGTGTTGAAAGAGAAGCGCTTGCGGTATCAAGACTCGAATTCGCTATGCTATCACGGTAAGTCGTATGCAATCAGCACCCAAATAAAAGACATAGTCAAAGCATGCCCACTATCAAGACCATTCATAGTGACCACTAGGTTATGTGATTAAAAAGTTGTGAAGAATATCACCCCAACTATCAAGTTTCGCAAAATTGAGATCATACAGACAATCACCACAAAGCAGTCGCATCTAAAGATAGAATCTCAGTGGTTATCTCTTCAGAACTGATCGACCAAAGCGAAATTCTTCCAGAGACTCCAACTTGAACATTGATTATGAATAGGGCAGCCAATGGAGCGTCTTCGTCCGACTTCGTCTAACTGATTTAGAGCTTCGTTTATCTTAGTTTAGGGGAACACATAGGACTTGGCGTGTTTTTGATAAAAATTAGCGACGTCTCTGCTCTTTTGGTGATTAGACGTTGCTAAGATGTGGTAAAGTAATTACAGAGACGGTGCCCATTCCTGGTCTGTACGTAGAATCAACTTTCTGAAGAAGTTTGTACCATGCTTTACCCTGTTAAGTGTGTGAGAATGACGAGAGATATGTTTTACAATTTAGAAAGCCTTACGTTTCCTCCGATAACGCAGCGACTACGATGTGTTAGCCAATAGAAGTTTTCACTGCCCGTCTGGTGGATCAACCTCTCTCTTCATTCACCTTTCAACGCTAGACGTTCAATTACAGACGATATCAAAGATACCAAGAACATTAGAAGTGTATGGGAAAAACCAACTGTATGAACTTCATCGAGAAGTCTGTCGACAGCTTACAGAAAAGTGCACCTGGTATTTAGATTGCTAATCAAGATAGATATATCGAATGAGCTTGAAGACAATGTTGATATCATTGTCTACATGAGGAACCCGGGCTTTCTAGCATCGTGTATATTTGAGGTGATGGTTATCTTTCAATATTCAAGTAATCCTTGTACTACACTAGGACTATACCGTCTCTGCATTTGAAAGTTGAGTGGTCGTCAGCGGCGGCTTTAGATTTCAAAGTGTTTCCCAGAGAAATGCTTCTCAAGAGCAAGTACTGGGAGCTTCTAAATTAGAACCACAGTATATCTTCCAGGGAGGGATGGGGAAGGGAGGGGGCGATAGATTACTAGAACACCATGAATCTCTTCTAAGACAAATAAAGAGCTGCAATTCGCTCCCGCCTTGAAAACTTTTCGGGTGCTAAAAGCTCCGACCAAAGAACCCGTCGAACAACGATTATCGGGGAACGATTATCAGGGGGAACTTGGGCAGACCACCGCAACGGAGCACGAAATACATGGTGGCCTTGACTTGAAGAAAAAATTGCTGGGTCGTTATCGCAAAATCCTTGCTGAGTCTCAAAATGTGTTCAATTCCGGATGACTTGCGATGGCCACTGAGTCGGGTAAATTAGCAGGAGCAACTGCTATGTAGATATGATCCAGGCAATTCAGAAGGAGGGGGATAAGCCGCAATCTCCACAAAGTCTAGGAATCCATAGTCAATCTATCCTATGGGTTGAAGTCTGACTCAGTTCATCCAAATTCACCCGATGCAATGGTCGTTCTTTCACCGTATAGTCACCGTATAGTACTATATGGTGATTGGAAAATGTTGCGATTGAACTGTAAATAGCAATTAACTTTTCCGATAAATTAATAAGCGCGTCATGTATATATCAAAGTTCTATCTACTCTCACTTTAGTAATATTTGAGAGCGTAACCTCATCACGATTCTATAGATTCTGTAAATCTGATGCATGAACCTAATCCATATTCGGCCTTTGATGAAGCTACAACCTGTCAAATTTCTTGAGCATAGGTGTTTACAACGTCTTCGAGAAAGCTATGATGACCAAAAATTACGAGATCATCCCTTTTTAATATTCAAGTGAGAACGTGTCGGAGTTTTTACAATGCTCGTGCGGCCAGAAGGTATGCAACACTCCACCTTCAAAAATCAGGTTAGTCCTCATGTAGTCTACCATCTTGTGGTATGTGCATCTATGCGAAGTGTTGCATATATACTTCCTAGCAGCACGAGTACATCGCATGTCAAAAGGCTTGTATAAAAGATTGAGTGTGATATGAAATCTA
The DNA here is from genome assembly GCF_013461495.1 of Botrytis fragariae. NCBI lineage: Eukaryota > Fungi > Ascomycota > Leotiomycetes > Helotiales > Sclerotiniaceae > Botrytis > Botrytis fragariae. The sequence continues at coordinate 56,147 of NW_023501001.1, forward strand.
GAAGCATACAAAGCGGGAAAAAGTAATATAGATTAGCGGCCAGCCTGCCACATGGGATAAAGAAAAGTAAAAACAGTCGCTGTGTCGCTAGGGGTATTTTGGTGCAACTAGACACGGAGTAATCCGTCTACAGGGCCAGGGCTTACCCAGTTCGCATTCTCGCTTAGGGGTGGATATACAGGGCACACCTATACGGACCCATATATTCGACACCTCTACACCCATCCACACGGTTCGTCCGTTTAGTAATCTTTGCCAATCCTCAATAGCAGAATGATATCATTTGATGCTTCAGTCCTTACAATCATGCATATATAACTAATTATAATTGACTATGTAACCTTCTTCATTTGTTCAGCCCACCGAGCCCAAAACTTTCATTCCAAACGTAGTCGTTTTGGGGGGAAGGAATCCGGGGCAACTTCCTATAAGAAGAAAGATCGCTTGAAAAATATCGATTCCAACCTTGTCGACGCGTGTGGTTGCTTTTCTGTCCGGGGAAGTGAAACATGTCGCCGGCACTGTACCGAAGATTTACAGTGCCTCAAAAGCCTGTCATTGGGGATTCTACCGGGTGCTTATCGGTATCTTGCCGGCATGTTATGATTTAGAGTTTTTTAGAAACTCTAAACGTCCAAATTAAATGCATCCCCTTGTCTAACGAACTCTTCAAGATGGGATGGTCAAATAGGGATCCTCTTATTCCTCCAAAAGGAATCACTTTGGGATATATGTTATTTACATAATCTCCACAACATAAAAGTTTACTTCAATTATGTCTTTCCTTAGTTGTTTCCGCTTTGAATTCTCTAAATTGACTCCTGAAGATCGTCGTTGAACCACGTTATAGAAGGTCTGGTAGTCTCCTGACTCTTCTCTCCTTTAGACAAATCCATTTGCCCAAGGAGTCCGCCATGTCTCTAACATACGAGCAATACAATGCGGTTGATATCACAGAGAGAGTTACGTCAGCCGTTTCTATCATTGGTAATCTATTCATAGTTATCACATACTTTTTTTGTTCATCCTTCGACAAACCAATCAATCGACTCATTTTTTTCGCATCATGGGGAAATATTGGTTCGAGTATCTCGTGCCTGATATCTGAGCTTGGTCCGGCATCATTGATGGATAGAGCGAAATTCGATGCCTCCGGAATATGTCAGGTCCAAGGTTTCTTGGTGCAGATGTTCCGTGGAGTTGATTGTTACTGGGCATTCTTCATGGCCATCAACGTATACCTCATTTTCTTCAAGGGATATACCACACATCAATTAAGAAAGTTGGATATTTGGTACTTGGTTGCATGCTATGGGCTTTCCTTCATACCCGCTTTTGTATTCTTATTTGTATCGACAAAATCGCGAGGTCGTATTTACGGATCAGCTATTGTTTGGTGCTGGATTAGCGAAGATTGGGATTGGATGCGGTTGGTTTTCTTGTATGTTATTGTATGGTGAGTACTGCGATCCGAGCTTCTAACGTCCTTCTCAAATTTGATCACGTTTACTGATCCGATGTCCATTAGGATTACTATCCTCTTCGCTTTCATCGTATACGTTATGGCCGCCAAAGTAATCTGGTCCAAACGTGAACATCTAAACGGCTTCCTCAACCCCATGAACGAGAACCCATTCGCAAATACCATCACGACTGAAATCGAAATAACCTACGAAGAACGATCCATCGTCAAAGATGCCGGCGATCAAGGTGTTTCTGAAAGCGCATTGCACTCGGATCAATATGAAGTAGAAATTCAAGCGACACCTCAACAAAAACAACAAGAATCCCAGGTGTATCAGATGCGAAGAATGAGAAGTTTGACTAGAGAGGTTGCAGAGTCTGGAACCAATCCCGAGGCTTGGCTGTATGCGCGAGTGGCTATCCTTTTCTTTCTTGCTATGATTATTACTTGGGTTCCCGCGAGCGTCAATAGAATTTGGCAAATGGCGGATCCGTCGACGGTTAATTTCCCGTTGAACTACATTGAATCATTAATGTTGTCGCTACAGGGTGTTTGGAATGTGATTGTGTATGTCATTACATCCCAGACGGCTTGTCAAAGGTTGGCATATCGATTGTTCTCAAGAAGCTCGAGGACGAAGACGAGGCTGCCCAGCGGGAGTCCCGAGAGGTATCCATCAGGTGGAAAGCAAAGGCTTGAGAGCGTTGCTAGTAAATGATTGGAAATTGGGTGCTATGTAGCTTCGCTTATTAACTGTATTAATTGTAAATAAGGAACTTTTCATTCTAACGATCTATTCATACTCATGATTTTCGAAATATTTACAAGACCCTGCAACGCCTATAAACCTTAACTCGGCCACTCGTACCTCATAATTCATATCTAAAATCTCAAATCCCATCCGATTGTTGGACCCAACTTGGGTAATTCCTCTGCGACACTCTGTACATCCTTATCACCCCTACCACTTAAACAAATAACGATATCTTGATCTTTGCTCATGGTTTTTGCCAATTCTACTCCTCCCCATACTGCATGCGCAGTTTCCAAAGCAGGTATGATACCCTCTTTCTCACTGATCAGTCTGAATCCTTTGAATGCCTCGGCATCGGTGGCCGCAATAAACCTCGCACGCTCAGTATCTTTCCAATTACTTAATTCTGGTCCAACACCAGGGTAATCTAAACCAGCAGATACGGAATGAGTCTCTGAGATTTGTCCATGTTTGTCCTGGAGGACATATGTACGGACACCATGTAGAACACCCTTCGTACCGCCAGTCAGAGTAGCGGAGTGGCGATCTGTATCTAAACCATCACCACCGGCCTCAACACCAACTAGTTTGACACTTGGGTCTTTTGAGAATGGGTAGAACATGCCAACCGCATTACTACCACCTCCAACGCATGCAACGACAGCATCAGGGAGTTTACCACGCTTCTCTAGCATTTGAGCTCGAGTTTCGTTGCCGATAACGGATTGAAATGTTCTGACGATAGTTGGGAATGGGTGAGGACCAATTGCTGAGCCAATGATGTAATGAGTAGTGTCAAGCTTGACGACCCAAGAGCGCATAGCTTCATTAACAGCATCTCGAAGTGTACGCGAACCAGCTTCGACGGCGACAACAGATGCACCAAGAAGCTTAATTCGGAAAACATTGAGAGCTTGTCTTCTTACGTCTTCCTGTAAATTTTATTAGTGCTGTAACGAAGAATCTAAGAGAACACCCAATAGAAGCGAAAAAAAAAGATTGTTCAAACTTACAGCTCCCATGTAAATGGTACATTTCATACCAAACTTTGCGCACACAGTCGCTGTGGCCACACCGTGCTGTCCTGCACCAGTCTCTGCGATAATCTCAGTCTTTCCTAATCGTCGAGCAAGAAGGATTTGTCCTAAAGCATTGTTGATCTTGTGACTTCCGGTATGGTTCAGATCTTCTCTCTTCAACCAGATCTTTGCACCACCAGCGTATTCAGTGAGTCTTTCAGCCTCATGTAATTGACCTGGTCGTCCCATCCACGGATAATATGTTCGGTATTCTTCCCAGAATGCTGGATCGTCCTTGATTGCATTGAAACCTGCTTCAAGCTCTGATAAACAATCCATAAGCGCCTCTGGTACGTATTGTCCACCAAATTCTCCAAATTTTTGAGATGCAATTTTTGGATCTATGGGGCCATTGGTATTTAAGGCCTCGATCTGATCAGCTAAACCGGGTCCTGATCTGTCTTCGTCTCTAACAACGGCATCGACAGTAACATTCTCTCCGCTGGGCTCTTGGGCAACACCCATTGTCTCGGCCATTCCAACCTCTCTAGTCAGACTCTCACCCTCACTTGGAGCACCCCTTCTCCCACAAACTTCCGCACAGTATTCTTCGACACTTTTTGCGATGTTTCCGGCAGGTGCTTGATTGACGGTGTTGATGATTTGACTTCCGATAACAACTCCATCGGCGATTTTTGCGACCTGTAAGAAATGGTCTCTTGTGCTAACACCGAATCCTACAGCGGCTGGAACGTTTCCTGAGTATTCTTTGACTCTTTTCAATAAACCTTCCAAACCAGCGTCCATCGAACCTCCCGTGGCTCCAGTAACACCCATTCTTGAAACAACATATATGAAAGAGTCTGCAAGCTTGCACAGAAGCTTCATTCGGGATTCGGAAGTCGAAGGAGCGATGAGAGGAACGTAGGATAATCTGTTGAACAAAAATTGTGAGCCATATATTCAAACGCGACATATCAATGCTCCCCTGAAAAACTCACCCTCCGCTTGTGCAAAACTTTCTGAAGCTCACTGCCTCTTCTGGTGGAAGATCACAGACGATGAATCCATTGACACCAGCTTCTCGGCAGTCCTTTAATAATCTTTCCTCTCCGTAACTCAGGAAAGGGTTGTAGTAACCCATGAAAAGAACCGGAGCTCTTAATCCCTTCTTTCTTGCATCCCGTACCATTTGTAAAACCGAAGTAACTGTTATTCCATTCTTCAAAGCTTGAGTATTTGCTTTTTGAATCGTAGGTCCATCCGCAGTAGGATCTGTGAACGGAATACCTAATTCAATAACATCTGCGAACAACTGTCAACTTCCACACAGTCAATTGGAGATGAAGTGTCACTTACCGGCACCACCAGCCTCCATCCCCAATAGAATATCAACAGTATCATGTGCTTGAGGGAAGCCAGCAGTGATGTATGTTACCAATGCGGATCTTCCTTCTTTCTTGCATTGTGCAAATGTCCTCTTTAGATGATCCATTTTGAATTATAGAACGATATGTATGTAATGAGGCGTTGTGGGAAGAAGGAAGTATAAGAGAAGGGGGGAGAGATGACGATTGATATATGAATGAATTTTTTTAAAATAGTCTCCGAGTAGGATTCCTTTCTTGTATATATATAATTCTTATTGATCACCCAAAAAAGTGAGTCAAAACCGTCGCCCCTCACTAGTTATCGCTCAATTGAGTCACCGCCTTGGCAAAATCTCGCATTCTCTTGCCAGTTGAATATTTAATTTCGTCATGACCTGCTCGGGTATCATTCAATATTAATCTCCTTCTCCTTGCCACAACATAATCCGGCTGATATAGAAAACAATTGTCCGTGAACAACCGATTCAAACACCTTACACTGGAATCGACATTTAATTCCTCCTATCATTCAGTCCACGAGCTTCCTAATTGAACAACAATCAAAAATGTCTCGACTTTTACCGGCAAGATTTCTCCTTCCTTCCCGCCGCTTCTTCTCTCAAACTACTTCTCGAACAGCATTCGCAACGGGTCCAGCCCCGCCACGCTTGCCACCAAAGGAACAAGAAGAATTTGAACGTCTGCAGCGCTCCTCTACTGGTGCATTTAGTACCCCGAAAACTGAAGTCGTTACCAACACATTGAAGTCATCAACGCGAACAAGACCACAAATAAATCAATCACCTGCAACCACTGCTGCCGAAAAGGAGGATATAGAATTGGCTGCTGTAAATGCTAGGGTATCTGCTACAGGCAAAGGAGAGGAATTGCATCCGGATATTCGTAGAGGTGCAAGGCCAGAATTTGAAGGCGATATCAATCCAAAGACTGGAGAGGTTGGTGGTCCAAAGAATGAACCTTTGAGGTGGGGAAGTTCAGGTGAGAGGGGCGACTGGAGTTATAATGGTAGGGTTACGGACTTTTGAATCCTGTCAGAATGGGTTGCAGATTTGAGAAGAATGTACGAACAAATTTGAATGACATGGTTACATGATGCAGTTTAAGAGCTGCTATTCAAGTCAACTTCTACTTCAAAATGAAACCTGTTGTGAAATTTGGCTTCACAAGGAACTATGAAAAAAATGTCTTAGTGGATATTCCCTCTCTCAAACAATCATCTCTTCATTATCTTCAAAATGGCAAGTCTTCGTACTGCTCTGTTTCCTACCCTTTCTCATGATCACATTCTTCCTTGCTCTTATTTATATGTACAGGAAGAAAGCAATACATCTACTTTTGCATAGGTAATATACACAGGAAGTATCTTTGTGTGCGACGACAGCAACCATTCTAGCAGTTTGTATTGTTTCTCGAAGAAATGACATGGTCTTATAATTGAACATGCAGGTAATATGCTTCTTGGTTGTGACCTTTTGTCTACTATATCTTATTGATACAAGGCCTCAAAACTGTGATTGTTGTGAATATCTGTGTGAAATTTGATAAATACATTAACCTTCTGGTGAGAAAAAGGGAGCCTCGCTTATCTTCCTAACAAATAATGAAAGTCAATTGACTGATGCTCTATTGTTCATTGCTATACTTTGACTCAAAGTTCTATGCTGGAGTGCAAAGGTTAAAGTGCCTTTGTTATGAATTATTGCCGGATATGGGGTCTTGTTGCCAACTCCTTTCATGTTTCCACTTCATGTGATTTCTTTTATTGATCTGGAATTTGGCTGTTCTATCCGATCCTTGATTTTAGTATACGCTCGTTTCCTTTTGTGCTATCTCCTTGTATATGTTCCAGATCACACAGAGAAAATAATTTGGCATTGAAGAAAACATTCGAAATTCAATCTTTCCAATTAGTGTCCGAGATGGCCCATCCTAGTGAAAAGACTGAAGCTGAAAAGCTTGCAGGCATGTTAGCTATACATGCGGAAATGACTCACGGGTGGAAAGCATCAAAATTTCACGCTTTTCAAAAAGAATGGGTGGAAAAAACGATATTTCCCCTGAAGTTAGTAGTGGATTCAGCGTTATCTATGGGTGTTGGATCGATCCAGGGTGAGCCAAATGGATCTTACAAGTATGATGAAAATTACGGTTCGCGAGATGAGGAAAGAGGCACAGATATTTACAATCTTTCTCAAATAGTTGGCTTTGAATGTTGGATTGATATTTTGAGTAAGTATTTTGTTTTTGGATTTCTAATTCATCCGCCCTCTCAACCCCTCTCGGGAAACACATAAATAATATCTTGCAGGGCAAAGATTCGATATTCCACCAAGTAAAGTGTACTTTCAGGATCCGGGTTTCACCGATCTCGAAAAATTATTCATCACTTCACTCGGCCATACAGTATTAGAACACCCCCAAGCATACAAAATACTCACACGACGAACATTTCTCTGTTCTTGTCGCCTATACAAAGATGTTGTGGCAGCTTGCTTTAGCGCTGCCATGCCGGACCTGGCTGTTATGTCACCGCTTTGGATGGATAGTAAGTAAAAAGCCTTTACATTATTCTACACTCGAGACCGTGTACTGGATTGTTCATAATGTAGTCCTGCAAGGCTGGATTTTCATTTTTGAACCCTCTACATTGAACCTGCTTAGAACAATAAATTTGTTGGGGGTTTTTAGTTTATCATCAATGACCTAGAGCGTAACGCAACACTGGAAGCTTTCCACCCCGAAATGCATTTCGTAGTGATTGAGTCTTCTACGCAGTATCAGAGTTTGAAGGGATCAAAATCTTCACTCACCATTACCAATGTTTGAGAAACTGCATAAATTGATTGATGATTCGTAGGCTGGGTAACATCGCCATACTTCGAGGCGGGACCATATTATAACAGGTTAGTGTTTCCATAAATCACGTATGTGGCCGAGGTTAATTGAACAACATAGAATGAGGCGAACTATCCGTCGGTACGCCAGGACACACCTTAGCCAAAAGCAAGGCCCAATCTTTGAACGCACTCGCGACGCAGATCTCAGGGATTTGAGTATAGACAGACTGGTGCATAGCTGGCTGCAAGATGTGGAGTGGTATTGGACGCCGGATGATTTGAGTGTAATAGGGGATATAGGCGAACCGATAGATCAAGATGTGTGGCGTTTCTTACCGGGAATATATGGAGTGATAGATTCGCTGGGAGGAGGGATGAAGTATGTGGAGACGGCTATAGAAAAACATAGGAAGCGTCGCGAGGATAGCCCATTGAGTGAGATATCTAGTGGTTCTGAGTGGGAATATGAGGGGAAAGAAGATGAATCAGAGCCGGAACCAGAACCAGAACCAGAACCAGAACCAGAACCGAAACCAGAACCGAAACCAGATAAACCATTGCCATCTCAAAAAATAATTCCCAGGTCCCCTCCCTATCGTGATAGGTACCACGGTAATAAAAGACGGCTGACACGAATAAGAAAGCTACGGACATATCGCGATGATGGCACGGTAAACTTTCTATGATGTCTTCTGATCGTAGCATGGGAGGTTGAAGTTTCTTGAAGGGTTAGTGTTGTTGTAGATTTCTATAGGGTTATATTGTTGGTTTACTAGTTTTGGGATACTTGGGAGAGGGATTTATTGAGCTCGATCTTGGGAGTTTCAGGTAGTGAGTGGTCTGGAGTAGTGATCTGGATATATTGCCGCTTTGTGTATACTTTTATGCACCTAGATAGTTGCTTTGATATTGAATTTATTGGGATTTATACATAGTGGCTAGTAGCTACTTTATTTTTTTTAATATTTATTCTATGAATCTGTGTTGTCATCTCAAAATAATATATATTTACTATCAATAAGATACTTCCTAGTATCTTCCATTTCCATCTTCAACTTCATACACATACAGGTCATTTCCTTTAACATTACACGACAATCCCTCGCAAGTCGAAACTCACCGCACACTCACTCAACATATACTTACCACTCAAACTTACCACTCAGCACCCAAACTCACCACTCACATCTCACATCTCACTGCACACTCACCACTAAGTCTCCGCCATCTCACAAACCTCGCACCAGAGAACCTTACTAGATACTCAAGCAAACTATATATAGCCATTTACTCACTATCTAAGTATCTGACCATCTACGTATATATACCCATCATTCTCCACACCCTATCTCTCTCTCTATCTCTCTCTCCATAAAAACATGAAATACATCTTTGATATCATTTTTTAATTCTGTTCTTCCATGTATTCTTTTGAAGTATCGTTTATTCTTATTAATTATCTTGAATCCTTATTGGCTATCTATACTACCTACTCAAGTCCCAACTGGACATCACACTACATATCTAAGATATTATAGGGAATCTGTACAATGGTAGGTTTCACTCCCAGGAAATTTCTTCACCGTGCATATTTCATATCGTGTTGATTTACATCCATCTCATACCACCCCATCTAACCCGCCACATTTTCCGCAACCCTCACCCCATCCCTCCTCACCTTCCCCTGTGCCCTCTCCCCTTCCTCCCCATTACCCCCATCCCCAAACAAACCCCCCAAAGCCTCAACCCCCACATTCCCCCACTAAAAACCACTCCCACATCCCACCCCCTCTCCCCCGCTTCCCTCTCCACCACCCCCCTAAACCCCTCATGAAACAACACCGTCGCAAGCCCCACACACGCACTCGGTTCCACCACAACCTTCATCCTCTCAACCACCAACCTCATCGCCTTCTTAATCTGCTCCTCCGTCACACTAAACATACCCTCCACCAATCTCCTCTCAAAAATAACACTCCACGGAATCTTCCCCACCGGCGTGCGCAACCCATCCGCAATCGTGAGACTCTTCACACTTTCAATTCTCTTCCCCTGTTCGAAACCGCGCCGTCCATCATCCGCGCCCTGAAACTCGGGTTCCGCGCCAAATACTCGGATTCCTCTTCCTTCGCACGAAAGCGCAACGCCTGATAACATACCCCCGCCTCCACAAGGAGTAATAATCGCATCTAATCCTTTTGTCTCCTGGCCACCTTGATTGCCTGTGCCTCTTTCACTTTGTAATTGCCTAACCTGTTCTGCCAATTCCAGACCCATGGTTCCTTGCCCAGCAATAATATCCGGATGATCGTATGGCGGCACAAGTTTTGCGCCTGTTTCCTTCATAACCTCTTCAACCATTGCTTCTCGCTCTACTGATGTTGACCCGCTGAATCTAACATTTGCGCCGTAACCTTTGGTCGCGGCTATTTTTGAGGGTGTCGAGATGGTGGGCATGACGATGTGGGCTGGGATGCCGAGTTCACGGGCTGCGAGTGCGAGGGCTTGTGCGTGGTTTCCTGTCATTGGTGTCATGTTAGCATCTTTAGCCTCCAGAAATCGTTGGCAGATTAGAAGAAAGTCAGAGATGAGAATAATAGTAAGAGAACAATTCACAAGCTGAGAAAAAGTTGAAAAAAAAAATCAGTGAACAAACCACTGCTATGTGTAACCACACCCTTCTGTCTCCAACCTCCTTCTCCATGCCCAGCTTCAACTCCTCCTTCTGCCTCCTCTAACCTCTTCAGTGCATGAAAAGCCCCTCTAACTTTGAATGCGCCCACCCTCTGTAGATTCTCACATTTAAACCATAGTCTAATTTTCGGTCTCGCAGGTTCCTTTCCTTCCCACTCTGTCCCTTTCAAGGCCTCCGCAGTCTGTGGTGTACTCGCTATTTCGTCAATTGTCCTATTTGTCAGAACTGGGGTATAATGAATATGCGATTTAATAAGTTCGTGAGCATCCAGAACCGATTGGCGATTAAGCGGGAGACGAGTGTTGGGATCTGCCATTGTGAGTTCTGCTCTAAATTGAATACACTTGTAAATGTGTTAACATGAATTGGAATTAAATTGCAATGTCAAGGAAGGGTGCAGCTGCTAACCATATAGCATAATTAATATGGTGGGGGCGGGGCATTGCCCGGATGATTCATATAAAAATGAGACCCTGGTTTGGTGAGTTCCATGCCGATCTCGGCTGAACAGGGAAGTATGAACAAGTGCACAAGTATGGTCAATTATAAAAACAATTGGAAATATAATTTTTTTGAATTCAATGGCTTAAACTTTTAATTCCAGATACCGTTGATTAAAAAAACGGAAAGTCATGAGAGTATGATACAATTGGCCCAATTTCAAATATGCAACTCCAGCCCCACGGCCCCATTAACTATCCATTTAGTTGTTTTCAGGACGGAGGGAACTAATAGAAATGTTAGTGGTTGTAGAACATGTAGTGATGGACGATTGAAACTTACCGAACAGCCTTTCCTGCTCTCCAGATCTCCAAGTCACGGATCTCCTTCATCTCAGCCTCATACTTCTCACGGTAATCCTTTTGGGAGTTGAACTCAAGGGATCTTTGAGTCTCCTTTCCGGTCTTGACGGAGTCATACAAGTCGTTGAAGACTGGCTTCAAAGCATCCTTGAACTTTCCGGACCAATCGATAGCACCACGACGAGCAGTGGTAGAGCAAGCCTCGTACATCCAGTCCATGCCGTTGGCACCGATCAATGGGTACAAAGATTGAGTAGCCTCCTCAACAGTCTCGTTGAAAGCTTCACTTGGGCTGTGACCTTGCTCACGGAGAACCTCGTATTGTGCGAGGAACATACCGTGGATACCACCCATCAAGCAACCACGCTCACCGTACAAGTCAGAGTAAACTTCCTTCTCGAAGGTGGTCTCGTAAAGGTATCCAGATCCAACACCGACACCGAGAGCGATGGCCTTCTCTTGTGCCTTACCGGTAACATCTTGGAAAACGGCGATGGAAGAGTTGATACCACGACCCTCACGGAAGAGAGTTCGGACGGTACGTCCAGATCCCTTTGGTGCAACGAGGATGACATCAACGTCAGTTGGGACATCGACCTTGGTTTGGTCCTTGAAGACTGGGGAGAAACCGTGGGAGAAGTAAAGAGTCTGCAAAAGTCAGTTTTGAACTTGGGAAACTTGAATCTATGTCCATACCTTTCCCTTGGTGATCTGGGGCTTAAGTGCTGGCCAAGTTTCACTTTGAGCAGCATCAGAAAGCAAGTTCATGATGATGGTACCCTTGGAGATAGCCTCATCAACCTCGAAGAGGTTCTTTCCTGGAACCCAACCATCTTGTTGAGCATCCTTCCATGATTGACCGTTCTTTCGTACACCGACTACGACGTTAAGACCGTTATCACGCATGTTCAAAGATTGAGCATGTCCTTGGGAACCGTAACCAATAATGGCCATTGTGTCATTCTTGAAGTATTCCTGGAAGATAGATATTAGCAAAAGTCAATGTTAAAGGTTATAAATTGTGAATCATGCCTGGAGTCTCTCAACTGGCCAGTCGGCTCTCTCTATTAAAGTTGTCAGTTTCCATCAACATCCAAATTGAAGCCTGAATGCATACCGTAAACCTTCTCCTTTGTGCCAGCAAAGTCAATGGTCTTTACACCTCTGACTTGTTGGGAAGCTCCAACAACAGCACGAGCAGCAGAAGGTCTGGCTGAGGCATTGATAGCAGAGACAAAGGTTCTGCGTGCTGGTGCAGTCAATTGACGTGCAACTGGTCTAGCGACTCTGGAAAATGTACGGGCAGCCATTTTGAAGGAAGAAGTGAGTGGAGTTCAAAGAAAAAGGAAGAGTAACAAAAGGGTATTTTGAGGTTTAAATCAAAAAGTTGTAGATGTGACTCTTCGTCTTTTTGTTGTGGGCAACAGTAGCTAGGAAATTTTCCTGCCCGGTTCCGGAGGTACCTTTGACAGGGGTATTCTCCAGTATCGCACTTTCTGTGGGTGGGAAAGTCTTGGCAAGCCAACAGTGCGGGTTGTATTTCAATGTGAATATCATCCAATGAAATTGTTGATTTTGGCTTGTGGAAAGTGAAAATAGTTTGCGTGTACATGCATCTTAAAACCGAACTCAATTTGGTAAATTATTAAACTTTACCAAAACTTTAAATATGTGTAAATATGTGTAAATATTATTATATTGTTCGACTTTCCTCTACCTCAATAGCTACCTATGCCTATACACACATGTAGCCACTCTCGTCCTCATCAATCGTACCTAGATAGGTAGTTACGTTTCGAAATTATATATACAAAATCCGACAATCTAGATCATCTATCTATCCGAAAGGAAAGGAAGGCTATAGTGGAAATTCGGCCACATCACAGCCTCACCCACCCCTCCGGTATTGTTCCGGCCACGGTCCAAGCCGTGAAATAGCTTGTATTAGTTTACAAATGATTGACTACAAGAAACTGGCCTCGCGTGCTCCGACTTGCCTAGTATACCCCGATATATGAATTTACAACAGTAGTGGAGATAGATAGATGAAGTTACCAAGTTGAATGTTTCCATTTACAAATATGACTCCTTCGCTATGCCTCCATATATCGGAGAAATCGTAATACTCGCTCCTATACTCTAGGGGTTGACATCAGAATCAGATGTGCTCACGAAATGACGCTCCGGTAGTCCTCCGGTAGTCATTGCTCTGCAGGTTTTACTCCCCTTTGCTTGAAGTTGGAAAGATATCTGTTTGTATGTATTCATTCATTGTTTTGACCCCATTGACTACTTCCCCCTTACTCTTGGGCCCAAACACAATGTATCCTTTCTACAGCCACAACACACAGTCTGATATAAGATCAGCAGCCAAAAAGGCTACATGAAAGGTTCTCGATCTCCAAATAGAAAAAAACGCCCATTATGTCCCCGTCCTCATGTTGTGACCTTACACATTGGTGCGTGGTGCTGGAAATGTAGTACTGGTCCAGATCGTATAACCCTATCTTGACATCGTTTGTATTGTTGCATAATGCATATTGAAAGCATAGTAAATGTTTAATCCACATGCCTTCTCCCTTCAAACCTTCAATACTCTATCGAATGAATCATTCTTTACAGATCCACCTCCCATAGCAGATCTCACGTTCCGCTTGAATCCCTCTCGGTTTGATCTCAAATCCTCTGCAGCTTCCTTATTAAGTGGATCCGAGGCGTTTGGTTCGAGGAAAAGGAACTGTTCATCCAGTCGTCAGTATAAAGTAGTTTCGCAGACCAGGGACATCATATATATCCAAGGAAACCGCTTCTCAAATCATACCTGCAATCCTATAACAATCGCTTGCAAGTTCAACACTGGTTTCCAGTCCTCCCTCAGAATATTCAAACAAATCTTTCCCTCAACATCGATATTTGGGTGATAGATCTTCTGTTCACAGTTGACCTTGGGCGGTTCGTGTGGGAACGTTTCCGGAACAGCGAATTTGAATTTGAAGATTCCACCCTTGTACATGCCTTCATCTGGTTCGATATATAGAAAGAAATTGAGAATATCGTCTTCGTCGGGAAAATCGGTACGCATAGTAGAGGGCAGCGACATTTCAGCAATATCTGGCAGCGCGCGATGTTAGTCCTCATACATGCATGCCCAGTACAATCTCATTCTGTGCCCTTCCGTATACGCTCAAGGGCCGGGAATCTGTTCCTCTTACCTTTCTGCAATCTAAGTTGTGCGGCCGTAACCTTCTTCTTCTTAATGCCCGCAGCAGCATCGGCATTTGCCTCTTGCTGCTGTTTTTGTTTCTGCGTACAATATCAGTATTCCGAACGCGTTACACATCGTTGCCGGAATCCCAGTTCTGATGCGCACATACCATAGACCATATCTTCAACATCTTGATTGTTGATGACTCTTAACTGGAGTGTTGAGAGTGCAATTTTGGAGTTGGGAAGTTGAGAATTATATTGTAGGTATTGAAATAATGTTTGAGAAATGACGTTTAACAATGAGAGAAGAGTAAGCGAGAGGGTCGTTTTGTACCCAGTTATGAAAGTATAGGAACTTGGAGAAAGTGAACAGCTGCTCCAGTCTGTTGTATCAAAATTATAGAATGTTGCGCCTTGTCAAATATACAATAATACGGCAGCTACAGTAGGGATTTTTGGTTGCTGACGCCTTGCCGAAAGATACGAGGCGGGCTGGCGGACTGGCGGACTGGCGGGCTGGCGGGGTTCGATTTCTTATCAAAGGCATCACGCGAGTGGCCAACCCAATTTGTGCCACACATAAGTTCTGAATCAAATTTCTCATATAGTTTGCTACAGTGCACATTGAATTTTTGATGAGGTAACATCTGACTCAATAGATACGAATGGTTGTTCATTCATAAGGGTATTCAATAGTATTAAACGGAAACGCCTACTCAAACATGCAATATAGAGAGACCGCCTAGGAAGAAGAAAAAAATCTCAAAGCTCCCATATGTGCAAGCAAAAATGCAAAAATGGTTGCTTGCTGTAGATTCACGCGCTGATTCCTTTCCAATGATAGGTGCTCACGCTCCGTATAAAGGGTCCATCCTCCTCTCCACCCCCCCAATTTTTTGAAAACGAAACATTTATTACTCGTGACCTTTTAGTGGTACGAGTACCGATATTTGTTTCTAGAGTATGTATGGTGTAAGTCTTGTCTAACGTCTCATGAAGCAGCACATGATACCAGACTTGAACAAGAAGTAAGAACATCCGAGGAATCTAACAAGCGCCAAGAAAGCCGTTGAGTAAAGCAGGACTTCGAAGAACTTGGCAGTTCTTATTGATGCAGTATTCTGAACATAATGTTAGCTGGAAAATTCAAACTATTGTGGGCATAGAATAACTCACTCCGAAACCAAATCCATCAACACTGTCACTCGTGATAGCAACAGCCAACAATGCGTTTGAGAATACCCAAGAGATCAAAAGCTTGGTTCTGAAAGATTTGTAAGAATCCTCCAAGGTCTTGCTCTCATCTTCAACTTCAGGAACGAATGGCTTAAGAGCACGCTTAACAGTTGCCTCAAACTGACTGTCAATATCCTCTTGCGGTCTGTCAATTTCTTCAATAACTGCTGCTTTACCATCAACCTTCGTAGTTTTAGCTGATGGAAGAGCTTCTGCCTTATCAGATCCCTTGGTACCCCAGGAAACGTCGTGCCAATTACTGAAAGCGTACACCATGAGAATGTTGATGTAAGATGACATGAGCAACAGGTATGGCCCGAAAGAATGAAACATGTGCCATGGATCCATATACATGAAGGATGCAACGAAGTACAATCCAAATGTAGCAGCTAAAGCGAGAATAATGATACCAGCTCCGGAACTCGAGCTACTTCCGAAGAAACTCTCAAAGAAATCTTTCGCGTTACTAGTATCGAGACTATCTCCTGATGAGAAAGCACGAACAACCAGATACATGGATAGGACAAGGACATAGAGATTGATAACACCAAAGACGATAAAGGATACGATATAAGTAACCTTAGATCCTTTAGGTCGATTACCAAGAGCCAGAATGAACTGAACGAGTAGGAATCCCAAGTAGAGATATTTCAGAATCGTGTTGATGATGGGGGTAGCAGTATCACCGAAAGGCCAGCCATGGTGAAGAGCAGTAGTGTCCGAAGCGGCGGTAGGGGTACCGACAAGATCCATAATAACAGTAGTTGTGAGCCAGAAAGAAGATAACATGAACCAACTAAGAACGTTGGAGAAGACGTTGTATAAGAATTGAATATGCAAGAAGAACATGCGGACAAGATTATGACCACTCTTGTACCTATGAAAGACGTTAGCTATCGACACTCAGACTACGCCGTCACGTATGAACTTACATTCTGCCGAAATGCATGATGGAATACATTCCTGCTGCAAAGGAACCGTTAAGCCATCTTCTACGCTGACCAATGAATTCAGCAGCTCCTTCAGGTACATCAGTTTCTCCTTTAGCTGCCTTGATATAAGTCAAATGCCACTTGCTACCAGCCTTGGCTACAAGCTCGAAACAGAGAATTCTGTCCTCAGCCAAGAACATGTTCTTCTTGAAAATGTTCATTCCCTCAATACCCTTCTTTCCAAGAATCTTGGACAAAGTGTGATCTCCGTGGAAGTATTGTTCAAGAGGTCGTCCCATAATAGCTCGGAATCGGTATGCAGAGAAAGCTCCCGGCAACACACTGACGTATCCGAAAGAACTCTCTAGAGGTTTGTCAAGAATATTACTGATCTTATATTCGAAGTTTTGGCCTGCAACAAGCGGGTTGAGAAGCTTTTTGCCTCCCTGTGTTTATGTTAGCACTTCTGACTGTATTAAGCTTTAATGAAGGAGTACGGATACAGACCTTGCCTAACATTGCGTGAATCTCTCCGCAAGCACCTCCAAGATCTTTGTCGTTGTAGAAACCTTCCCACAAAGCCAACAGGGATTTGGGACCGGGCTTAGTACCGGCATCTAAAAGGATACAGACTTCCGGGTTAAGGAGACGACCGAACGCATTGAACAGCCATCTATGGGAGTTAATCTTCTTTGTATTCTTTGCTTTCAAGCAAAACATCATTTGCACCGGAGGAAGGCAGTTGGCGTCACCCTCGGTCGGGCGGATAAGTTGTTGACTGGCAGTGACCGAAAGTTGTGTTGTATATTCAAAAACATGAGCAACAGTCTCCTTTCCATCGACATCTTTCTTCATGACACCATCTTGATAGATACCAATTGTAGCAAGGACATCAAGTGTATCTTTGTCGCAAGGGTCGATACCATCGAAAACTAGGCAGACAACAATCTTTTGCCATGCTGGTCCACCAACATTCCAGAAATCAGATTTCTTGAGGTTGACAATATCGCGGATATTTTGCATAACACCGTGAAGAGTACGTGCAGTCAACTGCTTGTCTTCGTTGTAATAGGTAACGGCGATGAGCAACTCAGTATGACGATTGTACATGGCAGGTCGTAGATTGTAACCATTTTTCAACGTAAATTCATCGGGATCGCAAGTTGCAGCGGTGTAACGCATATGTGTGAATTCCTCGCTGCCACCTTCCAAATCATTCCTGTATTTTTGCTGAATGGCGTTTTTGATAGCACTGGGTACTGGATGATCAACACTCAAGACGCTTCCCTGTACAAGCTTGACCTTTCTTGTAGCATAACGTTTGAGACCTCCAGTTTGAGGGGCTTGTCGTTGCCTCCATGCCTCTGTGGAGGTAGTCTCAGCTCGTGACAAAGGAGTTTCGGTTCGCGGGTATGGGTTATCTTCTAACTGCTCATTGTATGTGTGGGATGAATTGTAATCGCTGCTGTATGGTTGTGGATCGTTCGCATACGTTTCTGTAAGACTATAGGCAGAAACAGGTCTAACTGGAGGAGTATTCGCTCGAAGACCTCCTTGAGAGTGAGAGTCGTAAGGGCTGTTGAATGGGCCGCTGTGTCCTCCAGAATCGAGTAGAGGTAAAGCACCTTCCTCTTCATCTTGAGGATGATGGTACTGCAAGAATTATGGTTAGAGAAAGCTTTCCCACAATCTGCGAGATAAAAGAAGTTCCAAGACTTACATTACCCCCTCCAGGTGGAAGGTCTTGGAGCTTATGCTCATCATAGCCTCCGTTTCCAGAGTACGCCATGGTTGTGGAAAATAATCAAGAACCCTTTATTAGGTGATCGAGATTATGCAAATGGTAAGTGTGATATTAATACTGACAAAATCTTTGAGATTTTATCAATACTTGATGAACGAGAAAAAGATCGAAAGAGGAATGTTGGTTATGTCCAAGATTCAGAGGTATATTCTCGTATGGCGGTGTCAATCCGTGGGCTTCAGGAACGGACGGTCAGATAGATCGAATCGACCCTCTCCTTGGCAACCTAAGTAAAAGAGTGAATGTAGTTCAACTCAGAATTCTTTATTTTGATTCAGAAATAAAACAATCAGTCAAAAATATAAAGTACCAGTGGTGGCACCTTGGTATTGAAGAGAGGATAAGAAGAAGAAGTCAAAGAAGAAAAGAATGATGGATGAATCTTCTCCTCTCAAAATATGAAGTGGTGAAGTGGTGAAGATATGAAGAAAGGCTCAGAAAGGGTAATAAAAAAGCAACCCTGTTTCAGATTCTTGAAGTCAATAAAAAAATAGGAGGGATGGAATGGATTCCCTATGATTTAGTTTGTTGTCTTGGTCTCCGCTATTTTCAAATCCCTTCAATTATTTTTGGGTTATTCAGAACCCTGAAAGCATTCTTTACCGATTCTTGAGCGCAGGTAAGGCGAAATGAAGTGGAATAAAGAAATTTGAACCAATGAAATGATATTGAATCAGTTAACTGCAGGTATACAAATGATATAATTGTGAATACCTACATAGAAAACATTCTAACATACATATCATAAAACATCACTCATAACTAGATGAATATAATTAATGATTAGCTTTTAATGATTTTGAATGACTTGGAGATTTCAATAATTTCAAAAGTTGAAATGATTTTAAAGATTTAAATAGTGTTAACAATTTGAAAGATTTGAATGATTCGAATGATTCGAATGATTCGAATGATTCAGAAGTCTTGAATGATTAAAATAATTTAAACAATTAAAAAGATTTGAATAATTTAAAAGATTTCAATGATTCTAATGATCTAAAAGGATTGAATAATTTAAAAATTTAAATAATTCAAATGATTTTTAAGATTCGAAATGTTCAAATAATTTAAAAAACTTAGGATAGTTTAAAAGATTGAAAAAATCAAAAGATTTAGAGGGTTCAAATAGTTTTGAACATTTAAATGCTTTAAACGATTTGAATAATCTAAGTGCTTTAAGTGATTTATAACATTTGAGTAAATTTAAGAATTTAAATAATTTAAATCATTTTAAAAGTTTTACAGTTCTAAAGACTACACGATATAAATGTAGAAATAGATCCTCAAAAACATTATAAATTATTATGAAAATATTAATAAGCCCGTTATTGTTTTTAGTTATGAATTTTTACTTGTGAAGAATCGAGAAAAAACTCGTTCGGATATAATATTAATTAGGTATGTCGACTGCGCCTCATCTCGAAAAGTTTATCGATTTCAATTGTAAATCTATATGCATCATCATTACCCATCCCTATGCTGCGGCTCGTTTTCGATTATCCAATCTTCATTCTTGTAGTTCAACATTGCGTGTACATATCTACAACTATCTCGTATTCTTGTAAACATGTTGAAGGGACGAGGAAGGCTTGGATCTTTTTCGAAGCTTCTCTCTGAAGATCTTCTCTTTGCCGCTTCACTAATTCGTGCTTCACAACGAATTCATGGCATATGGCATATGGCATATGGCATGTCGTGTAATATTAACTACCTCCTTGGAAAAGTCGCGCCTACAGAGTGCAATGCTATGGAGTACAAGCTTAACCCCTTTAACCAGCGTTTTGGTCTGATAATCATTTGAGATCATTGGTTGTTTTTGCGCTTCGGTTTCAGCTGTTATAGCTCACCTGCCTATGACATGTTGGATCAACCACATCACAAGTCTTGTACATCATCGTATAATATAAAGGGCTTTTCTCATTGGGGAGGAGTGATCATCAATCATACACAAGGTCTTATTCTTACACTTCACTACAAATTCAAAGAAGTCATCGTTGCTTTCTAGCATCCAAACAAACAAGTCGTTGGCAGCGTCTGACAAAGTTACTCTGTACATTATTCAGCGCCACCGCTGCGGCTACTTCCCGAATGTCAGGTATTGCTCTGTCTATTAATAGACTTTACACTATTCTAGAAGAAGCTAATTGCATGGGGTAAAATACTAGACGGACCAAGGAAAGTTCCTGAATCTGTGGACTGTGGGAATGAAAGCTCTAATAAGGATAAGGATAAGGATATGAATATGGATACAACCAAAATAGTGTATACAGTAGAGTATTTAGCTGCAGACTGTCAGTACGTAGTGTTGTGGATGTTGACAACAGCTTCATTCCATGTTTGTTCACTGACTGCTTATATCTCATTCATGATGGATGATGCTTCACTTACAGGTATAAAGTGGAAACAACCCAAACAGCGGGTAGGGAAGGAGAACTGAAAAGCCAATTCAACGGCAACTAAAATTCAGGGGGAAATGTGGCCTGGGTTTTAAGGTGCCACTACTCTTCCACGTAACTCGGTAGAAAGAAAATTCTGCTTTACGTGATCATCGAAAACGAAGAAGATTACTTACTTGAAAGCCTCGAGAATGCCTACCGAGTACGTGCTGACATCCTTACTAAATTATTGAAAATCCAGTGTTTTGCAATCTCTCGTCAACCCGCACGGGTTACTGTTGTCTAATGGTAATTTTACCGAAGCACCCTTTAAGCATTCATTAGCTGCTTCAGAGTTTGGGAGAAAACAACCTTCATTCAATTTCCACTTGACAAATCCATACAATATCAATAGCAATGCCGAAGCATTAATACGTCAATGACTCCTGAGAACGTCTGATCTCTTGTTCAAAAAGTTCAGGTACCTCTTTTACGTCTGTGGTGTTTCATTCTTCCAAAAAAAATCACCCAAATCTTACAAACAACGATACTCTGGGTTCAAGGTAGTACGACAGAACCGCAGACCTTTCTCTCTGACTTGTTGTTTGCTCACTGCAGATATTAAGATCTGAAATTCCAGAGCTATTGATCTACAATACCAAGACGCGGGCCGCAAGGAACATGATTAAAATTATCCGTATAATTTGCCAACGGTTATAGATTCCATTGAACACATACGGCGTATGCTTTCTCAATATAATTTACTCTCACTGAATCAGATCAGAACAATCAAAGATGTCTACCCATTATTATGAGGTTGACATTGATCCTGCAAGAGAGCAAGCGATATCTGGCTACCTGAGTAGCTAGCTCTAGACATGGCATGGTGGGAATAGATGTTAAATGGCACAGCAACGGACACGGTGATACCTCTATTGACCTCTATGGAAACTATACCATAATACCATTGCTCAAATTTCGACCACACAAGAAGGTTTCTTGAACTTCCTGCCAAACCTATGGCTCATTCATACATATATGTGTATGTATATATAACCATAAAATGATATGTTACCTAGGCGACTTTCACAAAGGTTGTTTCCCGTTTCATCTGATGTATAATTTGCCAATCTGAAGAGTTTTGCATAAAACATTGGAGATTAGTTCCTCTTTTCACATTTTGTAACAAATCTCCCTCTTTCCCCTGGCACCAAGCGTAATGACACAGGGCGTCCCATATAACCCGTAGATTCCATCCATCTTATGAAGGAGAACCCATCCATTCCTCTTCCCCTTCCCACTCCCATACACTTTACAAGCCTATCAAACCATCAAGCCTAGTCCCCCCTACCCCCAACACTCTAAACCAAAAGTAAATTAGATCCATTTTTCCTCGCTATTCTCGCCCTCAACCGCCCAAATTCAAGAAAATCGGCCTGAGTTTGCTTCTTGGATTCCTAACCAACTACTCGTCGAACATACAATGTGCTACTTACTAATGATAGATTGATCTCCATCAATTCAACCCAATCTCATCTACACCATCACTTTTCATCGCAAATGATCATCACGACTACCAGTACGACCGTTTAATTCCCCTCATCGTCGGTCTAGATTTCAGTCGTCAATGTAGATGGAGTCGTAATCGACCTTATTTACGACCGCAATAATAAGAGTTCGCTCAAACCAACATTCGTTTTAAATCTTGCCTACTTTACTTTCCACCTTCATATCGCGACCGTATCGTATCGTATCACCTCGTTCTTTCAGCGCCGGCAATAACCATTTGAGTTTCGATCAATTCATCTTTACTTTTACGATTTTCCATTTCATTGCTCTCATAGCTTATACCCCATTCGACATTTTATTTTATTTTCCCACCACTCACCTTTCTCGAGCCGGCTCTCTTCTGTTGTCTTTAACCAACAACTATATACAGGCTAAGCCTTCAATTACCAACACCTTTTCGATTTCCTCGATCCATCCCAAACCAACCTTGACTGTTTCACTCTCAATTCATTCAATACGGCACGACAATTTATCGCAATCAGTATTGGGAAAGATGGCGTATTACGAATGTAGGTGAAATTCTTCGGAAGGTAACAATTTGTTGCTAATCAATTGCAGCATCCTTCCCTACTCTTTTTCGAAGATGTGTTGAATGCGATGGAGCCAGTCCAGCATGTCCGAGTTGTGCCGATGATGAGATTTGTTCCCTCGTCCCACCAACTTGTACAGCATGTCAACAGACAGTGTGTGTGGCTTCTTCTGCTGCACCTTCGACAACTGTTAGTTCATCTTCATCAACAAAGTCTGGTCCAAATGTAGGCGCTATTGCGGGAGGAGTTATCGGAGGAGTCTTAGCTGTTGCAGCCGTTACTTATCTCGTATGGAGGTTCTGCATCAAGACGAAGCGACAACAATTCGAGCAAGATGATTGGATAGAAAACCAAGAGCAAGCCAATGCAGAGAAGGATTTCGCAATGCGAAGGGACGCAAGAGCTTCTACACATACCGTTGGATCAATTGCATCTACAGTGCTTACACGAGCATCGAACATCATTCAAATCGCATACATCCCAGGTGTTACCAACAGATCCACTCCATCCACTCCAGGTCTTCTTGTTCCTCCAGTTCCTCCGATTCCAATTGCTTTATCAAACTCGTCTGGATCGCCAAGATATGAGCAAGAACATTTCTTCATGCCAGGAGATCTACGTGACTCAACATATAGTGGAATTAGTGGAATTGGTGAACGAAACTCGTACGCACGAAACAGTGTGGCATCTACTATCTACGGAAAACAAGCTATCGTCTCGCCAGTTCCAGCGCAGACAGTCATTCGAGGAAAAGCAGCTGTTGTCAGTGTCAACAAGGCGGGAGGAAGTTCATCTGGTGGCACCATCACACCTCCAGTTCCAAGCGTCGACTTCAAAAAATACTCTGAAAACCCACCTAGCCCAGCATTCTCTGTAGGCAGTACATTCTTGAATGCTGCTAGTGCTGCGACCATGACCAAACCACAAGTCATTCGAGTGAATTCCAGCTTGTCAAAAGCAACTTCACCTGAGCCTACAAAAGCGACAGGAGTCCCATCATCATTATTTCCCCGAGACTCTAATGCTATCACTTTAATAGAAGATGGAACCCCAATCACACCCCAAGGACCTTTTAGTGATCCTCCCGACACAGGACGAAAATCAGACGCTAGTTTATCAGCCATGACACAAGATGCAACGAAAAAGTCGCAAGGGGATGTATTCTCAGACCAACATGAAGTAAAGGAATAGAGGGTCATCTTTTGACAGGATATATTTCTTTTGGGAAGGAATTTTGACATAGGAGGTCACCCGTCTGGTTACGATTTGGTTTACTTGTTTCTTTCAACCCTCTATACACTTGGAGGAGGGGCGGATCCCCATTTTGATGGTTCACAACTGGTGTGGTAGGGTGTTCAAGGGGGGTATTTTATGATTGGCAATGATCTTTTATTTTTATTTTTTTCTAGGGATATGTTTTTATATCATCCTATCTTGGTACTTGCTTACCTATTTCTAAAGATTTCATAGACGATGTCAATACCAATGAAACTATTCAACAATTTTATGGGATGTAAAATAAAGTGGGATGATAGAATGTGTGCATGTGATGTTTTGTTATAGCATGTGTGAATAGCTTATTCTTAAGAGAAGGGGGAGGAGTGGCTTGTATATTGTATGTATGTTGTATGTTGAGGATGTTATATGGTGATACTGCAGGAGGGAAAGGGAGGGGAGGGGAAGAAAACGAAATGGTGATTTCTCAATGGAGTCCTGGAACGTTAAAGCGGCAGATACCTAGATAGATGATTTGTTATGAATTCGCAATCCGAGGTATTAAATACTACTAGGTAGGTAGGTACATCGAATCATTAGAAGCATGGCATGGTAAAGCATAATATAATATAATATAATATAATGTCTCGTCTTGTCTTGAGACCTACCGAGGTCTAGGTCTACCTAGTAAACTATAGAGTAGGTATCTACGTAGTTGATGCACGGAAGGCATTGGGAAATGGGGATTATGCATTTTATGCATTCGTTCATTCTAAGTCTAATTCAGCTTAGAAGTTGACAAGCTCATAGGGATGAAGTTGTTAGTGGTTCGCAATTCGCAATTCGCAATTTGCAGTGTGGGAATGTGATGTGTGATGAGGGTTGGTGGTTGGTGGTTGGTGGTTCTTTGGAAATTTGAAAATTTGGAAATTGGGGTTCTCGCTACCGGGTTTTTTTGGAAGAGAGAAAGAAATCAAAATAAATAGCTAGTAGGTAGGTAGAAGATGGATGAAGGGGGAGGAATATGGTGTGTAGACGGATGGATTAGTATGGTACTACATCTACCCAAATACACAGGCTACCTATTAAGTTTCTACTTTCTCCATCCCATCGCATCCTACCTTCTACAATTCCACATCCGGCTTCATTCAGTTGTTGGGGTTGGGGTTGGGATATACCTGATATTTTATGCTGAGAAGTCAATACCATCCGATCTATCCATCCATTCTCTGGTACCGGCAAACAACAAGATTGCCTCATTATATCGTATCAGATCACATCGGCTTTTCCCACACATCTGCATCTGCAGATCCGCATCGAAGTCGAAGTCGATTCGTCGGCAAATCAATAGAAAAGGTACAAATTGATACACTGGTTGTATAGAGAATCATTCTAGAGCGTGGCTCAGTATTGTATTTACGGAGTTTTATTTGCCTGGCGAGCCTGGGTACCTAGCTTCGTTGTGCATTATTGTCGGTAATAGTGGGGGGGATGAGTGGAAGATAAGTGGAAGACAAGTGGAAGATAAGTGGAAGATGAGTGGAAGGGAAAAGGGTTTGTGATGAGGATGGCGGAGTGAGCGAGTGAGTACGTGAACACCTATACATATATATGGATCCTCTCAATGTGCGGTAAAAGTTAAAAGCAGGCGATTATGATTCCAGTGAAATCAGAAGAAGGATGCTTCAGTCAGTCATACCCAGATGATATGTCAGGGGAGTATAAAGAGTGAGGAAGTAGTAAATAGGTAACAAGACGTAAATGGGTAATAAGTAGGAAAATAAATAAAGTGCAATTTCTGATATCATTCCAATCCACCATCCCAATCCATCAATCTCGCAGTCTCGGCCATCAAGTACCTCCAGCTACCTAGGTATCTTACATCTGCAGACTCCAGAGTCTCTGCTACATACATATCTACACTACATACATACCTACATACATACCTGCATACATACCGACCTACTCTTGCTTTGATCACTCCACTTCATTCAAAGCGGAATAGAACCCTTGGAAAATAGCCATTGGGAGGGATCGAGGACAAGAGCACTGGAATTACTTCCTTTCATTATTAGCCATCCAAAGAAAAGCAAACATGCCCTATTCGTATTCCCTTGATACGGCCGGTAGCTTCATATCCAACAAGGGAAATCAAAAGCAATTCTGTAGAACATAACGGGTAGCGGCAAAAGAGGTCAACTAAGGTCAACTCCGGTCAACTTCTCTTATATCATCATCGGCGTCGTCAGTGAATCAATCTGTGAAATTGAATGATTGAGTACGTCCTGGAGTGAAGTGTAAGAGAGCACGTATAATGGGATTGATTCTGACCTCCTTCTCTATCTTGGCAGCTTGTGATTACTCCTTCTTACCTACTCGCTCGACGGGAGGAATAATAAGATCTTACCTACCTGCTTCTCTCCATCTACCTAGGTACCTGGGTCGTAGCTCCTTTTCAACCCCATCAAAATCCTTCCATCTATTACTCCCATTCACTACTGAATTTGTCATGTGGTACTTTATATACCTACCTGGGTATATATCTTGCGTATAAACGCACATATATATATACACATATATACACTTATATACAAAACATAACATGTATTCATTCCCACACAACACAATACATAGCAATAAAGCGGAAAGAAGTCCGAGCTTCCTCTTTTTATGCCCACTCCAGTACCTACCCAGACCAGACCAGAAAGGAATCTCCACTTGCAGCCCAGGACCAAAGTAAACCCATACCTACCCAAATCTATCTTCCCACCGACAGTCAGACAGCACAGCAAAAAGAATTAAGGATCTTGCATCTTTGACGAATTGTTTTCTTCTAAACCACACCCAACATACCAACAACCCACTTACCTTGCCTCCCTCATTTATTACTTCAACAGATCTAGTCTATGGTCTACAGTCTAACGTCCAAAGTCAAATTCTACATCCTACCGTCTACATCCTATTGTCTTTCACTCTCTACCACTCAATAGTTCATAGTCCATAGTTCATAGTCTTATCTCCTTCCCAATTCATACTTCGTTCTCAATATAACTTCAATACGTCACAAACGAAGGTCACAAAGAAGCCAAAGCTCCGTCTTCAAAGATGTCTTCCAAACAAATGGTCTTGTACAAATTGGTGGTACTTGGTGATGGAGGTGTGGGTAAAACTGCTTTGACAATTCAATTAACATTACAACATTTCGTCGAGACTGTAAGTTATCCCACCTGCCGCTCCGATTGATTATTATCACATGCTTACTTTGGCCATAGTACGATCCTACAATCGAAGATTCATATCGAAAACAAGTCGCAATAGACGGTCAATCATGCATGTTGGAAGTTCTCGATACTGCCGGTCAAGAAGAATATACTGCGTTAAGAGATCAATGGATTCGTGATGGTGAAGGTTTCGTTTTGGTTTACAGTATATCATCGAGATCATCCTTTACGCGCATTCAAAGATTTCACAATCAAATTCAACGAGTGAAGGAATCATCATCCTCCTCTCCCATATATCCCGGTTCTCCCATATCACCTATCTCGCCTTCGGAACCCGTACCGATTATGCTTGTGGGAAACAAATGCGACAGAGTTACGGAACGAGAGGTATCAACACAAGAAGGTCATGCATTGGCGCGAGAATTGGGCTGCGAATTTGTTGAAGCATCAGCGAAGAATTGTGTTAATGTCGAAAAGGCGTTCTATGATGTAGTACGACAACTTCGCAGACAACGTCAGCAGAGATCTTCAGCTTCGGGTGCTGGAAAGAGTCCCCGTGCTAACACGATGGACAATGGAATGGTTCGAGATGAATCCAGAAAATATCGCCCCAAGAAGAAGGGACCTTGTGTTATTCTATGAGAAATTCCAACTCCTTACACTTCAAGATATGTTTTGAGCTCAAAGCTTTTTTATTTTCGCATGGATTATCAACGACGTTTACGACATTCCTTTGGCTCAATGCCTCTTTGTTTACACCCGCAATTTATGAACCTCACCCCCTTTACGTTTTCAGCAAGACCTCCCTACCATCTTCCCTCGACAGCGTTTGCTCAATCAAATTCCTAGCTGGGTCGGCGAATGGAGTACCAAAAAGAGTGGCATACGGCGTTTTCATGAATATTTTTTTCTTGGAAAATAACCCCATTCGATCTCAATACCGACACCTTGTCACATACGTCACTTGATATTATATTAGGAAAGAATTTCCTCTCGAATTTGTTAAATACGCTTTAAAACGATGACTTTACTTTTGGTGTCTATGGCGCAACGAAATCGAGATGGCAATTTATTTCTAAATGAGATGATCATCTTTTCTCCTTAATTGCGATGTGCTTCTTTTGGATTTTGATCTTGATATGACCCCTTTTTTACTCTTCTTACTCTTCTTCTTTCTGCTTTTTCGCTCTCATCATTTATGACGAAAATGTTCCCCTTTTCCGATTTCAGTCATGTATCATGGAATTGTCATCTGTTCATATTTCAAAGGCTGGGCTTTCATGACGTTCATGTTATACTTGATATTTTGGTAGTTTTGGTTGTGATGAGAGCAAGCATTCATACTGATATGTTTACGAAATCATGCTTGTTAACTAAAACTTTGGTTGCCTTGATTTCACTTTTTGGGAGCTGGGTGGTTGGTTCTTTGCTTTTTCAAAGGGATTGGGGTATTACTTGAGTCCTGTACCTAATCTATTTGTCATGCTTCACGCAATCCTGGGAGGTGAAAGGGAGATTGAAAGGAAGAGGGGATGAGATGGGGAGGAAATGAATTTGGTTGATTGATTCAGAATGGATGGATGGTGGATAAATGGAGGATTGGAGATGACATCTATACCATACTGGATGCGTGGGAAAACTCTTTGAGTAGGATAGGGTTGGGTGGTGGGAGTGTACTGTCTATACTATACCTAGGATGGACTGGAAAGTGGAATTCACTAATTAGTTACTTGACTACGTACAATGCGAATTGTGTAGTTGGGAATGATGGAATGCACAGATGGGATAGGATGGAGAATCAATGGAATTGAAATATTGAAAAAATTAATAAGTCTAGTTATATGATTGTTTGTGATTTTGTGGTGATTTTGTGGTGATTTTGTGGTGATTTTGTGTGATTGAAAGTGAGTGAGTGGGTGAGGGATAGAGCCTTCCTTTCTTTCTTTCTTCCTTTGGACAATGGCTCTGTCTTGGCTAGGTACTGACTGGTACTAAATGGAGAATATATGCTTAGTTGGTATATAATATATATATATATATATCTATATATCTCTAGCATCTCCTCTGGATTCTATATTAGTGAGTTGAGTAAAATTGAGTAAAGTTAAGCAAAGTCAAATGTGATATGGTATGGGATTGGAGGATTAGGGGATCGGGGGAGCGAGAGTGGAGGTTAGAGATGAGGCGGTAGTTGGATTTCTTGGGATGTGGATTTCGAGAGGGGAGCGAGAATAAGATTAGGGGATTAGGGGAATAGGGGAGTGGTATTAAGAGAGGGAGAGGGAGAGGAGGGAGGAGGGAATTTGGAAAATATGAAAAGATGGGGAGATAGGAATGTGAGGTTGTGGGATTAGGGGATTCAAGGATTAGGGGGGGTATGGGGATATGGTATTGGGGGAGTGGGAGTGGGAGTGGGAGTGGGAGATTAGCGAATTGAGGAGAGGAGAGTGAGAAATGAGGTAGGTGGTTGTGGGATTTCTTGGGGAGAGGATTTCGGGAAATTGAAAGGGTTGGGGGGAGGGGAGACGGAGAAGGTGGAGAAGGCGGAGAGGAGAGGGATGGGGGAGGGATATGAATGCGCATAGAGTGGTGTAGGGATGTTGGGCTGGTGGGAAAACGAAAGGGGTTAGGGGAGTTGGGGGAAGGGGAGTGGTATGGATGTGATTGTGGATATAGTGGTATAGGAATGTTGAAGTATTGGAGATTGGAATATAGGGAAGCTGTAGATGAGGGAGAAGAAGAAAGGAGGGGGAGAGGGAAGAGAGAATGGAAAAGAATGTTAGTGTATGTATACTTGGGTATATGTAGTGATATTCTGGGGCTGATATAGGGAGTTGTGAGTAGCTGTGAGTAGTTATGAGTAGTTATGAGTAGTTTTCTTGAGGGGGAAGAGGAGAAAGGGGGAAATACTAGTGAAAGGAATGTGGTGGTATAGGGAAATTGAGATGCTAAGAAGAGGGAAGAGTAATAGGAAAGGGAGAAGAGGAAAGAGATATACATGTATTATGGAGGGAAGTTCACAAAGTGAGGGGAGAAAGAGCTATGATAGAGTGGGTTAGGATGGGATGAAATGGGATAAATGAGGGGGGGGAGAACGGGAGAATAGGAGAATGGAAGAAGTAAGGTAGAGTATAGTGTGGGGGGTAAAACCGAGGAGTTATATATGCATTTTCTATTGATTGGATTGGTATGTGTGGGAATGAAGGGGAAAAGAGGGGAAGAAGAGGAGAAGGAAAAGAAGAGGGGGGAAATAGGAAGAGAATAGAAGAGGAGAGAAAAGGAGAGGTATGTTACACTATTCTACGAAGACTTATTTAGCTATTCAGGTGTTTGGGGGGGGTTGAGGTGAGGTGAGTTGAGTTGAATTGGACTGGAGTATATTAAACTGATCAAACCGATCTGATTTGATCTGTGCTCCACAAGGTAGGACTGAACTTCACAAGAAACCGAATCCGAACGAATCCGAAATTAATCAATCAAAATTGAATTGAATAGCATTACTGGGATAGGTGTATAGCATCTTGAAAATAAGAGGGATGATATGAGGAGGGTGAGGATTTATACATGGTTTGATGTGTGGAATGTGTGGGTTTGATTTTTTAGGGTAGAAGATGAGGATAAGGATGAGGATATGATAGAATGAGGATAGGATATATATGAAGATGGTGGTTATATATGTAACTGCTTGTATTCTTGAAGAGTGAGTATAGTGGTGAGAGAAGAGGGGGGATGGAGTAGATGTATATCATGCAAAGAAGGGGAGGGAAGGGTAGGGGAGAGAAGAAAGAGGAAGGGAATAAGTTTCTGGAGAGATAATATCCTGTAATTTTATGTAGTAGATTGGTTAATAGAGATGTGCATGAGGTATAATTATTGTTACTGTGGTGTGTCTAGAGAGGTATATTTATGTGCGTAAGAAATTGAGAAGTGTAAAATGGATTAAAGACGATATAAATCTATACGCCCAAAAACCATACGTCCACAAACCAAACATCCACAAACACCCAACCGCACTCCTTTCCGCCCCCTGAGTTAGATAATTCAAGGCGGAGTAATATCCAAAATCTGTCAAGTTGAGTCCAGCTATCCCATTGAATCCATTCAATATCCGATCTACATGAATATATATAAGACTTGCATATGATATCTTACTTAGGACCCCGCTTTTACATTCTAGCTTTCACGATCCTAGCTTTACAACGATATATCCATCTACGAACACTTCTTTCAAAACAATCCTGTTGAAAGATACATCAAAATGTTGGGGTTCAAAGTAGCAAGCCTCCCTTGAATGCTGAGAAAGCAAATCTAGCACATTGTGTTTGTGCTGCAGTCGATACGCTAGATTATGGATGTCTTCATGGTGGTGTAGATTTTGGTTACCTCGCAGGACTGGTTAATCTCTCAAGAGGAATAGATAGATGGAATGAGGAAGATGGTTTACTTTTTTGCAATATGTAAATTATAGTAATCGCGTCGAGGATACAAATGACCCGAACCAAGTACAAGAAGCTCGAATATACCTTCAACTTCTTCAAACGCCTTGATTTTTCGAGATCAATCCAATCCCAAGTTCCGAAATAATACACCTAGATATGGAAAGTATACACCAAGCTCTTCTAGCAATTGAAAAGGAGACCCTACTACTTTGCCATAGAGTTTTTATGCCTGGAATATTACACAATCTAATTGTTAACATGTTATAGCTGCCTTTTTGAGAGAGGACCTTCATGCTCGATATAAAGAACCACAACAGTCATTTGGTCTTTCATATGGTCGACCTCCCCCAATGTTCACAGCAGAAAATGTACTTTTGATGGACGAGGGTATTTGTGACATTAATGATTAGCGATGTAGAAAGGATTAGCTTGACACCCCAGTATCGAGTAAATGCAGCGCGAGCCGCCTCCATCTCCTGATCTAAAGTAGGGGTCGACTTGAACGTTATCCCAGATCCACGCCCGTACAATATGATCCTGCGCCAAATTCACCGTCGCATGGCCGGCGAAGTGCCAAAACAGGACTTACTTTCCGAGAAAATTGATACACCTAACCTTCACAACCATTATAACCGGAAAAAATACTAAGTAAGAATGCTTCCTTTTCGCCCCGGCTACCGACGCGTACCCTTCCTCCATCTCCCCTGTTTGTACCACAATCTACTACCCCTCCACCTCCAGGCTTTCTTCCGCCCTAGAAATGGCAATTAATCCAAGATTTTAATACGCAAATGGGCGCGATACACATGGAGACAAGTATTCGATGTCACAAGCGTTGAGTTTCAATGGATGCAAAGCAGAGCGTGTGCCACAGCTACTTCCTGAGAGATAACAGAAAATTGATCCCTCTTCAATATCGGTGTAAAGTAACATGAATCCAGGAAACGTCTCCATTCATTTATCTTCTCTCACGCAAGTTGGAGAGATGGTTATCGCTCGATCTCCGAAGACGTGGGCGAGAGAAATCAGATAATTTTCGACGTGCATGCATATCAATACGCCTGATGGTGGAAGCGATTGTATTGTTCGCGTAGAGGGTCCTTGACAAAAGTCTTAATCTAATACATCTGCGGTTGAAATTTCATGTTATATTTACACGACTCAAAAGTGATCTCCATATCACGCTACACCCTCGTAGTTAGATCTTATCAGATCGTCGTTCCAGGAAGAAGTTGCTAAAAATGACAATAGTAATCACTTCGAGTCACCGATAGCAATCAATACCAATGAAATTGTGTAACGATGATTAACACTTCACTTTTTCGAGCTTCTCCGACTTTGCGCGATCTTGCGAGGAGATCTTAGGCACAGGCTCGGGAACGTGGAAATTAGCATTTTAAGATATCCCATAAATCACCTGTTGCTGCTTTGCAGTGCATAGTTTGAGGTTGTTAGGTTATGTACCCAGTCCGATATTATGAAGCGTTTGATACAGGAAAGTTGGGTGGACACGTGCTGTCTAGATAGTCCACAAGTTGATAATTATTCGTTTAAGTGACTCGTGGCAAATCAAGGACTTGTGAGCAGAAAGCTTAATCTTCTAGGCTATACTATAGATTGGATCTAAGTATATATTGAAGAATGGAGTAGGAAGCTTTTCACATCAGAAGATTTCAGTAACTCTACTATCTTCGACCTCTTTAAGTGAGTGTTCATTCACTACAAATGCGTGAATATCTCATGTTACACTGGCAGTGTGGAATGGACATTTGCACCGAATTCCTTCTTGGGAAAATTGAGGAAACAGCTGGACACAGCTATTTTGGACAAGAATCTTGACCTAGACTTAAGCTGTCTCCTCTTTGTAGTTTCCGGTGGCGAGGAAAATGTCGTAGAGACATGTGTCGTTCTCGCCCGTTATCTAGGAAAATACGGACCACCACTAAATGTGATCTCTGCAGCCTTGTAAGTTAGATGTCAACTTGCTCTTGGGCTCAAACACCACTAGAAAAATACCACTAAGCTAAAAATGCCGCAATGGTATGACAGAAATCTGCGCTGGGTCTATCTATAATCTCGATTGCCCGAGATACGATGTTCAGAATATGCAGCAGTTCTATTCTCTTGGCCGTTGCATCCTAGGAATAGAGATGCGAGTTACAATCCCTAAGGCTGGCGATGAAAGTGTCCAGGCCTCAGCAAACGAACTTAGCTTTCTTGAAGTTCGTGGACCTATCGTATTCAAGGGCTATTTCAACAATCAGTCCGCCACAACAGCTTCCTTTGCCCCAGATGGCTGGTTCAGAACAGGAGATCACGCCACGATCGATCGAGCCGGAATGCTCCATCTGGTAGGGGGAACAAACGATACCATGAACATCGATGGTGTCAAGAATCTCCCGAACGAGCTAGAGGCTGCCATCGAAGAGTAAGGACTGTTTCATATTACATCTGCCAATCATGATCTGCTCAGCTCTCATTAAGTTAGATAAAATTTGAAGCCAACTTTGCGAAAATGAAGGTTTGGAATTGAGGGCGTGACACCGAGTTACACGGTATGCTTTTCCTTCCGTCTACTTGATGCAGAATCAGAGCAAATTGAAGTTGTGCACTTGCCTTCCTTTGGACCTCAAGATATAGATGCTCGAATTGCAGCTCGGGACGCCAATTTTCAAGTCACAATGTTGCAAACTGGCTCTCGACCTTCTGATAAGAACTCAAGTTTTGCTAGTGTAGTCACTCCCGCCAGAAATTTGTCAAGCTACGTACCAGAACTTAATTGGTTTATTAGGCCTGCAACAGAACCTTATCAAACCCCATAATTCTGCTCTATGTTCATCACTTCACTCTATTCATCAATTTCCCTTCCTAATAACGAAACGTCTCAGGTTTAATTTGCTGATGTTCTTGATATTGGAAACTCATATAGTCGTGGATGCCTTGACTTGAGGGTTGTGAAATTCTTGAGTGGGTTAGGAGGGTGGATGAAGGATTTAATTGTGTTTATGTTTGAGAAGCGATAATCGCTGCATCTCGGAAAAAGGATAAAGGAATATTTAATTATTATTTGTATTGGGTGCTCTCACTCCCACATGCAATTCTTTAATACTGGGAATAGCTTCGTATTAGGCGGTTCATCTTGGTAGAACAGATGCTTCGTTCCCTTTGTAAAGGCTTCTTCTGTAGGAGAAGCGCCCCGGAGGGTTAGAAGGACTGAACTACCTACCGATGAATCTATCTAAAAACTAGCCTAAGGGATGAGAGCGAGAAAGAAGAAACGTTCTTCAACTGCAAGTGATGAGAGTGGAAGAAAGGGAGGATAAAAACAATCTTTTATTATACTGCAGAGGATGCTGTAGAAACGTACGGGAGTTGTTTCTTTCTTCGCTTCATGAAACATTTTCCGTTATAGCGCTAGGCTAATACATATGCTTCTGCAAGGGTCACCGAGCCTCACGAGAGGTATCTAGCGTGCCTGCATCGCTCTACCTATACTTAACTACCACACATAATCGGACGTATAACTGCGGCAGCCGGCCAGTGGGCATCGTTATACTGTGTAAGCAAAGGATGGCAGCAGGAATACGTATGCGCATTCACGTGATTATAGCAAGCGCGAGAATCTCTGATAGGTAGGTACGAAAAGTCTTTTGTTTGTTCAACCATCTCTCATGCATGTATCCGAAATAGTATGAATACCTAAGAGCTTCATATTTTTACACTTCGATAGCTTAGAATGATCTTCCTTGACTTCGGTATCATAACAATCATGACTACGATAACTTTAGACCTTTCAGATTACTTCCCCGTTATGGCAACTTATAACTAACCTCCTCTAACTCATCCGTATCCGCGTTCTTAACATGAGGTCCCGTTGGCGCTGATAACTCTACATATAAAATTCCTCGATAAAGACTACAAACCACAACGCACGAGTGGAGAAACCCACAGCGATAGAACCAATGAAGAGCAAATCAATCTTAGTTCTTCTATATCCGATAGCATTGCTACTCAAGTCGATGCTCAACGAATAATTCTAGTTGGCAACAACTATATACACATCTGTGGCCGTCAACCAACACAAGACCAAGATCTCAATTTCGACCGAGAGCTTCCCCATACATTCATCGCTAAGTAGTTCGGGGACAACAAAGTTGAACTCAACACTTATGAACATCTCTCATCTTTGCAAGAAAATTAACATCACCCCCATAGTACATATGTATTATACGTGTATACCTAGTACATATATCTAGTATACAAACATCCTCCATCCCCCATCCACCCTACTCACCCCATTCCTTTGTAGCTTAGATGCCACTTTTCATCCTATACATGATGCATCACTAGATAATATATACCTATAATCCCTGGATACCTATGTATACCTATGTAGCGAGAGGTTGACATGCAGCATAGTTTATGTGTCCCGTGATCGTAACGTTTCAATTCTTGAATGGATGAATGATTTATTAGAAGGAAAGGAGAGGAGGGGGAAAAAAGGAAAATATACAGCGCTGTCAAGTACTAATGAAAACATATCGACGCTTTACATTAGAAATACACATTAAAACAACGGCAAGATACTATCACGCGGCTAAAAGTGAATTTACTTTACCTCGCGTCATTATAATTCACCTATTATATACACTTAATAATACAAAAAGAAAGAAAAATCAAAAAGAGCATTATATAATATTTAACATTAACCACATCTTTCCATAACTGAACGTCGAACATCGATCAACTTCATTCATTCAGCTACACATCCCACCCAACCAATTTTCTCTCCCAATTCTCTACTTATGAAATTCCCAAAACGAAGAGATCAGTATCCTAATATCATCCCCTCCCTCTGAACCAATATGCGAACTGCCGAAGATTCGCCTAGTATTTGCTTTCAGGGTCTCTCCTATTTAATATTTTATTAAGCTCATTTCTTTCTAAATATTATGATGTTAGTTAGTTACTAGAACCTTGAAAATTCAGTAACAATCATGCACAGTTGATTCTCTATCCTCCAGCAAGAAAGTAAATCTATAAACCGCATTTTCCCTTCCAATAAATACACTCATTAAAAACTACTCGCATCTAATCTCATCAATAAATACAATAATACAACAATACAATCACCAAGCCCAACCCTATAACTTCGCTCTCTCAATTTCCTTCTCAGTCTCTCCATCTCCTCTCCCCTTAATCTCAAAATACTCTCTAACTTTCCCCCTCGCGACCTCAATTACACTCTCATCTTCAATCGTCGCCGGAACATTAACACTCTTCCCCCCCTCATCATGATATTCATTTTCCAACAATTCCCTCAAAACCCTCCTCAAAGTTTTACCTAAAAACTCATCTCGTCAGTCACATTCAAAACTCACAGCCCAGCCTCTTTCCAACCCCCCCAAAAAGAACTCACCACTCCTCGTTTTAGGAATCATATTTCTCCCTTGAATGATCCCTCCCAGACTAGCAATCGCCCCGATTTGTTTCCTCACCAGTCCCTGGATCTCTTTCTCCAAATCTGCATGTGGGATTGCGGATGCGGGATGAGTAGGCGTGGAAAGTGTTATGAATGCAAATGGCATATGTCCTTTGAGAGGATCAGGGATACCGACTACGCAGCATTCGGTTATGAGGGGATGTGTTGAGATTGCTTGTTCGATTGCACCTTTGTGGTATTAGCTTTGTTGATATGATTATTGTGATGGTGAGTGAGTCGGATGTTTGTGAAAGCGAAAAGAAAACAATTGAAAGAGGCAGGACGAGCGATCGAAAGAAATAAGAGACAAACCAGTACTAAAACGATGAGCTGCCACATTGATAATATCATCGCTTCGACTCATAACACTAACCCAACCCCCTTCATCTATAACACCCGCATCTCCTGTATCAATCCATTTCCCATCAAACCGCTTCATATATCCCTTATAGAATCTTTCTTCATCATTCCATAGCGTTCTGAATCCTGTTGGTGCTAAGGGGATCCCAAGAACTATGTTGCCCATTTTCCCGCGTGGAACTTCCTTGCCGGTATCATCTACGATGCGAACATCGAATCCCGGGAGAGGTTTCCCAGCACTCCCAGGCTTAATAGGGAGGACTGGTGTGGTTTCATGGGTGTGAGTTCGTAATAATGCACTTTGAGGTGAAAGTGCAATTCCGGTCATGGGACTTCCTGATTCAGATGACCACCAATTATCAATTACATTAGCACCCTTTGCAGCATATTTTGTGAGAAGCTCTTGATACATGGTGACGATACTCGGTTCACTTCTTTCGCCAGCAAGGAATAACGCACGGAAATTCTTAAGTCCGCCCTTTTCTCCAATCTCCCTGAATAATTTATTTTCCGGATCATCGCGACGGATAGCTCGAAGAGCTGTTGGTGCTGTAAAGAGAGTATTGACTTTATATTCATCAATGATTCTCCAAAAGGTTCCCGCATTTGGTGTTCCTACTGGCTTTCCCTCAAAGAGGACGGTCGTGGCACCAGCTAAGAGTGGTGCGTATAAGATATATGAGTGACCGACTACCCACCCAATATCCGATGCGCAAAATATTACATCTCCAGGTCCATGAATACCAAATACATAACGAATAGATAGATTTAGACCGACCGCATGTCCACCCGCTTCTCGTAATACACCTTTAGGTAAACCTGTTGTTCCAGATGTATAGATGATGTAGAGACCATCTGTACTCTTTATAGGTACGCAATATGCTTTAACTCCTCTGGAACCGGCACTTTTGACTAATCTCTGCCAGTTCCTCTCGCCGCTTTCCTTATTGGGATTCTCCCATCGTAGTTGTTCGCGTTGCCATATAATAGTCTTATTGGGCTTATGCGATGAGAGAGCAATGGCTTCTCGGATGAACGGTTGATAGGATAGAGGAGGTTTGGTTCCATCGATTCCACAAGAGGCTGTGAGAATAGCTACTGGTTTAGAAGCTTCGATTCGTTGCGCTAAACTTGCTGAGGCAAATCCTCCAAAGACGACGGCATGAATAGCACCGAGGCGAGATATTGCGAGGGTGCCTATGAGAGCTGCGGGGATCATGGGCACTGTAACTTATTAGCTGCTGTTCCTTCGCATATGTTAGTGATGTGTATTTGTTCTTGAAACTCACTATAAACCAAAACTACATCCCCCTTCCCCACCCCCTCTTCTCTTAAAACCCCCGCGAAAACTTCCACCTCCTTCAACAAATGTTTATAGCTAATCTTCTCCTTACATTCCGTAACAGGACTATCCCATATAATCGCCGTTTCCTCTCCATTTCCTGCCAAAACATGTCTATCCACACAATTGTAACAAGTATTTATTTCTCCATCCCCAAACCATTCCCAATGTTTATGCGAAGTACCTGATTTCAGCGTCTTTGTTTTCTCAGTTAGGATTTGGGTCGGTGGTTTATGCCAGTGCAATTGGGAAGCTTGTTTTGCCCAGAAGGATTGGGGATCGGAGAGAGATTGAGATTGCACTTCGTCTTGGGGATGAAGGGGCATTTTGATCTGCGGATTGATTGATTAGATATCAACTTGATGGTATAGGGAACTGAGGATTAATGGAGCTATACTGACAATTGGATGTGTGATTGTCGTATTTCTGATCTCAAGCTACACGAACTTAATCTCATGTACCTAGGTGCCTTTCAACACACTCTCAAATATTGTACGAACGTATCCCAAATAACTAAACTACTTTGAGCAACTCAAAGTCAACAGTCGTAGTATGGATCAAAAGTTTCCCGTAAATCTGTAAGCCGTGTATCGAGATTCAATTTTCGAGCTGAAAGAAAAAGAAAATATAAAGTGACATCAAAGTGACATCAGAAACGAAACAAAACAAAACATACTCATCTCACTCACTCTTACATATACACATAAATCTTACATCTTACCTACCACTCCCCTTCTCATTTCGGTATCGCAACGGATAACATCGGACTGATGGCTATACCTACAAATAGCTTAGTTAATCTGCTGCTTATAGGAGAGAATACCAAATCAATGATCATTGCTCCGAGTGAGATTTCGTAGATCCCCGCATCTTAAGCTCTGAACTCTAATAGCCGAATGAGCTTTCCCCAGCAACTTATAAGCTCGGTCCAAGGCTTAATTCTGGATGAGTGGATGACGATGAGTCAGCAATGATTGATCGCTTTATAGAGGGAACTTGGCTCGAGTTTAGGTATTTTAATAAGGATTCATTGCAAAGCTCTCTTTTTACTCTCGCACGTGAAAATAAAGTGGTTGATTAGGCTAGCATATATGTATTTAGGCTGCGTCTCTGATTGGTAAACCGAATGATAACCAATATTTCAGGTGGCATTTAGCTTGGCGCCCATTCAACAAAAAATGGCTTGAGACAAAACTATTTTTAAGGGAAGCGAATCAAGAAATCACAAAGTTGATCTATGCATTGTATTACTCATAGGAGAAAAAGATCAATGTACATTTATTTTATGTAGAGATTGTGTAATACCTTTCTCTATCGAGACTCTCACAATACCATCTCATATTGTATCCATCCATCTACGTTCCCTCCCACCTTCTTCCCACCTTCCCCAGCACCATATCTTATCCTCTCTCGTAACATTCCACTTCAGCCCTCTCCACTGCTCTCCACACCTCCTCCGCATCCCACGAAAACACATCCTCCGACCCCCAACTTTTAGAATAGAACAGGGAGTACTGTAAACATCCCATGCAAAGCCGTAGCTAAAAAACGAAAGTCAAGAAAGGGGTATCCGATTATCCTCCCACCTCAATACAAGGCGCAGAGGATATCCAACAAAAATTGTAGTGCCTTTCAAAAACAGAAAAAACAAAAGTAGCTGAGTACGAGAAAGTAAAAAAGAGAAAAAGGAAAAGAGCCTGCTGGCTAGCAGAATATTGTAGAATATACAAAAACATTACTGGTAAATGTATCCCATCGATATCAATCGAGGTGATGTCTGTTGTGTTGGCGCGAGCCTGATGTTCCCACTTCTTGGACAAAGAAATTTCCCAGCTCCAGAAATGGCCATTCCCTTCCTGCCATAATCTCCTGATGCTCTTCAAGGTCCCAACTGGTTTCCCCATGCCAAGCCTTGTGAAGTTCATCCCTTTCCACCACCCATCCAATTTACCAGTCCAAGCCGTTCCTACCCCATCCCATCCCAAACTCAAGAAAATGTAATGAATGTATAGGTCGTATCGTATAAGAAGATACAACCCGTTAGTGTAATTTGCCCGTGTGAGTGACAAGATTAAAAATTGCTGAAAGGATCCTCTCTAGAGTCTCTTCCATGTCTTTCCGATCTTTCTTCTAACTCATGATGGCCATATTCTTCTTCCCCAGCAGTTCTACTTCCGCTATACCAATCTTCAATTGCTCTCCCACCAAAGCCACCTCGACCAACACCAAAAGATTCCTTGTTTCTATTTCTTCTGCTTCCATCTCTGCTGCGTCGACGCTGCAAACTGATCATATCCATTTCGTCTTGTTCGTCGGGAAAATCATCAAATCTCGTAACACCTAGTGGAGAAATAAAAGCTTCCATTCGCATCGTTCCTACTGCATCGAAGAAGTTATTTACAACAGCTCCTGGACGTGCACTGGCATCAGAAGTGCGAATAGATGAGCGACTACTAGGTCCATTGTATCCTGTCACCGAAGAAGGCTGAGAATAAGAGCTGTGGTTCTCGGAGGAGCCTGTTGTTCTATCACTCATACCTGCAGTGCTATTGGTAGGTACATGGCCAGCACTGAAACCTCTGAAAGAAAGAGGAGGTGGTATATGTGAGCCAGTATTACTGCGCTTTCTGCCATGACCACCCATTCCTCTTTCGGAAAAACGGGGTACGAATGGTGCCTCTGCAGGGTCAGAGCGTACCGAGTGTGAATTCGTATGAAATGATTCATTGTCGCGAACGCTCGTGTTTGTATCGGTTTGTTGAGAAGATGAATAATTTGATGCAGGCCCAGTACGATTGAAAGCATTCTTCCCCTTGGCAACCTTGATCGAGTCTCGAATTTTGTGAGTTTTTTGCATACGACCGGGCTTCTGGAAGTCGGGTAATGGAGGAGCTTTGGTAGACAAGGTTTGTGCTGGATGGGGTGTGATAACATCGGGTACAGCCTGTGACGAATGTGCGAGGAATGATAGAGCAGTAAGCCAGACATAGTGTCGTTCTCGGGAAATAGCAGTAAACTTAAGGGCACGTGCTGGTGTAAGGATGAGGATTGAACGATCAAAAACTCCTCCAGATCCCCTCGGTGGTGCATTGTCATCTTTGACATCCAACACTGATTGGATTGTGACTATGAAAGTTAGTATGATTAGGGAACAGAATATATCTTAACTTACGTTTCCTTCCAGTTTTGCCCAATAGTGCAGATCCAGACGTGGGCTGTTTACTGCTCCACATGACAGCACGTTCGTAAGGCGCGAGCCAAACCCATCGTTTGTGACGAGCGCCGTTAGTAGCATTGTCCCCATCTTGATCAGACATTCCGAAGGACTTGCGTCTTCTAACATATTTGAACATCCACTCTCCAACCATTGTTTGGGCAATGGCATCTACTACAGTCGTAGCTTGGCTGGCACTTTGGGTATCAGTAATAACCGAGGATCCAGCAGTGTTTGTAGTGAACGCGGTGTTTGTGGTCGATAATTGCTGTCTATGCATTCTATAACGACCGCTACCATTATCCCTCGAAAACCGCGGCGTAGTGATATCGTTATTGGGGAGTGGTGGTAAGCCAGGACTCTCGGGATCTAGAGTTGGTGACATGGGCGGTGATCTGCTTTCGGAACGTCGAGGAGCACGCCTACCCCTTGTGATAGCAGCAGCGGATCGAACCTTTCTAACACTGCCAGTTCGGCTAACACTACCAGATCGATGAATACTACCAGCTCGATAAGGCTTGGATCCTCTGCCGTGGCTAGGACTTCTATTGCCATCGCTGGGTGCGCTAGCAGCATTTCCAGGTCTGCGAGAGCTCGCTCTAGTAGGTATCGGAAATGGAGGTGCAACCTCTTCGGACGCTCCAGAACTACCAGGTCGGGGACGGTGAGCATTCACACCACTTTGAATAAGAGCTGAACGATGCAATTGAGCTGGTTTAGCCATTGAAGTAATCGGTAAAGGATGACCAAGAGTCCGAGCGGCTTTGGCGGACGTCCTGGGTGGCAACTCCAATATTTCTTCATCAAATTGATCATCTGCTTCATTATCTAGATTGGAAGGGATCTTGATAGATAAAATATTAGGAATTTCCGTCTTCTGTGGAACTGATCTTGGGACTTGCGACATTTTCTTAACATCCTTCTTTGTTGCGTTTGGAGCGGAGAGTGCAGTTCTGAAGTCATTATCACTAACATCACCATCATCAAACTCATCAACCTCATCAGAACTTGCACCATCAAAGCCTGCGAAGAGACTACTGATACGATGAGGTCTTCTGATCTGTCCTCTATCCTTTGCCAGAGGCCCATTGTCGTTATTGCCTGGATAAGCATCTCTTGTCTCAATTACAGGTGGCGATGATGGGAGCGTTGTTATACTGCGTTGACTGCTTTGGCGACGGGGATTTTTGGGAGGGAGTGTATCTGGAATTGGCGAGTACTGAAGACCATCGGGTTTCAGATCGGGTGATGGAGGGCTAGACGATATAATAGATGGGTGAAGATGAGCTGGAAGAGTATTCAAGCGTTGAGCGACCCTGATCTCTTCCGTTTGTACAGCCATCGATCTTGTTGAAATGGGTGCTGAAATCGAAACTTGACAGCCTACATCTTTCGAGAATTGCGGCAACAAAGACTCGCGAGGGGTTGCTGGAGCTGAAGAAGGCGGATGCAATTGAATCAATGGAATGGGTATTGGTGGTGGAATACGTTTTGGGGATGTTGGTGATGTGTTGCGGGTTTCGATTTCAGCTTCTGTTTG
Organism: Botrytis fragariae; assembly: GCF_013461495.1. Taxonomy (NCBI): domain Eukaryota; kingdom Fungi; phylum Ascomycota; class Leotiomycetes; order Helotiales; family Sclerotiniaceae; genus Botrytis; species Botrytis fragariae. The sequence goes on from NW_023501001.1 coordinate 99,577, forward strand.
TGTGGACGTAGATGTCATCTTATTCTCTTCTTTAATAGGCATGAATTGTGAAGGTGGTGGTGGTGGAACTCGTGTTGGAGAAACTGGTGTTCGTGGGGGGCTGAGAGGTTCATCCACAGTTTGTGATGACGCGGATATCATAGGAGAACTCTTAGGAGGCTCAATGACCAAAGGAGGATTTGTATACACACGTTTTCTTCGCTGGTTCGCTCCAACCTCCCATTCTTTGCTCGATATCTCAGTTGAAGACTGTTCCTCAAATTTGTGGGAAATTTCTGGCTCAGGTAGCGCTGTTGGCTCAATAACAGAAACTATTTCGATTACTGGCGAAAGTTTTGGGGACGGTGGAGGGGAGTACTGAATGCCAGTGTCGACGTATTGGAATGTTGGCTTAGGTGCAGCCTCATCATCCTCTGAGATACCTCCTTCTAACCTCTCGAGAACGGTTTGGTTGAGTAATGATTTACCTCTGGTAATGCTTCCAGGTCGCTTCATACTGTCGCCACTCTGATTCCTACGGTGAGTGCGGAATAAGATACTTTCACGACTTTGAGTTCGCTGATGTTTTTCTGGGGATGACATGAGACTGTCACGTCCGCCGTCATAATCAGTCTCGCTTTCGTCGAGATCCAATTCATCGGCAAGGCTCAGACCATTCCCTTTAGTGACCCCATATCCATTGGGTCCATTGAGCATCGAGAAGCGTAAACTATTGGTTAAACTCATTGTTCGAACACTACCACCATCACTCTCGTTTCCAGTGTCTTTATCTTCTGGGTTGGTTCCTTGTGGTTGGTTCTTTGAACGACTGGCTTCATAAGCGGCGACCTCATCCAAGACTGTCTTGAGTCTGTTTTCAGAAACATGGATCTTTACTTCCAGCTTTCTCCTCTCTTCATCCCAATTGTCCTTGTCGTTTGCCCAAAGATTTTGTACGCGATCCACTTCTTCATCTCGACTTTTAAGTTTCTTCTGAACGGTCTCCAATCGACGGCGCATCTCTGAAGTAGTTTCCACTGCTTCATCTCGCTCCTTTGCTAATTCAGATAAAGCCGATGAGGTCCCACCTTCTAATAAAGCCAGTTGACGTTTCAAAGAACGGCTTTCCTTTGACGTGTCTGCAAGACGATCTTGTAAAGATTCATGTTCTCCTCGAGTATCATGAAGTGCTTCTTCCAAGCTCTCAATCGTTCTGATTTTCTCTTCCTGGTCCCTACGTAAGGTTAAAATTTCAGCAACCAAATTAGCGTGCAAAGTTGGCGTAAATCGTCTTGGGTCGAGAATAGATATCCTGTTTATCCTATCAGTATTCAACTTAGTACCGAAGATCATTTTGCTTCTTACGTTTCATCATTGGTTACGTCAAGAGAATAACTCATACGCTTCTCTCCTTGAGGTAGCGGTGGTGGCGAAGAAGATGGTCCTGGAGATACCGATTTTTGTCTCGAAGAACGTCTGGAGCGGTTTGATCGATTTGAGCGAATGGATGGCGCTGGTGTTCTGTAAGGTGTATCTGTTGGAGGAGGGAGGTGGTATTGAGCTGCTACCGCAAACTCATCCTCAGTTTCCCATCCATTGTCCCTCATCATGATTGACGATGCGTTTGTCTATTCTTGGGAAGGAGAAAAGAACAAGATTTCGATCAAACTTGGACATCCATGAACCACCTTTGAATCTAGTGAATTACTGCATTAAGAAAACTGATGCTTTTTCGATGGCGTGTTTTCCAATATTCACTTGACTTGATCAAAGCTCGGGTAATCCTTGGGTATATTCACAAGATACTATAAGCTTTGTATGGAGTATGGGGAAACTCGAGATCCTTGTGGGGATAATTGAGATAGTTTCGAGACGCGTAGTTTTCAAATTGTAAGGGGGTCGCTTTGATAAAATATAATCAATTAGATGTAATGTTTGACCAGGTCCAGGATACCTTGTTTCGAGGCTATGTGAAGCTTTAAATGGGACGATTCTTGAGAACTGCTCTGAATGTGCCCGAACTCAGCTTGCTTAAGTGAATACCCTATGAAATGGAAAAAAGCAAAGAAAAGTATAATTGCTTGCAAGTAATGATACTAAATTGAAAATGGCCCATTAGTATGGATTGGAAGACAAAGTTGACCCAACGAATAAATCTTCTAACTCCCATATACCAAACGGACAAATCCTCGGCGCATACCTTTTAAGACACCGATCAACATGCGTATATATATTTGTTGCAATATGTTGATCAGGCAGTTATTCCATAACAGTTGGTTCCGTCCCGTAGTTTCCTTGCTTCACTGCTTATGACAGATTTTTATGACTAGTAGTTCATGTCGAATATACTTCAGCCTCAAATGTTTGAGGTACGTCAGGTTTATGGGCTTGAGACAAAAAAGATGAAAGTAATGAGGGGCGACGTTGAATTTCTGGGTGACTCTGGAGTTCTGTTGCTGGAGAAAGACATCAATTAGCATTGCTTCATGGCAATCGCATGTTTTCCAAGCTACCACTGCATCTTCTCAGACATCTTGTTTCGAGAGCTCGGATTGGTAGTATAGCTGCAGGATGGTACAAAGGTACAAGAAGTACTCACCGTATATCTGATTGCGCGACGTCAAAAGGAAATATGTAACGATGATGGAAGGTCTTCTGCTTCTACCTTTTCGGTTGTGTTCTTTTCCTCCAGTCCAATTGGAGTTGTCCCACTCTGAAACCAGACAAATACACGAGAGTCGGAGCGATAGAAACCTAACGATACTGCCGTATCGGTTTGAATCGTATCTCAAATATTGTATATACAAGCAAGAAGGAAAGTAAAGGAAGTGAAGATCCACGAGATTCAAGAACACACGGACTATACCCTACGCTTCAGTTATGGATATGGATTTGCCATGTGGATATTCATTCCATGAGTAGCAGCAACCGTCAGGGCACATACTTTCGTAGAAGTTTCGGAGCTCCATAGGTACGAAAGTTAACCCAGGGCCAATCTGAAGGGACCCTTCAACTTGACTGAGGTTAATGGTCTTGACTCTGGCGTCCCCTGATTGATTGTCTAGCTAGGATTGGTTCTTGAAAGGTTTGATGGGATCAAAATATTATGCAAGGATTTCGATATAAAACTGCAAGTCAAGATGCGAAGATGGATCAGACTATGGATTAATATGGTTTAGTAGAATATGCATGGGATGGTGGCGGGGATTTCATATTGAGGAAATTGAAGTGGATATTTTGGTGAGGCGTCCAGTCAGGGGCTTGAACATCATTTGCACGGAATTTTAATCGTTACAACCAATTGGAAATTGTAGATGCGATGTTTTTTGTCTCTTCCTTTTGCTGCATTTTCTTTCTCTTTTCTTTTCTTTTTCCGGGCAGAACTGCAGAAAAGATTATTTAAACCGAGGTGTAATAAGAGCCGGGTTCAAATGATATGCATCCTCGAGTGTAAACTTGCCCCGAGAACATGCAGGATCTGTCTGTGTGGTGGTAGAGAAGACGGAGCATATTTTTTGACTACGTCTAGTCTCCCGTCTTCCGTTCACGTTTTCTCAATGTCAAGAGCATCTAGAACCCAGTACCTAGCTAGACGGCTGGCTTGAACGAGTATAAGATTTCCATGTTATTGCCTATTTAAAGGCATCTCACATCCATCTGGGTATGATTTGCCACTGGGTGTTGGGTACAGACAGCAATCGATATACCGGTACGGAGACTGAGTACTCGCTGCGTCGCTTTGATGCTTTGATCACCATCTCGTCTGTCCAGAGGTAGGTAATTAACGACTCCATTCTGATTTCCACTTAAAAGATGTATTATTTATTTTTATTCCAATCTTGCTGAGCATCGGGGATCTGTCACTGGGTATGTCAAATCACGAAAAGAGATGGGCAAAAACTCTAAGGAAATTGCGATACGAATTGGTTGTAGTGACAATACACACCACGTAGGAGTTCATGACATTCATACGGAGTACTCCAAAGTGAAATTTACACCATCTCGAATACAAAGGAAGAATCTTGGAAGATACTCGGCTTCACAATTCAAGAAACAATACGAACTGGAAGTCAATTGATAAGGGTACCAAACTCATCAAGCTGCAAATCTTTCAATATCTTCATCGATTGGCTGAGGATCAATAAGAATAATCTCATACCTGGCAAATTCACATCTACCGTCTTACCAACATAAGCCAATTATCATGTATCCAACCCTCAGAGTCACAACCTTTACAGGCTTTCGGAGACCATCCGCCGACAAGGTTCACTGAGAGTATTGTTCGAATACAAACCCAATTGTAAGCTCAATTTCCATTCGATTGGCTGAGTTGGCAATTCCAATAAAAGTTCAATCATTGGACTTCCAGTCAGGATTCTGTACATCTACCAGTCAATCGTCTCTTTACCACTCTACCACTCTATCCATGCCGGTACTCATACATTGTCTTTCCCTTTGACTCGTCCATAGAATACGTTTAATGTATCTCATATGTACAGTGTAGCATCAACACTTACAGGCAGAAAAACTAACCTTACCAGCACATCAAAAGTTCTTCAACCCAAATATCACATACCAAAGACATATTGGGAGTGAAAACCCGGTTAATATGTTGATCACAATTATAACTTACCAAGCCCAGCATCATAAGAGCAAATGGTCTTCACATAATATTGTCTCTCCAGTCTAATACGAATAGGTCTTGGTTTAGTACGGAGTTATATCTTTCATTTCTAATGGCCCGTCCCGGATAGTTTAGAATTGCTCTAAATGTAGTTTATTCGCTACCAAAGCATCCAAAGTTTCGCATCTAACGGATAAGACTCGGAGACTTCCACTCTCCATGGACCCGTGCTTGCCAGAACGTATGCAACTCCGCTGCTAAGAAAACCAGCTTAGTCCTCATGTAGTTTATCATCTTGTGGTATGTGCATTTAGCTTCGGGGTTGTATACTTTTTGGCGGCACGAGTATGATATAATGAACCATAACGGGCTCGAGACTTGAGAATTCGAAATTCTAGCTCTCCTCTCTTTCTTGACAATGAACTTTACGACTACATACATACATACAGGCCTCAGGGTAACAATTACTCGGTTCCAATAACAAACTCGTGGGGCATCGGGATTCCCGAGGGTGACCGGCTATCTTCCTTTCAATCCCCCTATCGTCATTTCATCAGACCCGGGCATTTGGATCGCATCAATATATCTAACCAAGTTTTTCGCAAGCTACTCCGTATATTTCAAAGACAAAGACAAGAGGTGGAGTCATGAATCTCGATAAATGACCGCCAACCTCAATAATTTCGATTCGAGAAGCCAGAAGAGCTCGAGACTTGTCTATATCCCTCTTAGTCCCCTAGGTTATTAATACTCCGTACATGTCTTTCCTTCCCAACACCCACCTAGCAACGGTGTTACCAAACTTTTTCAAGTGAGGTTGAACCGTTCAATCTAGACAAATTAGATTTGATTATACCCTTAGGAAATAATTCAAGGAAGTAATTTATTGAGCCCTAGGCACAGGCTCGGGATGTCTATCTTGGAAGTACCTACGTATTCCAAGTCACTTCCATCACTGCATACAGCACAGAGCACGACAGGCACAAGAAAATCTTTTCCCCGGCCGTGCAACTTTGGGTACTGCACAGTGATGGTGTGATATGTTGGGCGTCACATCCTGTAGGTATGCTTAAAACATGCGATTCCCCGGGGTGCATTAAGAGTGGAGTGCAGAGTATTGGTATATCGATTGATAGTATGGTACGAAAATATATGTCAGCTAGCATGGCAATTTCGAGGTGAGCATTGCAATCACATCTTGTATGGTATCTGGACAAATAAGAAGCTTGAGATTAGGGAAACATAAACATGAAACACACCTTGGTTTTCTTGAATAGCTCTTTGATGGTTCAAGCACCAACAAATTTGGAACTTTGTTCATCTCCTTTACAACTAACATATAGCACTAAAGTCTAGGACAAGGTTTCATAAAATCCCTAGATTGACATGATGAACTCTATTACTTCTAACAATACCATCCATGATCCATCCATGTGCCAACTGCCAAGGCACGTGCAAGGTTCTTGCTTACTTGCTATCAATGATCGTTATCAAAACTTCTCAAGATGTACATCACACAAACCAGATCTTCCACATGCATTACTGTGCACCGACAATGCAATCTTATGCTTGAAAGTTATCCTCCTTTCATTCGCTACCCGTACGAACCAATGGACACACACACACGGATGATGGATCTCAATTGCTTTTGTTGCGCTTTCTTTCCATCTAGCTTCACGAATTCGACTTGGTCCTTGGCTTGAGGTACAGAGATCTTGATTTTTATCTTCTTGCTCCAATAATTGATCGACACGAGGAAAGGATCCGAGAAGGAATTACAGAGTGGTTGGTTAAGCTTTCCTTTTCTTCTTTCTTGAGTTTCCTGACCTCGGGAGGAAATTCCCGAGCATGAGAGAATGGATGAAACATCAGAAGAATGTCTTTCATCCATCAAATCACCTCGTTCCACTCTCCTGGACTCTGCATCCAGACTTCGTATACTTGAATATCACCAAAACTGCCGGGTGTTTTGAATAGCGTTACAAGGAGACGCATTCATATATTGGTACATGTCTTCATCTTGTATCACTTTCCTCAATGTCCATTACCTCCGTGGATAGATCTTCACGGACTTTCTTCAATAAATCATTCCAATTATCAGAAACAAAACAGACCATGATACAACCTCGGAATTTCTTCCCTTCTTTCTTCAAAAGCAACTTACCACCATAACAGGGACTATTTCTTCCTTCCTTGCCTTCATGATATGGATATACCAACCAGCGGCTCCTCCGAAATTGAAGATAACCGTTTGAGTAACCGTGTCCGTGCAGCACGATAACTCCCAACTCCCGTTCGTTCGCCTCATGCAAATGCATATTTCTCCACCTCGGCATTAGGGGAAAGCGGTTGTCAGGCAATAACATCCACCAATACCTTTTTTTGTTGCATCCACACTATTATTTTGTACCTACTGCATTGTACTGTGCCTGTATGTTTCTGTCCTGAAGAATTCTGTGGTAGTATCTACAGTTGAAAGATATTAAGAGGGAAGTTCCTCCGAGCGAGAATGGATTGCTTTTTTTTTTACCCTCAATACAGCATTTTCCGATCAACCGCCTCCGACAGACTATTAGGATTTAGATTAAGGTACCCTGGTTCTTCGTGCCTCAATTTGAGGATCCAACGTCACATTCACCACCGTTGTCTCGCTCGGAGATTTCATGCGGGTTGAGGGTGAGTCCGTGGTGAATTTGTTGAAGGATACATTTAGGTACTTGTCCAATACAATGACGATACCAGACTATACATTTTTACGGAGTATTCAATAAGCCACGTACCGGTATGAGCGCAAGAGAAATCATAGGTAGAGGTTTTGGCAACACAAAGTTTAAAGTCTAGGATGCAAAATCGACAAGGTACGGAGTACATTGAAGGATACCCGGTGGTACAAATGAGTTGGTTGAAGTGAATGGACTGGATACTGAGATGCATGTATTGAAAAGTATCTCATCACTGTCACACATACAACTCAGCATGTGCCAGCTGTTCATCAGATTCCACCAAACATCATTGAGTTTTTGAGAAGTTATTACAATTTTGGAACGCAGGGTGAAAACCTGATATCCTTGGTTCTTGGGACCTGTAAACCTCGTTTACACAGTCTTACTTCAGAAACGCAGACATTGTCTTGCAAAAAGCTCCTCTCCTTACCACAGTCTAGGTGTTCAACCCCCCTCTCAGCTCCCAAAGGCCCTCCAATTATTTCCTCCGAGGTTAATTTTTCTCGATTCTCCTCCCCACGTCGATAGTCCCGGAATTCCCTCTTCATTTCTCCCAATTGCCACTGCTAGATCCCATGTAGTTTCCAGCTCAAGTACGAGCCCTCATCACTGGAAATCTACCAGTCTTCGAGCCGACCTCCCAACTCACAATCCAAAATCCACCATAAAGAATTTCCCCCTTCATCTTCCTGCCTTCCCTTCTTAATTCAGATGCTCAAGTGAGTCTTATAATTACGCATACAATAATTCCATTCATGGCTTCTTTATAGAACTTGGGCTTGCACATTTCCGATATTGACTCTTCATGAAGCCCTTGGGACTTTCACGATGTATTTTATTGGGATTTGTTAGATATGCCTCTACCTTCTAGTACCTATGCTGTTGCAGCCTTTATTTTTCATGATGATATTAATAGCAGATTGATCCATGTTTTTCGAATCATCTTACCTGCTATCTTGCAGTACTTTGTAAATCAGATGAAGCAGACTTGTTATAGTACTTTCTTCTCCCACCAAAGTCGCGAGAATCTTGAACATGTACAGAAGTATATAATTCGGGGAGACATGAAGTTGATTTTATAGTAGTCTATCCAATTTTATATCTCATCAATCAAATTTTCAATTCTCAATCCCGCAACCAGAGCATACAGAATGATCCCATCTTGACGCTAGATCCTCATTCATCAGAAGCCCATTATATATCTCCCGCATGCATTTCGTAGGAAAACATATAAGATATCATGATAAGATAGTGAAATATCTCCACACCTCATTACATTACATTACATTGTACCTACCCCACCACCCGCAATTCAGACGCTAAGGTACCCCGGAAACCCTAAAGACGTAGGTAAGCTTTTATTGGCTTCTTAAGAAAGATCGCACTTGTTTGCAGCGCGTTATGTTTTGTGGATAATCGGATCGATATCGTGGAAATTTAATAAAAAATGTTATCTACTCCGATTTATGAGTCATGAGAGGGAAGACAGATGAAGTGATTGATTGATCTAATGAAGATAGAGATGAGATCTTGAATATGAATGCGGAGATAATAAAGTTCTTGATTTTCTCATTCGCTGTGGGGTTTTGGTGATGAATTGAATTGGATGGGTGATGAGAATACGAATCAAAACTGTGGCGATGGGAAGGGATGGGATGGGAATGGAGAAGAGGGAGATGGCGATGGAGATGGAGATGGAGATGGAGATGAAGGAAGAATCAAACATGAAATTGAAATTGAAAATGGGGTGGTATGTGGGATGGAATTTTTAAGTTTTTTCATCTGATGACGAGGACGAGAAGGGATGATGGATTGGGGAGGTGGAAGGTGGAATGACGGGATGAAGAGGTAGTAGATAGGATGAGAATAGTGTGTATGGTGAAAATGTGAAAATGTGGAAATGTGGAAATGGGAGAAGAGGAGAAGAGGAGAAGAGGAGAAGAGGAGAAAATGGAATTGAAGAATTGTATATTTACCAAGCAAAAAAGAGGAAATAGAGAAGAAGAAGGAAGATAAATTAGTGATAGAACAATGAAGGAGAGAGATAATCGCAAGGGTTTATATTTACTATTTTGATATTGATATTCTATATTCTATATTCTACATACCATACAGATTTCTAAACGGACACGTTCATTTCATCTTATTACATTCTAGGTATACAGTATAGACTCTTTTGATAACTAAACATCTCATCGCTAAAAGGTTGGTATACTCTCGTCCTTGTTCTTATTTAGTATACTTATACTCTTTATTCCTACAGCCCAATCTCAATCTCAATCTCGAACTACTGCACTATCTTCACCGGTCTCGATCTCAATCTCCTCCATATATTCACCTCATTCACTTCCCCTCTATAATATCTCCTACCTCCTACCTCCCCTCCTATCTCCCACCTTATAACCTCCGAGCTCATCTCCTATCCTATCTCCACCTCATCAACTCATCAGCTCATCTCATCATCTCACCACCTCCTACCTTATCGATCACCTCACCCCCCATCTCACCACATTATCACCTTCATCCACCCATCCATCCAACTCCCCAATCTAATCCCTCAAACCCCCTTCAACTCCCTACCTCCCTCCAACTCCCTCTACAAACCCCATCCTTCGAATTCTTCAAATTCCCCAACAACTTCGCGCATACGCATGAGATAATGAGATAATGAAATAACTCCATTTCTCAGCGCAATTTTTGATTTTTAGATTCAGGGATGAGTGAACTCACTGTTAATATGAACATGAATATTGATATTAGAGATAGTAAATCATTAATACGAATCAGACGGAGTGTTTTTCTTTCTTGAGTGGAATGGAGGGCTTCAGAGCTTCGAAAAGAACACTTGAAGAACTTTCAAAAATAAAAAGGAGATTAAAGATATAAAGATATAAAGATATAAAGATATAAAGATATAAAGATATAAAGATATAAAGATATAAAGATATAAAGATATAAAGATATAAAGATATAGAGAAGAAACTTGAAAAAGAAGTACAAACATTACTATCCCTATCAATCTCAATCGAAGAAGTATAGTATACTAGTAGGAAAGAAGTTTACAAATAAATAAAAATATAGATAAATAAAAATATCAGAATGTAGATACACATACACATACACATACACATACACATGAATATTAATTTATATTTATGAATTCATTAATCTCTTTTCAAAGATGAAGAGAGAAAAAAACCCCCCTCCCCCTCCCCCAACAACTACAACTAAATCTTCTTCCTTTATTATACCCTCTTCATCTCAATTCCCTCTTGATACTAATACTTAACCCTTTCTTCTCTCAATTTATTATATATATTCCCTTAATTTCCTTACCTCTTTTTCTCAAATCCCAAATCTCAAACCTCTCTCCTTACCTTTCTCCTTCTCTCTCCCCTCTCCCCTCCTCCTCACCCAAATTAGCAAATCCCAATATCCCAATCCCCCTCTTGACACTAGTACTCATCCCTCTACCCTCTCAATCAACTCTATGTATCCTCTCAACTTCCTCACCTTCTCCTCCCAAACCCTCCTCTCAAACCCTCAGTTCAATTATCCTATCTTTCAAATCTCAAATCTCAAATCTCACCCCTCTCCCCTCACCCCTCTCCCCACCCAAACCAACACATCCCAACATCCTAACATCCCAAGTTCCCCAAATCATTAAATCCCCAAATCATCAAATCAGCCACAGCACAGAATTATCACCTCCAAGCCCCCCTCTCCATTACAAACACAAACGAAATAGCATATTCCTGCATTCGCAACACAGGTTGTATACATATATATGTAGAAATGTGGGATTTGGTGGGTGATGTGGAATTATACTCTGTGAAGCACTCACTTGGGTTTGTAAAGGGGAATAACAGTAATAGTAATGCGGTGCGTCAGGAAGGACATCTCAAACTCATCCTCAAACCCACAACTCATAAACCCATCTCACACTCACTCACAAAACCACATAACAAAAACAATAAAGTAGCGCCGATTACCACCCTTTTCATGTCATATCATTTCACATCTATAGGTATGTATGTATGTATGCAATTGAGCTCAGCTCAGCTCAGCTCATTCACACCGATCCATATCCTCCCACCCAAATCCACTGCATCGAATTCCTCACCTCCATTCTCCCATCTGTCCTATTGAGATGTCCCTCTTTCTCACCCACTCCAACTTCCATTCCTCCATATTAAATCTCCTTTCTCAAAAGCTAAACACAAGAAGCATAAACACCACACACATACATCATTTCGGGAAAAAGTAAAGAGCAAGAAACAAAAAAACCAAGAGGTATCCATCCATTTTCATCATAATGTCATCATATCTCTCCCTTTCATAACATGAAATCCCAAATCATATCATATCCATTGAGAGCGAAATGAGTAAGCCCAACAAATCATCAGAGCATCCCTTCTCCCATCACCATCATGACCTCCATCCTGATTCCTCGTCCTCCTCACCCACCCCGTAAGAAATCCATTCCTCCATCCCGAGCCCTCATCCATCCCATTCAACCAAATCCAAATATTCGCAAAAGTATTATTATTTCGTATTGTTGTTATTTTGTTTTGTTCCTGTTATTGTAACCGGGGTATTCTAAGTAATTCGCTAACACGTCGCTCGCAACACACGTCCAATCTTTTAATTTACTCAAAAAGTTTCTGACTCGCCACTGTGGTTGCTGGCAATACTACCAAATGTATCTATGAATTTATTAGCATATATAACCCAGATAGTACTGCATTGATTCACATACTTCTCTTAACATTCCTTCTAATAACTGTCTCATCCCTACTCAATTCCCCACTCTTACTAGTCACACTCATACTTCTTGGACCAGTAGGTTTTCTCGTTGGAACACCCAAAGCACCGCTTAATCTTCTAGAAGCAGATTGAGGATTGGCATCCCCATTGTCGTCTTGCAAATGTTCATTACTCAAAGGACTTGGTTTTGCAGATTTGTTGCGAATGTTGAGTGGCTTCTCAGGCACTATTGGCTCCTTGGGAGGTCTGGCAGGAGCTTGACCTGAAGCAGAACGATCTGAATATCCACCATCGGAAATAGGTGAGAGTCTTCCTTCGGTATTAGTTGTTGCTTGACTATAACGATGGTTTGCGTTAGGTGGTAAACGATTGATGCTAGTTGATGAGCCCCAATTGATGGATGAGGGGGACATTGGTGGAGGTTGATCAAAGTTTTGAGCTTGTGATTCGAGATGAGTTTGGTAACGGTGCGTTGGACCTTGACGAGGTTGTGGATGTTGAAGGTTCAATGAGTTTCGATGAGCTTTATATTTTGGATCTTCGACACCTGGTAAGACACCAGGTAGAAGACTGAGAGGAATCTCCTCATTCAAAAATTGTTGATGAAGTTGTTCTGAAGAAAAGCCAGAGTGTAATTTATCATCAGATCTAGCGAGTGATCTAACAGATCTGGGGTGGCAGGTGATTCAACACGTGTAGGCTCAATGAACTTGTCATGATCATAATCTCGCTCTCGATCTTGATCAGTTTGTTCTTGTTCGGTTTGATATGTGCCAAGTCCGGAATCCGATCTTGATGGAGGTGAATTGTAATGTTCAGGCTCCTTGCTACCACTCTTACGACCACTGTTTCGGAAACCCTTAAACACAGTCGATGCGGTAGTCTCAGACCATCGAGATACTTTAGGAATCCAGCCAGAGGAACTACTTGACTTGTGTTTCTTGTTCTTATCCGTCTCAGTCCGAGGAGTATTGTCGTTGCTTAAAGAGCCTGATGCCTTGTATTGTTGAGGCGGTGTGTCTAACGGTAGAGATTCTCCACGTTCACGGAAAGTCTCACGAGTTGGAGTGAGAACATCTGCATCATTCTCGAATTGGTTGTTAAGAATTTCCTGCTCGTGTGGACTGAGCTCATCCTCATCTTCATCCTCATCATCTTCAGGTACTGTACTAATTCGATGATCCGAAAATTTACGTCCATCAAATCCTCGGTTTGTGTTGCGAGATTGGGAGGGTTGAATGGAAAGGGGTCCAGATTGACTTCCATGGCTTGCAGTGGAAGTACCAGCATTGCCCTCAGGAACATAACCACGATCTTGTTCAGAGCGTCCTTCAGGGAAATCATCATAATCCAAGGTACCATTTTGAAGACCTTGAGCAACTTTAAGACCTTCAACATCCCCAAGTAATTGAACAAGCATATCTTCAATCTTTCCAAGATCATTTGTACTTCTCTTGCTTAGACCTTTCAAAGCTCGGCGGAAAACATTTCTTCGCTTCGTGGGAAGATCTTCATACAGCTCGGCGGATCTGATTGAGCGAGGTGCACTTTGTGGTAGAGGTCGTGGCCCATTGATGACTTTTTGAACCGACTTTTCGGTGTTACCTTGTACTTCCGTGATAATGACATCTTCAGTATCGGCAAGCAATCTCTTCATATCCTCAAAGGAATTTCTCATTTCAGCAGCGGCTCGAACAAGGGTGACGAGAATTTCTGTATCACGTGCGCTACGTTGAGCATCACGAACAGTGAGATGATCCATCAAAGCAACGATATCCTTGGATTGGATGCGATCAATACCGTTACCAGTTGAACTATCATATAATGGAGATCCCATTCCTTGTGACATACCACTGAGATGTCGAGAATGACCAGGGTGGAATTGGTCACCGTTCAATGCATCTGTTGCATTTCCTAATTCATGATCCATGAAGTCTACGCCTTTTCCTTTATTGACATGCTGCTCTGGAGTCTGACCGCCAGCAGAACGAGCATTGGGGGCCGATGAGATGTATCCCTCATCCTTGTGTAAGCCGTTTGGACTACCAGCATAGAGCTTATCGTTGTATGCTCGATTGGCATTTTGAAAACCGGCTTGATTCAAAAGTTCTCGATCAAGGCCAGTACCGTTACCAATAGCAGCAATTGGACTTGTATCTTCATATGGATTTGTGATGAGGGTGTCACGCTTTCTTTCTCCAGAAGTTCTTCCCCACTCATCCTCATGCTCACCACTGACCTCTCTGCTGTGGCCAGCCAAAGCAGCAGAAACCCCTGCGCCAGTAGCGGCATCAATCAATGCAGCTTCTGCTTCATGAAGAGCAGATGCAGAGTCGGAGCTTTGTGTTCGCTTAGCTTGTGGTGGAGTCACTTGATTTGGCCAGTGATCACGACTTCCTTGTTGTGTACCGCCAATTGGCCCTTGAATGATGGATGGGTTTGTTGTAACTTCTGATGCATCATCTCCATAACCAATCTCAGGCATTGGGTCATGCATATCTGGAAGACCACTTGCAGACATCTTAGGTTGATCTGTCATTTGGCTGATTTCGCTAAGGTTGTCAATACTGTGGCGGGGAGAAGAAAGTTTCTGGCCATCTGATGTACGATCCTTGAAAGACTTCTGTAATGGCGCTCCAGTGTCTTCTTTGCGTTCCTCATACTTGAGATTGTCTGCATCATTATTGTTGCTCATTCTTTCACGGGCCTTGGCCAATAGCGCTGCAGCTGCAGCTCCCAGCGCGCCAGCTCCCAGCTTCTCCTTGGTATTTGACTTGGACATCTCAACCTTTCTTCCATTCTCATCGATGTCATACTCCTTGTCATACTTCGTAGGGCTCTGTGATTTTGCGAGGCTGTCGCCACGGCTTGTAAAGTTTCTTTCAGACTCATCGTCAAAAGAATCGTATGAAGCCTTGCGATTAACCTGGCTGCTACTTCCGGGGTATGAGTTAGTAGCGGTGGTGAGTTCAGAAGCATTAACCAATGAAGCAACATGTGATTCGACTCCTATAGGTGTGTTGACGAAATTTGGTTTCCCACCAACGCCTTGAATATTCTGACCAGTTGAGACATCTCGAGTATCAAAGCTATCGTCGGTAAAGTTGGTCAATCGCTTGTTTTCAAGGCTCAATTCGGAGTCAAAATCGCGATTTCGATCATTCTCTTGATGCTGTTCTTCCCAGTATTGGACATCTCCATCTTGGGTAAGCTCTGAATCGGACAATCCACCTGTTCGAACTTCCGAAAAGTCATGACGATTTTGAATATTATCAGAGGACTCAAGTGACTTCATGGACTGGTTGTGCTGAGCAGTCTTTGCCAATGAGGAGTATGACGCGGTGCTCTGAGTCAACCTGGAGTCTCGATGATCTTGAAGTGGCCCGTCTTCGTTTTCAGTATAGCCCGAGACACTCTGGATTGGACTCAGACCACGTCTTTCATGACCGTAAGGAACGTATCTGAGTGGAGGAGGTACTTCCTGGGTGTTTTGGTAATAAGGATGTTGTGGCTCAGCCTCAAGCAGTTCTGAATCTTCATCATCAGGGGTATCTTGTTCATTGTGATGATGAATTGCTGCCAAACCAGCACCAGCGGCAGCACCAGCAAGACCAGCTTTAACTGTATTGGAGTGACCTCCATTATGTTCCTCCGAAACCATTGAATCGTCGAGATCAGGATCGTAGAATTCCCGCATGGGTACTTTTCTTCCATTTTCATCCAATTCATATTCCTGTCCACGTAACTGCTGTTCGCTATTTTGACTATGAAGACTGAGATTTCCACGGGAGAAGTTGGAATGCTGAGTACCCAAGCCGTGTTGCAGATTAACCGGCGTTCGATTTGGTGTTCGAGAAGCTGGCGAGGTAACGTCTTTTCGAGCAGTCACCTCTTGAACAGGTGTTACGCGCTGTGAGCTAGCGGAGTGAGGTCTTTCAGACTCTGCCGATAAGATCGAGGTTCTGGTAATATCGGAGGCGTTGATCGCGCTCATTAGTGGCATAGGAGGCGCCAGAGTAAGACTGTCTCTCTCTTCTGTAGGTGAAAGCTCGCCCCCTAAGCTGTTGCCACGACTGTGATTCTTTCTCCTGCGTCGTCGTTCTTTCTTTTCATCTATTACCGATTCTTGTGATTGATGTTTCTGTAAAGCAGCTGCTGTCAAGGCACCAACCCCAGCGCCCAACGCAGCGGTTTCGAGACCACGACTCTTCTTCTTTTTCACCTTTTCATTATGCACAATAGTTTCTTCCGATTCGCCCCGTTCGAAACTTCGTGGTGAGTCCGAATCCCTCACCTGGTCTCTTCGGCTCTTCCCCGAAATAACCTCTCCATCATTAAGTGTAACCTTTGGCCCTCCTGATATGCTGGATATACCACTTCCGACAGAACTGCGACGCTCCGTACGCTTACTTGATTCTCTCTTCAATGCTGATAATTCGGGTAAGATCAGACGACGGATGGCATCTTCAACAGTCTCTAGTAACTTGGGGTTGTTGATGGAAGAATTTTTGGAAGCTCCAGATCTAACGGAAAGTCTGTCAGAATTGCGACTAATTTGGGAATCTAGAAGACCCGAATCGGCCCCGGACATTAAAGATTCTTCGGCTTGGCTTCGACTTGATCTTCTTCGTGGTGACTTGATTCCTTCTGTAAGCTTCTCGCCACTAACACTTCGACTTCGACTTCTTCGTTGTTTTCTTCGCTGTTCCGATCTATCACCTCGAACCTTTGACATGGCTTTTTGTGCCACTATTCGTTCTCTACTAAGACTCCGGCTTCTTCGACGCGATGGCGTTCTTGATTTCTCCGATACAGCACTAGGAGCCAGGCCGCTAGCCGCTTCAGCAACCAAAGGTTCGTCTCTTGTCAAACTTCGGCTACGTCTCCGCTCTGGAGATCTTGTATGCCCATCGAGGAAACTATCGGCAGGCATTGATGATATTTCTGAAGCATTATACAAAACACTTTTAGATCCTAACTCTGTGGGTATCAGCGGACTTCCATGTCTCATTATTTCAACTTCGATCGGTCTACCACCACTCCTGGAAGTGAGGTTGGATTCCTCAGTCATAGATCTAAAGGAACTCATGCTGGCTTCGTCTTCTGGCGCAGATTTGTGATTTTCCTTGTTGACATCCGATAAGGAGATGCGCTGGGTATATGATGGCCGTCGAGAACCTTTTCTGGATTCCGTAATCTGAATGTGGTCGTGAGCTGACTTGCTTCGGTGTTTCGATGATGGTGTAACTTTGACACGAACCGATGGCCTTCGACTTCTATCTTCTTTTCCACCTTCAAAATACTCAATCAACAATGAAGTTTGAGACTTGTTGTTTGATAAACTACTTAAACTATCGTGCTTCTTCTTCTTTCGGGTAGCTATGGTGACTGGAGCACCGTCGTCAGGTATTGTGTATGTACTCTTCTCCGTCACTCTTGAGCCAAGCTCAGTCGTCTCGTTTTCGTTCTCGGCGTCACTATCCGCAGTACTTGTTTCCGTTGGGGCAGGTAGAGGGGGAGCTCTTGATTTTCTCGATTCGACACCCATTATGATAACTCCTCACAATTCGAATAGACGAACGGAGGGATGCATCAGCGGTAAGTATGGATTGGGGGGTATCGAATGGTTTGTGTAATGTACGAGAAATGCCGGTCAGAAAATTGGAGAAAAAAGATGAATTGAGTTATTCTCTCGAATGCTAGTATCGAATGTTTGGTCCTCAGCCCCCAAGGATGCAGCTGAGGCTTTTCCCTTCTGCAGTTGTAACCCGAATTAAGAGGTCAAAAGAAAGAAAAAAAAGTAGAGAATGCGAAGATTAAAGCGCCCAAGAAACCAATAAACCTTCTGCGGGATATTATCGAGGCACCGAGGATAATTAAGAGTTGATTTGAAGCTCTATTATTATGGAGATAATTGGGGTTGATCTTTTCGAAATAGGCTGGATGGAAGGGAAGTTGTGCGTTGGCGATTTTTGTTTATGCAGCTTTTGATTGTTTGATACGTTCTGATCCAATCACAAATTAGTTGGAAGCGATTAAATTTGGGGATGAAGGATTTCTATTGACCAATTGAAAGTTGAAGCTGTTACAGTGGTTCTCTGTGCTTTGGATGATTGATCGATTCTATCGGGTTGTTTCCTTTGAATTGATGGGATAGTAGAAGCTGAAGACAGAAAGGCAGGTAGTAGGTACCTTGGAAAGACCAGGCCAAGGTAGGTATGAGGTAGGTAGGTCGTGAGTGTCCTGGGATGATTCAAATATAAGGCCAAGGGTAGATAGATGTGTTTGAGATATTTTGATTGCGATTGCGATTGCGATTGCGACCGAGTAGCGATTAGAATTCGAGGAGTGAGAAGGAAGGGATTGAGAGGTGTAAGTGGTAGAGAGGCACGAAGGAAAAGGTTACAAGAGGTACAAGAGTTACAAAAGTTCACGAGTCCATGATGATTTTTATTCCTCCTAGGTTACCGCCTTTCTCTTCTCTATCGAAGGGGGACCTAGGTATGTGTCGAAGCTACCTACGACGGATTTTTTTGATCGAGCTTTGACATTTCGTACTAGAAAAGAGAGACAATTAATTGGGTATGGATCCCCGTGAATAGTCACAATCACAATATAATCACGATACAACAACACCCAAAGCCGTGAGAAATGGTGCCCAAAGCAATATCATCTGGCTCGTGTTGAGGCAGATGGAAGAGGCAGATGGAAGCTTCTTCGATCGTCATTTTATACTTCCGTCTCTACTTGGTAGACAGTTTGCTACTGCACTAGCTCTGCCCATCAAACCATCACCCTCAATTCAATCCCTTCACCCTTCCAACTAAACCCAAAACATTCCAAATGAAAATCTTCAAACGCTCTCACAACACCATCACAACGCCATCACAACATCAATTCACTCGACCCATCCAATTGCATACGAGTATCATGTCGCGGGTTGCCTATACACAATCCCATACCTGACCTCTCATCAGACCCCGTTCAGTCCCGTCAGCAAGCATCCAATGCAAGAATCCGAGAAAGTACCAAAACATAGCTCATCAATGTTACCCCAAGCTACCATGAAAATGAGGGGCACACGCAATAAATATATCATGTACAGACAACCTAGCATCTACCCAACCATTTCTCCTCCTTTCTGTATCCTCTTTCTGCATCCCCTTGCACGTACCTCGCTCCCTTTCTCATCATCATTTAGCTCTAATTCCCATTCCCATTCCTATTCCAATTCCATTTCCATTTCCAATTCCTACAAATAGAATTCAAAGAATGACTCAACATCCATCACTCCATCAATCTTTGTTTCCCATTGGTACCATTCGGACTCGAGTACAAGCAAGCAAAGTAGCACGGTTGTATTCCCAACCCCCAAAATTTACATCACAGCCATCGACATTATTCCAAGGCACATGTTACCTAGCACCGTCCCTACTACTCATGACCATCGCGTACAAAAATTTCACAATTCGGTATCATCCTCCTAGAAAAAAACCCTAAACCCAAACTCCCCAATCTGATTGGTTGCAATCAATATGTCAATCAAGGACATGGATGACGGGGCCGTTGACCGTTTAAAGGATGGTAGCGTTTGATATCTAATCATAGCGGCTGATAAGTGTTCGTACATCGCTTGTCAGAATGTCAAGTAAGCTGTCAGTCCGAAAAGTCAGAATTTAGCACGAAAGAGGTGGAAATGTGGTTTCTATGACAACGGAGTTTGTTTGATAAGGAGTTGCCGTGAATGAAATGGCTGGGAATCGTCTGCTCTTGGGATCATGATATCCATAGCACGGTACACATCCAAGGTTTGAGAATACTATTTCATAATCTAATGAATGTTGTACCGCAACGTTTGAGATGCTTGATACTAGGTAGGCAGGTAGGGAGGTATATAAAAGGAGGTCAACATGCATATCGTGGCTGGGATGCGATGCACAGTAATTATAGTTAAGGGGTTCGTTGGATTTCATTTCACCAATAGAGTACATACATGACCATGACCATAGTAACCACAAAATCACAAACCCAATTACATTTCCATGAAGCTATTCCCACTTTCTTTCTTCTTCCCTCCTTTCCATCCACTCATTCATTCATCATAGATCGCTACCTACCCCGCATTACCGTAATATCCATCACGATGGAATTCGCATCTCATCTCGTCTCATGTACCTATTACCATGTATCATCCAATTTGCTCGGAGAATACTTAAATTGCATTACATCATTTCATACATGTATTGAAAACTTTATTTTTCATTTAGTCGATCTCTCTCTCTTTCTTATGTTTTAGAGAGTGTCTTGAAATCGATGTGGTATTCTGGTTCATTGTATCATGGTAGTGGTATGTAGGGGACAGAAAGTTGGGAATGGATGCTCAATGGCTTGATTGATCGTGGGCAAGTGCCTGATGAAGTGGTGAAAGTGTGTGATTGTTGGTTTATATTTATATCCATGTTTAAGCCTGGAGGAATAAATGGTGGTGATAGAAGTAGGTACTCATATGTAAATGTACTCGAGCAAGAAGATTGTGTCGGTGATGGTATTTTTCTTTTTGAAAATAAATAAATAAGAGGATTTGGATTCATCAAGGTGTGCGCTCTTCATTGCGAGTCTTCTATCCGAGCCTTTTGGATATATGTTTTCTGCTTTAAATGTGTTTCCTGGACTATTTTACCATAGACGTAGGTATTTCCAGATTGTTATGGAAAGTGCAATGTGTTGTTGAATTTCTTGTTTCTGAACTATGGTAGTGGCTGTAAGTAGGGAGATCAATCCGAAGTTTCTCAATCCCCAAGCAGATATTTAATTGGTGATGTGGCATTAAAAGCACTCTTATGATTTCTAGCTTGCTCTTGTATTTTATGGATGGTATGGTAAGTGTAGAGGAATCTGGACATGATCACATTGCCTAAGAGGCTAAGAGTGACCTCTAGCTTGCTGTTGTAAAATACTATCATCATCGCCATTGTTGAGCCTATCACTATCCTCTTTGCAACGTCAATATAAGTGTAACGTTTTCATCATGGCGCTTGATTGACACCACCGTAAGAAGTTTCTGTCATTTTTCTCAGTACATATCTCTTCTTCATCATCACTGAATCTCCCCAAAGTTCAAACAAACAGATATCCGAGACTCAAAGCTTCTATCCGCATAACAACAGAATACACATCCTCTCTCGTATTCTCACAAGTGTGACAGTACCCACTTGAAACGAGTTCAAGCTCGCCCATCGATGGTTATCTTAGGTTTGCGTACTCTCTCTATTAGCTTTTATACTACAAATTGGGTACCAAATATCGAGCTGTGAAGTACGAGGACAGGTTATGAAGGAAACACTCCACGTAATTCAATTCCCAATACCCTCATATAAAGAAGACTGCATATCAAACATAAAGTAATAAAGTCTGCTACGCGAGCGGGGATCTGAGGAATGTGTGTCTCTTGGAAATATGGCATATTAATATTGTTCGATTTCTAACCATCTTTCGATTTCCATTTTAGAGTTAGACAGGAGAAGTTGTGCGCATGTACACAACAAAAACGACAACGCAAAGAAAGTTTCTTGGAGCATAACAAAAAAAAATCGTGACAGCGATACTTCCTTCTCAAATTCATAACCCGCAAACCAAACGCTTGTCTGAAGGTGTGATGGCCATACAATCATGACACCAATAGATAGCAGACATAGCTACCAAAACTCCTGCGACACTATCATGACCATGCTTCGCGACCCTGTTCCGCTCTCACACCAAAGAACAAAGTGTCCCATTACATACTCTTCTCGAAGTCCCAAGAGTCCTAGTGAATCCCCTGCTCTTCACTACCTTACCCTGAGGAAAAAATGCACAACATATTGTTAGTACCAGCTCGCACATCAGATGTGGAGCTAGCAATTTACCTACCTAGTACCTATCAAAATCAAATGTTGTTCTGCATATAAACTCACAGTTTATGAGATTTCAAACATACGAAACTTTGAGAATCGGGGTTCGCTTTGGCTCTACAGTAGAGTCGCGTTGTCTTTGCGAGCTTGCAAGGTAACGAGAAGATTTTGAGTTGGATATGATCACATTTTCTTTTTTTTTCTTGGATTTTTCTTCTTATTTTGCTTGTTATGAGTAGAGTTTTGTGGTCGGTTAGTTTAGAGATTTGGTTTCGTGGTGAGAAATTGGAGGTTGATTGATGGTATATGTAGGAGAGATTTGAGGTGGGAAATGCAAACAATGGGGTCCTGGTGTGGTGATATTCGTCAGAGTCTGCACGCATGGAGGCTTGAAGGTATTGATGACTGGTTA
Source organism: Botrytis fragariae (assembly GCF_013461495.1). Classification (NCBI taxonomy): domain Eukaryota; kingdom Fungi; phylum Ascomycota; class Leotiomycetes; order Helotiales; family Sclerotiniaceae; genus Botrytis; species Botrytis fragariae. The sequence goes on from NW_023501001.1 coordinate 121,972, forward strand.
CGCATATGATAAGCTGCATCTTTTTGATGGTTTGTTTTTATAGGGTTAAAGTTTTCGCAAGATTAAGAGTTTATATGTCGCTTGAATAACGCAGTAGCTATGATTAGGATGGTAAGGAATACATGTTCACTATCCAATCATGGATATTCGTTTCATTTTCTCATAGCATACACGTATGTCTGTTAACTGCCAAAGATGACTACAAAACTACCCCCTTCAGTACACAATCTTTCTCTTTGCGATTCCGCAGGAGCACTCTCATTCTTCATGTACATAGCAGGACCCGGAAAAGTGAAGCTCTCTGGAATCAATAGATCGCAGGTAGATACATTTGCAGGGAAAAGACTCAGAAAAAGCTGAACTGAGATTAGGATATCGTGCAGTGGTGCAAAAATTGAGCCTAGGATATGAGTGAGTGGTTGATGGCTGAACATATTCGAAGGATGGAGCAAAAGCTGAGACGCCACAAGTCCCTAAGAATGTCAGCGAGTAAAGCTACGGGATATCTTGACAAATATAAACAGTGACACTATCCAAAAGCTACTCCCTCTCAAGTAAACGACAAAAATTCGACATGACAGCGATAATCAAATAAATAACACTAATAGATCTCCATGAGCTCCCCAGAAGTTATACAAAATCTCATCTCTCAATAATTGCGAATACCAAATCATTTGCGTCACACAAACGCGACACTAAACTCCGTTATTTGACAGGTTTTGATGTTGTCTGAAGTGAAAAGAAGGATCAGAATGGTGGATTTATATCCTTTCTCGGATTATAAAACGTGACTCCCGACTGCTAAGATATGAATGGAGGTCATTTGGGTGCATACAGATCCAAGCGGTCAAAGATCATAGCGACTGATCTCAAATTATCGTAGAAAGGAAATAAATCTTCGTCTATAAAACGATTTTTGGATACACTTATTGCTTCGGGTATAGCTTAAAAGTAGCAGACGCCAGATATCACCAGGTTTGATGGGTCACAATATTTCTAACTTCTAAGGTTCACGTGGCTAAGAAAACTACCGCGCTGGACAAATATTCGCAGTTGAAGAAATTTATAGATTGATGCATTTTTGAACGGGATATTCGAATCGACAGCGATAAAGATTCACTGAATGGTCATAAAAGTGTAGCGATGGCTCGGAAACTCGACAGCAAGAACTATAAACAGAAACAACAGGGGGCAAAACACCACTTTATGAACGAAAGAATAAGGCTTCTGGCTACCTTTAATTTTAAATTCATCCTTTCTCGTAGATCGATCTTTTTGTTTCTGCGAGTGACTATCTTATCGATTTGATGTACGAGTTGACGTAAATAGATGTCAGTATATATAATAGGCTGTTGATACTAGTTCCACTCAATTTCGCTTGGTGATTTCTCGCCAGTCGAGTTAAGCTAGTTGGGTAGTCTTGGGTTTGGATCGATGATACCGGCAGCTTTGTTCACTCGAGTTTGATATGCAAATTCACTTTGTGAATTCAGAAACGTTATAGAAAAAGATAACATGAAGTCTTTACGTACGATGTAAATAAAAATCAATCGATCGAAGTTTGATGTTCTGGAGCCTCTATTTGGGGGCTTCATCTAAGTATGGGTTTAGCCAACGTCAAGTTTGTATCATTTACAGAGTGAAGCTATCCGCGCTGAAGTGAGTCTACTGAGCCAACTTCTTCCCCATCTCAATCTGCCACCTAGGCCCAAATCGTTTCATAACCCAAACAACTGAGAACGCGCTGATCCATCCAATGATGGCTAGTATCGTAAATAGCCACCCGTCTCCAATGGCTTGCAGCAAAGGTTGCGCAATCACTGACCCGACACAGCTGAAAATTGTCCGCACAAATGTACTCACTGCTACACCGCTCGAACTTCGTTTGGGGAGAAACTCCGTAAGCCTATTTTTGCATTATTGGAAATAGTTCTCTGAATGATTTGTTGGTTTCGCGAAGGAGATACTGACATAGTAGTTGCAGTGGAAAAAATGATCATAGTTCCAAACCCAAAGAAGAAATTCGCAATCAAGGGGACGATCCAATAAACTCCTTCCTCTGCAGTCCATCCAAACCATAAAAGACCAGCAGGATAAATAGCAGCAGCAAGTAAAACGTTTTCTCTCATGCGATCTTCTGGTCGGAGAATTAGTTTTCCCGATTCATCAAATCGCCCTGCAGCACGAGCTTCTCGATGCATGATAGCATCCGACCATTTACCTCCCACAAAACCTGCCACAATGTAGCCTAGTGAGCCTGGGATATATGTCAGCCCGACTACTACCTCAGAAAACTCATACGGCTCCTCCCCAAATGTCTTTTGGATAGCAATGTTCAATATGTATAAAGATCCAAAGGTTATGCTCCCGATGTAGACTGTGACCGAGACGGCTGAAAATCGAAGATAGCCCAATATCTTTAATGGATCAATTATTGACTGTTTTGAAATGACTACCATCCTTTTCATTCTATGTTGAATAGATGGCGAAGTCGGCAAGGGAGCAAAATTAGGTCGATGAGATGTAATGTTCCCATCAGCGAGTTCCTCGACGACTGGAGCTCGTCTTGTGAGTGTCTCAGGAAGGCAAAATAACAACAGAATCAATAATACCCCTCCATAGATAGTCTGAAACCATTGGGTACTTCGCCAGCCCCATTTTTCCGCTACTGCTCCACCAATAATCGGAGCTAGGAGCGGCCCCAACATAGGACCTAGGAAGAATATTCCCATCGCACGACCACGCTCCTTTGGCTCCCAAATATCCGCAATAGTTCCTGCACCGATAGCCAAAACGGAGGCAGCTGCACCCCCTCCTAACACTCTCATTACGATCAGCATTGCCATGGAAGTAGATATTGCGGCAATAGCACTCCATAGCGTAAAGAGCGCGAAAGATATCAAGCATATTGTTCGACGGCCAAATATCTCCGAAAAAGCGGACCACCAGAGTGGAAATATAGACATAGCTAAAAGATACATGGCCACAGCGAGATTGGTGAGTGTTTTGGAAGCATGAAAGTCTTCCGAGAGTTCAGTAAGTGCAGCTGCGCAGAAGGTCAGCACTTGTAGCAATATAATATTCCGGCAATGGAGTGATGGGAAACACATAGAAACTCACGAAAGAATATAGCACTTCCTAGCGGTGCTGCAGCACCTGCCACTGCAACAATGAATGTTATCAGCCATTTAGTACCATTCTTATAGTTTTGTGGATTTTCGACTTCTGGTATAATGGTCAATAATCCAAGTAGTCCCCGCCGTTTTGATCGTGGCACTACCATTGGCGTAGGGATATGCTCTAATGCTGGGTTCAAGCCTTCGCTCGGAGAGATTTCTGGACGCACAAGAGCTGGATTGGTGGATTCATTAGGAGATTCAAGCTCCTTGTTTGGCTCTACATCTCGGGTAGCTGTGGTTCTTGGAGCATGGATCTCTTGAGGGAGTGCTCGGCTGGTCTCTGCCTTTTCCTCGTCTACCACCATTTCGTTGTACACGAAACCGGCCGAGTAACGTACGATTAAAATAAAGTTTCTGCTAAGAATTGTAGGATTGAGACAATCTTGGTAGAAATCTGAATTGAACCTGCAAATTGTGTATTGGGAGAGAAGGTGTAAGTGATGGAGAATAAATAAAAGGGAGCAGATAGAGCGAGCTCAAAGGGCCAGAGAAATGAAACTTATTCCATACGTCCGTACGTCAATGAACCCTTAGCTGTGAAGGTCTCGGTGGGGACGGGATAACTCTTTGCCGCGGAGCAAATCCACCGATAAGCTGTAAGCTTATGAAACTCGGAGACGCTTCCGTTGACAAATGTCATAATTACGGAAGCTCCGATTATGTCGCCGGGCTCGAGCTCGGAAGCTATTCCGACGCTACCCAATCTTAATTCGGAAGATCATCCGTCACCCTCGAGTTTCTCCGTTTCGGTTTTTGATTTTAGCCCAAAAGAACCGAGGGTAATGTGCTCTTTTGATATAAGAAGCACTCTTCAGCATTTTGTAAGTTTCCTTAACTCATCATAAGACAACATCTCCGAATATTCATCACATCAAGTTCTCAAACTTCCTGCAATATCATCTTCATCAGTTCAAAATATGGAGAACGTTCTTGTTATCGGAGCCACTGGCAACATCGGTGTCGCAGCAGTACTTGGAGCCTTACAATCTAAGCGTCATGTACTTGCAATAGTGAGGAACCAGGCCTCTGCGGACAAGTTGTTCAAACATGTGGGAACAAAGAACGGCATCACAACAGTCGAGGCCGACATCATGTCAGAAGGAGGAGTGCAAACTGTGGTGGACCAAGTCCGGGCTGGGAAACTGCCAGATTTTCAGCATGTTTACTCTGCTGGTAAGACCATAGTATGCATGATTCGTCCTTTACTAATTGTTAATATAGCTGGAGGTGCATACGGTGCAACGTCTTTGACTGAGCTAAGCCTCAACGAACTACGTCAAATCATGAGTGTCAACTTTGAATCCAACTTTTGTAAGATCTATATAATTGTAGCAGCAGCGTTGATAAATCCACTAACTACCATAGTCGCTTACCGTGCAACCATCCCATATTTGCTAGAGCAAAAGAAAGCAACTAGCTTCACACTCTGCACCGGTGCACAGGGTGACATTGGGGCTCGCGCAGCACCCGCTATCTCACAAGGTCCCCTCTTCTCGATGGCAAACGTAGCCTGCCGTGATAATACTGATTCGAGCGTTCGCTTCAACGAAGTGTATCTTAATTGTCGGGTTGAAGTTGATTCATCGGCCGCTAAAACGGGAGCAATGAAATCGTCTGATTTCGCTCGCTCTTATACAGAACTGCTCTCTAGACCAGAAATCAAGAGTTCTCGCATAATTGTATCCACAAATGATGATTTGGAGGATTTGAAGCACAAGAAGAAGATTGCTTAGTGTAACTTCCAAGAACTACTTGCTATGTGTAGTAGAATCAAAAAGATCTCAAAACTGTTTCATAGCATAGCTAATTATGTAAGTATGAATCGATTGAATGCGGATTATCCGAGAAGTGTTGCCTGTGAAATATTTTGGTCTGAAATAATGGGGGAAGAGTGCAAATCTTGTCGTTTAATTGTGGATTCGGGCTATATTTCGACCGTCTTGCTTCCGATTGCTTTCATAAGCTTCGGATCGCTTCCGTGATCTGGTACTTCTTACCGTGTTTTCAATACTGAGTGTTAGATGCATTGCGGAATGAAAATACTGCATAGATTATAGTCTTCAGATATAGCATTAAGGAGATCTCACTGAACGTCACACTTGACCTTCCAATTCTAGCTCAAGAAGAGCCCCAACTCGAAGTTTTGTCACGTGCGAACAGCGCATCCCTGCCGCATTCCATTCTGTTGCCCATAACCTCCATTGTACAACGAGGTAAAGCATTTGACCAATCTGAGGCTCTATCACAATTTAATCAGAAATTGCAGTGAAGCTATGGATACTCGAGCACCAAAAAGGCAGAAGGTGGCAACGGCTTGTGATCCCTGCCGAGGCCGGAAGGTAGCAGCAGTTCCAACGTAGATTATAACAACATTTACTAAATTCTGTCGACAGGTCAAATGTGATGGTCATCAACCAAGTATTATTCACTAACTAAGTAACAAATTTTCAAGGTCACTTATATATGCTAATCGTTCCCTTCTCATAGTGTGCGGACCATGCGAGAAAAGGTCCAAGTCAGTTTCTTGCACGTGGGCCACGGACTTTTCACATGCTCCATCAGTATCCGCAGATTATATCAAACGCCTCGAAGGTCAAATCAAACTGCTGGAAGCACGTAACAGTCAAGGTTCCCAAATCTCAGCCAGCAATAACCCAAGTTCAAATAGTGCTTCAGAAGACTTATCAGCAGAGACCATGAGTAGTCATGGAGCTACCACTTCAGCTTCACCTGCATCTGCAACATGGCTTTCTACAGTTGCGTGGGAGGGATACCCGTCAATGAATACGCCAGAAATGAGCACCAATCAATGGCAGTCTAATTTGGCTCCCACAATCAGCCCAGGCCTAGTTCCTTCATTTCAAGAGCTCTCAAAAAGCATCGATACTATGTGCACCTCTAGCAACCCTCCCAGCCATAACATTGTGGTGGATCATAATCACGGGACCGGCGTTATTGAAAAACCTTTTGCACAAAGTTTCATGCAAGAAGTGGAGAACTTAGTCGTAGAGAAAATCGGTGAAGCATCAACACATGCATCAAATGTTCTTGGCTTTGATCTCAACATTCCCTCATCCCGAATAACAACTCATGAATCACAACTAAGGAATCTGGACTACGCTTTACCAAGTCGGGAGCAAGCCGATAGCCTACTCACATCGTATTTTGAGAATGTTCATGTTTTTTATCCATTTTTGGATAGACTGGAATTACGAGAAGAGTATGAAAGAATTTGGCGCTGTGACAATTACACAACTGATCAAGGATCGTTGATTTGTCTAATAAACTCGGTATTCGCTATCAGCAGCCGCCAAACGAGAACAACAGTTTCAAACCATGAGAATATGGCTTCCATCTTTTGCAGAAGAGCACAAGGATTCCTCAACATCCAAGAGTGTTCAGTCCGTTCAGTTCAGTCATATCTTCTCTTAGCGTTATATTTTCAAAGCATGGGCGAATCTCGTACGTGCTGGTTATATGTTGGAAACGCAATACGCACAGCTCAGCTGCTTGAACTTCACTTACCTGAAACAAGCGAAAGAATAGTCAAAAGCCAAGCTAGAGACTCGCTTCGTAAAGCTTGGCATACTTGTGTTCTTATGGATAGAGAAGTTTCAATGTTATATGGGCGTCCATCTATGATTGACCCACAAACTGCCACTACTATTCCGCTCCCCTTACTTACGGAGGAAGATAATTACCAACAGAGACACAATGAAGGAAGCACCACCGAGAAGCCGCCAACCTATACTGCTGAATTCTATAAGTCCGGTCTAAAACTTTACGATATATTGTATGTCGTACTTCTGGATTCAAGACATGGTAAACCTGACAGAAATTTGAAGAAAGTGCGTTGCACTTCCGAAAACACCTCATCTGCTGGGACAAACATTTCAATTCTTAATCTACAGGAAAGACTTTCAAATTGGGAACGAGACAATCCTGACCATCTTAGAATTGAGAATCATTCTACATCTAACGATCCAAATGCTGTTTTGAGCCGTCGAGCTTCAGTTCTTCACCAAAGGTATGAATACAAATACATAAAAAAGTAACCCATAAGATCAAACTAACAGTATCCAAGATATCTCCACATTCACTTGTTGTTGTTGACGCCCGTTCTTCAACAAATAATTTGCACCGAGTTCCAAAATAAAACAGAACGCATCCCTCTTGGAACTTTACTCTCTCATCGAATCTCTCTACAATGTGCAATTGTGTGTGTTAAAATTGCCCAAGAGGCTATTGATACTATACACCTTCGCGAAACTTCAGGTTCGAATGAGATCCCCGCATCGTGGTGCAATGTAACATTCTTGTACAAATCCGCGACAGTACTGATTGCAGGAGGTCTTTGCCCTTCTATTGTGGCTGAAATATCAGAAGCTTCAATCCATGAAAGTTTCTACAAGGCCACTGCAATTCTCAGACAGTACACTACTTTCAACTCGTCGGTCCTCCGTCTGGTTACTATACTAGATATCCTGTTCCAGATCGTGCCTCAAAAATTCTCCCGCTTGAAGAAAGCTTCTCAACGGATTGAAACTGAGGCCGGGCCACCTACCCCTGATGACGATAATAGCGCGGCAACATTTCAGTACTGGTGTCCAATAAAACCAATCCGTCATGCAGCATCTGCTCACCAAGATACTGTGCAATCTAGCCCCGAAAATAGTGGTTCATCTCAGATTCTTACAGATTTGGACCGGCTCTTTGACACGGACGACTTTACATGGCTCACTAAGATGCCTTTGAATACTTGAGGAAGTCGTGGTATTCGAGTTGGCGGAATGATTATTCTAGAATAGAGTAATCACAACAAGATAATGTATGCTTAGATACATAGCCGTTAGAGGCCCGGAACGGTTGAATGAGCAATCGATCTGAGATAGATGTGCCTTCTCATCAATAGTTGCAAAAGGGTGGTTTCGTATGGCTTGGTTGAAGACAAGCTGCGCAGCCGCCGAGTATTGATACCTATCCTCAATCTCCAAATGAAAGTGTGTGGGCTTGTCTCAATTCTTCTGATGGCCCCCACCCAAGCACATCAGTATATGATCGTTGTACACATGTATTCCTCCACAGATTGTTCATGTATATATCAACAGTTATTAATTCACATGATCATGCATGTCTTATATCACCTGACTTTTCTCGTGCTCCGAATTACTCCTGGTACCATTGTATAACGCACAGTAGAATGGATTTCTATAGATTTTCACATTAGCTCTCAGCATCATATAGAGGTTTGATATATCTAGGTAGATCTTGTCATTCACTCGAACAATTGAGAAATTGCTGTTGTATATCTGCATTGTTCAAAGCTTGACTCTGCACAATGACGATGCTCAAAATTCCAACCTATAACATGAGACGAGAACACGCGATATTGTATTCCTTCCAATCCGACGAAATTATGCTAATATTCTTAATATAGCGTGATATGTTTCAAAAAGTAAAATGTACAATGATATGTTTCTCCTGCCCCACAAAGATCTACAACTTACTCCCCACCAAACTCCCTCCATCCAACGGGATAGTTGCCCCATTAACATAACTCCCCGCCTTACTAGCCAAGAACAAACAAGCTCCTGCGACATCCTCCTTACTCCCGATTCTCCCCAGCGGAATCCCACTCACAATCTCGTCTTTGAAATTCTTGAGCGTAGCTGCCATCATTTTACTTTCGAATGGTCCACATGCAAGTACGTTACTTGTGATATTTCTCTTCCCTAAATGATTCGCAAGAACTCTGCTTAATTGATGTAATCCTGCTTTGCTTGCCGAGTATGAAAAGGTTTCGAGAGAAGGGACACGGATTCCGTCTACAGAGCCGATATTGATGATACGTGCTGGATCTTCTGGGGTAGAAGCTGCTTCCATAAGAGGAGTGAGAGCTTGCGTCAGAGTAAAGACTCTTGTGAGATTGAGAGTCAGAACTCTCGTCCACGCGGCATCAGGGAATTCCGCATAAGGAGCTCCCCAATTACTTCCCGAGTTGTTGACTAGAATATGTAATTTCGATTCTTTCTTTTGTAATTCATCGACCATGCGTTTGCAATCTTCGAGTTTGTAAAAGTCGGCTGGGATGGCGTGTGCGGAACCTTTGCCTGTAGGAAAGAGGAATTAGCTTGATCGTGTCGCACGAATGGAGAGATGTTGAGGTACCTACCTAGCGCATTCAATTCTTTGCAGGCTTCTTCGCAGGCTTTGGCATCGCGGGATGAGATGTAGACTTTGGCTCCATTTGTGACGAAGCCTTCGGATATCATTCGTCCAATTCCCTTTGCGCCGCCGGTAACAAGAACGACTTTGTCCTATTGATATCGTGAGTTTGTGGATTACTAAAAGAGGGAGCTTGATTGATTACCTTGACGTTGAAGAGATTTGCGGTATCCATGATTATGTAGAGATAGTGAAGTGTTATCTTGTGTAGAATAAGGAAAGGAATGATTTGAAGTTGGTGATCAAGGAGGTCGAAAGGAACCACATCTTTTGTCGTGCCGAGGTTTCGACGGAAATGACGGAAAGCTTTGGTGTGGCGTAAGGGTGGGTGTCGTTTTCTATGCCAGGGTAAATCATATATGCTTGTATGGTACGGAGTAGGTAATTATGATAATATGGGGAATGGAGAGTGATTGTGATTGTGATTTAGAGCCTGCGAGAAGATCATCGTGACGACGTTGTTACGGATATTTGTGTATAGCACCAGGGTGATGCTTTTCTACACTAGGTCAAATTGTTTGATTATATGGTGGGATACATTACATGGCTATAGGAAGGTATGAGAGCGATTATGATTATGAATTGGAACAGCCATAGGGCTTTGGAAGAGTGAGAGGGGTGGGCCACATGGAGCTTCCCCCCTTCGTGTTTACACTCCCACTCAGACATAAAGGGTTTAAAACAATGTGCGCAATACGAAACCTCTAGTCAACGGTATCTGGGGTTAAGGTTGCCTGGGCCTCGGCTCAATTCAGGACCGGGGTACCTAAGCTCTGCTTACTTATTAGCGCCACAGTTGCCACAAATGCCCCCACCAAAGGCTATACGAGGTATGTTCTCTCGTCATTGTTTTTTGGGATGTTAACATCTGAATGACCGGAAAACTTGTTGAATACACGTCGCAGTATCCTGTCAAAGAGACTCATACACGACTATATCATTGAAATTCAACAGGGAAGAAGACTGTAATAAAGAGTAATAAACATGACATCCGAACTCAGTTTGTCCGGTAAGTCGAGCTTTCACGAAAAATTTCGAAATGGTACTGAACAATCAGAAAAGCGTGCTCTCCTTAAAGCCCAATTCGAAGGTCAAGATCCAGCTCAGCACGGCGAGAAATGGGATCAGCTCTGGAAAGACAATGTGACTCCATGGGACAACGATTCACCTAATCCAGCACTGATTGATATCCTAAATGAGCGGGAAGATCTAGCTCCGAAGAAAGCTGATGGTTCAAGAAAGAAAGCTTTAGTAGCGGGATGTGGAAAAGGGTATGATGTTTTGCTGTTAAGTGCTATGGGTTATGATGCTTATGGGCTGGATATCTCCGAGACTGGTTTGCAGGGTGCTAGAGACACCGAAAAGGAGAAAGATGGGAAAGGTCTGTATGAACCGAAAGACGGAATCCAGAAAGGAAATGTTACATGGATAGCCGGAGACTTCTTTAAGGATGATTTCTTGACAGTCGTCAATGGAGAGAAAAACTTTGATTTGATCTATGATTACACGGTATGTAACTCTTTGGGTTTATTGATGTCAAGAATACTAAATCTTGAGAAAGTTTGGTTGTGCATTACCTCCTAGTTTAAGGCCTGCATGGTCTAAACGATATCATGGACTTCTATCTCCAGAAGGAAGACTTATCTGTCTTGAATTCCCCACTAATAAATCTCCATCAATTGGAGGACCGCCATGGGCTATGCCTCCAAGAATTTATGAAGGTCATTTGTCTCGTCCAGGGGAAGTATTGCCATATAATGAGGAGGACTGTGAGTTAGAACTTGAGAAACTTGGCCTACCACACAAGAATGGCCTTCAACGTATTGCACACTTTCACCCCCAAAGCACCAACAGGGGTGGATATGATGCAGATGGCAAGATAAATGATTGGGTCAGTATTTGGTCGCACTAGATAGAGTCCCGCCTATAATTAGAATAAGAATTCAAGTGCTCCTTAGTTATGATGTTTTTATGGTGCTCTTCGAAGAGAATTATAATGTTCGCCCAATCCGAATCCGTGTCGATAGTATGCCAGGTGAATTGTCTCGGGTTTGTCTGTTCCAGGCTCAATCTTCTGGGCAGCTCCATTCTGTAACACACATATCTCAACGTTATATGTCTTTGCGAGAGCAAGAAGTTCCAAATGACCACCCCATTCCGCAGTATCTCTAATTTTGTGAATATAGTTCTCAAGAGGTTCGTCTAGAAATGGAACAAAATCATCTGGGTGTTCTTCGATATATGTTGCGGCTGCTTTGCGGACCACTTTGTAGCGCTGATCATCCTTCAATCCTTCTGCTTCGGCTCCAAGAGATATTCCAGCTTGTGATAATTGATCCTCTATGGCAGAGAAAAGGCAATGTCCATCCGGTCTGATTTGTTTCTCCTGTAAATTTCTCGAGGCGAATTCCTCCTGCATTCGTTTCCTCTCTACTTCTTTTTCATCAGGCATATTCGCAGCTTCTTTCTTAGCTTCCTCTACAGCAGCTTCTTGTTCTGCTGCTCTTCGTGCAAGCCTTTCTTTTTGTCGATTGCGTTTCTTAGGCTGTCCCGACTCCGTTTGTGCTGGTTCCGTAATTGAGGATTTCTCTAAAGAATCGGTGATATTGTTGACGCCATTTACGTCAGTCGCATTCGCAGAAGCTTCTGAAGCTTCCTCGTCAAGCTCTGGAACATCATCGATATCTGGAACAGGGTCTCCATTCAAGGATGCTATCTCTTGAGCTTGCCGTTCCTTCAATTGCCGTTCTAGCTCCTCGCATTCATTGTTCACACCTTTGCGAGTCTTCTTCGATGCGCCTTTCTTCTTTTGTGTTATACGTCCTTGCAGGTCTTTTTGCTCCTTACGATGTCGAATTTGCATATCTTCGAAGCTCTCCATCTTAATTTCGTGGTTTGATTTTTGCGGTAGCTGTTGTATTGTGGTGAAATGAGGGGCAGATCTTATAATATCGAGACTGGCTTGGTAAGTTTGTGAGACACCCACCGCTTTTCAGCCAGCATATATAAAAAGTATGGTTTGACACGGCCGGGAATAAGGTCCAGAAAGTGCTCTTATTCCCAGTCGGTGTAAAATTCAATAATTTTGTCCCTAAAATGAGAGGTGTAAAAGTAGGAAGGGTGAACAATTTTTTAGATGTGCAACAAAACGAAGTTTGGTCAATTTCCCACGTGACAGGGGATTTGATTGATGGACCAGATAGAAGAGCGATGACGTAAGGGTACCCTCAATTCGGTCCAATTGATCAAAAATCACCACCAAATAAAAGCAATCCTACACAATGATTCCTTTATTTATCTTTATACTGTATCTTGTTTAAGCTACTCATATAGTCATAATGCAGGTTATCACTTTGTTCATTTCGACTCTTAAAATCGATTGAGATATTGATGCGCAAGAGGATATTTGTTCCATAACAATTCCGTCCTTTCATACCTATACAAGTAACTCATGCTTCAGCAAGTCCTTCACATTGTACACCACCATATCCCACCGCTTTAAACCGAAGTCCATGTTCTCATTCTGATACTGACACGTCGGAGAGTATCCCACCACAATAATAGCGTGTAACTTACATGAAAAACAAACCACCACTTCTCAGCTTCCATAAATACAGATCAAACCAGGCGTCTGTCACCTATCCATTCCAAAGCCATCCTACGCATTTGGAAGCTCCATGAAACCTTCCGTCGCCCCCTCGGCGCCGACTGTAACAGCAAAAAGAGTAGCCCCTTCCTTCTTACTCACGTTTTTCCAAGCATGCCATCCCGCCCGTTGAATAACCACGTCTCCCTTTTTGAAAATCTTTTTCTCCCCGCTATTCACTGTGTACTCGGCCTCTCCCTCCACCACGTATACATAATCGAGCGTACGCGTACGATGCATAAACCCCTCGGTTCCATCGGGATTAGGGTCGAAGTGCAAGAACGCAGCTGCGCTACCACCAGCTGAAGGAAAGGAGACTATTTTCTCTTGCTTGGTCATTTCTTGGTGTGCTTTTAGGTCGGTTTCATCGGTGAGTGAGGGTGTAGAGGTCGCAGAGTAGGCGTACCTCAATGTCAAGCCGGGATATGTCGATTTTGTTACAAATGAGGTGGAATCAACAAAGGTAGTAGTTTTCCCATCAGGAGAATTGGTGGTAATGTAACATTTGTTATCAAATTTTGGGGTTTGTGAAGACATGTTGAGTCGATCTTCCTAGAAATGCTTGAATCTGAGATATCTGGAGCAAAGGGTCGCTTTACCGGGAGGTAATTTTGATGTCGTGGGCTTATGAGTAAACAGGTGGGAGAAGGTGGTGATATATGTTCAACAATCAATGAGCTGATGTGCTGTGGTGGACCTACCGTGTATTTGTTTTATAGTCGATAAATTTGTAAACCCCTCATTGTAACGATTGGTGGACTATGATGCTAAATCCGAAGAGATGTTACCATTAATACTGTCGAATGCTGAGGGATTCGCGCTTTCGGGTTGATTGGATTGCCGGTAATATGCCCATTTTGCTCGGTGTTCTGGTTGTGGGGATTGTTGACAGATAAAAGCATACACATCTGCAATACTTTCGCCAATCAACAAAGCTCTAGAGGAGTTTCAATTTCCACCGCCGAAGTCACGGCGAAGTAGGGAGATCAAACTCTCAAGATTGTATGAAAACGTCTTTTAGAAAAGAGATAGTTTCCCGAAAGGGCAAACAAACATGCCATCTGACACACGAAAAAATCAGTCAAGAGAGAGAGAGAGCTAGGTCAGCTTACCCGAGCCACCCAATGTTGATTCATGATCGACCTCACTGAAAATCGACCACTGCGGGGTAAACAATCACCACTCCTCCACTCTTATTGTTGAATCCACTCTGTGACAATTGTGAATCCATCATTCGTTCAAACAACACGGAAGTCCCGAAAGAAATGAAAGCGCTCAATACTATTGGCAAGATTGTCTATACTAGTATTAGTTGTAGGATTCGCAGGATTTCAAATAGGCAGCTCATGAATCTTTGTACACACGCTCCGTAGTGTGTAAATTGAAGAGGTGAGAGTGGGCTATGCTCATAGCAGTGTGCGGAAGAAGGCAAGTGAGCCATGAGCTCACTTGGTTGTCGAATCAATTTTTATGACAATTTCCGGGTGAACTCTTCAAGGTTGTATTCTAACTTGGATGGAAGATATGGATGAAGTCGAGAAAGATATGTGGTACTGTAGTGCTTAATCAGCTCAGGTGCAAAGATTTTCTACATTTTCACCTCGATTTTCAAATCGCCACAATTGATGAGAGCTGAGGCGTAACTTTATGAGGCACGCTATGCAGTCCATAGGCAGATATTTCAGGCATAATAACAAGTTGATGAGAGAGTGGTGGAATAGCTGACCGTGGCAGATGAAAAAAGACGGCAATTCAGCTTCATTCTGCCAGCGCATTGTCATATGCTTTGACGGGTTGCAGCTCCCACGCTCGATGACTGCTTCGATTGATCGGTGATAGCTGAAATATGATATAAGCTTCTAATGCCTCCTTAGATATCACCGGAGCTATGCTCTGACGAAGTTGTTTGTGGCACAGCTTCCGGCTAATGGATCCGGCTTCGAAGCCATCAAAAAGGCTGGAACTTGTCTAATTTCTGACAATGAAGGTCATACATAAAGTTCATCTCAAATTTCAGCAAGTCTTCTGATTTATAATTGCTACACTAGCTTTTCCGGGATCATACCTCAGATCAATATGGTCCACTGCTATTGCTTTTTTGAAATTTTGTTGGAGTCCGTTTGCTGGAGACTCATCCACCTGTTGGTCTTGTCTCTCTTACTTATTGGTCGTGTCTTCCAAACAAGTTTTCTATTATTATGTTTTGAGTGGATGGAGGCTCTGGTGTGTTCTAGTATAGCATTCATATTGGCACTGCATGTTTCTTCTGCGCTTTGGCTCGGCTTGTAGTTCATTTGTATCAAAATTCGATGAAATCTTCAACAGAATTTTGGCTAACATTTTTTGACGGAAGTCACCAAAGGCACTTGAAATCGAACTGGTCCATAGTCTCCACTGGCGAGTAATGATCGACAATGCGTAACAGCGACGGCCACGCAATGAGGACACTTAGAAGTAAGGAGTGGCTCAGATCATTTTCGCGAAAATCTCAAAGCACTCGAGGATCCTAGAAAATGGTTCTAGAAAATAGTGATTATGCTACATAAGATCCAAGAAATCGTCGCAGTATGCTTCGTAAAGTTGCTATGAGGGAGAATCCGAGATCCAGTGTAACATAAAGAGGGGCTTGTAGATTTTCAGTTGTACAATTTGCGGCTTTCCGACAACTTGATAGTATACCTATCACCATGAATAAGATTTTGGATATGGCAACTCGCGTTGCAGGTTATTCTCTATTGCAACGCCTTTATTATATTATCTAAAACCTCTCATTACGTCATTTCATTTTCCCACAAAAGATACCAACGGTTACAGTCCGCGTGGCACAGTATTCGCACACTTTCTTCCTACATGTATTTCTCCATTATGTCTTAATTATCGAGAACTCATTTTTCTTTTTGATGAAATGCTCATCCCACTTTTGTAATCCTAAAGTTGACAATGGCAGCCATACGATTTCCCTCCAATTCTGAGACTGTCATTCTCCCTTCCGGTACAACTTACGCCTATGTTTACATTCCCAAGACCGATTCCCTCAAATCTACCATTCTATTTCTCCATGGTTTTCCATCTACATCCTATAATTGGCTTCATAAAATCCCCATTTCGCTTCTAGAGGTTATGGTATCATTGCACCCGACCTACTAGGCTACGGCGGTACTGACAAGCCTGACGCTCTAGAGCCTTATATTTCCAAGACCATGGCTGCAGATATTGCTGAGCTACTCAATCACGAAAGTATTGAGAAAGTCGATGCGCTAGGCCATGATTTTTGCAGTCTTTTCTTGTCGCAAGTGATCAATTACCATCCAACCAGATTTCTTTTGAGTGCCTTTTTGGCAGTTCCATATTCACCACCAGGAATGCCATTTGACTTGGACCTGGTAAGGCAGTAAACAGAGCAAGAATTAGGCTTCAAAAGGTTTGAATGCATGCGATTTATCTTTGAAGATGATTCTTGGAAGACGATGGATGAACATGTATGTGCAATCTCTACGTTTTGTTTCAAGCTCATTACGTATGAGGGGTTACAAAATCTGATATAGTTAAGGCTGAAAGTTTTTTCTCTCTCATGTACGGTTCTGAGGAAGACACAGCCAAGAGATTTTGCCCCTTCAGTGCCCTCTCTACCTCTTTGAGAGAGAACTACACAACTCGGTCCCCAACTTGGCAAACACCCTTCTATGTCTCCACTCGTTCTCAGGTTCTAGCTTCCGTGGTCCGACAAATTGGTACCGTTGTTGTCATGGACAAGGTCTGGGCATTCAAGAGGAAAAAGAGGATAAACTTGACTCATAAATTCCATGCCGTGCACTTTTTATTGAGCAAAATCGTAAAAATGGTGTGAAATGGAGAGTGTGTCGAAACGTATGGAGTTGTTTGCGAAAGATTTGATTACGAAGGAGGTGGATACTACGGGTCATTGTGTCCACTTTGAAACGAAGGATCAGGTTAATGGGTTTTTGGAAGAGTTTTTTTGATGAGAGATTGAAGTGAGGAGACCGCTAGATGGGATTGAAATATATTCTGTTGTGGATTAAGAACTGAAAGCGAGTCTGAGAATAAATTGAATCAAAACTCGAAAATCGAGATTTTTTTTTGTTTTATTTGTTCTTTTGATTGTTCTAATATTCTATGCCTATTTCTCCATCTTTGTACAAATGAAATTCATGATGGTTCATCTTATAAATGAGTGTTTTGAGGTGCCCTTTCCTACCCCCTCTCGTCCGAGATCCAATATCTGCAATGCCCAAACTCCAAAGTAAATTTACCAACCCATATCCCAATCGAGAACCCAGCCCCTTCCCCAAACATAATCCTTTTCTCTCCCTAGACATCCATCATACCATCCCGACTTAATCTCTTTCCCTGCCAAACCTTTATTCCCGCAAAGTAAGGACGGGAAGTATCAGCTCCGTCACTGGCGTAGAAGGTTTCGAATGCAGCAATCTCACTGGGATGGATGTAGTGGAATAGCAACATCATGTTAAGCATCAATGCTCCGTCGAAGACAATCAGGAATGTCTCGTGACTTCTAATGAGTCCAGTGGTACCTGTCAAGTTCTCCACCAAGCGGATCAAAGATCGAATAGCAATAAGGGCAGAAGCGATGTACATAGCCACGAGATGTCTCTTGTATGGGATGCCTGTACGAGCGGACTTTGGTTCCACGGTTGCAGAAATGCGTTCTGTGGGGTTCTGCGAGATGTTGTATTGGAATTTGGCAGCTGTGAAGACGAAGATGACAAGGAAGAGTAATTGTTCGCCCAAACCCATCATGACAAGTCTGTTACCGAGTCTGATCCAGCTGACGGGCATCGTAGTCATAAGACGAAGAATAGAACCGACAATGAGGATAATGACGGAGAAACAATCGAAGAAGAGGAAGATCTTCTGGAATCTGCTGAGACGGATTGGAGATAGTGATTCACCACCGACGGCTTTGACGAGGTGCTCATAGTACATGTAGACTGCTGCTGCCATGATGGTTGGAGCTACGAGAATACAGGTGTATTGAATGCCGAAGGGAATGACTGAGAAGGTTGGTGACTCGAAGTGTGAAATTAAGCGGCATGCATAACCGATTGCTTCGACTATTGATGAATGTTAGTACAGTAGCTTCACTCTGGGGTATTTAGTGTAAGTGACTTACGAAGACCTCCAACTGCAATGGGGATGAAGAACTTGGTCTTCGATCGTGAGATTTGATATGCGTGTAGAAGTGTTGACTGGACGAAAATTGCTGCGAACATAGCTGCAACTGCCATGCTTGGTACATAGCAGTAGTATGCACACGATTCTAGGGTCGTTGTAGCCACCATGATTGCGGTTATTTGTGTTGTTGGAGTATAATCTGGGGAAGTGGAGAGGATTTGAAAGTTATAATGGAGATTTAGATATCAGATGGATATTAGAGTATGATAAGATGGATAGTGTAGTATGATAAGATGTGTTGTGAAGATAGAATTCCTCGAGAGAAGACCCCTCATCTATATAGCAACACATAGAATCCATCATGATAGCAGTCGCACATTATGTTGGCATTTTGAAAAGACCGTCTTATGTCGAAACAACAATATTTCCTGGCGTCCCATATCTAGAATCAAAATAGCACATCTTGGCACAGCAAAGAAAAGTTTAAGGATATCTTAACCAATCAAATCATCTCGTATAACGCATGGCGAAGTTTAACAGGGGATTGAAAGTAGTGCTTAGCTTAAACAGCCCAAAGTGGGGTCTTCCAGAACCCCGAATACGCAAATGCGAAAGTTTAAATTCGACTAACGTGTACCGCAGCGATCCTCTAAAGATTTTCTCAAGTTTCATAGGGCTTAATGGAATTCGATCGACAGCTGTCATTTTGAAACTCCGATTTATAACCTCCGACTTCCATCTTATCATAGATATATTCCTGTCGATGATCAAGTGGCTTGGTGATATTGATGAAATGAGGGGAAATAAATTTTGCAAACCTGGCAATATGTGGACAGGACGGTAAAAAGGAGGAGGTACACGGAACTTGCCAGACTTCTGGTGCAGAGTTTCGGGAAGAATTCATTAGAAGTTGATATGACTATAGTACAGAACCAATGAAGAATCCCCAACGCTCCCCGATATATGGCTAGTTAATTTATCCCGTAGTCCCCCTTCACACTTGCTTGGTAGAATTCAAGATTTCTCGACGAGAACAGAGACCCAGATTCAAGTCTCCGCAGCGATCTAAGCTGAGGGCGCCCGGTGAGCCTATCTCCACTGCGCTTCTTTTTGGTGGGCTTCTCTTTCTCGGCTTCATGGCCGCAAGAGTTCATAAAACGAATGATCCACTGCTTGTTATTGTCATTTTATATACCTATATACGAGACTGCGGGTGGCTTATTTTGTGGAGTCTACTTAATCTCGACGTCGCGAATGTTCTAATTCAAGGCGGTCGTTCGAAACTTCGTCTTCTTCCTCTTAATCTGGAACAGCTCCTACAATCTTTCATGCAACTCCTCGAATCGCGAATCAACCCTTCATGTAGCAGCAGGCGCACCCATCATGCTAGAGGTAATCGTAATTTTGTGTGAAGCAAATAGTTACGATTGATCTCGAAACAGCCTGTCGAGCTTTCGATCGATATCTGCGGTGAGATAGAGGTGTCGACCAGAGACAGTATTCATGAATGCTGCAATGCTCAATGCATCTTCATCAACACCTTGGTTTAGAGTCGATTGTTTCATCAAGGTTGTGATGGAAGTCAGTTTCGTTAGTCTAGGGAGACATGACCAATAGTTTGATGGTCAATCAATGCTACATCATACAATAGCCATGAACCACACACTCGCATGTTCTAATTGGTCCATTCGGTATCTCCATTCATCATGAACTTTCAAGATTACAGGTGTGCCATTCTTAATTCAGCTATAGAATTCACAGCTAATATCTTGGGAGATGCTCAGAAGAATGTCCCTCAATATAAGCAGGTCATCGTTACCTCATCCTTTACCTCGATTAGAGATCTGGAAAAAGGGCTTAGAACAGGCTACATATACAGCGAGAAGTATTGGAGTTGAACTACCTATTATGTTGCAACGATTACCTAAACACCAATCGAAGTGTGCGTCAAAAGCTTTTGCTCAAAAGGCAGCATATGATTTTGCGAAAGGATTGAAGACCTACTTCAGTGTGTCTACCATCTGCCCCTTATGGTATACGGGCAAACTTTGCAGAATGTCACATCGCATGACAATCACAATGCTCTCCGCAAATATTCATCACTCCAAAAGGTTGAAGAGCATCATCCAAGATATCAATTGCTTTGGCTAGGCCGATGTCCACAACCTGGAAGAAATTCATTCTCGAGCTTGTGAATCTGCAAAGGCTTCTGGCCATCGCTTCCCGACCACGGGTAACAAATCCGCATATGCTCAATTGTGCGAAATTATCGGAAACCCATTTTGCACGTTGCAAGGATAAAAAACTCAATATTCATCAACTTCTCAAATTGAAAATTTGTAGTTTTACAAATTTAACAGTAAGAAGGCCAGAAACAAGCCTGCATTAGATTTCTAAAATGTAGAAGAAGCCATTTGCGATCAAGTTGTGGAGTTTTGAAACTGGGAGAGAAAATTGGGTAAGGTTTGGGTGGGGATCAGTTCAAAGCTTCAAGGAATTGATGGCTTAAGATGACTTGTAACCATTTGAGAAGCTTGTCTAAATTATAGTTCCTGTGGCGAAGGCTTTAATATGATAGGATGCAACAAATTTGTTTTGTTTCAAGTCCACATTGCGCTGACTATATTCATACTAGCTACACCGCTTAAGCTAAACACTGGTTTTCGCCGCGGCTGCAACACATACAGAAGAATGAACTTAGTAGGTTGAGCCGACCAACCTACGGGCAAAGCTTCATCACGGGCATTTTGACTTCACTTCTACCCTCCTTTGCCAACATCTGATCTACCTGCCAGGGTGTCTGTGGCTTCCCTTCTTCAAACACCCCCCGACTGGTCTATAATTAATATAAAAATTAAATGACCTTAAGTCATGCAGCAATCTTTTCCATTCTCCGCTTGCATTTTTCTTTTCAAGACTTATTGACAATTTCATGAGAGTTCGGAATCCGTGTTTTTCATAAAGACCACGACCACTATCTGACGCCTAGAATTTGAAGGCAACTTAGCATGCACTGGAGGGCCCTTCAGGATATCACGAATAGCAAGAAAGAGTAAACAGCGTTGTATCCCACTTACCTCGATGAATCCTTCCAACCCTAACTTATCTGCCATGTTGGTGCCCCAGTCCATCAGAAGTGTGCCAATACCTTTTCCTCTATACTTCGGATGTACTGAAGTTTGATTCAGAGCTGCACAGGAATGATTAGGTTACGACAGCTTCAACAAGGTGATGCAGATTACAGAGCAAATCAGGGAAAGATCTGCTTACCTATATGAGGTCTATTCATCCATTGTTGCCGAGGTGTATAACACTGTCTCACAAACTCGGTTGCAAAATTCCTACCTTCTCCTTCCGGCCACCAAGTTGCAACTATCTTGGGGAGCTCGTTGGGCCATGGCGTGTCTGCAAATATGAGCCACTAAATTTATCTATTATCAGCATACAAGAAATACTAATGATAAGAGGAGAATTACCTGACAGGCACCGATAACTGCACCATTACTCTGGTCGACCACATAGATCCAATGGCTGACACCCTCCTTGTATGCCAAATGAGTATTCCATGCTCTCTCCTTATCAGCCAAGATCGCTGCCTCGTGATCCCGTGCTGTAGGACCATGTACTGGATGGAAAATTTGGAAAGATGGTAAGTAAGGATCGTGCCAGGCAATCCAGGCTAGATCGACAATCGCATCCGATTCGGCACGAGAAGTGGCTTCGTGAAGTGGGTAGACGGGGGGCATCTTGTGTATAGCCGGGGTTCTGCAAGAAAGGGTTTATTTGGATTGAATGAGCAGACAGCTTCGAAATAATATGGCCAGCACCAAAATTTTAGTTTTGAGGTGAAGTGATGGTCTCAGGGTACTTATGCAGTGCTTAGCCGAAATCCTGTACCTCCTGCTTACTTGCTCAGGGGTGTTCGGGAAATTTTCATTTTTTATGAGATAAAGCTCTGTAATCCGATTGGCAGTTGCTGCCTTTCATTTTGCAGTGGGTCTGTCATTCCGATTTTAATGTGACATCAGACGTAATGCTGACTAGGATGGGCACTAGTATTCACCTCCTGGCCGATACCAACTCAATTCCAACAGGATCTAAACCAATTTGTATCTTTTCAGAGAAGCTCCACGTAGACGGAGAGATCGAAATATCAAGCTCGCTCGACTCATTTTTAATCCACAATCAGATCGTAGTGTAAGCTCGTAATTTTGATATCATGAGTAGTCTGAGCATCTATCAATTCTTAGCTTGCAAAGAAGTGCATGCAAATATTGATTTAAAATACTCATTATAGAGGCATTCGATATCAATTTTTGAAGAGGTGGTGAAAAATCCACATCCTGGTATTTTCGTTCATCGAGAAAAAGATACGTTGCGGAACCACGAAAGCCAATGGAAAGTCCGTCGAAACTCACAATTCCATGCATATGCACTTAGATTTAGCCGTCGCAGTTTTTGGTCTCTGATAGAAACCTTCCACAGAAGTCTCCATGCAGCCAGCATGTTAAGCAAATCTTTCCCTCTTGTCACCCACTTGCAAGATTCATAGGAAACAAGAAACAGAAGAAAGTTTTTCTATTTAGAGTGTCGACTTCATTTGATTCCTCCACCTGTTTTCCCCAGAGAACGAGGGCTGAATAACAATTAAACTACTATGTCAAACCTGGAGTCGAAAGAACGCCTTCTAGAAGAGGATCATTTGGACCTCGAGCATCAGCTGCAACCCCGAAACAACCGATCATGGTTTCGCCGAGTTCATTATACTCTAGCAGCATTTGCGATAGGCTTCTCCGTCTTCTTGAATGTATATTTTACTCTAGACATATTCTATGGCGGATCCAAAGACAGTGTTTCCAAGTACGGTATGATGAATATTTAAAACTGATATCTACTCTACAAAGAGTGCTGAGAGTGCATACAGCTAAACTAACAAGCGACGTACCACATACTTATCAATTCTACACTGATTATTGGGGGGAAAATCAGACTCTCGTGGATGAACTATGGGAGAGCATCAATACCGATCCAGTCGCAATTGCGTTGCCGAGTTCTTATGTCAAAGAGCACCAGCTAGAGCCATCAACACAATACCCTTGGAACCCCGATAAAAGTATCTACTTTCTCAAGGTTTACCACAGCCTGCACTGTCTAGTAAGAATCATTCAGCGATAGAAAGACACAACTCTAACCCATTTGCAGAAGACCAAGATGTCATTGAACTCGCTCGAGCCGGGAAGAAACAAGTCTTGAGGGTATGGAGACCAGAAAATCTAACACAAGTATCAATACTAACTACTTCTAGCGCAGATTTGCACTGGTCAGCTTGATTGGCTTTGCATGCAGTCTCATGGGAACTTGGGAGGGTGTTCTAGTGTAAGTATAACAAAACACTTCCAAAGATCAAGGTGTTCACCTGATAGAACGCGCTCTATAACTTTCCAAGACTGATAAAAAGAATAGGTTCTTCCTACTCGGTTATCAGAAGTTGGTCTCCAATGCAGCTTGCAGCCTTTCTAAATCGGCTATCGCCTGGTGCTAATCTGTTTCTAGTGGAGGGCCTGCCGGCCTCATTTATGGATTCCTGGTCATATGGTTTGGTACATTCTGTACATTTGTCACTATGAGTGAGTTGGCATCCATGGTTCCTACTGCTGGGGGCAGTATCACTACGTGGCAATCCTTGCACCGACATCTTCTAAGAAATTTTTGAGTTACGTGACCGGTATGTATGCCGCATGAGCCGATGATCACTGACTTTCTTGTATCCATGCTTGCGCATACTAATTTTGTCATTCATTTAGGATGGGCTACTGTGATGGGTTGGATTGCAGCAACAACAGCTGGTGCTTTCTTTACAAGCGAGCTCATAGAGGGGCTCGCTGTTCAAAATAACTCAGAATTTGTTCCTACAGGCTGGAAAGGGACACCGATATTCTGGGCAGTGCTGTTTCTTTGTGTCTCTATAAACGGCTTCTTGAGTCGGGCGCTACCTATTCTTGAAGTTGCTATTTTGGTTGTTCACATTTTAGGATTCTTTGCAATAATCATACCGCTGGTTCATCTCGGACCTCACGGCAACGCTAAAGAAATTTTCACCACATTTGTGAATACCGGGTGGGAATCCCAGACGCTTTCATTCTTTATTGGTCTGAACGGAAATATCGCGGCCTTCACTGGTAAGTCATCTCCTCATCAAAACACATTGTTATATTAATTGTCTTTTTCAGGAGCTGATTCAGCTATTCATGTATGTTCACCCGAAGAAATTCTAGACATCTGCATCGATTAATCTTGAATAGATGTCAGAAGAGGTAAAGCATGCTTCGCTCAACGTTCCGCGCTCTATGCTACTGTCGATCTTCATAAATGGACTTCTCGGGTTTGGCATGCTCCTCGCAGTTCTTTTTTGCGCTGGAGATCTTAACAAAGCAGCTGAAAGCCCAACTGGATTTCCATTCATTGCCATTTTTACCAATGCTGTTGGCTCTGCCAAAGGAGCTAATACCATGGTGAGCATTGTAGTCTTAATGTCACTTGCCGGGGCTATTGCGGCTTTAGCTTCTGCCAGTCGGATGATGTGGTCCTTTGCACGAGACCGAGGGCTTCCATGGGCAAGTAAACTCAGCAGTGTATGTGACCCGTTAAAATGTATAGGCTATTCAATTTCTAGGCTGATAATTTTAGGTACACTCAAAAACAGCGATTCCACTGACAGCTATTGTGGTAGTTACAATTTGTAGCGCCTTAATAGGGATTATCAACATCGGATCTTCAGACGCCTTCAACGCGGTCGTATCCTTGGTGGTTGAGGCATTCGCAACCTCTTATTTAGTTCCGTGCTCTTTGCTACTATATCGACGGCTCAAGGGCCAGATTCTGGAGCCAAAAGAAAGCTTCGATGTAATATCAACAGACAAACAGCTAAAATGGGGAGAGTGGAGAGCCAAGGGATGGCTGGGAACAGCAGCCAATGTCATCACTTGCGTGTATCTCTCCATAGTCTGCTTTTTTGCCTTCTGGCCCGCCACCAAACCAGTCACTGCTGTCAATATGAATTATAGCTCGTTAGTTCTGGGCACGGTGGTCATTGCAAGCCTTATTTACTATCTCTTATGGGCCAAGAAAGTATATCAAGGTCCAATCATGGAGGTCAGTGTGCACGCATTGTAAATGGTCAATATATTCTGCTGCAAGGGTTGGAATGGCTTGATATCGTATTGGAGCTTGTGTAGACATAATTACTGAGGGAAGTTTCGGGTTTCCTATAGAGATTCTCTATCATGTAGTAGTATTTCAGGTCAAAATTAGGAAAGCAATAATGTTGAAGCGTTTTCTTTCAAACTCCCGTGCATGGGTCTCTAGACACACGTATCTGTGATAAACAGTCTCAATCGCTATTGTGGTCATTTACTGTACATCAATCTTCCATAAACCCAGCCCATACTTCAACTCGGCCACTTTTCATCAAGAAATTCATGCAATCTAGCAGCCTACACCTAAAAAAAGTATTAATTGCAGAGATATGGGTTAGAGTGAATCTTCCAATCATATATCCGACCGCCTACCCTACAACTAGTAGATCCCTGCTGCGCACCTCAGTTCGGATATTAGACGGCATTCACAATCAGCAAAAAAAAGTAATGATTTGAGTGTATCAGAAATCTACCGAGGCACACTCTTTCGTACATGTGATTTAGAATAATGAGCGATAAAGTAATTCAATTAAAGTATCGACTTACTGAAACCCTGGATCAAGATGTCATTTCACTATGTTTAGGGCGGGTGTTGTGTTGAAGAGGGTGTTAAAGCAACCCCAGTCTAAGACTGTCTACTCCACTGTCTGTGCATGCACGTTGGCGGCCCAGTCCTCATAGCGTGCTTGGCAATCAAGATTTCTTGACATCTGCCGACGAGCAGTTGAATGTCCAAATATGGTAGGTACCACAAAAAGAGCTGTTGGATTTTAGCTTATAAGTACCCCATGTGGTCATCGAATACTTGCATCTATCGGAAGTATTTTTTCAAGCCAATCCTAAGAGTGCCTTTCGCTTCAAAGTTTTGCTATTTTTCTGTGCTTCCAAGTCTGGAAGAATACTATGTCGGACAAAGTCCTCGAAGACCAAATCAATTCTAGCGGGAATTCCAGTTTGACTTCTTCAGAAAAAGATGGTGTCACCCAGCAGCCTATTATCGAAGCCTCCGACTCGAATATTGTGGATTTTGAAGGTCCCTCGGACCCTGAAAACCCATTGAACGTATGCTCCAGTTTCAGTACATTCCCCTTCTCCTCCTTCCTTTAACAGACCCTAAGAAAATCATATCAACGAAGTTAATATGTAGTGGTCATGGAGGTACAAATGGACCATGGTAGCTCTGGTTTCTTTCGAGAACTTGATGGTGTAGGTTTCCTCCCCTGTGATTCAATGATCACATTTCATGATGATATCTAACTAATGAAAAATTGTTGAAAGCAATCTCGCCACCATAATCTGCGCACCAGCGACACCGCAGATTCTCCAAGAGTTCCATAGTAACAATGCTCTCGATGGACCTATTATTGTTTCAATCTGGGAGCTCGGAGAAATCTTAGGACCACTGATGATGGGACCATTATCTGAACTTTACAGTCGCTTCTACATTTACAATATTGCTAATATCTTCTTTACTCTCTTTTAGATAGCGAGCGCTCTCAGTACAAGCATTAAGATGCTCATAGGCTTCCGATTTCTGAGTGGCATAGCTGTGGCCTCCACAACTCTCAATGCAGGAACCGTTGTCGATATGTTTCCACAATCTCAACGAGGGACTGCCATGTCTATCATGGGATTTAGTCCATTAGTAGGTGTTGTCTGTGGATCTATCTTGGGAGGCTATGTCACCGCTAATCTCTCCTGGCGTTGGGCATTTTGGCTGGTGGCAATTGTAGCCGGGAGTCTTGAAGTCGGCTTTTTGCTGTTCTTTCGCGAAACCTACTCTTTTACCATCTTGGAACGCAAGGCAAAACGTCTTCGTAGAGAGACAGGTAACGCTAATCTTCGTTCTAAATTTGATCAAGGGAAATCAGCCAAAGAACTCTTCAAGAGAGCAATAATGCGCCCTGCAAAGATGCTGATATTCTCACCTATAGTCATGATGTTATCACTATACAATTCTCTTGTTTATGGATACTTATATCTTGTCATTACGATTCTGCCAAGTGTTTTTCAAGACGTTTACCACTTCAAGCAAGGGCCCGTAGGGCTTATGTACCTCGGCATTGGTATTGTATTCCCATCTCTTTCGGATTCAGATTCTTCCTTAGCGCACCTTTGAAAATAAATACTTTGTCCCATTCAAATAGTTCTGTGCATCATGCTAAGAAACAGCATTTAGGGATTGGCATGACGTTAGCTGTTATCCTCTGTAGATTGACCCTTGACAGGCTCATTAAGCGACAAGCAGCCAAGGTAGCTCAAAATCATGACACCAACCATCATGAGACTGATCAGGCGGTACTTATCGACCCAGAACATCGCCTCCCCCCATGTTATTAGGTGGAACGCTCCTTCCTCTCGGACTTTTCCTGTACGGCTGGACAAGTCAGTACCATCTTCATTGGATTGCTCCTATAATTGGAACTGCACTATTAGGCTTTGGTCTTATGGTGACGCTGATTCCAACCTCTACATACTTAATGGATGTTTATACGATATATGCGGCTTCCGCTGCTGCTGCAAACTTATGTCTGAAAAATCTTTTTGGTACCGTTTTGCCATTGGCAGGACCCCCTCTTTACAAAAAGCTTGGCCTGGGTTGGGGAAACTCGTTATTGGGTTTCCTGGCTCTTTCTTTTGTGCCAATTCCCTTGATTTTAATGAAGTTTGGGAAACGGTTAAGGAGTAGTGAGAACCAGCGATTAGTTCTGTAACCTAGGGTTGCCTTGGTATTTCTGTTAGTTTGTTGCGCCAATATGACTTTATCTAGTATTTGGATCGGCCTCTGACGATCGCTGCCGACTTGGCTGATGGGGGTAGTTCAATGAGGACAAGCCAGTCAAATCATGCCTTTTTCAATGTACTACATCATAACACTGCCTTATAATCGTTGAAACTTACCAGAGTATTGTTTTCTTGAACAGAAAAAGAGAAATCCAAAGGGAATTTGTCTGGATGTTTAATATTGGCAAGCAGTCGTATCCCCTCTGAAGTCATAAGTACTACTTGTCTCAAAAAAAACATGAGAGATTCGCGACAGCTACAATTCTGGTATTCCAACTACTTATGTAATAGCCATGACACTCAATAAATATGCTGAAGCATTAGCGAGAGGCGGATGCACATCAGATTTTCAAGTAGATCAGCATTTGCGTTGTGGAAATGCTTGAAAATTGCATTCATATCGAAGTACTTACTGCGTAACGGATGAGCTAGATATATTCGTAACTCGAATAGTGTCGTTGCTGTCATAAAACCGTCTTCCTTGCTCGGTTGACCGAATTGTCGCCGCATTCACCGCCATTCCGCGGCAAATAGGTATCCCTTAAATCGGACGTCATGGATTTTCAAAACAAAAGATGAACCCCGCAAAGGCATATCATTCTAGCATGATGTTTCAAGACGAACGAATCAACTAGAGTGATTCCGTTTTCGCCACATGATTCTGGAACGAATCGCGTTTCAGATCCAGCCTCACTCGACAAAACACAGAATGGCTACTCACATACCCCAGTATTACAGCTTATCATTACCAATGTTGATATCATACAAGCATATAATTATGCAGGGAGAGTTCCTTAAGAGGGCGCATTGTTTCGAAACTACACAACTATCAGCCCTCTCGCTTTGCCCTATGAGCTGCATGGATCTGAGCCCGAAGTACATACATTCATAGACGGTGGCGATCAATCACAACTTTAGGCTCACAATTGATGCGGGTCATCCAGAATATCATTGTCAACTTATATAGGGCCAGAATAATATCTGTATATGGCTATCCCTCACTACAGAACACACGACTGAGATTCTGGACACGCTAGCCGCTATGAATATGTTACCATTGATGGATAACCAGGAGAATATGTTGAAAAGTTGGGCTTCAAATAACCTGGGCAGGCCTCGGGATGGCTCCATGGCCTTTTTAATGAGCGAGACAGGTCTACAGCAAGAACAAATAGATCACTGGTGGACCTGTCAAGAGAATACTCGTAAGTAAAACATCTTTTTATCTGGCACGGAAAAGGTTTCTCATAGTCGATTTTAGGCGCCAATATTTTAATCACGTCTGGAGAAGTAGGGTTACCTTCTGAGATTGACGCGTGTGGTTCTGAAAGCCGCAATTCCAAACGTGCACACCTCGAATTTTCAGACTCGACACCCATTCTACTGGGCAACAACATACAAGATTTCGATGCAGGTTTTTCCAGTCTTGTTGATTGGTCTCATCTCGAACAATCATTTTACAATATGCATGGCCCCCCTCCACAGATTTGATGGACTTTTACCCCCTCGAAAATTGGTGCGAGCAGTCCTCGGAAGATGGTCTCCTTCCCTCGGATACTATGGCATTCTCCGATACCGATTCAATTATGTCAATACCATCAGGTTATGGGAGTAAGTGCGCTTCAAACAGATCATCTGGACGTACTTGGGGCACTACATCAACGCTTTTCTCCGTTGACGAAGCCCTGGAGGCAGGCCCAACTAACGCACCCCAGAGTTTCCAGCATCATCAGATTACACAGCCAACAAAATTCCCTTCGGTTTTGGATTTACAACAAAAATTAGCTGATGTTCTCGATACAAGTGAGCCCATTACTCGACACCGCAGCTTGGAATCTATCCCTCGTCCAACCACAAGCTTGAGACGGAAATCAAGTACAACTTTCAATTCTAAGAAACTACCAGATATACCTCAAAAGTTCTTAAGATATAGTTGTACTATATGCGGTCAGCCATTTGAACGTAAAGGTGCCAAGGGCGACTGGAAAAGGCACGAACAAACAAAGTGCGAACAACAGAAACTCTGGTACTGCATGTCCAAAGAGCCCACTGTTCAGATACTTAATATTTGGCATTGCATATTATGCAATCATTTCGATGGAAATCGCAATGGGATGATTAACCATCTCGTTGACAAACACCGATTTCAAAATTGCTGGAGTAAACCTTTGTCTGAAAGGAGCCATCCTAGGAAGGACAAGTTAAGGGATCATTTGAAGAAACATCATGCTTTATCGGAAGGATCCACAGGCTGGGAA
The DNA here is from genome assembly GCF_013461495.1 of Botrytis fragariae. NCBI lineage: Eukaryota > Fungi > Ascomycota > Leotiomycetes > Helotiales > Sclerotiniaceae > Botrytis > Botrytis fragariae. Next base: position 152,414 of record NW_023501001.1, read on the forward strand.
GCATGGCATCAAGATTTGCCCGAAAAGAAGGCTTGGGGCTGCGGCTTCTGTGGTGGTTGCTTTTTCACTTGGGATAGTAAGTCACACGTTCATCTTCATCTGTGATAGTGTTTTTCTTTTACTTCTCTTATTTTATTTTTGTGAAATTGACCTGGTTAACGATATGAATTTTAAATAATTTGGGTTCATGAAAACCGACTTTTACTAACCTCAAACAGCAAGACTTGACCATATTGCCGAGCACTACGAAAAGCAAGGTCTTGATGTATCACAATGGTCATTAACGAATGTAATCAAAGGCTTGCTCAAACAACCTAGAGAATGGGATGTATTGACTGCTTGGAACACAGTCGTTGGTCATAATGATGAATCCTGTACATGGTCAGATAATGACGCTCTGATGTTGCAGCGCAAATTAGAGTATCGCGAGGGCACGCCACATAGTCTGGCCGAAGAGGCGAGAAGATTGGCTAAAATATCCTCACACAACTCCGTACCGCAGACTTGGCCCCTCAATGAATCTCGTGCAGCAAGACTAACACGAAATTTGTTAACTGGGTCTTCGAGAAAGAACCCTCTAAACAGGTATGGCGGCGTTTTTCACGGGGAACCTTCTGTGGCACATCTTAAGCACGCGGATTTCGGAATACAAGGCGATGATTATACAGATATATTTAATGGTCGAGTAATCTGAATGGTAGAGATGCATGCAAGAGCAATGTAATGTGGGAGCTGGCTATCCACACTCTAGAGTGTTTTTGATTCATCACTCGATGTCTGCATGAGGACTCTAGTGTATTTCAGAAATACACACCTGAGTATGAGCGTGGCCTGGTGCTAAACGCTATCGATGAATCCATCATCTGCTCGGATAATAACCAACCTAGACGATGAATCAATGGAGCTAAAGGAGAAATGTCTCGGGCTGGAAAAGACTGTAATAACGATGTGATAATTTCAAGTCTCCCAAATCTGGTTTCTGGCGGGGTCGCTGATGGATAATAAGAAATCGACAGTAATTGTGGAATGTAGAACTAAAGTTAATAGAGAAAGGCAGACTTCAGGGAAGTTTCTAATCATCCAAATAATGTTTTCTCTTCTATAGCTCCGTCCAAGACTCAAGAATCTGATTATGCCAGTGAAGTCTTGCAATGATGGCTTTGTTCAGATAGAAAAATGATAGAGGTGATGTGATAATGTTGAGAATTTCATAACGGCTGCTTTGTCGTATATAATAATCACTTTGAAACGGTTACAGTACGCTTTCGACAATTCATTTCACTAATATCTTCTACTGTTTTCCATATCCATATAGCTAGTATTCTACTTTTGTTATTATTAGGGATTGAGGTAGCTCTGGCTATGGCTTATACCTACATTGATTCCCAGACTTAGAAGCGAATGGTGCACGTTACTATCAAAACATGTGGGAGTGTATCGCAGAGAATCTGAGAATACTTATTAGAAGAATACCACAATATCTCCAGAAAGAGAGAGCGAAGGGGCTGAGATGAATCCTGCGTCATGACACTATGTGTTCGGCCATCGGAATTCGGATCTGCGTGGAGAAAAATCTCGCTCAGAGAATGAATTATTGTGAAATTTGATATGGCACATCGAGCCGACGAAGATAATCAATTTCGAATCCATTCCGCATGACTTTCAGCTCCACTGGGTACCTGGGCACATGACTTGAAGAAGCCCGAGGGCAATTCTTCCCTTTCATGAATCCCTCGCTCGTCTCATGTGATTTGCCAAGCAGATACACAACATTTGGGGGGTATTATTCTTAGTCATGTCTGTTGGAGGGTACTTGGTATGCGATCTCATGACTTGATGAGCTACAAATGAAGAAGGAAAAAAAATCACTGCTGGAGGAGTTTTTGAAGTTCGGCTAAACAAATTCTGTCATGGGGCCTTGAAGTGCTGCTGCAGATTCTACTGTATGCTTTCATTAGGGAAGATAGGGATACCAAATGCTGCTTGGGATATTTGTTCGTTCAGAACAGCAGATTATGGATCTTGCGAGAAGGCTGGTTTGTTAATCAAGATACGCGCGTTCGAGTTAGTGAAGTCATGGTTGACATTGAAGTTTTGAAGAATAGATGGACAGTATCCGAGTCCATGTGGAAATATAATGATAGGTTTCTCGTGTGTGAAAATGAGATTCTCTTTGATGTTCCAGATAATGGTGATGCTTGTTGCCTGTGATCCTATATATACAATATCCAAAACCATGGATTATTGGACAGCGCGGCTAGTTCTTGAAGTTATACAATGGCACTTGTAGTGGATGTCCGAAGTTATGGACCAGCTTTTTAGATGCTAGTTACGAAAGTTTAACAAGCTTGCGATAGACATAATCTAATATTTTGAATGATTAATTTTAGAATCAACAAGACTCTCGTCTTGTGGCATTGCATTTCAAACTGTTTTAATCCTCACATATGAAAGATATGTACATTGGGAGAGGCAAATTTTGAAAAGAATATATCCAATTGCTAGGGTGTTTGGTGAGAAGGAGTATCCCATGGATTCGGAAGAACATATTGATCTTGGGACGCATAACAAGAATGATGCTCTACAATTCAATTCTGTTACTTGGACTTTTATACAAACGCTTATGTGCTGTACTGCTTAGATTTGACTGTTTGTAATACCTCGATCTGCGTTTTCAAGAGCTGGAGTTCCTACATGCTGGCAGGTCTTTATCATTGTACAGAAAGAGCAAAATGGTTGAAAAGATTTTTCATTTTGTAAAATCCAATGCATTACCGGTTACTTAGCCAGGTGTTTGAAGATATCAGCCACCTCAAAGTGGACTAATATAATGAACATGGTTTTGAATGTAATGCTGCTCTTTTGCGAAGTAAAGGAAGAGAAGCGGGATAGATGTTCGTGAAAGCAAGACGATTACGCTTTCGAATGATCAAGATTCTATTATTGAAAGTTGCTTTCCCTTTAACTTTCAACGATCGAATTTCATGACTGACTTTCCGACTTCTTTATTTCCCACAAGACATCTGAATGTGAGATTATCTCCCTTGCCACCGAAGATGATCTGTTCTTGAAATGAAACCTGATATACCCATTGATGGAGTCTGGCATTGTACATTTTCTTGCCAAATCGACTGAAATCAACATCCTTACCTATAGTTGAACAGATAAGACCAACTGCCTCGATTCCTATATTATGTTAATCAAGCTATCTCATATAAACGGGGCCAACATACGAGAATCATTTTCATATTCGGGGAGATCTTCTGCTACACAAGCATACAAGGTGCTAGTGAAGATCAAATCCACCCCAGGTGTATACTCGCGGACGAGATCAATGGTTCTAGAGGTATCCTTTGTTATTTCACTGCCCTGCGATGTTTTTGTTAGCAAAATATATTCATTAGAATATGCTATATAGTGCCTCGGAAAATGATTCGCTGAATGTGTCTTGCATTCCGACAATCATCAATTGGACAGAGTGATCGACAATCAGCTCATCAAAAGGCTCACCTTCAATATCAACCATTTCATTCGGTGAGTGCACATCTTCTCGTCACCCCACGAATTAATGCATGAATCTTTTTCAGGGTCTATACCTTTTCTAAAAGGCATTTGCAACGAGATACCATAATGACGACGTAATCGCTTGCTCCGAGGCGCAATTCCTTCTAACCCACGCAAGGCAGCGCCACGCACAACAGCTGATTGTCTTCGGATAGAATTAGAATAGCAACAAATCGAAAATTCAGATGAATTGTGACTTACGGATGCAAAGGGCGCATCAAAGTTATGTTGCCATTTTGTCTGCACCACTTTTTCAACTGTTTATTGAGGTGTGGCGATTCACCAAAGCCTCCGACCAGTATAACACGCTAAATTATCATAGATTTTATTAAAATATCCTTAAGTTCTGTTCAGAATCGGAATCAAAACATACGTTGATTCTAGCATTTTTTATTTTATTTGCTGCGGCCACTTGCTTTCCCACTAAGCTTGTAATTTCTGCAATAACGGGATCAAATAAGTCCTCCATATCTTCACTGGAGGCTTGTTAGTTAGATGAACGCTTTACGGGGGACGCAAGATTCTTACTAGCTGAGCAGAACAAGTCGATCTTCCGTGTCGTAATGATCAGAATCCTGAACATCAAGATTCAGAGGGCCCAGCTCTCCCACTTCCCTCTCATCGTTACGTCCAAAATCCCGCTTTAATGCTTCGAAGGCCGTCATAAATCTACTACCTGGACCTTTTTGACCAAATGGCAGATCATCGAATGCTGAACCAAAGCGTTTGGAGAGCATAAGGTGTAGATTTCGATCGATGTTTGTTGAACCACATTTTCCACCTGTCCAAAACATTAAAATCTAGTCACAAAAGGTTGGCTTTGTCAAGCTGGAAAAAGGCGACTTACCGATGCCAACACATAGTTCGTCGAAGATAAGGTATGGCTGCACCTGGATGATCGTGTACGTAGTAATGTCAACAGTTCCTCCACCACAGTCACATATAAGTATATTCTCAGTACACTGAATTAGTTAGTACCTATCACCAAGGTACGCGTACTTAGACTTACTGAAATTGGATTGAATGAATCTGATTTGGCGTATTCCTTCAACGTTGCGATTGCTGCAGCTTCAGGCTCGGCAATGGTGTAGATTTCGTCTCCTGGTCTCTTCCCAAAACCAGCGTTTTTTGCTGCTTTCAAGGTAACATCTTTAGCCTCTTCTGACCACACAGCAGGCAATGTTACCCAACATTCCATCGGAGTATTTTCAAAAGTCAGATCGGTCATTTGTTCCCGCAATATACCTGATACATGCTTGTATACTTCATGCAAATAGTCTTCACAGACGCCTGCTGCATCTCGGAATGGAGGTAACTGCAGCATGCCACTGCCTGTCATACTAGCAAGGGATGGGTCGTCATGCTCCATAACAGCAGCGTTCTTATCAAGTAAAAGTTTAGTCCATGAGTAAGACTTCATCTTCGGGGTAACCTCAAATCCCCACTTGTTGTTTTTGATCTTTGGATTCTCATTGTTATACGCAATTCTTGTTGGAGTCTTCCAGGATACATGAGGATCTCCAGGCCATGGAGACATAATGATAATATTCTCTAGGCCAGCTTTATCTGTGGTTATATAACTGACTCCTGTCGCGATGTCAGAGGAGAATAGTGTGAGGTTTGATTTTCATGCCTGAATATGTTGTACCATAATCAATTCCAATGACGATTTTATGGCCACTTCCTTTTGAAGTAAGAGAACTCATAGTCTTTTGCGGGGGTTTACGATTGCTCATGGCGATTGTGGTTACTGTGGTAATAGACTAGATTGAAGAGATTTCTGGTGAAATTTTGGCGTTGTCAACAGGTTGTTGTATCTTTGAAATTGAGAGAAAATGAAAGAGAGAGGTTATTGTGATATCACAGACACCCCGCTTTTGCTTACTAGCCTGGAGTAAAAAAGTACGTGCTAAGCTAGTTCAGACGCCAGAATGTCGAGAGAGTCAGTGATATATGATGGAGCTATCAGTTGTCGATTGGAGCGTTTTAATCAATATTCACTTCAGTCACGTCTCTGCTCGATCTCACCTTCGTCTTTGCCTCCTCACATTCTGCACTCTTACCATGTTTTATCCAAAGCTATCGAGGTAAGACTAAGTATCTCTGTGGTGGCAGATTCCGTACCTTACGAAGGGATCCTTCCGTAATTGCCATAAATTCTACAATACTTTCATCATATTGAAAACAACTTTTTTAAGATATTGATAGGAGTAAACTTATCTTCGTATCTGACGAAGCTTATTTTAGTCAATAGAGTTCTAGTGATTTTCTTGATTTTCTTGATTTTTGAAAGCTTATTAAAAAGTTTTCGAATTCGATTACTAATCGGAACCTATAAGTACATATATTATATCCTTACACTTTCTCTATTCATACATTCTGCTTTGTATAATATAATAGTAAAGCTCGTTATTAAAGAACATTGATAGTTTTGTAACTCATGGAATAATTGTGTGAACGTAGGTGAATGACTTCAATTCAACGACCGCCGTATCACCTAAGCGAATGCGAAAGAGACTAGCTCTTTCAGTAGCCTTCATTTAAGGCCTTCCATTTCTTGTACATAGCTAGCTCTTTAGACAGAATATAATGTTGACAATTAGGACCTACCATTATAGGTACTACGTCACCTGTACTCTTCTCAAACCAACAACAATTTAGTCCCCTTTAAACTTTCGGCTAGCTTCTTTAACCTCCTCTCAACTACTACTCTTATTCTCCTTTGTTTACCAATGCAAAACTCTAATATTCGAAGATTCTGAAAGTTACAAGTTCCCTTAGAACTCTATATTTCCATTTTTCTCTCTTAGAATTCAATAATAAATGGGTTACAAAAATTGTAGATTTTTTCTGTGAGTAATAAACCGGGCTATTTGTTATTGGTGAGTAGAACTGTAATATCGTAATTTACGTAATAGAAATTTGTATGGGAATTTAATTGAATTTCTTTTCGTCTGTAGTATTGATTCTGCTATCACAGGGGCATGGTTTCTGGACTCCCGGAAAAGACAGGCAAGCTCCCCTTCCAAAGCAAAATCGAATGACAATGCAGCAAGAACCACCCCTTCCGAGGCCATCATCAACTGCAGCAGGTAAAAGAGAGCTAGAAGTTAATCCACATTCGATGGCGCAAGAAGGCTCAACAAAGAGTAGGCAATTTTCTCGAGGTTCCGACACCGAAGAATCTGAGTACAAAGAAGATTTGATATCAATCCGAAAGGCGGAGAAAAAGGCAAAGAGAACCGAGCGATACATAGAAGAAGGTAGATATTCCCATACATATTGGGAATCTCACTAATACCACCCTGTTTCCATAGAGAATCCGCTTTCTACGATTACAAAGGCTTTTCGTATGATTGTGCCAGGCTACAATACTGAACATTCTCTACCAGCATCTATAGAGAGACGTCCACATGAACGACATAATATTTCTAGCTATGGAGACAACTCTTCTCGGCCGCGTCAATCAGCCGGGCATACAGTGGAAAATGTACCGAGCATGAGAGCACAAAACCAATTCGCTTCGCTGAAGGAAGACTATATTCAACAGCTTCAAAAAAATGATAAAAAACACGAGGCTGAGAGGAGAAAGCTCGAAGACTATGTAAAGATCCTTGAACTTCAGGTCCAAGACAAGGAGCAAATCGCACGCACATTACGAGCAAGAAACGGACAACTTGAGTGCGAAAAACAGGACATAGAAGAACAGCACCGAGATTTCATTCGGAAACAACAGGAAACAACATTCCGACAGATGAATAGCTCGCGTTGGGCGCCCCTTGAAGACAGTAAAGTTATTGAAGAGTTTGATAGACTCAAAAGAGACATAAGAAGCTGGGCGAAAAAACATTCGAAAATTGATATGCCTACTATCCTGGGGGTGCTTGACGTACACGAACGAAAGGCTCTAACTGATGTCCTGAAAGATGTGGTTGTCTTTAAAAATAATGAACTTCCTCAAGGATTGTCTCCAAAAAAGATTCCAGCACTACTTCTGACTGCTCTCGCCTCTCATAATGTTTATACAACATTATTTCGAGAACCATTCTTCTTTCTTGGGGGAGAAAGCGTCCTATACTCAAACCTGAGGTCTGTCTATAGAGCTGGCCTGCACTGTAAGTAAACCCAACAGTCAGTCGAAAACACTTAGACTGACTTCCTTAATAGCAAACAAAGGAGATGCCAGTACCTGGCGATCCCAAACTTTGCGACTACTCTTACCCCCAGCAGAAAGTGCTTCAGGAACGGAAATGGATTTACATCATCGCACTGAGCAAATGATACTCGATGAAGCAGACGAACAAGCCTCGAAGTTCCTCAAAGGCGCAGCGCAGTATCTTGTCAGCGATGAAGCTCGAGCCGACGCTGGGGACAAACTCAAAGCTATCTATCGAGAGGCAGCCACTATGTCGTACAAGCTGTGGTCAAGAAGAACACTTTTGTCGTGCACTACTTTGAGCAACTTGGATCATCCAACTTTTGAACCAAATAATAAATATATGGTTGCGCATTCTTCGGTTGATTACGAAAAGCACGAGAGTTTGCTGTATGGAAAACCTATTAGCATAATCGTGCATCCATGCTTGATCGTCTTCGGAACAGATGATGCTAAGGATTACGACCAGCAACGTGTATGGGCACCGGCGGAAGTATGGCTTGACAGCAGTGTCTCATCCGACAATTAGCTCTATTACGGGTTTTATTACATTCGGCGATACATAAACGTAGCCAGTTCTCGGAATGGATGGTGGATGGGATGTTGGTGGAGGTCGTGGGAGCCAAAGTCGAACCGTCGGAAGACGTCAGCATTCTAGCTGATTTTCAGAAAGCGTTGGTATCACAATTGCGATGGTTTATAGCTTAAGCAAAATGCATGATTTTCATAACAACCTGTTCGTTGAATGTTGCGTGTGAGATCCCGTACAGACTGAATAAGGAGTGAGGTCAAAGAAAACAGATTTTAACCCTGCGTCGTTGAGACAAATCCGATCCGAGGTTTAGCCGACAGAGATCCGATCTTGCGTGGAAGGGGTAGGATTGCTCGGATGTACTCCATGTTCTGCATCGTGTTTGCATCGCGAGATTTTCTCCTCAGTTGAGTTACATGATTTCTCAAAACCCCCACAAACTCCAAGTATGGTGCTGAGCTTACCCGACAAGAGCAACCCTTGTATTGTCATTTGCTGAGTGAGACCAGCTGGCTGTTGCAACAACGAAGACAAATTGTCCCTCTGGATGCAAATATCAACTCATAATTCACATACACCCAAGAACAAGCCTTGATTATATACCGTGTCTTTTGTCCCATCAACGTCCTTACTGCTACAGATCGCGCCACGAAACTGAATGACCCAGCCCAATCTATCTGTTTGTTAATATCACAATGAAAAATATCATGGCTTTCTGTCTTCCACAAGATCAAGGTATTTTACCATACTGGCTACTCTTCGTGAGTCTTTCTTTTCGACTCTATGACCCAACTCTGAAGTCCAAAAATCCTTCAAAGCAGGACCAACAATTCTACCACCCTATCCACTCTCCCCAACTAACACCCACAGAACGCCATCATCAGTTTCTACAACTCCGCCCAATGTTTTTTCTCCCTCCCTGCCACCCGAAAACTCTTTTTTGGTCCACACTCCACCATCCCATCTTCCACTTCCACTTCCCCTAAAACCTCCCCTCCATCTTCTCATGAAGCAACCGCCCTCTTTGCCCGCACCTTCGGCTGCTACACTCTTGTGAGTGGTATGCTTCGTTTGATTACCGCTTACAATCTTTCCTCTCCTGAACTGTATTTCCTTACTTTATGGGCTTATGTGGTGATAACAGGCTTTTGGGGAGTGGAATGGTTATATTTCGGGACTGTGGCTTTTGGGCCTGCGTTATGCGCGAGTATTGTTATAGATGGGGGAGGGGTGATTATGATGTTGTGGGGATGGGGTAAATATTAGGGTCTGAGGCTTCGGGAGTCGGGAATGTAATGTGAATTGAGAGAGGGAAGGACGCTTAGTTTTATGATTAATGGTTGTATATATTGGTTTTCAAAGAAAAGGAAGGATCTACCGGTGCAAAAGATACACCATGGGCTTATAATCAGATGATTCTGCAAGTCTATTTATGATACGCCGATGACATCTCCACCCCCAAAACTAATCGTACATGAAATATGCTTTTGATCGCTCAACCTCAACATCTAGAGCGCTAGTATACACTGCGTCTCATCCCTCTAAGAAATTGTACAGATGATCTTCCCCTTACTAGTGTTTTTCTCCATTTCCTTATGGGCCTCAACCACCTTTTCCCAAGGGAAAACTTTGTCCACAAAAATCTTGAATGTACCATCCTCAAATTTAGGAAGGTATTCTTCCAACTTATCTCTCAATTTGCCCTGATAATCCACATCTCTACTCCTCAACGTACTTCCTTCAAATCTAACTCTCTTGAATATGAACGCACCCATATCAACACCACTTGGTAATTTCGTCCCACTCATCACTCCCAAAAGCACAACTCTCGCATCTTTTGCTGCTACATCCAGATCTCCCTGGAAGTAGTTTGCTCCTACGAAATCAACAATAATATCAACACCCTTGCCATCTGTAGCAGCGGTAATCTCCTTGGCCCAATCTTGTGTTTTGTAGTTGAAGCCTGCTGTTGCTCCTAACGTATTGACACAGAAATCGATCTTTTCTTGTGATCCTGCTGTTACATAGATAGCTGATGCACCGGAGTTCTTTGCGAGTTGAATGCCGGCGATTGAGACGGACGATGCGCCTGCGTGCCAGAGAATGGACTTCCCTTGGGAGAATTCGCCGACGAGATACATAGCTTGAGTAGCTGTTATCCATGTCTATTTCGTTTATGTTAACTCAATCCATGAATGACATCTAGAGGGGTATAGGTATAGTGGGTAATAACATACCTCAGGAATACCAGCTGCCTCTTCCCAGCTCAAATGATCCGGTTTCTTCAATAGCATGTGCGTGCTCACAGCAAGGTACTCCGCATATGCACCTCCATACGCCAAACCAAAAACCTCATCTCCAACACTAAAGCCATCTTTAATATCTGTGCCTAAACTTTCAATCGTACCAGAAAACTCCACACCGAGAGTTTTGGGAGCTTGTGGTGGAACAGGATAGAGGCCTTCACGTTGGAGAAGATCCATGCGGTTAAGACCGAAAGCTTTGACTTTGACGATAGCTTCGCCCGATTGAGCGGTAGGCTTGGGCGTTGAATCATTAATGAAAAGGGCATCGGCATGGCCTTTGCCATCTTTGATATCTGGTGAGTTATGTTAGCCAATATTGCTTTCCTTGGTGTGCAGTTGCGTGTAGCTGGTGGGAGCGCCAAGAACACGAGCTTGAGTTTCCAATGCATTGAATAAAAAACTACATACCCACTGCTCGCATAGTTTCAGGCATTGTGCTATCTATATTATTGCAGAAAACAGCAGGGGATATATTCTGAGATGAGAACGAAATTGTCTTGGGGGAAGATCAATGCCAAAGGGGCATTTTGATGTTTATATTGTGATCTGGTGGGGCCGCCCAATGACGATAGCGGGGTAGCTAAAATTCCTGCTTACAAAACATGGTAAAATAGTGACGACAGGTACCCGAAATTCAGTATTTGTACCTAGGTAATTATTAGTGCACAGCCTTTCGGGTTTGTAAGTCCGATTCGAGTTCGCGTATCCCCTTTTTATCTTAGTTAGATAAACACTCTGGCAGTACAAGCTTTCTGTTCTCTGCGTCAATCACAAAGATCATGTATATGGTTCGTTACTATCCAACCTCCAACAGTAGAAGACGGCTTATCTATGCATCCCTTGGTAGTTTCGAGAATGCATCATTGCATAGTACATTCATATATCAATACATCTGTGAACTTCGCATATCATATCTTCTACAATGAACCTCGGAGTTAAAAATCATTCAAAACATTAAGTAAAGTGTAGGTAGTCTCTGTTTCAATTCTCATTACACCCAAACCATTCTACAATCCTCTCCAATATAACACCAAAGAAACCGAATACACCGTTCATTGGTGGTTGTAATGTGCCGGCATGTGTTTGGGAAGTATGGGTTGAATAGGAAGCTCCTCCGTATGCTCGATTTTGAGATTAGATATTTACTTTTCACTATGAAAATCGATCTTGGAAGTTTGTGCAATACAATTTTTCTTCGAGTGATTTGTGTATTATGATGTATTGAGACATCTGGATGAAGCGAGCGCCTTCTGATGTGTCTACTTGTCTACATTAGGTATGACAAGTATAAATTTTGCATGTAATGGTACACAAGCAAAATAATTGGCATTTAGGAAGAATAGCAAGTAGTAATATAATCTGAATTCGGACAGAGAACATCGGGGCGTAATATGAGATGGCCAATGTGTAAGACTTAGTTGTCATGGGGTTCTCGAAAGTAGCAGAGCGTCATTGTCTTTCTTGGGAAGGACGAATTATATCTACATTGGGCTCAGGTGGATTAAGGATCACTAGGAGGTATGGATGAAATTATATTTGGATTAAAGGGATGTGTAAAGGTGTTTTTATTATGAAATGACTAACTTACCTTTACTCGCACTCGCCTCTCCCACTAGAGAGATAGAACTTGTAGAAAAAGCGCCCTGAGAGATTTAATCGTTCGGTAAACGAGTACCAGGCCGTAACTTGGCTCACTTGAGCACCGTCGTTACATTGTCGGCGCTTGTGAGACAGAACTTGCTCACGAGCGGTGCACCTCTCATACTTACGTTTTCGGTTTGGTTGAAAAGTGTCTTCGATGTTCATACGCTTGAGTCGAGCGGCAAGCTCGTTAACCTCTCGGGTCTGCGGGTCTTGCATTGTTGCTTCTATATAGTTTGACATATTGATGCAGGCGTTATTGTTGTAAAAATTTGAATGTTGTGATTTGAATTTAGAAGGAAAAGATATATCAAGAAGGGGGAATAGAGTTTTATACTCAAAATTTGTATCATGTTCACAGCGGAGTCGATGATTAAAACAATGCGTTGATTCTCAGTGCTAGCGTATTCTTTGTTATGTGTCAAAGAAATATTCAGACATTTGTAACTGTTCTCTATCTCCTTTGTCGCATCGAGTTTTTCTTTCTTCGGCCATCCCTTGTTAGAGGAGACCAACGAAATGATAGCCCCACTAGGTCGAATTGAGCGTTCTGGCTCAGGTCCATGGAAGATATCCAAACATGCACAAGCTGATCACATCGCTATTCAACCTACAATGACCTCAATTGACTACCTCCCGGTTGTTCAGTTTCCCTTTGCAAATGAAGGCAAAGACTCCATAAGTGTAGCCACGGCCCACCTAAGAGTCGTGGTCATATCAATGTCTAGACCTCCACCCTGGCATTTCAGACCCAGCTCACTAACAACATCTTCTTTTAATTTCCCCTCAACATCATCACCTTCGAACATCCATTTGTGATCCTCAACATAATTCGGCCAGACAATCTTATCAACGTATCCTGGTGGATCCTCCCAGAATCCCTCGAGAGTTACATAGCCACTACGAGCTTCCCTTCGACCTTTTGCCTTCTCATAACTGACACGTAGAAAGAGTTTTAAATCGATCTGGGATTGAAGTGCGGCCAGGGATTTGGAATAGAGAAGGAACCCATCAAATATGCAAAGACGAATGGGAGAATCTGTGTTTGATAAGATTCCATGTCCTGGCTGTCCAGGTTGAGTCCATGCCTTCACTTCAGATTTTAGTGCTTCGATATCTTCATCTGACACGGGGCATTCTCCAATAGAATTTTTGTCTTCTTTGGAATCCAGATTAGGCTATGAAGAATGAGGACGCGTTCTGCAAGATTTGCAACTACCAAAACACAGATAAGAATAATGACTGACAGGAAATGTGCCTTCTTTGCGTATATGCTCAAGAGACTTGACCATTTCTGGTATATCCAAAGCTTCCGCGCAATCCCAGTCTACAAGATCATGCTTCTTAGGGAGTCTACTTATTATTAGTAGGGGGTACATTGAAAAGTACTTCGCAAATCAGACACTAGGTTGCAAAACAGGATACAAATCAAAAGCAATGCAATCAAAAATCCAAACTCACTCTTCTTCGGGTCTATAAAAGTCATCTTCGTGAAGAACGAAAGTATGTGGAAAGATATCACGGAGAAGTCGACTAAGTGTTGTCTTACCACTAGATGAACATCCACTAATGCCAAGTACCACTGCTTTCTTAGAATCTTTCATCGTAAGAAATTCAGAGCTCTTATGTCCAAACTGGACTATCATCAACTGTCGCTGTCGATCTCTCGGTTGCTTCTCAATCTGAGGCCGTTGAAGGAGGGGTTTGAATTTTGGGCAATCACAGTCAGCACCGTTTAATTTGTCTCGACGCTGTGACCAATTCGATAACGAATCTTTCCGATATCACATCATGTTTTGGTGGATCAATGTCTTGACTGCCTCTACAGAAGTTATCTGTGAATGCAAAATATTCCCTCAAAAGCTGTATGTAACAGTGATATAAATGCATATGAAAGTGCGAAAATATGGGCCTGAGTACATTACCGTCCATTGCCAATAAATTATATCCTCAAATTTTATTCTTATTCGTGCGCATCTTCAATTACAAGACAATCCGAACTTATGCCAGCCCGCTCAATCCCCAGACACCCATGCACACGCCAATCGGAAGCTTGTGGGTAGTTTCTGGGGCAGCTGTTCTCAAGACGAAAGTATTTGCTTGGCCTCGCCTGTTTCTTCAAGCAACCTTGCTGTCAGATTCATTTAATTGAATTAATATTCCATCTTTTAACCAAACATCATTTTTCCCAATTGTCAACCTTCAAGATGCTTTCTCCCTTCAGATTAGCCAGCAGGCAAGCTATTACCCGTGGTGTTGCTTCTAGAAGTAGCATTGCCATCCGACAAGCTTCCACATGGGCAGATGTTCCTCAAGGTCCTCCAGTACGTATTTCTTGTCAATGGCACTACTTTAGACACTTTTAGGCTAATTCAATACAGGATGTAAGTTGTTGACTCTTCTAATTCGGTAGAGGGGTAGCTTTCTAATTGTGCGATCGTTTGTGACAGGCCATTTTAGGTATGAGTCAACAATGGGATCATTTGTTTGATTTGAAAATCTAACAAAAATACAGGTATTACTGAGGCCTTCAAGGCAGATAGTTTCAAGGAGAAGATCAACTTAGGTTTGCAACACCAAACTGCTTTCAATTTAACATCACTAACTTTATTCTAGGTGTCGGCGCATACAGAGATGATGCAGGCCAACCTTACGTCCTTCCATCCGTCCGAACCGCAGAAGACAAGGTCGTACAAGCAAAGCTCAACAAAGAATATGCGGGTATTACTGGTGTTCCAGATTTCACCAAGGCAGCTGCCGTTCTTGCATACGGTGAGGGATCGAGTGCCCTTGATCGTTTAGTCATTACACAATCCATCTCTGGAACTGGAGCTCTCCGAATTGGAGGTGCTTTCCTCCAACGATTCTACCCCGGCGCAAAGAAGATCTACATCCCAACTCCATCGTGGGCAAACCACGCTGCAGTATTCAAGGACTCAGGTCTCGAGGTTGAGAAATATAGATACTATAACAAGGACACAATCGGCCTCGATTTTGAGGGCATGATTGCAGACATCAAGGCTGCACCAAAGGGAAGCGCTTTCTTGCTCCACGCATGTGCGCACAACCCCACTGGTGTTGACCCAACTGTCGAGCAATGGAAGGAGATTAGCGATGCTGTCAAGGCTGGTGGACACTATGCTTTCTTCGACATGGCCTATCAAGGATTCGCCTCTGGTGATACCGACAAGGACGCTTTCCCCATCCGTCACTTCATTGAGCAAGGTCACAACCCATGTCTCGCCCAATCTTTCGCCAAGAACATGGGATTGTACGGTGAGCGTGTTGGTGCATTCTCCATTGTCTGCGCCGATGCCGCCGAGAAGAAGCGTGTTGATTCACAAATCAAGATTCTTGTCCGCCCTCTTTACTCCAACCCTCCCGTTCACGGTGCCCGTATTGCTTCTACCATTCTCAACGACAAGGCCTTGAACAAGCAATGGCTTGCTGAGGTCAAGGGAATGGCTGATCGTATCATCACCATGAGAGCTTTATTGAAGAAGGAACTCGAGAACTTGGGCTCAAAGCACGACTGGTCTCACATCACTAGCCAAATTGGCATGTTCGCATACACTGGTTTGACCCCTGAGCAAATGGATAAATTGGCTACTGAAGTAAGTTTTGTTCCGGACTGATGTCGTAGAGGTGGCGCTAATCATAAACTTAGCATTCCGTATATGCTACCAAGGATGGTAGAATTTCTGTTGCAGGTATCACCTCAGCAAACGTCAAGAGATTGGCTGCTGCCATCCATGCTGTCAAGCCATAGATCGGTTATATAATTTTAATCCCAAAATCTAATATAGCACGGAGTGGTAGAAAATATCCTTGGGATTCTAGAGCTTAGTCCAGAAGAATAGATAGATGCAACATATACCATTGAAGTGAATAAAAAATCTTCCCTCCATAAATTGTTCCGCCTTTCTGAATTGTTATCGAACGTAATTGAATTTATCACAGAATTCCCAAGAATTGCATCCCCAATAGAAATATCGTATCTTTCAGCTCTCTCAATACAACACCAACTATCATCTGATTTATTTAAGCCATAAGTTCATCACATCTTTCCGTCTGATCATCAAAATCGTAAAATCGTAAATCATCCTATCCTTCTCTTTCTCTATCACTGATCCACGCAATCAACTTCCTCTCAACCTCTCCACATCCCTTTTCACCTCCTGCAGCTCCTCCCTGAGTTCCCCATATACCCTCGCAATCTCCCTCATCTGTCTCTCCTTCCTCTCGTCCTCCCTTCCTACCCCATACCCCCATAAATCTCTCTCTTTCAATTTGCCCCTCTCCTTCAACCTCTCTCTGCCCCCACGCAATTCCCGCATATAATTTTGTAAAGCTTCGGTTGTTCGTTCGTCGTAGATGATTTTTTCTCCTTGTACATACTTGAGTTGCAGTTCGTGAGAAATAGTCTGAGATTGGAGGGAGAGGAGAGAGATCTTGGAAATAGTGTGTCGGGTAATGGGGCCATGTTTCGAACGCTCAAGGAGCTGAATTATGAGGGCTGTAGCGCGGTGGTATGAAGTTAGAAGCTGCGTGGTGGTATTGGTCAGGGTTGTGCGGGCGAGAGCGAGAGAATGGGATTGCGTGAGTAGAGTCGATTGCAGAGTTAGGACGCTGGGGAGGAGATTGGGAATTTGGCGGTGCAGGAAAGAGGCGTTTGTTGTCGGGGATAGGATTCGCGAAAGGGAGAGGGCGGTGTTGTGGAGGTTGGTGCTGAGGAGGGCGCTCAGTTGCGGAAGGTGGGTTGGGAGGGAGTGGTATGTCGGTGTGGATTCTAAGAGAATAATATCGCGTTTGGAGAGGGAGCTTGAAGGAAGAGAGAGCTTTGCCGTGAGAAGAATAACCAGCTCAACGAGTTCATCTGGTAATTCGGCAGCCTTTCTTGGGGGTGCGGGCTGAGAAGTTCGGGTTCGAGGTTTCGCGGGGATGGGAGGCGGTGGTGAGAGATCTAGAGACGATAGGGAAGATAATAGGATCTGCGATTTCGCGGCTTCTATTCTGGAAGTTTTTAGTGCCTAGGAGTGTATGTTAGTAACTATAGAAAATAGTAGAGTGAGGGGAAAAGCTACCCCAGAGATTGCATCCCGCTCTTTCTGAGCAGGATGATTTTTAGTAGAACCATTAGGATTTAAAATATTGGTTGAAAGCTTTTTGTACAAATCTGCAAACTTAGGGTTACTCTGAAGAATGGACTCTTCGACAGGAGGTAACATGTCGCCGTTGATGTTAGAATTGGTTATTGAGTGTGTGCCAGATTTGCCAACACCACACTCCAAAAGTTTTGTAGCCAGTCTATCCAAAATCAAAATTCCCAAACTTGGGAAAAGTAAAGAGTTTGTTGCAGATATCGAATCAGGCAGATTTCAGGATCTCGAAATCAATTGTCTTGGAGAATCTGGAAGAACGACTGTTCAATTCTACGAGGGTGCGTTTTGGGCAGTTGTCAGTTTATTTCGACAAGGATGATGGGGGTTGTGCATTTCTGACAAGGCTAATGTGGATCTAATCGGGTTAGATTGTTAATCGCCATTACCTCGCTCCTGCCAGACTTTATTAGTTCTGTCATATTTGAGATCAGACGGTTTCCAACTAATTAATGTAAACACAAACAAGATCTTATTTGGATCTGAACTACACTTTTTACTCCCAATTCAATATGTCAATGCAGTTTACCTGCTCTCTTCCATTCTCAATCGGTAAATACAAACTCTGTTAAACTTTCCTTTGCTCCTCCTGTTCACCCACTTCAATCCAAATTTGATCTTAAATTACCCCAATTCGGTCCAAACTTTATTGTTTAACCAGCTGTCAATCCCCTGAAATTCGGTACATCGGAGGTTATCAATAATGAATGATTCTTTATGGCCAAACTTCTCCAAGCCTCAGGAAATCCCTTTTCCTTGCTTGACCTTGCGTCCGAGCTTCGTGGTATGGTGTATGAAGCAATCGTCGGCTTCACGAGCGACAAGCGTCTAGCTCCTTTTACCCTATAGGACATCCCTATCTTGAGAGACCACTGCACGAAGTAATTACTATGCGCAGGGAGTACTAAAGGTTCTGGTTGAGGTCTTTTAAGTTTACTTCAACCTGCAACAAATCAGACATGAAGCTCAGAGATTGTTTCACAGACAGAACGAGCTCAGATTCGAAGGCCTCCACCACTCAACACGATATGGACCAGGATATATTAAAGGCACTTTCTTACGAGGGTAACATGCCGGCAGTCATTCACCGGGGATTGATACTTATGTTCAGTTAAATTGTGATGAGTGTCCGGGTATGGCTCTTATTGGAAGATGGACTTGGCTTCGACCACAGGAGGACCACACGGAAGTCATGAATATGTGGATCGAAAATACAGAGAATCATCCAGTCGGTTTCGTTGAACTAAACGTCCAAATGTCCGAATAGATGGCAATATCTCTGGAAGGGCCTTTGTCATGCAGAGACTCATTGGTCGCCACGAACAAGACGTCAAAGAGATTAGTACTTGGGAAGCAAAATTTTATTGAGACCAGCGATTAGTGAAGCATGTGGTATTGATGCGATGCAGAAGATGACTGTTAATAATTGCTTGAAACTTACAGCACAATTGGGGATTCTAGATGGTGCGATGGAACTATGACAAGAATTTCTGACAGGGTCCCTACTTTACGCTATTGAAAACCTTAAACCAGTTGGAATATCCATGAACGTTGGGAGTAGTTCTAATGACTGGGATAATCTCATAGTTTTGTAGATTTTCAGTGCTTTGGAGTCCATGGATACTTCTCTGTATAGCAGCATCGTAATTTTGCATAAAAGGGTACTTAGGTAATCTTCCCAGGAAATTGCTCCCTTAAGACACTAGCTTTCTAACATCAGCATATATCAAAATCCCAAACTGTGTCTACGAACTCAAAAGAAGAGCTTGGTGTCGGTCAAACCGAGCAATTTTCTACTTATTGAAATCTCGACTCTTTATCAAATCAGGGTCTCACCGCCAGCAAATTCCCTCCAAACATAATTGAATGAGTATTTGTCACATTTCCTTCTTGATGCTTCATCAACTAATTTGCTACAGAGAAGAGTTTGTTTGGGGGGAGTTCTCCCATCATACTGTTTCACTCGTCATGACTCAACAAATCAGGGACGTAATCAAATTAGTCTGCTTTATCCTATAATTGTTATGATATGTCTCGCTATTGCTCGGATATATAAGACGCACATTCCTTCCAGTAGATCGTACATATTCTTACATCAGGTATCTTTGTATACTACTCTCTAGAGTTCTCTTGCTTAGTATTGAATTGCCGGTTACTCGCGAGGGAATTTATTGAATGCTCATACTATGTGAATGGAATCTTCATAAGCATTTCAAAACAGGAAATATAAAAGAGTCAAAGTCAAAGAACTTCCGTTATGGACGAAGTGAAATGTCTCGTTCGTCCGCATGGAATTGTTTGACGCCTTAACGCCTGCAAATCATGAAAAATGCACACATGATTCAAATCCTCATCTCCAGATCGATATAACAGGCCCTTGGAGGTTCAGCCGCACAGCGGATCTAAGGAAACGCCACGATGAATATGGGTTTTCGCCGGACATATTAGGGAGTGCTAGATGCCACATCTTACCAATATCCAAAAGACAGTAAAATCTGCACAGTGACCGATATTTACGTGCGTAGAAGCGGCCATAAAGTTGTTATCTTGACTTCCTTGCTTATTTCAACGACAATCATAACCTTTTCAGGGATTGTAAGGCAGCGACTTGATTTAAATAGTCGTCTCAGACGATCCCATTTTTATTGGGGAGTTTGAAGGAATGAGGTGCTAGTGCAAGCCTTCTCGAACCTCTTTTCTACACAAGCCTCAAATATATAAGGTTAATTCTCAGCAAAGTTGGGCTGCTGAACTTACGAGGTCGGACTTTTCAAAGATCTGAATCCTTCCGATCATCAATCTCCACAAAATACTTATCTAAGTTAGTGCTTGTAGATTGATTGGCCCGTTCGTATTTCACATCCTCAAACATAGATGGGGTTGAATTTCAAAACGGCGGTGATGTTGCTGGGATTGGGGTGATCTTTTGCAGTTGATAGATGTCTGTGCTGTACGAGTACGTGAGCAATGTGGATCCTGTGAGTATAGCTTCGGGTTGGACTACAAATATACTTTTTGGAGTAGACTTTGTTCATTTTACTTTTTTGTATATTTATTGATGCACGCATAGTACTTAGATAGAGTTCTTCGTATGTTTTTGGGTTTTGATTCTTTGATTCATCTACACTTGTTTAGAATTTTCCTGTGACTTGTATTCTTTCCCTAGTTGCATACCAACATCTGGCGAAAATGAGCTTTGATACCAAAGTTCCCGAAGGACTATTGGGTAGTGAGGTCAAGAGAAAAATGGTTGCCTCTCCAGATTTAGATGAGAAGCCATCTATGGCATAGTAAGTCTCCCAGTTCTCATGATTAAAAGATCTAAACTAACATACACAAAGTAAATCCCCAGACTACGACCCAACCCAAGCACCACCGTATCTGATGGATCCCTATTCCCAAGAAGTAGATTACCAGGACAACATGTCCATCAACCAAACACTCACCTCTACCCCCTCGTTTCCAATCTCCAAACTCGTCATTCCCACCAAAACAGATTCTTTGGCCTCCGGCTTTCCTTTCCATCAACGTCTCTACGATTACCGTGTTTCTCATGATGAATGGCATCTCTTCACGCACGAAATTGTCAAAGCAGCTAGTCTCACTATACAGGAGGACTGGGCAGCATGGACCGCCGGTATTTCTACCGGTGTATTAAGTACCGGACTCCTCGTCTTCGGTGGTCCTGTTGCAGGGTATTATACCGGAAGATCGGTTCACAGAAAGAAAGTAGTTGAAAAAGTCAAAGATGGATTAATGCATGAAGGGAGTTTGAGAGCTACGCTCCATAAATGGAATGATCAGTCGTTTAGAGGTAAGGGCTTTCAAGCGTGGTTGGAACTACCCTCGGTTAAGGGCGAGGTCACTGGAGAGGATGAGGAGGAAGAGGCGAACAAAAAGTCTAGTAGGAAGGAGAAGAATTTGAAGAAGAAGGAACAGAGAAGGTTCAGGATTGTCATTATCCCTAATGATGCGCCGATGGGTATGTTGATGAGTAGCCAACAGTCGACTTGGAGTTTGGGGAATGTGGAGTCGAATCAAAGGAGCGGGATTGCGGAGGCGCCTGATACTGAACAAAGGCAGCCAGAGATTGCGGAACTTCCATCATGATCGGTGAATATCATGAGATCTTTTGCTAATTTCTGGCGTTCGGGGGGTCGAAGGCGTGGGTGGTAATATCCTATATTCACTTTTGTTGTGGTGCAAGCAGGTCGGAAAAGCATAATCTCACATAATGGGTGAATTTTATGAGGTTAATAGCTCATTTGTGGCTTTGAGGAGTCAGTCATGTAGTAAATTGGTTGATTATTTACTGTAATTGTGGTACAACAAGCAATTTCATATTCGATTTTAAAGTCATCAACTCATCCCGCAATTCATCTGCATCAACCGTTAGCGCTCCTTCCCCACAATCAACTTCTTTCCATCTTGGGAACTTGATTCACCCCCTCGATCTTTTATCCTTATATACAGTCGTTAAGACTCCACATTCGAAAATATTCCCTCTCCTCTACAGCAATTTTCATACAGCAACTCCCAAGTTCCTCAACTCGATAGCATCTTAATCTCGGATTCAAACTTCGAGTTCTTGACACCTATCTTTAACCATACCACATGCGACATCATGGCTTCCAAGAAGGATACCCTCTATCCCAAAATCTCTGGTAAGCCCAAAAACTTACTCGTGGAATTCTCAAAATACCAGAGAACCTCAAAGGCTCGACGTACTGGGAGCATTTCTGTCACCGGAACAGTAAAACTTCATGGAACTCATGGAGATATTCGCATCACAGCAGAAGACACTATTTACATACAGACTCGAAATTCGGATGTTCTGACACCAGCTCTCGACAGCTTGAAATTCCTTGATTTCATTCAACCAGCTCGAGCGGAAATCCTTGCCCTAAAAAAGCAGTTCCATGCTCGTTTCCAGAAGCTGAATCCCAAAGTCAAGATCAACGATGAACATCCCCTTATCATCGCTGGGGAGTGGATCGGCCCAAAGATCCAGAAAGACGTCGCAGTCAGTGCACTGCCAGAGCGATATTTCGTCATCATTTCTGTTTCCATCAACAACGAATGGCAGCCGGATGAACCATATTCAGACATCGAAAACGAGTCTATTAATATTGTAAACATTTCTCGGGGAGGATTCTACCACGAAACCATCGAACTGAAGAATCCGGACCCAGCATTCGCAAAGATGCAAGCTCTAGCCGATGAGGTGGAGAAAGAGTGTCCTTTTGCGAAGACTTTTGGCCTCATTGGCCTTGGTGAAGGCATTGTCTGGAAACCTGCTGCGCCTCTTTGCTATGATGCAAAGTATTGGCTTAAGCTGAAGGGCCCAGTTTCCATGGGGATCATAGAGGCTGGACCGGCCGCTCATATGCCGCAGCGAAGCAGTTTTATTGCTCCTGTTTTTGCGGCCCCAGCCCCCTCTCCTGCTGCAAGAAAGAGTGCTATACTGGATCGAAAAATAAGCAACGCGCCATCGCCACGAAATGTTGTTGGTACACCGATGTTCTCAGCGTCACCTTCCTCGGTCGCTGCGAGTAGAGCTTCAAACAAGCCGATGGGAAACCCACTTCCGTTGGAAGGTTCGAGGCTGAAAGAATTTCCGTCGCTGCCAGTTTCGCCTTCAGCTACGACAAGCAAAACACTTAAACAGACCGTGAACACCACGATGCCACTCGAAGGTTCTGTCCTAAGAGAATCGTCAATGGTATCTGCACCCATACCAATGAGGATTAAGAAGACTGCAGGCGAAAGTTCGGGAGATTCCAGAGTTGATAAAAATATTATTTCATCGCCTTTGTTGCCTAGACAGGTCTGCGACGTGTTATCAGAATTTCAATGCTCTAGGTCATGGTCATTGGTGGCAGGAAAGACTGAGGAGAGGGAATCGCAAAGTCTGGGACCAGTCAGAAACGTTACACGTATGCCAATAGCATCGAAGAATGTCACTTCCATTTCGCCAGAGAACGCAAGACTTCTCGAGACCCTCAAATCGGCGCCGGTGACACCTGAAATGTTCCAACAGGCCAGATCAGAGATCATGAGCCTTTTCCAGATGAACAGCTCTGCGAAATTACCAATTGTGTCCGAGAAGGAAGTCGAGCATACGCCAGAAGTTTCCAAGTCTGATGAGTGCGTAATCTCTTCTCCTGTTGCCCCCGAAGAAACCGCTTCTGAATCATCAGACGAAGGGAACCAAGAAGAAGGCGGATGGCCTATGCCATCGTCCAGGAAGAAGTCCCACAAGGAACAGTCCGAGCACGTTGATCTCGTTCCTTTGATCGCATTCACCGGGGAGGTTGGAGCCATCGAATCAGAGCATGCGCAGCTGAGTCCTGTGCCATCGAAGGTTGGAGATGATAATGAAGGATCCTCTGAAACCACCATGCCGGCTTGCGCACCACTGATTCTCAATAAGATCGAGGGACCGGAGGTAATAGCTGCCAGAAATTTCGCAAACGAAGTAATTTGGGAGAGAAGGTTGGAGCAGGGATGGCAATATCTTATAGAGAAGGGAGAGCGTACTGAGAGACAGAACGCAGAAAAGTTTTTGAACTGGTTATGGGAAGACGTGGCGGTAGAGGAGGAAGTAGAGATTGAGGAGCTTGAACTAAATGTGGCTCTCCTGAAGAAAGAGATTTTTAGTATCGGCAGAGATTGGTACTTCGAGCATTTGGCCTTCGAGGAGCAGAATGAGAACTGGGGTGTTGGAGCAGCGCGTTAAATATCAAGAACTCAAAATTCTAGCATAGTACCGGGTGGAACTTATTTATGAGCTTGATATAGAAATCTACATTCTTGCATACCTACATTCAACTTTCTGATGCTCTTTATAACTTTTGGAGAAATTGTGTATGTATGATCATTGTTACGATGTTGTCGGAATGTGGAATAGACAATTGGCACCAATCTTCAGGTTCGAGAGCATCTTTGTGAATGATTATCTCCCAAGGAGATGCTCATCCACTAGATTGGTTTGGCACCAGCCGTTGTTTGATATCATGCATAGGTATACCAAATATATCTTCAATGTTAACACCATCCTCAACGATCAGAGTTGAAGTACTGCTATCAGTCTGGCATACTTGTGTAAGTTGGGTTGCATGATAGTGCCACTGATAGTGTGGTCCCTTATTGAGTTGTTCCAAGGTTTATCTGCCATGCAATCAAATCGATCGAAGCCAAGTAACAAATTCAGTTCCTGCTGAAGTGTGGCTATTGTACACGTGACTTCGAGGTCCTGAAATATTTTTGTTGCATATCTTAAAAATTTGCAAATTTGCGAAGTTCATCGTTGATTTTAGCTCCAAAATATATAAAAAATACATCGACTGGGAATAAGAAGACTTTGGGGAATTATTTCCGGAGTCCTGATGTCCGTGTTGTGAGGATAATTGGTCTGTGCTCAATATCAATTCTCCTCTCCGCCGCGAACTGTTTTCATCAGATCGTTCTCTCAAGTCTGAGATCTTCAATTGATATATAATATGGTCGATTACTGTTATTCGACGTCGAGAGTTGTATGAGGATTGATGTTACAAGTGTAATCTACATGACGGTGATTCTACCGTGGAATCTCACTTGACCTAGTACGATACAAGTATGTTCGACAATTTGGAGGAACTCAATGAACAACGCCCAGTTTCTTTATACTTGTGGCAATTAGTGTCTATCCATGTATTGTTCTTTCTCTTCTCAATAATGACTTCTGTTTCCTTTCTTTATTCCTAGCTCGGACCGCAAACGGTCTTCTTTCAATGCTTGTTCGTGAACTTTCGTGAACTTTCATAAACTCGTCCTTGAAAGAAGTCAATCTAATACAGTTTCAAGCGGAAAGTAAGGACCCTGTTATTCAAACTTCTCGCATGCACGATTCATAATAAGACATTTGTGCCAAATCCCTTACAAGATGGCTGGTCTTCAAAGTCAATACAAGGTCATTTCGACCACTGAGTATTTAGGCACCAGGGTTGAGGTCCTTGAAGGAGATTTGTTAAAATATCCGGTCGATGTGATTGTCAATGCTGCGAATGTTAGGTTGAAAAAGGGAAGTGGTATTGATGGGGCGATTCATGCCGCAGCTGGTGCAGAACTTCAAACTGAAATGAACGAGCTATTTCCGCATCCAGGACAAGTGGGTGCAGCTTATGGAACGACACATTCT
This sequence comes from Botrytis fragariae, assembly GCF_013461495.1. Taxonomy (NCBI): domain Eukaryota; kingdom Fungi; phylum Ascomycota; class Leotiomycetes; order Helotiales; family Sclerotiniaceae; genus Botrytis; species Botrytis fragariae. The sequence goes on from NW_023501001.1 coordinate 177,951, forward strand.
TGGAATATTAGATCTTGCAGATATATTATCCATGCTATTGGTCCGAATTGGAATATAGCAAATCAGCGAGATGGAAAACTTTTGTTGACCGCTTTTCGGAAAAGTCTAGACCTTGCGATGGAAAACAAGCTGAGATCCATTGCATTTCCAGGAATTTCGATGGGCATCTTTGCAATGCCAAAAGATCTAGCAGGATTAATGATAATGACCGCCATTAGAACATGGATCAAGGAGCACCAGGGAGAAATGGATCGCATTAGTATATTGCTACTTGGGTATTCAGAAAATGATATAGTAGAGACGCAGTTGCACGAAATCACTCGATATATGCCAGATACGGGTTCTAATCTGGATCAAAAAGTACCCGCAGCTTTCGGAAAAAAGCCTCATGCTACTACAGCACCAGCACCTCTTCCAATCACGACAACCAGCGGGCCTCCACCTGACCCGAAAATTCCCAGCCCTTTCTCTGAAGATTCGGGTCAAGTTGAGACTCCAGACCCTAAAACTGACCAATCAGCTTCACCAACACCTCCTCCGGTTACGACAACGAGTGAATTTCCTGCTGTCACTACAGCTGCTGAAGCTCCTCCATTACCACCATCTAGAACTCTTCCACCCGGCTCTCGTCCACCTGGAGACCCAGCTGTACCTCCCCCAGGACCTGAAGGCGCGCGTGCTGAGACTCCAAGCGATTCCGAAGATGAACCACCCAATTATCTCCTCAATTTCTACGAACCACTATCACACATGTGGATGGGAAGCGATCGTTATTACGCATTGTTGGAAGCGGGAATCGACCCCGAAACCTTCTACGAAGGAATGATTATTCCTGATCCCGAAGAAGATCCCAATGTAGATCCCCTCATTGGCGAAGAAAGAGATTTCTGGAGAGAATATAACGCCGAGAGACTCCGTCGAGGAAAAGAAATTAGTCAAGCTTTAGGATTGCCACTGACGGCTGCAGAAACGGCGGATGATGATGTCGGAGCCCTGAAGATAGCTAAGGAGAAAAGTATATCTGACACTCAAGCACTCATGAGAACAAAAACTGCAGTTCGCGATGAATTAATTATAAATGAGGGGACAACTAACTGTACTGCTCTTACAGAACGTGGATTCCCATGTCTTTTTCGTGGCTATACCGCGATATGGCGCAAGCATGATGTCCCTGATCGGTGTAGCTTACATCAGGATCTGGAGAAATATCCGCGGGCTTGAAGGGATAGTCAAAGTGAGGAAGGAGCGTCTCAAAGTGTTGGGTTTGTTGGGTTTGTAGTTAGAGGAGAGGTGTCTATTCACAGCTTGGAATTAACCATTTGTTTGGATAGACGATTGATTATATTGGTCTCAAATCAGATGTTGTGTAGTTTCCTTTCTTACCTTCCTCAATCTCCGATAGGAGAAGGTGAATTGTAATTTTAAGAATCAAGTTAGATAGTGTTTCTGCGAGGCTCAAATCTCAAACATCTACAACAACAATCAAGATCATGCGAGCGCAGATATTATCTAGATTCCCTATGATCCAAATCACAGAGATATCGAGTGATGCACAGTAGTAAGGGACATAAAAATCGTGAGCCTAAATATCATTCTACGTTATTTGGTAACGACAACTTCTTACTTGAAAGACTATCCTATGAAAATCCTAAAGACTATTTATTCCCTCCGAGCGTCGTGGGCCTAGTTTGCTGTCTTGAATCTACCATATAAGTTCACATTAAAACCTAAACACTGAACAAACACGCAATATGAAGTAAAGACCTCAAATAAAAACCGATGAGACTAAATGCGTAGAATTCCTCGCGTCTTCATTTTCCTCGTAATTATCAAATCCCCAAACCCAAACTATTCATCACACAAACCCACATCTGCATACCTACAGAATGTCACTCTCCCTCTCTCACGAAACCATCTCCCCCTCCCCTTCCCCCCTCTCACCCAAACTAAATCTCGTACCTGCAGGTACAAAGCCGCATGTGACCCCCTGCCCTGCAACCAACCACAACCCCCTCGCTTAAATCTCCTCGCACAAAACCTTGGAACTCCACTCCACAATCACAACGGTAACGGCCAACCCCACCCATCGACCAAACACCCCACTCACCACACCCATCAAACTCATCAAATTTTTCTCCCCGACGGATTCACCTACCGCACCCGCGGACCCTACTCCATCTTCATGCATGCATGCACCATTGCATCCACATGTCATTCATTTATTTTACTTTCTAGATCTTGATTGCTCATGCGGGTTTGACACTACAACATTCCATCTTCATCTCGAGACCTATTGGTTTTTTTTGCATCCGCTTGAGGTGTTCGGTGCGCAGATTCGCGCGCCTGTTCGTATATGTATACGTATGTGTGATATTGTGTGTATGATATACATGCATTGCAAAATCATAAGTGGGAGAGAAGGAAAAACATCTCCGGTGGAACACCGTCGATTTGGGAGTGAGATTTTAGGGTTATCGATATCGAGGAAGTTCCTTAGATCTGGGACATAGGGGGTAAGCAGCATATTCTATACTATCTTTTGTGTCTCATCACGTTTTCTCTTGCCACCCTTACCTCTTTTCTTCTGACACATTAGATCTACTATATACATTCAAACTTCATAACCCCCATTCCATCTTCTCGCCTAAAGTTTAAACACCATCCAAAACCCGAAAGAGAAAAAAAATCTTTTCATCCCCAACAAAGAGTAAAAATCAAATATAACATCCACCAACTACATCTATACTGACTGCACTACTCCACCCCACTCCACTTCAATCCATACAATAGCAATAGCTAGCTACTCCAGAACCAACCCTTTCCTTCACAATTTTCCATGAACAACAAACTCCATCATGAATCATGGAAACAGCCGTCCTATCCATTTCATGGTATAGGCTAAATACCTCGTCCCTCTATCCACCCCACTCTCCTTCACCCTCTCCAGAATCCACCCCCCTTCCCCCTACCGAAAACTTTTCTCTCCCCACAAGCTCTAGTCTACTCAAAAGCCCACCAACAGTGACCAATCATCACCTCGCCTTCAGAAACACAAAGATTCTCCCCCTTTCTACAACACCACGGGAAAACGGAAGCGAAGCATGTGATTGGCATCATCTGATCCAATATCTTGGCATACACCTAGGTATACTTGATGAATGATATGTATGACCTATGACAGAACAGTATCAAAACAACATGACATGATACAAAAGTGCAACCTGATGTGACTGAGACTTTTATATTGTCTACACGTGAACATATACTCTGTGCGCAAGGCAGAACATCTAGTCAAGAGGACTTTGAATCAACATCTTTCATTCAATTGTATTATACTAGCCTACCTCCATCATGTTGAATGCCATAGCGCGCGACTGTGACATTCAACATCACCTAAAAACACCGGTACAAAATCACACATACCAACAACTCCGCTGACTTCAACCAACAAACTCCACTTCACATCAATCCACTCAACTCCACTCCATCAAACCCAACAGAAAACGCACAAATCCTCATCCCCAGTTCCATTGTTTCTTCTCAAACCATTGAATCCATCCACACCTTCGGCCGTTGCGTACTCCCAATATTCCCGCACTTCTCTATGTTGAAATGCAATTCTAAATTGTTAGGTCGTCAAAGTACGACCATGAACTCGTTTGATAGTCCCATTAATTGCCCGATCAAATCTCGCAATCTAGCACGTGCCTCCCATACTAAACACCAAAATGCCAAACGAATCAACCGCCAAAATACGCCCGCTATAGACAGAGTAAAGCAAATAGCACAAGAAACACATAGGAAAAAACTAAAGTTGAGAGACAGACAACTTGCAAAGCAATGGTGCTAGTATGTACGATACCTTGATGATATAAGCCGATTTGTCTCTACTACGTTGAACGCTCGCCATCCTGGATAGTGTCTACCGGCGGGTCTTAAGTAGTTCGTTAGCTAGAGATCGTAATGAGAGGCTTAGTTCCCAATTACCATAATCAAGAGCACAATACTCCCAATCAACAAAAGAGCAGTTATAATAAGCACAACTCCTCGGTGCACCCAACCAAGCTTTTCATTCCGACATGCCATGCAAATTAATCCACCAGCAGCCAGAGCAAATCCTAATAAGGCACCCGTGAGTGCACCCAAGTCAACTTCCGTCCTTAATTTATGTCGACCTGTTGCAAGGAGAAGTGTGGATGCAGCTTCAGATAGTATTGAAAAGAAAAAGCAAGCAATCATTGTGAATAACAAAGTTTGTTCTTGGAATCGACTCAATCGCTGATCCGCCACGCTGGGAAAAGTTGCATAATGAGCAACATATCCATTCGGGAAGTCCGCCGAGGAGGCATACGCTTCGTCTTCGACATCGGTTATCGAACCATTGGCTGTTCCGCTTGGACTTTGTTGAAAGTATCCTCTATCTCGATTTCCCAATAGTGGCTCACGTTCGCGATTTTTTGTTGAGCCGGGAGGTATAAACCAACCCCTAACTTTTCCCATTCCTTGTTTTGTTCGTCGAATCGCACTTGCTACAACTTCTGCGCCAGGGAACGTCATTTCCGCGTTAGGATCTGTGTATATATAGTAAGGCTCGTCCTGATCAACATCACTCCCGTTGTCGTATTCGTTCCAATATGTTTGTCGAGGCGGCGATCGCTGTAGTGTTTGCGATGGGGCACGGCCGAGACTGTCTCTCCTCGAACCCATACTAGGAGTAGACGGCCCGCTTGTCATTGGCGTAGAAGCTCGGATAAGCGTGATGAGATCGTTATATTGAGAATGTAAAGAACTAAAATCTTGCCTGGTGAAGCTTTTTGGATTGCCCAATACCTCAACTTCGAATCGTTCCTTGAGTGTTCGAGATCCGGTCCATTTCTAACGACATCAAATAAGTTTTTGCATTATTGATTTCACATGTAATCGTCCATACCGTATATTTCTTCAATAATTTGTAGAATGCGACACGCTGCGCTTCAACGAATCGATCCACTTTCGCAAGATCATCCCCGCAACTCTCAATCTGCAAGTTATACTTGGAAAACTTGTTCATCCTCTTCCTCGTCATCTGCCCATTGGAGCTTTCTGCACATCTTGCAAGTAGTCGCAGGACAATAGTCGATAGATATTCTGTTGTTCAGTTATTAGCATGTATTGGCTGGTAACAGTCTCAAATTGACCCTCTACATACGAAGTCTGCGACCAATCTCCTCACTCTTGCTCTTAACAAACAGTTCGACCCGATCGTGTTGGTTTGATAACTCTGTAAAGAATTCATTCTCGAATGCGACTAAAGAAGTATCGACATGACCCGGAATAGTGATCGACTTTCCAGAATCTCTTGTGGTATTGTGCTTTATCGAACTCTTCAATTCATCATAATCAAGGTTGTCTAATCGCAGAGCGAGAAAGCTGTGTGTCAGTACAGATCTGCGTCATGATATTTTCGCTATCACACCAATAAAACGAGAATGTTTCACACTCACATGGCGCCCATTGTGGCACAGAGTCCGACTGGAATTGTTGACCGTACTTCATTCCCACAATGTACTCGTCTTGGAAAGCTACTCAAGCAATTGTTTCCCTTTTATAAGGTAATGGATTCGAGGTGTTTAGGATTCCTTTGTTCCTGACCAACTTTCATGTGCGGGTAACAGCGGTCCTGGTGGAGAAAGTTGGTATTTAATACGCAATGATATCCGCAATTGCAAAAGAAAGGTACACAGTACAATTAATGTACAGGAGAGTGGATACGAGGATCCAGACCAAGCTGTGCAAAATCCGCTTGAAACCTGATGCGTCGGTTATCTTTAGGAAAAAAACCGAAACGAATGAAAAAAATCGAGAAATGATAAGCTTTATGAGGTTGACAGTGCCAAGGGTCCCGGGGAAAGCTGAATGCAGTAATTGAAGCAAGTAGCGGAGCAACGAGGTCGAGCAAGTCCTACTTCACAAGATATATATGGTGCAAGTTGTATGAAAGCAGGCGAGTGAGTGTAGTTGGAGCTGATAATTATTTCTTTCAATAACTTTGAGACATTGATCATTTAGAATGAGCTTAAGATACGGATCAGACGATATCTTGTAGTGTTAATAACTGCCACCAGTACGGATAGGGCAGTAAAGTTAGCAAAGATAGCAGCGACAAACTAGAGTTTGAGGGCAATGGGTGACTTTTATGGTGTAAAATACTGTAATACTGTAGAATACGAATCTTTTAGGAAGAATTGGATTGAGAATCGAAATTTTATATTTGTTGGAAATCATCAACCGGACATCCGCGGACTCTTATCTCCTGCTCAATCAGTCTCCTTTCTTGTCCTTTCGTTATCCTTTCGTTATCCTTTCCTTTCCTTCCCTTTCCTTACTTCTCTACAAGAGGGCGGATGTCTGATGGCTTCATATCAGCGATAGCATGCATATGCACATGGAAGGTCTACGGAGCATGTACTCTATGTACCCGCAGGGTTGGTTTCAATTCTGTTCCTTGATTGGTGCGCAGACATCCAACGAATCAAACTCCAAGATGCAGCTGTGATTATTATCTCCCCCTGTACACCCCCGATGCCCGTATCGTTATACATCCACCGTACAGCTGCACCGAAAGAAGGGTTCGATGATATCCAATGCCGTGTTACTTCCTAGGTAGATATGAATGGCGGTAATTGAAATGAACGTACTGCCGAAAAGAAATATTCCTTGCAAGTGAAGAAGAAAAATTTGTTTATGATTTGAATTTTTACACGGCCTTGTTATCAATGACCAATGAGCTTGTCAAGTTGACAGGAAGTATGTGTTGCGATTGCAATAGCCTGGCCGGCTGGTCTAGATGTTCAGTGGGAAAGTCAATCATAATACTAGAGGCATTTGATACATGGAATGTCAAGACAGACAATTGGTTTTAGATCCTGCACGCCTGCAATAGCATCACGATCAATAGTGCACAGCGAATATTACCTACCTGATAAGTACGGAGTAAATATTAGATGGATCATCGTTGGATCAATGTTGGACGCGAATGATTGGATACGAGATAAAAGTAACTTTAGTTTGAGAGTTACCGATTATCTCGGAATTTTCAGATCTCAGATCTATCCTACCGTTCGTTCCGATACCTAGGAATCAGAACCATCAACTCTTTCCCATCTCATCACAGAAACAGATCGTACAAAGTGTTATCAGATTTTACTACAGTAATTGGCTTCTCAGTACTTAACAAAACCCACCCAGCATTGAAACAAGGGAGCATGAATGACATTAGTTCAATGTTATTGGTAGACATTCATCCGTATCTATGCAATGCACTTGTTTTCAATTTAGCCAGTGGCCCCGAGTCATAAGCGAGCACGCTTTTTAGGAAGTACATATCTGGATTTGATGACATGTTGTTGGCTCATTTTCGGTATATTGAAGTGGATTTCTTACAACGGGAAACTTGTGGGAATGCTACATGCCATCTTCAGTACAAGTTCCGCGCCCCCGGTATCTCTAATTGTCTACTCTTTCTAGATTGACCCCCCCCCCCCCCCCCAAAAGACTCTGGCAATCTCTTCTCGTGGTCAATTACGAAATGTCGTTCGACTATCAAGATGCTATTTAACCGGCCGACCCCCTCATTTTCAGCAAATTCGATTGCCCCTCAATATGTTGTGATTTCACCTCGGGTCGTGAAACTAGAAAATCAAGATAAGATACTGAATTGGGTGATAATTGGAGACGACGACGTGACCTTCCTCCCTCTCACCCACAGGAGATTCGGCCACCCGTTCATAAGAAGAGGGGCGAATATGAAATCACAGAACATATCAAGTCATACGGTTGACAAATTCCCATGAGAAGCAACATCTAGATGTTGTTCTTGACGCATGAAACCCCCACACCTTTCAAGATTTTGAAATTTTCACATGAAATATATTCTTTTGGGCGACATGCATGTTCAATGTTTGAAGATTTCGTCTGAAATTCCGCCGTAAATGTTGTACAATGGGTCCGCCTAGAAGCAGTAATAGTGCACGCGAGTGGGTTTCAAACCCTTCAACGTCGTGCTATGCTATTGCACTAAAATGCTAAATATGTGCTACATGCCTTCATCAACACAGCCGTTGTGTTACGGTGGTACATAGTCAGCCATTTATTGAGCCGAACACTATGGAGTATCCGATTTCGCGTGCAACATCAGGCACGATAAATTGGGTAACGAAGTGCGGAAGGTGTTGATTAGAAGTAATACATGCAGGTTATTGTCCATTTTTCAGCTGATGGAACTGCTGAAAATGGGCCAGAAGTGCAGCAGAAACAAAGCAAAAATGCAAATTATGAAATGATAAATTACGGACCTCAAGGGAAGCTTCTGAGAAAGCATTGAGCCTTGTAAATCAACTTTGACATTGGAATATTCACCTCTATCAATCACTAGATCAAGAAATGTATGGATGAGGATGAGATTTTTGCTTCGGCAACATGAAGCTCAAAATATGTCGAGTAAGAAGGAAAGGCCTCCCGATATATCTAACGAGTTTCACGTGATTGTTATCGGCTTTGTGGAAAATACGCTAGTCTTATCGTAAAAAAAACTTCAAAAATGTCAAACAGTAAAAGACTGAGGGAGCCAACGATGGAGACAGCAGGCAGTATTACCTCCTCGACGACATCAACTTCTCACACCATGACTGCCTCTCCGCCCAGTAAAACCTCTGCCGCCAAAATTACTCAAAACGGCACAAATGGATCAAGCTCAATTGAGGGTTTAATAGCTGCGCTTGCCTCGACCAATCGTCATACTTTTATTGCGCCTTCATCAAAAATACTCACTACTAGTTCGGAATTTTCAAAGGAGACATTGGATAGATTTGCAGGGAAAATAGGAGATGAGCAAGCTACAAGATTGAAAGAGCAGAGAAAAAAGAGGAAGAGGGGCGATAGGGATGAGGCTGAGGAAGAAGTGTTGAAGATTAGAAAAATACATACCCAAGGATTTGAGGCTCAGCAAGTTTTCGAACAGGCTAAGAGAGTTGTCGATGCGCTAAAAGGAGAGGTGGCAAGAGGTCTCGAAGAGCTCGGGATTGGCGGAGATGAGAGTGAAGAAAGTGAAGACGCTGGAGAGGAGGGGTCTGATATGATGGAATTTGATGAGGACGGATTTGCAATTGGTTCAGATGGTGAAGGCGAGGAAGGCGATGAGGACGTCCAAGATATGGAAGAGGAATTTCACACGGATTCGGAGGACGAAAATGACGGCCAAGATGACGGGGAGGCTTTCGAAGGCTTCGGAGAGGAAGAAGACGAAGAAGACGAAGAAGCGGATGAGGAGGACGAAGCTGGAGTATTTGTCGAGGATCCAAATAAACTCAACGATGGTTTCTTCTCAATCGACGAATTCAATAAACAAACAGAATTTCTCGAAAGGCAGGATGCCTCAGCAGATCCTTATACCGGAGAAGCAAGTGACGAAGAGGATATTGACTGGGGTACCGACCCAATGTCTATGCAAATCAAGACAGACAAAGGATCCAAACGTGCGAAAGCTATGGATGTTTCAGACGGAGAGGATGATGAGGAAGAGGATGGACCAACATTTGGCAACATGGATTTGAATGCACCGGAAGGAGATAGTGACGACGACGATGATATGGATTTGGACGAAGCTGCTGATGTAGCCGATGACAACACAAATGACATTCTTTACAAAGATTTCTTCGAACCTCCACCAAGAAAAATAGGCAAAGGAGAACGACAAGCAAACTACCTTGAAAGACAAGCCAAAAAAGCAGCTAAAAAAGCACCCGAAGAAGATGAAGCCGCCATGGAACGAGCTATGGCTGACGTCCGACGCGATCTATTTGACGACGAAGACGACGCCAATTCAGAAGACGCCCTCTCAGATCTCGACCCCGCAGATCCCAAATCTCGTCGTTCAGCCCACGAACGTCGCCAAGCCAAAATCAGCGAAGAAATCCGTCGTCTCGAAGCCGCATCCGTCGCAAAACGTGACTGGACATTAGCAGGAGAAGCAAAAGCTCTCGATCGACCCATGAACTCCCTCTTGGAAGAAGATCTCGATTTCGAACGTACCGGCAAGCCTGTCCCCGTCATCACAGCCGAAGTAAGCGAAAGCATTGAAGAACTCATCAAGAGACGTATCCTCGCCCAAGAATTCGATGAAGTCATTCGTCGTCGTCCTGATTCGCTTACCCCTGCCAATACCCGTCGCGGCCTCTTCGAACTCGACGATTCGAAAAACCAACAAAGTCTCGCGGAAATCTACGAGGAGGAACATGTCAAAAACACAAACCCAGATACATACGTCAGCGCCACGGATGAAAAACTCCAGGCCCAAGAAAAAGAAGTTGAAAATCTCTGGAAAGATATCTGTGCTAAACTCGACGCCCTCAGTTCCTGGCACTATAAACCCAAACCCGCAGCACCGAGTCTTACCGTCGTGGGCGATGTCGCTACAATCAGTATGGAAGATGCTCAGCCTTCTACAGCTTCTGGCATCGCGGGAGCGGAATCGAGATTGGCGCCTCAGGAGATCTACAAGGCTGGACAGGTGGTCGAGGGCATGAAGAAAGATAACAAGGAGATTACACGGGGCGGCGCACCTGTTGCGCGAGAGGAGATGAGCAGAGAGGAGAAATTGAGGAGGAGGAGGAGGGAGAAGGAGAGGATTAAGAAGATGGGTGAGGGTGAGAAGGTGCTGAGTAAGAAGGCGAAGGAGAAGAAGGATGTGGTAGGTGAGTTGAAGAGGGGTGGTGTCAAGGTTATTGGAAAGAGAGGTGAGATGAGGGATGTAGAGGGGAAGAAAATTATGGCCAGTGAGGTTGTTACTGGTGGTGGTGGATTTAAGTTGTAGATTTAAATTAGCGGGTGTGTGACGCATACAGGAAGTGTGTTGGGGATGTAATATCGATAACTTTGTAGTTGAGTATCAGGCAAATTGCGATTGTCTCTGGAGAGACATCAAACGAGCATATTGTATCGCAAAAGTATTGCATGTGTCAAATATACAACTGAAATGATTTCGCTTATGAAAAAAAAAAACATATCTTCTCATTTACCTCTTCGCCGTTCCATTCCCCAGCTTCTCCATCTCTTCCAACTGCTTCCCCTCCAAACCCGCAGGTCTCTCAAGCTCCACATAACCTCCCATCTTCACATCACCTTTCACCTCACCCATAAATACAGCACTATCTTCAATCACCTCTCCCCCAATATTTCTTTCCCACCCCCTCGCTTCGACACTCAACGGTCTCCACCAAGCCTCTCCGTCTCCCTGTCCACCCCTAGCATGCCACCTCCCACCACACATTTCCCACAACCTACTTGCCGCTCTCTTGTACGCAAACCTCTCATCCTCTCCTGTGAAACTTTCCGTCCTCGCAAAATCCACTCCTCTCCTCCTCCCAATCTCATTTCCCGCTCCGGGAACCGATCCGAAATCCGCATCTTCATCGGGATCGTAGCCCGTCTTAACACTAGGAGTATCTGTATACGTAGAAATATTTGGTCGAAAGGGAGATGTTTGATCCTGGTAGATTTCGGCGAGGGTTTCGGGGTATACTGCATCTTGAGGATTTTCGGATTCGGAATCGGAATCCGAGGAAGGAGACAGCTTGGTTTCGGGGAAGAAAAGAGTATCTGGGCCAGTGGCGGCGCGAATTATGAGTTTACATCGGGCTTCGTAGAGGGCATCGAGGAGGGTGATAAGGCGTCTTGCTTCGTTCTTTTGGAGGAGGGTTAGAATTGGCACATCATCAATGATAAATGTGTGGAAAGTGGAGGCCATAGTTATATAGTCTGCGGGACCAAAAGCACCTCCACAGAGAGTGGAAAAGTCCCAGTAAGTTATACCGTTAAGATGGCGGGCGACGGGAACTGTACGACCGTAAACTAAGAGTGTGGTTGATTGCCATGGAATTGGATCTGAAGAGGACGGGAAAGCTGATTTTACCACTTTCTCCCAGGTATCATCACTATCTGAAGCGAGAAGATACTTTTTGGGAGTATTGGCTTTTAAGATCTTCTCGGAAGTACTATCATCATCTCTTTCATGAATGTTTTGCTCAGATCCAGGTCCAAGATTACCAAGTGAAAGTTTTTCAAGTCCTGTAAACCCTTCTATCATTTCCTCTCTCATTATCTCAGACATCTTCGCTGTTTCATCGTCCACATCCTCGATTTCTCTTCGTCTCCAATCCCTACCACCCTTTCCCATGTCCCAAATTTCGCATCTGGCTCTCAGAACTCCAACAAATCCCGAAAACTCATTCCCACTAGAAAACATGTCGAGTTTCTGTGGCTTAGCTAAGCCTAGCCAATTCTTCACGAGTCCTCCCCTACCAGGCACGGCATAATCCATGCCACTGGCCTTTTCGAGCTCTTCTGGCATACGATTTGAAGATGCAATGAGTACACCACCCAGTTGAAAGAATGGTATCAAAAGATTGCTCAATATTTTACTCGCAGCTCGGTCTGGTAACTGAAACTCGTCCAGAAAGAGTATAGGCGATTTTTCAATCATGTCCTTTGCTAGCCAAAGGAGAGAGTAGTCTTCAGAATCTAAATTTCCATGCTTGGAACGAGACTGTCTCAATTGTTCCAGACGTGAGAATGTTTCTAGCATGAACGTATTGAAATGCCATCTCCTTTTCTTGTTGTTCGGTAGACTATCGGCTAGCATATCCAATAACATCGACTTTCCAGTCCCAACTTCTCCATGAAGTAATATACCTTGGGGAGAATCCAAATTCATTGCTGCTTCATGACTCGTAAGAACTCTTGTCATAGCAAGTGTATCTTGCCGTTCTTTCCTCCTGAAAAGATGGGCAAATAGTGGATTGTTCCTCAAAGGATGACCAGGTACTGCTACCGTCCGACCGTCTTCATTATTTTGGCCATCATTGACGGCCTGACTGATTGCTTTGAGTCGAGCTGCATATTCCGATTGAGGTTTATAATCCTTCAACCGTAAATATAGTTTTTGCAAATGTAGAGCTATACGATGTTGAGCTGGGTCGGGGTCAATTACTTTAGTCGCCAACAGAGCACGATACAATATGAGAGGATTGGTAATGGTTAGCCCTGTGGATTGAGGGAGGTTTGTTGGTGGCATTTGGAACTTTCATGGTCGAGATGAAAGTAAATTGACGGATCTCCATGATAAATTGATGAGGGGTTGAAAATGCAAGCGTCATCGCCGGCATTAAATCGGACGTCACTTTCTTAGCCTTGCTTCTGTGGCTGAAGTGTGGCTTAGTATCTGTACCTGCACGTGTACGTGTACGTGTGCCTCAGCCTTGTGCCCTTGTAGCCTTGCATAGCTACAATTGTCATTTTCGCGTCCCTATTGCATTTTTCTGTTGAAAAGGATCTTTGGTCAATGAACAGTATATCGCTGAACGGGGAGAGCTCATTGACGTTGGAAATAGCAGCTGGTCCCTAAGGACTATCTGGCAGTATTAAAAGAGGAAATCCGAAAGATAGACAGTCATAATTGGACAAGCTCAAGATGCTAATGCCGCACAAAATCAGGTTCTCTCTCTGTGATGTCTGCAGGTGTCTGCAGTGGTTTGCTGACGACGTGCTTTTGTCTCACTGTCACTAGTCCATTGGGAAATAAATATATTTAAAGACATGCGCATAAATGGTGAAGGATACTGAATGCAATTGACCCAAATGATTGACAAGTATTTATTTGTTGAATCTGTTTTTCATCCAATTCTTTCCAGAAAACATCAGAACATAGCTGGAGCTTCTCACGCCTGGCTGGCACAAATAGCAAAAAGTTAAGCCTGAGCCTTGAGGTGTGGTCAGAGCTCAAGGATTAAAACGCGTGCTTCCAAGGTTTCCACCGGTCGCCTTTATTTTCTTTTGGTACCTGTAGCCGTATTCAATTGATTTTTGATTTTTGATCCATCCATATCCATGATTTATTTATTTTGGAGCACTTGGTTCTAAACTTTATAAGAAGCTTTTAAAACAAAACAAACACTAACGAGCCACGATCAATCACTTTCCACGAGTTATGCCAACAACATCATCGATCTTTCTTACACTATAATCTCAATCACTTAATTCTCATCGACAAATTCAACAAATGTTTTCGCCTACAGTCAACGCTGGCGCTCCTGCTCCAGTAAGGAGTAGTAGAAGACGGCCACGCCCTCATTCGAATGAGAATTCAATAGCACAGCCAAAAAGCAAGAGAGTTAGAAGCTCATACGATGATCAGACTTTTGCGCCAAATGGTACACCAGAAATGGAGGAAGCAAAAAACAACAAAGTAGCTACTTTGACAAGGCGCGAAAGTCCTAAGGAGGTACCAAGTCAAAGACGAGAAATTGTTGTACGAGGAAAGAAGCCGAAAGGAACGGATAGGAACGGAAAAGGAGATGGTAGTGTGGTTCTTGTGAGTTGTTCAATATCGCATTGCATTGCGACTTTTGAGGACTGATAACTTACATTTTCGGGCAGACCAAAAATGATACCTATACAGTTAGTAAACTGCCAGCGCTCCCAGATCAAATTCGCGCAGATATTGCAGGTAGTTATAACTCTTTCAGTGATCTGTAAGTTCTTCACTAAATCTATGCTATAGCTCGTCAGCACGGCGCAATATATTCAGATAGCGGTTATGCACTTGCTCTCACCCATTCCCATGCATTCGTCTGGCCATACGCTATCAACATCCCTTCCCCCGAAACATTTACATTCGCGTTACCTTATAGCCACAAACATATAACCGACCCTCTTCCTCTTGGTTCGCTAGTCTCGCCCTCTGCGTCATCCTCGGAGCCTGGTCTCGTCGTTGTTATACCTACTGGGAAAATCACATATTGGGAGTCCATTGCAAGCGCCGCTACGCTTGATCTTATCAAATTAAAAAGCAATGGAGTTGGATCAACTATACCAGGAATGCTTTCCGGAGAAACCGTTGTGCAACTTTTGAATGCGGAAACAGCCGGATTTGTTCTGGCATTCAGTACCGGGCGATTGGCCTATCTACGAGTCAGGGATGGACATGGAAGACCCGAAGTATCTGTTCAATTCTTGAGAGGGTCAAGCGGACCATTGGCAGGAGGTTTATTTGGGAGTCTTAGAAACGTGCTTTCTAGTACAGCATGGCGTGGAGACATTGCCGCCGTTCGCGCTGGACCACAGGAGCATGTAGGAGACAGAAATGTAGTTGTCGCAACAGGAAAGGGGAGAATACAACTGTGGAACCTCCAAAGAGATGGGCAGAATGCTCTTCACGGGGAGGCTGAAGGGCGGGAAGCAATTGTTCTGGAAATGAAAAAGGCGGAGCCTATCCTATTCGATCTCTCAATAGAAACCTTCGAAATTCTCGATTTCACCTTTATACCGCAAACACCAGAGAACCGCGACAACGAAGGAGATCGCTTACTTTTGCTAACATCCCTCTCCAATCGATACACTAGTCACTACACTCTTGTTGATGTTTTACTTAGGCGGGATCAATTGATTGTGGAAGATGTTCGACTACTCAAATCTTATACCACTCCGGTCAACAAAAATGCGATTTCAAAAGCTCGAATTTATCTACCAAATCCCGCGCTGGTTGCATATGTTGTCTTTGACCGTGCTGTCGTTGTTGTTTCAAGGGCGAAACAAGTTGAATCGCCCGACTCCCAGCTTCGCTCTGAAAATCATACACTTTCGCCATCGTTCGAAGATGTAGTAGACTTTAGGGAGGATACCAATGTTGAAATTGTCGGATCCGGTATGGAAGAACCCCAAAATCTTCCGCATGGAATTGAGGAAGCAAAATCGTTCAAATACAAAGCAAAGCACCCGGCTACCGTTCTTCTCGTTCGGGGTGGGGGTGTGATTCGTGTGGCAGCTACCGACATTGATAAACTCGCATCCAACAAAGGACAGCAGGTAACTGCGAAAAGCAAGCTGGAACAAGCAGTATTTTTTGGTACAATGGCGCAAAATCCTTTAAGCTTCGCAGGAAGATCAGAATTTCAGTTTCCCCCGGAAGAAGTTGGAGCTGCTGCTCTGGAATTGAGTGTAGAGATCGTGTCATCCAGGACACCTTTTATTCCCTCGGTGTCTGCGTCGCTCGAACAACATCTTAAGAGACGAGCAATAGCTCTCCATGATCTTGCTAAACATCTCAAAGCTACTGGCGTAGAAATTGATAGGCTCACAAGATGGAAATTACTTTGGGATGCAGAGAGAATGTCGGCTGCAACAATCATCTGGCAGCGGTATGACGCTCTTGTACGAGAATTGCCAGAAGACCAAAAGCGTGGGCTTCTCGCGGACCTTGTAGATCACATACATGAGAATCTTAAGACTGAGCCTGTTGCTGAAAGAGGCGAAGTCGATCGCGTTCGACATTTCTTTATTCATGATGTTTTTAGACTGGAATTGGCGGTACCATGGGCATTCCAGATGTTAAAGTACGCCTGGACGAATGGCCAAGTCCCTCCTGCTTCAGTGATGGAGACGCTCAGTCAATCTAATGATGTGATGATTAGCGCATTGGAGGGTGCATTTGACTTTCGAATGAATAATTTGAGGCTGTATGGATTACAATCGGAAACAATCTCACATGGGATATTAGAAGAAGGCTACGAGGGACTTCCGGAATTTTGGACCTCGACTTTCTACATTGCAGAAAATATTCGAAAGCAAACAGACCTTGTCTCTACGCTACTCGGAGATTTTTGGAATAAGCCTGTTGCAGAAGACAGCCCCAATCCTACAACCCTCGAGAAAATTCGACTAGAGCACCCTAACCTTATCGATGTTGCCATCCGATCCAATTTGGAAAGGATACGTTGGGTGTCGGCTCAAGACTCACCACAACTTCAAATGCAGGCAGAAGGACTCCAAGCCCTACAGTTCAATGCGCAAGATAAACAGTTACAGCGCCTTGCAGATACCTTCAGTCTGCCCGATGAAGCAATGAACTTGGCGGAAAAATACGAAATTCTCCAAACCTTGGCAACTGTGCTGATGTATGAAGTCGGTATTTGTGCCGATGGACTTCGCATTCCGGGCATTGACGAAGAAGACCATGAAACCCTTAAAAAGCGAGAACAAGACCTCCACGATCGGATGGACAAGTCTTTTGCAAACTTCGGCGCAAGTTGGGCTGCCGCTCTATATGAATACTACATTGGTACGGGAGAAATACAACAAATGCTCAATGATTATCAAAATCAGCGAGCATTCCTCACTGCTTTTCTACGTGACAAACCGGAGTATGCTAAGATCGGTTGGATTCATGAGATTACTCGAGAAAGGGATTATGATGAGGCCGCGAGAATGCTTCTTGAGCTTGGATTGGATCGAGAGCGTGATGTGTGGAGCAAAAAGGTCGAACTTAGTATCGGCAAGCTTTCACGCATGGCAGGTCGCAATTATAGTCAGGCCAACGGAATTCTAATTCCTGATGGAGGTGAATCGGAACTTGTCAGAGCAAATCAAGAGCTTGGATTGCTCAAGATTCAAGATCTGATTTACAAGTATATATACCCCACCATCAGCACAGCCATCGACGATAACGCGGAAGTCCAACTTGCTTTAGAAACTCATGGCAACAAAAGTTTGAAGCAACAATTTTCTTTCATGAACCTCCTTGAAAGTAGCATCACTCACCTTGTCAAGCATGAAACGATGGATGCATTCTGTTTGGTTGATTTACTTACTCTGATGGGTGATAATTTCAGAGCCATGGAACAAGATGACTTCAGCATGAGCAGATTTTATTGGGCACTTGAAGCCATCCGTTTGGGTGTCACAAATAAAGAAGAAAAATTGCTTATGCAGCGTGTTATCTGGAGACGATGTCTCTTAAGAGATGACTGGGCTGCGATGAATAATACAGAAGCTAAAGACGATCAATTTGTAGAAGATCAGTTAAAGACAACAGCTTTGTATTGGACACTCAAAGCCTGCTTCAAGAATCGTAAGTACCATCATTTGACGTCATATAGAGTTGCAGACTAATAGAATTTTCCACAGGTATCTTCGAAAAGGATCTCACTATTAAGTCATTAACTCCTGAAGAAGTCATCGGCGCATGTACAGAAGAGCTAGAACAACGCTGGTCTCGAATTGACGCTAGTATGCGCGAACGCATGATGCAAGACTATCAAATTGAAGATGATGCATTAACACAATATATCGACACTGCTCGAATAGATAAGTGGCATCAGCAAGCAGTAGAGCTTGCCAAACAAGATTTCAGAGACGAAGTTGGAGCGGAAACGTCAGCTGGATCAGTCATGGATAGAGAGGCTGCTAGGACTCTAGAAGAATTGGAGAGAAGTATAGCAGATAATGAAAAGGGAAAGGCAGAGGGAATGCTCTTGTCAAAACCAAGACACAGGGCGAAGATAGGATATGATGGGAGAGGGAGTGCGAGTGGGAGTAGGAGTGGAAGTGGACGACCGGGAAGCTTTAGAAGCTCACTCAAGTTGTATTGAGGAACAGAGGAGAAATGGGTGAATGATATATTGGCGTTATTTTTGTAAGATTCATTGACAAAGATGATGAAGATATTTATTTCACTAGGGTAGTGCAGTAGGGTTGATTTTAGCACTGGTTTCTTTTTCACTTGTGCGAAGTGGATTGATAGATTGATTGTGTGGAGTTTTATGGATGGGATGGGGAGGGAGGGGGTTTAATTCTTTTTGAGCAAAATTTAAAGTAAAATTGTATGGATGAAGGAAGAATTGGATGGATGGATGGATGGATGGATCAATAGACCAATGGAATAAATGGATAGCTTGACCTACTTATCTACATGTGTACGATAACAACGTGACGACCTGTGTAATCGATTGATGGATGGGAAGAATTGGAAAAATTGGAAATGAGTTGGATGTGGATTTAATATCTTGGGTTGTATCTGCGGAGTATGTATGGAGCATGTATCGTATCTATGGAGTATCTACAGTGTATATATGACGCTTCATCATCAATCATCACTCATTCATCATGAATCAAGCCATGACATCGCCACGCATGGCATCGGGAATCGGGAATCGGGAGTCGGGAATCGTATCCCCAAATATGTATGCAGTTACGAGGTCTGTACGGTACGGAAAATGGATGGATAGATGGATGGATAGATGGATGGTGAAGATAAATCGTGAAGCGAAGCATGGAAGATTAGAATGATGAATAAACGAAAGAATGGTTCACGGGTGTATGTATGTATGTATACTAGGTGATAAATAAAGAAATACAGGGCGAGATAACCTTGGAGAAACGATGTGATGGTAAGTTAGTTTGTTTATTTGGATTAGGGATGGTTGGTTAATTGGTAGGGTAGGGTAGGAGGGAAGTGGGGTTTTCAGGGGGTGAATGGATTTTTTGATTTTTGATCTTTGATTTTTAGATTTTTAAGGGGGGGTTTGGATTTTGGATTGTGGATTTAGAGGGTTAGAGGGTTAGAGGAGAGGAATTTGGAGTTTAGAATTTAGAGTAGAGGGGCGGAATTGGAATTGGAATTGGAATTGGAATTTGGGTGGTGGACTAACGGGATAGGGAGTGGTGTGGTTGGGTTGGGTGGATCGTTATGGATTGGGTGATGGGTTGGTGTGGTGTGGTGTGGAAAGGCGATTGGGAATTGGGAGAGGGAATTGGAAGAGTGTGAGGTGAGTGGTGATGGATGGGATGAATGGAAGAAATGGGATTCCGGGAGTTGCAGAGATTTTGAGAGATTTTGAGGAGGGAGTGGTGGGGTTTTGGGAGTATATAGGAGATGATGGATGGATTTAGGGAAGAGGAAGGGTTGGTGGGTGGAGGAGGGAGGAGAGAGAGGAGAACTGGTTTGGATGAGATGGGATGGGATAAGATGGGAATTTATCTATGGTTAGATTAGGAGAGAGGGATGGGGAGTTTGGAGATTAGAGATTAGAGATTGGGGTATAAAGTTTGATGTTTGGAGAAAATGGATAATTGAAATGGAGAGAATAGGAATAAGCATGGAGTAGATAGGTAGATAGTTAGGTAAATAGATAAATAGATTTTGATTGTAGGTTTGGGTATTAGTGAAGTGTATTACTGTTGTTTATTCCTTACTATATTAATGTATATTTATGTTTATATTGATATTTGATATTTGTTATTGAATATTCGAATCAGATACCAAGATATTGAAGCAAAAAGTAGATTACCTTTTATATATATATATATATTATGTAGATTTTTGATCTTGATTTTGATCTTGATTTGATCTTGATTTGATCTTGATTTGATCTTGATTTTGCTTGGTAGAGATATAGAGATATATAAGTTTCAGATGATGGAGATGGAGATGAGAGTGGAGGTGGAGAGATGGAGAAGGGAAGAAGCTCTATTTGGTTGGTATGTGGTAAATACATAGGTAGGTGTGTCATAAAGTAATGTGATGTAGGAGATTGGGCGTTGGTATTGGGGGTTAACGATTGAGGGTTGAGAATTGAGGATTGAAAATTGTAAACAGCGTAAGAATTCGAGGTCGAGATGGAGTCGAGATTTCTATTTGGACTCTGCAGCTTTTGCTTACTGTGATTGGCTTCTATGAATATGTACCTATTTACCTACGGAGGACTAGGTAAGAACGGAGGGAGCTAGATGCTCTAATAATAAGAAAGGTACCGGTATCCGGCTTGGGAGTTGGTGGCAAGGAATGATTCCACCAATGAATAAGAGAAAGAGAGAAAGAGAGGGTTGTTAGGGAATGGGATGGAGAGGATGGGATGGGATAGATTGGAATGCTCCGTAGAAGAGAGTGTTGGATTGATAAATTCTTTGGGGTGGGTTTGTAATGATGAAGGGATACTTATTGTACTTACATATACCTATGTAGAATTTTCATGTTGAATCCAAAGAATGAATGAAAATGAAGAGACAAAAAGAGAGTATTTGAAATTTCCTCTCCTCTCCTCTCCTCTCCTCTCCTCTACTTATCTTTCCCTTCCCTTCCTCTGCTTTGACTCTTTCCTACTCGCTCATTATTCATCACTCAATCACCCAATCTTAGCCTCACCGAAAAGAAGAAGAAAAAATACAAATATGCCCCTTTTGACATGAGCATGAGTCAAAGAACAGATCCGATGCGGAGACTAGGTGGTCATAATAAAATATGAAAAGAGTTGGATGGGATGAACAACGTATGGTAATTATATGTAGGTATCTAGGTATATACATAAATACTTTGTATATAATCAGAGCATTTTCTAGGCTGTGTATATATGTATGTATATGCAGCCTTGTTATGCTTGATATGTAAACATACGTACCTAGTAGGTACCGACCTATTTACACACCTACCGACATAACTTTGCCCCTTTTTATGGTTTGGAGATGGGTTGGTCGGTTGGTCGGGTAGGGTTGATAAGGTTGTGTACCTGGCTGGTGTGTATGACCTTTTGATTTTGGATTTTGGATTTTGGATTTTGGATTTTGGATCTCTTGACCTGCAGTCATGTTCCAACAGTATAGTTTCGCATCACATGTTAGAGATATTTTGAATTTGGGGTCTTCTTATTTTCGAGGTATAAGAACATCTTGCCTATTAGTTATAATGATATACAGAATATACACATATACTCGGAGTTTATCACTCATTTAGCAGCAACCTTTTGATGAAAGTTCCGGCTGACTTTTGTGCTTTGAATGTGGTATGGTATGGATGAAGTGTAGGTGCGTGCAGATGGAAGTATAATTAAGGATAAAAGATGGAGGTATGTGCTTGAGTGCTGCATGTATTAGGAGACGAATTGGATTGTGAGATCTTGTACGCGGTATAATGGAGGGAGAAGCTTTGAGCATGGGCATGTGTGCGGAAGTAAGTAAAGCTAGAATGCACCCAAAATACATTCGTGTATATGTGTGATATAAGGAGTATCGAGGTCATTCATCCATTCCTTTCTCTGATTTGAAATGAAACCCTGTCGGTTACTTTCGAGTGGATGAGTGGATGGGTGTTATGATGACTGGCTATTTTGCAATGAAATTATCCCTCGTAGGTAATAATCAAGGTTTTCCGGTGCTTGCATCCAGGTACTGAGTGTCTGTTCATTTGGTGTAGGGCGTGTATGGTTGGTGGTGTGGTTGGTTCTCATGTTGTTATTGAATTCGGAGGTGAGCGAGCGTTGGAGAGGGATGCTAGGTAGTTAGCCATGATATGATATAGCTAGGGATGGGTTAGATAGACAGGTATATCTGCTTTTTATTAATTAAGTGCTACTTTGTAGACTCCATATTCATAATCCTCCTATCGGTAGCTACGTACGTACCTAGGTCAGATCCAATTCTTGTTCAGTTGTGCCGACTGGACTTGATCAATTACCTGGTAGGCACACACATCGGTATAATAATCGTGTTATGATCAAGTAAGTCATCGACAACCTGGAATTCACTCACATTACGAGAGAGAATGAGAGGTGGTTGGTCTGAGGTACCTACTTTGACCATCTCAACCTCGTACCGCACTCACTTTTTCCTTCTTTTCTTCTTCTTCTCCTTCTTCGAGTCAACAATCCATCTACAAGTTTAAGTCGGGGTCGGGCCTTGCTCTTGTCTTTGCTTTCCTCAATCCAATCCAATCCTCCAATCTCAAGCGGCTGGATGACCATTTCCCTTAGTAGATCGACCAACACTGACATTAATTTATCAGAGAAATATAGATGAAATGAAGAGAAAAAGTAATCATTATAGCAATTGTATTCATTTTATTGGGAATTAACGAATGCCTAGGGAGGGAAATGGATAAATAGCATTGTATTATACCTAAGTAGTAAGCCTTTAACACGCTCTTTTTCGCTGCCCATTTCATTTTATGCCCATCTACCTACCTGGCCTAGGTACCTATTCTATTCTATCCTATCCTATCCCATCCCATCTATTCTCTATTCTATTGTGCAAAGTATCTGATTACCAGATACCTACTTTCCCTTTCCCCTTCCCTTTCCCCTTCCCTCCCTTACCTTTCTCTACCTGCCCTGCCGTTCCCTTGGCTGGCCTTACCTTCCCTTATCAATTTCGGTCTGTTCTTACATTTACGCTGTACGTCTACATGCAAATCGTACACCTACCGAACATTGCACATCTCCATCGTACGCAATCCCCCCATCACCAAAACACAATCAATTGAAGAGAGCATAAAACCCGACGACGACGACGACATCTGATCATTCATGTGAGTACCTGCCTATGCATTCAAAGAATTAATTACACACCCCCCTCTCTCGTCCAAAAATGTCCCTAAACTCCCTTCAGCCCAAGCCCCAAACTTTACCAACAACTTTTTGCAGTTAATCCACCCCATCCAACCCCCATCCACTCAATCCCCCATCCATCCACCCACCCACCGCCTTCGCCGCCTGCGACCAAAACCCAAACCACCCAAACCACCCAAAACCTTACTCACCATTCCCTTAACCTCTCACCACTCACCTCTCACCTCTCACAACCCAAAACCCCAAACCCTTCTTTCCTAATCTCATCCATTCACAATCCCTCCCAACCCAAACCACCACCCATCCTAAAAATAATCAAAGAGAAAATATCATCTTTTGGGGACAATATCATTGGGGATTGCATTGAATGTCCCCTTTTGTGGCAGTAGCAAAATACTCTTCTTCAACCTGGCTAATACGATAAACCCCATCCGCCTACAGTCATCGCGTTCATTTCCCACCCCCCCGAAAAAGCATCTCTCTCTCGACCTTAATTTGTTGATCTTCAATCCTACTTCCTGGTAAAAAGGCAACAATTCATTTAGCCTATCAATTTTACTTTGACTTTCAATTCCGATCATCGAATTCCAACGGCCTATTTCTACATCTTTCAATTTCTTGAGCTCAATCGAGAGCTCCTAATACAATCACGATGGCTTCATCATCGTCTAATGTCGTCGGCGTTCATTATCGCGTAGGGAAGAAAATCGGAGAGGGTTCTTTCGGTGTCATCTTTGAGGGAACAAATTTACTCAATAATCAACAAGTGGCTATCAAATTCGTACGTTCTTCCTCATCGTCGCCGCCATCGATTTGATTCTTTCATCTGCGAAGATGCATTGATCGACATAAAAGGGGGAAGGGTGCTTCAAATCGTTTGGGTTTACTGACAATATTATCATGAATAGGAGCCTCGAAAGAGCGACGCTCCACAATTGCGAGATGAATATCGAACTTATAAGATTCTTGTTGGCTGCCGTGAGTACATCAATTACGACGTTCTTGAGGTCGAGATACTAATCCATTGTAGCTGGTATTCCTAATGTTTATTACTTTGGTCAAGAAGGCCTTCACAACATCCTTGTTATCGATCTCCTTGGTCCATCGTTGGAAGATCTATTCGACCACTGCAATAGAAGATTCTCAACTAAGACTGTGGTTATGGTAGCAAAGCAAATGGTTCGTTCTCTTCTTCTAAACTGCAAAGGCTGAGTAACTTCGCATGTACTAATTCCAAAAACAGCTTTCGAGGGTACAAACCATTCACGAGAAGAACTTGATCTATCGAGACATCAAACCCGACAACTTCTTGATTGGCCGACCGAATACGAAAGCCGCAAATGTTATCCACGTTGTCGACTTTGGAATGGCCAAACAATACCGGGATCCTAAGACCAAGCAACACATTCCTTACCGCGAGCGAAAGTCACTGTCGGGTACTGCAAGATATATGAGTATCAACACGCATTTGGGAAGGGAACAATCGAGACGAGACGATCTAGAAGCTTTGGGTCATGTTTTCATGTATTTCTTACGAGGTGGTTTACCATGGCAAGGATTGAAGGCTGCTACCAACAAGCAAAAGTACGAGAAGATTGGTGAGAAGAAGCAAACGACCGCGATCAAGGATCTCTGTGATGGTTTCCCAGAGGAGTTCAACCAATACTTGAGCTATGTGAGGAACTTGGGCTTCGAGGATACACCAGACTACGATTACTTGCGGGATCTCTTCACTCAGGCTTTGAAGAACAGTGGTGAAGTTGAAGATGGAGAGTATGATTGGATGAAGTTGAACAATGGCAAGGGATGGGAAGCCATGAAGCAACATCCATCTCAACACATGCTACATCAACCAAATGCTGTCCCTGGGGCCTCGCAAAGAGAACTACATGGAACAACTCGAGGAGGGAATACAACACCAGGTCACCTCACTGCCGCCCGTTTAAACGCCGCACAACCCCCGCCACCATCTCCGATAAAACCAGGGATGGGCAAGTCTCGCGACCGGCAAAACGCCCCAGGTGCGTTAGCCCCGAAACGCAACAGCGGAGCGGCGGGGGGCCTTCAGGATGCATCTACACCAGCAGGCTCAACTCAAGCCCAATTCCAGAACAGCTCAAACAATCTACCTCAAAGAATGAGCGCAGCCCAACAATCACCACTGAACACCAACGGGAGAGGACCATCAGAACAGCCGCAACCAACGGCAATGCAAAAGATCATGAAAGCTCTGTGCTGCGGTTAGTATGAATCTGCATTTCTCAGCAAATCAAAAATTCTAACAGGCGACTAGGTTGAGCACTTGTCCATAATTCATTTTTCATTTCAAAGAACTTTTTACGCCTCGACTCTTTCACTTTCCATGCCGTCTTCATATTGAATGTCGGTTATAATGAACACCTCAATTTACAAATCGTTTCAAATAAGATCATGTACCGGAGTTGCATCAGTTTGACCGCCAAGTCGTTTCTTAAAAAGCCTCGTCTTTGCTTTTGTGGTTACATACACCTTTTCCACGACTTTGAACCTGGATTTGAAACACGAAACTACATCCATCATAAACAAAATACCTTCGGTTGGCATTTGGAATTTGGCATCTGGCATTTGGTACTTCTTCAGCGAAGCACTTCAAGACTAATAATTGTTTTTCTTACATTTTCCCTCTCCGTCTCACCCTCTTTCTCACTCTCCCATCCAAAATATTATTCTTTGGCATCACAATTTCCCACTTTTCTCGTCGAATCATATCATGGCTCTCCTACGTACCAAGAAACGCTGGTCTTTAATTCAATATCCCCAAGGAAAAAGAAGTTTGGAATGGGTAGTGGGGGACACTTTTTACGATGTATAGCTTTTTGACCCGTTCTCTTTTTTTTCATCTTACTTCTTTGGAGCGAGCGGAGTGTCACGTCTCTTTTTTTTTTTCCAGTGACACTGCAGCAATGGCGAATTGGGAGTGTGGTGTGTATTCGTTTTTTTTTTTCCTGCTTGTCTGTGTGTTGTGGTGAGAGGGTTGCTACAATAGATGCATATGGGGAAGTTGATGGGGTGGATTGAGAGATGTGATGGGAGGAGATTCCTTTTCTTGTATGTTCTGATGGATGGAATGGATGGGCTGCATGTCATATCACTCTTTTCATCTTACTTCAGTAGCAACGAATGAGAGAAAAATGTGTATGTGGAAAGAAAAGTAATGGGGTCTGTCTTTTTTTTCTTCTCTCTCTTTTTTTTCTGAATCATGCGAAATAAAAGGGGTGGATTCTCATATCAGCATCAGGCAAATCAATCAATCAATCAATCAATCAAATCAAATCACAATTAAAATAGAGAGATGGGTCAGCAAAGTAGACGGAGCAGAAACGATAGTTTAATGGTAGTTGACAATGGGATCTTGGATCTTTTGGTGTGTAGATTTTGTTGATATTGTTGATTTGTAGATGAAGGTGCGAATGTAATGTAATACTGTGTGTATGTGTGTGTGCGGTATGTTATATATGTGCTACAGAGGGTGAATAGGTAGGTAGGTAGGTAGATAGGTAGTAGGTAAGGCATTGTGTTGCATCGTCTTGAATCGTATCGTATCGTACTATATCATACACATCATTCATTCATTCATCCATTCATTCACTTGTTCGTCGGTGAGATTGTCTACCTCTTCCTACTCACCCACGTACTCTTTGGTTTTTAGGTCTGGTATGATGGGATGGGATGGGATGGGAGAGGTACAATAGATTGATTGATAGATAGGTATGTATGTATTATATATATATTATCTGGTATTGATATTGTTATTGTTATTGTTATTGGCGTTATTAGCTACCTGCCTAGGTACTAAGTACTAAGTAGTCACTTAGTTTCTCCTCGCTAGCTAGGTACTACCTAATCACTAGGTGCATGTAGTATGTATGTATGTATGTATGTATGTATGTATGTATGTATGTATGTATGTATGTATGTATGTATGTATGTATGTATGTATGTATGTATGTATGTATGTATGTATGTATGTATGTATGGATTATGTACTATGTACTATATATGATGTACTATGTAGGTAATATGTAGCTACTATGATTATGGTGTTATGAAGTAGAATTTGGGTATTCAGGAATCTAGGTGTTGGAGTTGGAGTTGTGAGGGGAGATGTCTTTTTTTCGGTTTGGGGGTTAGGGGTTTGGGGTTTGGGGTTCATAGTTTCACAGGAGGAGGAAAGCCAGAGGGGAGAATAGAGAAAGAAGAGAGGTGTCATATAATTCTTTGATTGTGTAGCAGTGCGTAGCAGTGCAGTGTATGGTATTGCAGCGCATTCTTTACCTCATCCCGTCTCATCTCATTTTGGGTCGAATCAACCAGCTACACTAACATACATAGGTACATAATGAGAGTAAATCGTAAGTCTCTTCTTCATTATTCCGTTCCATTCTCCTCCCTTGGTTCTTCCCTCTTCGTTTCTCGCTCTTTCTCTCTCATTCTCCCTCTATCCTTCCCCCGAATGACAATTGCCGAATTGAAACATAACCACAGAAAAAGGACATCTAAGTCAATTTCTGCTTGATGAAGAAGGATCGCAGATGCGAGAGTTGCCATGCGCAAGTAATTCCCAAGACGACGAGTTGGATTAGTGTCCAGCGGACGACGCGCGCGTTGGTGGATTCGGATTGGTCGCGGAATTCGGCTTCGCGTTCCTAAGGGGGGTGGGTTGGTTTGGGTTTAAGGATTTGAGAATTGGGGGTTTGAAGTTGGAATTTGGGAAGGAGAAGGGGAGGTTTGGGGTACATAAAAATGAGGAAGAGCATAGTAGATGAATGTATAAAGAGCAAATAAACATCAGCGCTTACCCGTTGGAAAACCTGTTCCCTTCTAATATCCTGCAATCTGCCATTCAAATCCTTGACCTTTTGCACAATATCGTTGATTTTTCCCTTATCGTCACTTTCAATCTGGCTCGTCTCTCCAATTGCCATATCGAGAGTCAATTTAATACCGCCATTTGAATGTAATGCGCTGAGCCAATTGCTAGAACCGGAGGTGGAGGAGGGAGTAAAGCAGATTTTGTGGTCGCCAGAATCGGCGGCTGTGAAGGTGAAACGACCAGAAGATGAACCGGTTTGGAAAACTACTCGGTGGTCGTTGTCGAAGACTTCCTAAAGGGGGAGAGGTTAGTAGGTTGTTGGCATGCTTAGATATGACGGGTAGAAGTAGAGTGTAGATGGGACTTGAGGGGATTGGGCAAAGGGAGGAGAGGAGTATATACATACATCTACAGAAATAAAAATGTTTAATCCATCATGTTTACTCCATTGTCTTGTATTTTCATCGTATTCCTCAGCGGTATAATGGCCTACTACCAATGTGTCTTTGGGTAATTCCTCGAAGAAACATTTGGGTGCTGAGCCGTCGATATAAAAGTAGAGGGATTGAACTGGGGCAAGGAGGACGGAGAGAGCGGCCCCAATGAGGGGGAGAGATGTGCGCATTTTCGATTACCGGGAATTATATGCGTATTGTGAGGGTTGAAGTAGTGAGCTTGCGAGGATGATTTGATTGAGCTTGTTCAAGGCTTATATTCAGATGGATTGATAGAACACGTTCGCGACTTCTTGGACAGGGATATGTGGATTCACGTGCTGATAAGTTAGCGGTTGATAGCGGTTTGATGGTTGGGTTTTTGGGATATTTCGCGATCGCAATATTTCGTAGAAACATTGAACTATCTTTCAACAATCAATTCATCTTTTTCCCCTCTAATAATTCATCAACAGACACGTGTCTGTTGTATCTTCTTAAAGTGTCATTTTATTTTACGATACGATTCCAGAGAAATGATAAGATAGAAATTCCACTCACGCACCACAAAACTACGTAATTAATTCAAAATGACATCCCACGATGTTCGCGATATGCTGGATCTCCCCTCTAGCTCCTCGGCACCTCGACCGAAAAAAGTAAAAACTGTTGTCCAGAAACCGAAATTGGGGGGTCTGGCAAGAGAAGTTCAAAATCTGGGAGGAGATAATCCTATTGCGATTGTACCAGAGGAAGCGGTCTTCAAAAAGAAGAGATTTGGAAGTCGAAAACCGGCGACGAAATGGGAAGCGAGGAGTTTTAGGAATAGTGCGAGGAATGGGGATGGCCTGGTGCTGAAGCATTGGAGGAAGGTTGAGGGGAGGGAGAAGGAAAAGCAGAGGGAGAAAGATGCCGAGGGGGATACGGAAATGGGGGAGGATGGGGAGAAGGGAAAGGAAAGAGAAGAGGAGATAATTGAGGACTCGACCTTTGCAAAGTACAATGTGAAAGTGCAGGTACCGAATTATACCGATGAACAATACAAGGAAATTCTGGAGAGTGAGAATTGGTCGAGAGAAGAAACGGATTATTTGATGAGAACGGTTCAGGAATATGATTTACGATGGCCGGTTATATGGGATCGATACGAATATATACCTCAAGACATTCCGGAAGACATCATGGAAGGAGCGATAGCTAGACGAGACAGGACTATGGAAGATTTGAAAGTAAGATATTATACGATAGGTGCAGCTATGATGGCATTAAATAAACCTTTACATCAAATGAATACTGCGGAATTCGATTTACATCAAAAGATGTTGAATTTCGACCCTGTACAAGAGACAAGGAGGAAAGATTTCCTGGAAGGCGTTTTCACACGTACAAAGGAAGAAGCTCGAGAAGAAGAAAGTCTTATGGTGGAACTCAAACGTATTCTGGCTCGCTCGGAAAAATTCATGGAGGAACGAAGAGAACTTTACGCCAGACTCGATGCTCCTGCAAGTAGTTCTAATATTAGTGCTTTCATCACTAGTCAAGGTCTACATCAACTCTGTCAACAACTTCTCACCCAGGACAAAAGTAAGAAAAGAAAACCTATTCAAGAAGGTCAAACTCCTGGTGGTGCTACTCCTGTCACTGGTAATACGCCCGGTGGATATGATGCAAGACGAGATTCCAATGTTCGAGAATCCATCTCAGCACCATCAGGTAACGCTGGTAATGCTTCAGCAGTGGGTAATAAGAAAGGAAGCATATCGTCTATTCAAACACCATCAGATCGCCGCAGACTCACAGAAGAAGAAGAAAAGGTTTACGGTGTTTCGCATCATGATCGTTTACAAGGTGGTCCATATTTCCGTGGTGAAAAACTTATTAGACCGCTTACATCGAAGAGTGCAATTCAACAAGGTCGTATCAAAAATATGTTGGTTGAATTGGGCATTCCTGAGAAACCAATTATGGGCACGGCAGATGTCGCCCATGGTTATGATGAGTTATTCAAGAGTATTGGGATTCTGTTGGATAGTAAGAAGGTGGCTGAGAAGTTACAAACTGAAATCGATGTGCTGAAGGCACAGTTAGAGGAAAAGAAGAGGAGGAGAAGAATGAGTGGGTTATCGGCTGCTGGAGGACTGGATGGTACCAGGGATGAGAAGGAGGAAACGAAGAATAAAAATGATGGGAATGGGGAAGGAGAGGGTGAAGAACCGGGAGTGGCAGCTGTAGTACAAAGTACAGAGAATGGAGAGAATGAGGCGGGAAATGAACAAGAAGGCGGTGATGGCGCGCAGGGTAATGGTGATAACAATGGTACTGAGAACGCTGATGCAAATTCGGCGGCTGCGCCTAAAAGAAGCGCGAGCGTGATGAGTACGGGGACTGATAAGAGTTCGAAGAGGCAGAAGAAATAAGATGTAGTTGTAGAGAGGGTATGAAAAACTTTACAGGCGTTAGGTGGCTACTCTGATGGAAGAGGAGAGCAGAGGAAGAGAAAGGAAGACGCTTCGCTTTTCACTTGTATAGATTAGTGTGATAGTATTTTTTTACCAGAAAATCATAAATGCTATGATTTACTCAAGTGCATTGCTATGTCTTGTAAGTTGAGTTGAGGTGAGGTAGAGTGAGATATGAAGTTTCAAGTCTGAACTGTGTATTCAAGATTACAATCTATCATTCTGTTCGTTTCTTTCCTATACTTTTCTCTTGTTTTCATTCCTCTCATTTTTGAAAGGCATACATAATACCTCATTTTGAAGAGCTTGGCCATACAATACAAAACCCCTGAGGAAGTATCGGTACAAACGTAAGGTGGCTTTACTATCATTTTATAGTATTATCTATCTCATATATCTCTGCCTATCCTATACCACATAACATGAAACTAAAGTCATTCCTCACAACATGACTGGAGTGTTTAGTTGCTCAATTTCATAGTTGCACCGTGGCCCAGTTGCGAAGTCACTGAGTGAAACGAGAGAGAGTATGAATGATAGGTTATGCATTACGCGTAGGAGTTTAATACTCAAAGGAGTGAAGAAATAAGGTGGTGCTGATATAAGGGTGTGATGACTATCTAAGTAGATCAAGTTTTTGTGTGATTGTTTTTATGGTTTGGGGAATAGATGTGTTGTGCTGTGCTATGTCTTGCTGCTTATTGGGGCTGGGGATAGGCATGGGAGTTGAGGATTGAGTTGAAATTGCTTGTGTTGGTGTTGGGGATTGGATTGGGAGTTGAAATGGTTAGCGGAAGTTTGTTGTTTGATGTGATGGGTTGGTGAGTGGAATAGTTGATCAAGGATGGAGGATTGCGAATAGGGAGGAGAGGAGCTTGATGGTGTATGGTAGAGATTTTGAGGCGCGATTTGAAGGATGGAGATGAGGGAGTTTGGGGTTGAGGATGAGGATGAGGAAGTCGATTTTCAGATTGTGATTGGAGCACTTATGGTGTATTTGCTGGAATGGAAAATCAGGTGAAGAAGTTCGAGGAGTTTGTGATTGGAGTTGGGGAAGATGTGTTGAAGATTTTGGATGGCATACTTCCTGGGCAGAGGGTCGAACTTAGTGTAAAAGAGAAGTAAGGAGATCATGCACTGCGTCCGCTATCATCGCGATGGAATTGAAAGAACCAGAATCTGTATCGCCACATTCAGACTCTCTGAGATCATCACAGAAAAGAATTTTGATCTTGTCCTGTGTCTCCTGTTAGATTGGTTATTCACATGTTGTGGGCATTTTATGGCGAACGTCATATATCGAGATCGATCTAAACCTCAGTAAAGATAAACACATCTTCTTTTTCTGGCGTATTGAATATACCGCGAAATACAAAGTTAGGAATCTAGCTTCAAGTGCAGGATCAATCGGCGCTGCTCTCTGTAATTGGCCCCCCGTCAACTGTTCGAGCCGAAGCGAGATTGAAGTTGAAAGGAGGGATTGAGAGATTTTGAGTACGTGAAGAGTTGAGATACTAAGTCAAATGGCGAGGGAGAGGAAGGAGGGTGATAGATAAACTTTCCCAAGGAGTGATTAGTTGAGCTTAAAGTAGAGCAGCGAGGAATCTTAGAGAATGAAGAGGAGAGTAGGTGACAAGATGGTGGACAATTCATTCCCATGTCTAGAAATAATATAGCGCTTTCCTGCAACCTCAATGTCCGAGTCTAATCTCAATATTGGCAAATCGGCAATTTTAACAGTAAACTAGCATCATTGATTCAGTTGCAATGCACTTTAGCAATAAAGTCACTTTTTCTGGAACCTATTTCGATATTCTGTGACTCTAGGTTCAAAACTCAACGCCCAAATGACGTTCAAGGTTCAACCTCAGTCCTGATTTTATAACATTCGTCTATCAATTGATGGAGAATAAGTGTGCGGTGGAAAAGGAGGGAATCTGCCCGTGTATTGGGGAAAATTTGATACCTTGTCCGAATCCTACCTAGATTCCAGTATTAATAATTATTCGGACCAACAATGTATATACATGGAGGGCTCGGAATGTTGTTTGACCGAATGTCGTTTCAATCGACCAATCAAATGTCTACCCCAATCGGCCGAAGGACGGAACAAAGCAAGGCATAAATACATCATCGGTATCGTTATCAACCATTCTCTCGAAGCGACACCACATCACGAAACCCGATTTTTAAATCTTCAGATAAGACTTGTTTGGTCTGAAACACACATTCTTCATTGACGGGATCGAATTCAGACGTGGCTGTTGCGAAGGAAGGGACGATAACGTCATGCCATGCTGACACACTTATTTGCCACCACAACAAAGCAAACCACTGCCATCAAATTGACAAAGATTAAGCAAAAAATCACGTTGTAAAATTGCAGTTCTCCTCTTCACAAAATGTCTCTGCCACGAATTCTCCTAACCCTCATCGTGAAAACAATTCGTTTCCTCGCCAATACCTTCGCGCCCATCATCCTCCGCTACATTTATCGCACACCTCCCCACCCTGCGACCTACACTCTCCGTATCCACACTACACTTCTCCCCGCCTCTCCCGGAACCCTCACTCTCCATATATACCAACCCCACGGCCACCAAATCTCAAAAACTGAGCCCCTGCCATGTATACTTAATTTTCACGGCGGAGGTTTCGTGATTGGGAATCCGACAGATGATTCGCTTTGGTGTCATACTGTCTCAACATTACAAAATTGCATTGTGATATCTGCATCTTATCGATTGGCTCCCGAATATCCCTTTCCCACAGGACCTTATGATGCGTGTGATGCTCTTCTTTATGTATTTTCCCATGCTGAAGAATTGGGCATTGATGCCGAAAACATTGCATTGAGTGGATTTAGTGCGGGAGGAAGTTTATGTTTTGGTATTCCACTATTGTTGGAAGACTTGAAGGACAGAGGGGTGGTAAAGGATAGGAACTGGAATGTCAAGGGTATCATGGCATGGTATCCTGGCTTTGATAGTACGATATCTCGCTCTGAAAAGAAGATGAGGATGAAAGATCCAAATCTTTCATTGCCATCTTGGCTCACGAGTATTTTCGATCAGTCATACAAACCTGAGTATTTGAATATTGATCGCAGGCACAAATTACTTTCTGCGGGAATCCAAAGCAAAGAGGTGTTGGAGAAAGGGTTACCGAGGAAAATGAGAATTGTCACTTGTGAACATGATATGCTGTGTAGAGAAGCGGAGGATTTTGTAGAGAGATTGAAAGGTTGGGGTTGGGAAGTAGATTTGGAGTGTGTAATGGGTGTGAGGCATGGATGGGATAAGTTTCCGCGTGCGAAGCCTGACCCGAGGGAGTTTTATGGCAAGGCTGGGGAGTGGCTGAGGAGAGAAGTTTGGGGTGGGGATGAGGAGAGTGGTTCCTGAATGATTGTGGCGGTGGGGAAAGAAGACGATGAGGAGTGTTTCTAATGATATTATCTGACAAACCTCAAATATACATGTGTCTAAATCAGATATCAATCGTGAATACCAGAAGCTGTCTCGTGTGCAACTGGTTTTGTTTGGCCTCAGATGCTTGAGGGTCAGGTTCACCACTTAGCTGTGAATTCGATATGAGATACAGCGGTACCTAGAATCTGTCACATATTAAGTGAAGATCTTCATTCAGTGACTGCCTTAGCTACATATGGAAGCATGCTTGACTATTCTAGCTAATCACTACTCGTAGATTCTTCCAAACAAGGGACATAGCCAAACAATACCTAACATGACCTCTGTTATCACACTGTGCACTAGAGGCACATGTGAGGAGATTACATATTTGAAAGAATAGACTTTTTCTAAAAGAGAGTCTAGGCTCGAAACGAACGGGAGATTGAAGTGGTCGGAGTGTTGAGATAGTGACACCGCTGAGTTGAGTACAATGTGTGCTTTGGGGAGGGACTGGCGGAGATGAAGCGAAGTGTTTGGACAGGTTATAGGGAAGTGACAACATAGCGGGGGATATTCCATTGACACGGCGTCATCGACCGACGTAGCCGCAGCTTGCATAAACCTCACACGACACATGCATACTTGTGCACATGGAGTGAAGATCCTGCTTTCTCGAATCGATAGAATCCTTCTTTTGTCGATGACTGGCATTGATGAATCATATCTCAGTATTTCTACAAATCACCTCGCCTCACTTCTCTCAATCATATCTTACTTCCTTCCAGCTAAGCAGGCTCTACAGAAGCTAAATATGAGGCGGGAATTGAGTACCTTTTCAAAGGACTTCTTTAATTGAATCATAGGTATGTCAAGTTAAATACTAAGATCTGAGGAGACCAAACAGAAATTTGAGACTTCTTCATGTTAACAATCAGAACTATATATATTAATATGACAATAAAAAGAAATTCGAATTGTTGAAGTCCTTCTAAATGGTACTCAATTTCCGCCTCTCATTTCACTTACGTGGAGGCAGGATGGACGAGAGAAATGACGTCACGTGAGATGGCGCCTGGACGCTTTCGTCAGTGAGTCTTTAAATCCGACTAATTTGATACTTCATCCCTTCTGGTCCTTTTGGTACTTGAATGACCGCATTACACTTATAATGGATCTTGAAATTTCCAAAATTCATCACACATGCGGGATTGTACTCCACGGGAGAAATACTATTTTAAGATGATAAATAATGCCGCGATTGGCGATTGATGGAAAGAATAAGATTTGACGGAAAGTTTTCCGATGCGCACTCTCACCGGAAGAATGTAATGTAACATTGAAAGGATAGTATGATCAAGATGATCAGTATTGAGGCTCTCGTTATCAGCTGCTTTCATTAAATATTGTTTGGGGGCTTGTTATGCCTGGATTCTTTTTTTATCTCCAGCCACGTAATCGATGAGCTGATAAGGTCAACAGCCTCGACATCTTTTTCCAGGCTTTGGATTCTACTGGCATATAACCCGGTAGAATGATGGCAAGATGTCCACCACTTGAAGCAGAGAAGTCTCGGTCGAGTATATTTCTAGCGCACGACGGGAACTTGCTTCCATGCTGGCTGGATTTTGTTGGGTCTTAAAATGTTTTGCAGAGAAACCAAGCGGTAAAATCCGAACCTCTAACTCGAAAATCATTTTAGCCGGGTCGATGGCAGGCTACTCTCACACCGGGCTTCTGATTTCCATCTATTCAGGGGCGAGATATACCAGGGAACCGGATTAATGTTCAACACACTGTCATGCAAGTTAGCGCCACATCCTCAAGTTGACTAGTAATGTTTTTGGCATCCAGATGTTCACATGAATAATCGACCTTCTGCAAAGGGGTTTGTGGAACCCAAGAGGTAGTTAACTAGCACAACAACCGTGGTTATGCACTATCAGGCTGGATCTGCAGGGATCATACTTTATTGTCCAGCTGTCCGTCTGAGCTCGAATCCTACAAGCATCGTACCGCAAATTCAAAAAGCCTCTTGGAGATGTCGAGTATGGGAGATAGCAAATTCGATGGTACCCTTGAGTTTTTTTCTCTTTAGTTTCAACCTCTCCTCTCTATACAATTCAGGGTGCTTTCACAAATTACAATGCCCGCGTTGACGCATAAATCCTCCAATTATCAAGGTAAGCTAACGTTATCTCGCCTTATATCTCGAGAAAATGCTAACGAGAACATCAAAGTACGAGGTGCAAGAGAAAAATCCGAGCCAGGTTTAATTGCAGTGCAACCGCCGACAACTCCGATTGACCTTGGTGACGAAATATTGAAAGTCCTGAAAAGCAACACTATTGGATTATCCCCAGAAGGAACTTACCTTCCAGACGATGAATATGATAGACTATTAAGGAGAGACAGGATAAAAGCTGCCCTTGGTGGTGGCCGCGACGTTTCTCCCCTAGTCGAGTACATTGTTAGCTGCGCGAAAAAGACATTTGCGACATTGCTGCAGGTATTTTCCAATTTTGGAGATCGTCGGGATGCCATGGCCTCTCTAATGGAGAAAGGATTCAATGATACGTTCTTAGAATCCTACAAACTTGGCACGTCATACTTTCAACATAGATTGTGGAACGAGAGAACAATTGACGATTTTAAAAATAAACGGCTGTCATTTATCCTCCCCACGTTTGATATAGACGTCTTCATCTATGAATTCGATAAAAAGCAAATTCTTCCGTTCACGGTTTTTGACGAAGCAAATACTCCTTCAAGAAGTGGCCACTTCAGCGAAGTCGAATGTGTGAAAATGTTAGCTAGTAAGCAGAATAAAGTCGACGTTCTTGACAAGACGGTGAGAGTCGCTTTGAAGAAGCTGAAAAAAATTAGTGACCCTGGCTATAACATTCGAAAAGAATGGGAGCGTGAGGCAAGAGCTCATAAACAGCTAAACTATTTAAGTGAAAATATCATTCAAGCTTTTGCCGCCTACAGTCAAATTGCTACAAACAAACAGCTCGATGAGTACTATCTTGTACTTGAATGGGCAAATGGTGGAAGTCTCTTTGACTTCTGGGAGAAAAATCCTGAGCCACAAGTGGATTTTCCCGACGTTTGTAAGGTTCGGCGAAGGGTCGCAGAAGTGCTGAAACAGCTACATGGACTAGCGCAGGCTCTCGAAGCAATGCATTCTACTAGAGCTCGGTCCCCTGGAAATAGTAGAAAGAACTCTACGTCAAACTCGCCTAGACTCTCATCGCAGAAGACTGCAACATGGAAGGAGGACGCTCTTGATAACGGTGGAACATATGTGGATAGCTCTTCCTTGCCTACGATCAATATCGATTCTGAGGAAGATAGCGACGGCAGTAAAACAATACCAAGCATCTTGGTTTCTTCTGACCCTGCAAGTTTAAACGCAACCGAGAATTCCGACACGTTGAATTGGCGTCATGGCGATATCAAACCGGAGAATATATTACGTTTTACTACCGGCCAAAAAGATGATGAATTAGGGGTTTTAAAGCTCGCAGATCTGGGAAGAGCTCAGCAGCATCAATTTGTGACAAGCATGAGGCATACTAAGGAGAAGGAACTTTGGAGAACACGATGGTACGAACCACCAGACCTAGAGAAAAAGAATCATGAGGAGGCTCAAGGCAAAATTTCACGCCTATTCGATATTTGGTCTATGGGATGTGTAATTTTTGAAGCCGTACTGTGGTTGCTATATGGACACGAGTCTCATAATGTCTTCTTGCGCGCCAACGGATTCACCACAGGAGAGAAAGGTGCGACACCATATTGGCGAAAAAGAAGAGATGGAAGCTACGGATTGACAGAAGCAGTTACCGGGTGGATGGACCATATATTAGAGCACGACTTAGAACGCGATGGTGTCATCGGTGACCTGATAAGATTGACGAGAGATAGATTGCTCAAGATTAAACTGCCTCCAAACTCCGACCTCTACGCCAAAGGGTTTCGTACAAACGCAAAAGATCTAAAGCAACAGCTTAACAGTATTCTTGAACGCGCTGGAGGAGATGAGAATTATATATTCCGTGGGGGGATCGGACAAGCATGTCTCCACCCAATCTTACTAATTCAGCCACAAGCAAAACATCACAATTTACAAGCGGGTCGTTATTGTCGGCTGAAGATGCAAGGGGAGTAAATATTCCTATTCCTAAAGGACGGGGAACTGTGATAGCTCAACTGCGTGAGTATACGAGCAACATAGAAGACCAGTGGAAGACTACTCCTGAAGATCCTTCATTTGTTGAGTCGATGTTAAAGGACCGGAACTTCGGTTGCGACGAACCCGAATTGTGTACAGACTGCAATGATATCGACATCTCGTCACTGCACACGGAAACTTCTCACAATATGAATACATTGGAGACCAATTCAATAAAAGAAGAGTGCGATCTCTGCGAAGTAATCTATACGGCAGCCAAGGATCACGGCTTCAAGAGTCGTGATGGCATCCAGCAGATCTCGTTAGTACGATCAGGCGATAATTTCGTTCTGAAAGGAACCAACCAAAAGTTTCTTCGCCTATTTAGTAAGTATTGAGGTCTCGCCGTTTAGTGATTTTGTTTAACAAAAGTACCAGAAACAATGCAGTATACAACAACTCCTTTAGCTGCACCGACACTAGCTTCATTGAACAGTAATCGCGACCCCTCTCCTGCGGATCTTGACTCCTTCATGAAACTACCAAGGGCGTGGCTTGCAGAATGTAATGACAATCACAAAGACGTTTGTGCACCCAAGGATACTCATATCCTCCCAACAAGGCTCATCAGTGTCGCAAACCTGAAGAAACCAAAGATCGTGGCGACGGCAGATCTCTCTCAGAGTATTCTTTCTGAAGGTATCCGATACATTGCACTTTCTCATAAATGGGGTGGTATGCCTTATGAAGCCATCACAACGCAGAATAATCTCGAACAACGCCAGAAGAAAATCCCGATGGACGAGCTACCACTTAGCTTTAGGAACGCCATTGCAATTACGAGCGCACTGGGCTGTACCTACCTGTGGATCGATTCTCTGTGCATCATACAAGGCCCTGATGGTGATTTTGGTGAGGAGGCAGATAAGATGCAAACAACATTCAACGGTGCGTACTGCGTTTTGGCTGCTTGCAATGCCGAGAGTGCCAAGGTTGGCTTCTTAGAAAATCGAGAATCACGATCAAAATATGTCAAAATCGGTGATGTCTTTATCTCACCAATCACAACCGACTTTGAGCGGGATGTCCTTCACAGCCCCCTAGCCCGACGCGGATGGGTTTTGCAGGAACGCGCCTTGGCACGCAGAACTATTTACTTTACAGACAATCAGACCTATTGGGAGTGTGGCGAGGGGATTCGTTGCGAAACATTGGCAAAGCTCAAGAAGTAAGCTAGTCTGTTTATTAACAAAGTAGACTTGACTAATGCCTTCTCATTAGCGATAAGATAGCTTTCCTCGGTGACCCCAATTTTCCTGGCTACACAATCCGACCGTCAAGCACCGTCGGGGATCAAATCAAGCTCTTTATCGATTTGTTCGAGAGATATACCAGTCTAGAGTTTTCCCATCCGGAGGACAGACCTATCGCAATTGATGGACTGATGGAGCGACTAACCATCGCATTTAAGACGCGAAGCTTAGCAGGGCTTTTCAAAACATTCTGGGGCCGCTGCTTGCTCTGGCGACGGGCTGATCATACAGGACCGCTGAAGAAGATTCCACCTGGCACACATTCTCGGCGGACTCCACCGACTTGGTCATGGATGGCTTTTGATGGCGCAGTCTCGTTCATCGAACCTGGCGGCGGGCAGGTTTCTTGGAATGATGCCGGAGTGAAATTACCATTTGCTAATCTTACCGGCTATCAAACTTCATGGCTTCAAACAAGCTGCCAGAATGATAGTGTGGCTATCCAAGCCA
Organism: Botrytis fragariae; assembly: GCF_013461495.1. NCBI lineage: Eukaryota > Fungi > Ascomycota > Leotiomycetes > Helotiales > Sclerotiniaceae > Botrytis > Botrytis fragariae. The sequence continues at coordinate 218,247 of NW_023501001.1, forward strand.
AAGTATTTGACTTTAATATACCTGCAAACGCTAGCAGAAGTGAGGCATATATATACTACGATGACTCAACGATTAGTACAGCAAAATGCGTGATTGTTGGTACTGACAAATATCACGCCAATGATGCAAGTATGAAGAAACACTACGTCTTGATCGTCAAACCGCTCTCAGACATCCTCAGTACGGTATCTTATGAACGTTGTGGCGTCGGATACATACTAGGCAAGTATATTCGCTTAGGCGACCCTTCTGTTTATGTGTCAATCGAGTGACAGTTTATATATACCACAAGTTGAGCAGGACTAGAGGATATGTGAAGTTATTAGATTCGAATTTTGGTTTTTGGATATAGCGTTTTGCAGATCTCATTTAACTGTACACAGCGGCTAAATAATGTATGATGTGCCATCAAAATTTTCTTGCTATTCACATCTGGATAAATGATGCAGTGTTTGGAAATGTGATTAGATAGCAAATGATTGCAACAGACATAATCAAGCTCGCATCCAGCCTGGCCGACCGTGTTCTTCAAGTGGAGTTAGCTTATGTCAAAATAGGCTAGGTTAATGACAGGAGTTTCTGGCATCTTTTTCTCTGGATGTGTTGAGAGCACACGCTCCCGCCGCCGTTTCTCAAGTGTATCTCAATTTACACAATTTCGTTTGATCTTTGTCTTTATTATGTGTTTTACTGTCGGTGGGTCTGTATCACTAAATGTATATAAAATGAATCTTTATTACTCTATTACGTATGATCGAGATCAAGAGGGATTTGGCTTAGCGACCTAATATATTTGAATTTCGCAGTCGCCATCATGATTTAGTAAATGTACGTGTAGTCACAACGGAAGCATAAGTATAATAAATCCAGCTTTCAAACGGCTATAAGAAGAGTCCCGTTAATATGCAAGTGTATCTAGCAGGTACATCTCTAATTCCAAAGATGACTCAATACATCTCTTGAGAGTTCACGCTCATCTGTGACTACACAGCTGTTTAAGAAATCATGAATTGCCTGACTGGTAAGTAATCAAAGTGTGTAAATGAAATACAAAAAAATCTTATATCGTATCATGCACCCTCATTGATATGCCCCTGATGAAACGTATTATTGAGTTACAGCGACAAAAAAACACTATAATACAAATAAATACTCCTCCAAGCAACCAAGCAACCATCTATATCAACACCCCACTCTCCTGTATTAACAACCACAGCAAAATAACCTACCCCTATACAAATACCCAAACTCTAAAACTCATCGTACAGAAAGTCACCAAGCAAACTCCTCTACCCATACCCATCTATCCACCCATCCATCTCTTCCTAAGCTACTCGTCAATTTTTCGATAGACTGTCTCTAGAAAGACGAGGCAATAGCAGAAATATATTCTGCATGTTTTCTCTTACTTTTCTGTATCTCTATCTCTATCTTCTCTTTTTTTCCCCCGGATTTCTTTCCAAACGCTCTTCTATGTACGTTAGTTATACTTCTATAGCGATGGGTATTTAGCATGACTATTCCGTAATCCGTATCTCACAATCCATCTACTCAATCATCTACTCAATCACCTAATCAATCACCGTCTATCTATCCCTATATCTCAAAATGAAATAATCAAGCACATCAAACATCACAAACATCAACATAAATCTCCCCTACCACCTTCAACTCCCTCCCTTCCTACTTCCAACTTCCCAATACAAACATCCCGCCAACGAAATATTAACGCAAGTCAAAAGTCAAGACAGCAAAAGTCAAAAGATTTCAGACAAACAACGGGATAGAAAAAAAAATGGGTTCCGGAAGATAAGAGTCATGAATGCAACTAAGTAAATGAAGTAAGCATTTCATTTCATTACAATCTCGATTCCACCTATGAGTAGCTATAGCAAAAAGAACCGAGTTGATGAATACAACATACTTTTCCCATCCAATTCATCCATCCATCCCACCATGCATTCTCTAACTTCTCCCTTCCTTTCTTCCCCTCCTCATAATCATCCTACATGTATATCATAAAAATCTCCCAGCCATCTTCGATCCCTAAGCCACGCAAGCAATTAAACAAAAAAGCAAACAAGTAAACAAAAAAAAACAAGCTAAAAAATTCATCCTAGCCCGCTAGCCATTCCCTACGCCATAAGCTACCAGAGAAAGCAACTCTTTCCATTCCATTCCATTCCGTACACATCTCCATCCCGATCTAAGCCCAAACAGCAGTAGCATGAACTGAAAACACCAAGAAAAAGATTCCCTAGGTACAATTGAAAAGTATGAAATGAAAGATAAAATCAAATATTAAGGAGGTAATCCATTAGCTCATCCTTCGTAATGAGATGTTGCAGAATGACCATCAGCCTTCATGTGGCGGATAGAGACCGCGAATAACTCTTGCCGGATTTCCACAAACCACTGTATAAGGTGGAACATCTCTTGTGACAATCGAGCCCGCTCCCACTGTACTACCTTTCCCGATAGTTCTACCGGGTAAAATCGTTACACCACCACCAATCCAACAATCCTCTTGAATGATGATTTTTCTTCCCAAATTTGGTCCTCGGGATCCAAGTCTTCTCTTCGGATCAATGTGTAGCGTGGCGGTATAGAGATTAACATTTGGTCCAATATTGCAACGATCACCGATCTTAACCTCGCAAGTATCAAGAATTGTGCAGTTCTTTCCAATGGCGACATCTTGTCCAATGCTAATATTGTATCCATAATCGCAAGTAAATGGAGCTTCGACGACCACATTATCGCCGACTTTACCAACAGGAGTGGCAGGCGTAGCCTGGGTGGGAGAAATGACATGATCGCGTGGTTGAAGGATATCGCGGAATTGACGAGCTCGTTCTTCGGGTGATACACCATTATTAGGATTAGTGCTATTGTTGAAACGCCAGCAAGCTGTATTGCAACGTTCACGTTCAAGAACTAGTTCTTTATCGAATGGGAAGTAATGACGGCCAGCTAACATTTCTTCCTTTTGAGTTCTCTGTCGACTTGCAGGATGAGAAAGTGCTAGTTGTGCGGCAACTTGGGCGCTGCTATGGGGACTATCGGGGTGAATCTGATGATTGAGTAAATTTGGAAGAGCCGAACTGGGCTCACGAGCAGAATGCGGTGTTCCAGTATCCGGCTCCGTTCTTGGCTCTTGCCTGGAAAGATCATGGAGAGGTCCAACACGCGGATACTCACTCTTGTAACGATCTGGATGGGCACTATTTGCACTCACAGGAGTGGGTGTTTGTTGGATTCCATAACCTGATGAGGATATTCGATTATTCTCCGGGCTTGTGATGGAAGCACTAGGTAAGGTAGTTGCGCTTGCTTGATCATCTGCATCTGTGATAGCTCTGCTATGAGGATCTACACGTAAGCTTTGGCCGCGATATCCAGGTAATGGTTCCCTTCGAGTTGGAATTCCAGGTTGGTTTCCATATGGTGATGGCTGCGTGTATGAAGAAGGGCTCTCGTATTCGGTTTTAGATTGTAATGGAACTGGAGTTTGTTTCATTTCGACCTTTGGATAGGAACCTCGTTGCTGATATCCAGAACAGACAAACCCACCACGGAGACAATTGTTACCTATATCAGATGTCAGTAGAATTCGACGAAATATTGTCCGATTAATTTACATTCTGGCCTGGATTCATCGCACTTCTTCTTTCGTCTTCTGCATGTCATACAGCCTGTCTTGGTTCTATTACTAAAATTTCTTTTCCGTTTCTTGAGATCTGATTGTGCAGACAACTCCCGTCTCTCTTGGCTGTATGCAGATTGCGGATCAGCATATCGATTATCATCCCCAGAAAGTGTACGACGATCGTACTCATGTTGCTGCGCATCCAGATTTTGAGATGCTCTTTGTAATACCTCTCCAATATGCTCATCGGAAGCAACTTGGGGATGTTGAGGATAATGACGACTATGCCATAAGTCATTCGAAGGTGTATCCCGAGCTGAGTCAGTTGCTGACATAAATTGTCTGTACTGTGAATCTGCGCTGTACGTCTCTCTGGAATCTAAATGAGGTTGAGATTTTGCTCGAACACTTCCATCATCTCTGATCCCATCAGATTCGGTAGTCGCCGTGGTTGGTGTCGCTTTTGTTGAATTCGGTAGGGCATGGCTGTGGTATGAATTTGCGGATGATGAACCTTGATCCATTGAACCAGATCTTTTACGTTTGTGAGAATTCTCGTCGGAATAATGATTTGAATTCTGGCTAGTATTCATTTGGCGATCAGGTAAATGAGTACGTTCCCCATTTTTTGAAGAAGACCAGTCTTGATCCTGAGTTGTTGTGATGGTCAATTTCTCATGGCCTGGAGGTGAAATTCTAGGTTGTCCATTTGGCCTCTCATCAGAACCCCTCCTTGCAACGCCGTTCCCATTGACTCCGGTGCTAGTAACATTTCCATTTCCATTGGTCGTAGGTGAGGTTTCATTCTGATTTCTACCATTGACTGCTGTGAATCTAGCCGTCGGTGATTCCGCGTGTTTATCTGAACCTTCTGGAGTCGCCATCTCAACTATTTTTTGAGTGATTTCTATTCCTTCTTCACTGCCTGAGTTGACCACCAAAATATCTCGAGCTAAATTCACAAGCTCCTGAGTTTCAAGGGGACTATTTTCTATATTCATGGTGTTAGGCGCCATCCTTTAAGTTGATTTACCCTATTGCGACAATGAAGGTTTTAGAAACAAAAGAAAAAATCTCTCTTCGGCGGTTAAACGTACAGTATTTAAAATGTTTGGTAATGGGGATGATCCAATATGATGAGCTTTCTTGAATTAAATTCGGATGACGATCACGTTTCTTCTTAAAATAGCAGACGCGCGCTTTCCAATTCAAATGGTAAATCTCCCAAGGTCGATTGATCGAGTTACCCTTCCATTCATTGATTTCCTGCTTCTTTTTTTTGAATAAACTAAATTTAAACTCAAATGCAAGGTTTGGAATCGTTGAGCTACTCGTTGTCGATAACCACTCTTTCAGCAAGACCAAACTCGTGACCTTATCGACGTCGTTCCCCTTGGCCGAGCTGAGATCCGTTGAGAAATGTGGAGACCAGATGATGTGTAAAGACAAAACACCACGAAATCTTTGGATTGATGATGATTGAGATAGTTATTTTGAGAATCCTTGACCGTCTCGTCGAAATTAAATTATTTTTGGTGTGGTAGCCGGAATGTGATATGGATGGGAATCGGACGGTTTGGATTCGTGATATACTTTCAAGATTCGGAAAGGCCGATTAAATGATTACAATGGATTGCTGTTGACTGAAGGATGTATTGCCCTCCTGATAAGATTATCGCCCAAAGTCAAGTCGGGTCAAATTAGTAGTGAATCCAAACAATTGGTGTGCAAATGATTGAAGCAGGTAATGCTGTCTCTTTTTTCAGCCAAGGAAATGTAGAAAGAACTCGACTTCATTCACGTGTACTGTGAAGTGGTTTTTCTTTCTTGTCTCTCGATGAGATGTAATTTCCAATGAATGAGAGATTGGTCCAGCCGAATCGTATATGATTATAATGATGATGATGATGGTGATGGTGATGGTGATGATTGATTGATTGATTGCTGATTGCTGATTGCTGATTGATGTCTTTGCCTCATGGACGATGGATCGTGTTCCTTGAGCTTGATTGAGAATCGAGAGGTAACACCAAATGATTGTAGAGATGGTTGTTCGTCGGTAAAGGCGTAGTTTAAACTTCGCCTTCTGCCTTTTACAGTACAATATCGGGGATGATGAGACGATAGTTCGTATAGTATAGTATGTCCGTATGGTATGGTATGATTTGATTTGGATGTGTGTATGTATGTCGTCAATGAAAATCGTCAAGTTCCTTAAAATAGAAAAATTGAATCGGAAATAGATTTTTCGATATAAATGGCGGGATATTTTTATGGGAATAAATGTCAAAAAACGTTTCGTCTTTTCTCAAGTCCTTCTTTATTTTTTGGGATGAATCTCTTTGACCCAGTGGAATGGTAACGAAGGGACGCAAAGAATCAAAAAAGTTATGGCTGTTGGGGTAGTGGGAATATATTGAGCAGCGTCTGTTCTGTACTACAAATCGTCATGGGTTGATTAAAGTGGGCATTTTTAATTGTCTAGTGTCTCTTCTTTCTACCATGTTCCGCGTTTAGCTCGGTAAGATGTAAATCCTCGGCGGTTGGAGATTCAGCTTGGGTGCATGAGTGGTGAATGGTGGATGCGAATCGAATGAGAATGAGCAGGTGAATAATAAGTGGGAAAGAACTAAAAGAAAAGAAAAAGCAAAGGTGGAGGGGAGGGGAGGGGACAGAAAGTACGATTATATATGAAGTCGAGTATTTGAAGTGAAGTTCTTCACAGACATGAGATATGAGAGTCGTGAATCATGAGTTGTGAGCCGAGAGTACCTAGGTATATCTTGGAGATGATATATCAAGGCAATACTTGTCGATGTCACCTGAATTGCCGTGGAAGGAAGACACAGGAAACGTCTTTCTCCCTCTCTCTCCCTCTCTCTCGGACATTCAGCAGCTAACCTCAATTGCATCCAGATGATCTAAAAGTACCTACCTAGTATAGTGATAATGGCAAGTACCTACATTTCAATACTTCTAATCAGTACCATCAGAAATCGATTGAAGAACATACATACATTGATTTTGTTTATAAATACTTTTCTCGACCCAAAAGATGACCCAAATTGAGGTATGATTGATAAGGATATGAATCTTGTGAATTCGAGCTTCATTCGCCGTCGTTGAACACCAAACAATCTCTTTGTTGTCATCAATTCCATTAGATTGTTACTGTTTGGGCGCCAGGACTTTTTATTTCATGCGGGTTGATTGTTTGTGTTTATCGATTTGAGATATCGTTTTTTCATACTTCTTACCCACACTATCATACACTTATATTAATCCTCCAGATTACGAATAGTATTACATTCAAACATCCTACACAACCGACCCAATCTACACCGTAAGTTTGGAAAAGTTGCTCGTTGTGACTTGGAAAGTTGTCAAAGAGGTAGGGAGGCAGTGCTATTATCAATAATATCCAATAATCACATTAAATGAATGAGAGATGTTTCCGAATCCACCGACTTGGAAATTTGGATGTATTTAGCCTTCTTAACAAAATGATCCAAGGACTACTTAATATCCGCTGGCACGTCGATGCATTGTTGGGGTGATTCGGAAAGATGGAAAGTTCTTCCCCCCTTCCCCCCCCCCTCCAATTGATCCAATGACGATGTCGGGTTACCTAGTCCTCTTGCCCAAGACCAGGACAAAATGCTCAATATTGGAGATGGTAAGGCTCAACAAGCTCAATGATTGATTGAAAGATTATAAACGAAGAAAATGATGATACAAGAACTAGGACCATTTTGGGCCATTTGCTTTGTATCGGAGTGAGCTGAGCGGCTGCTCGCTTTTGCGCGACGATAAAACCCCTGTGCTGTACTTCCCATTGGCTGCGTCTCAATCAACCTACTTCGGCGTCTATCTCGATTAGGCAAGGTTCTATTAATTTCGATGATGCACAAACCCAGTTTGGCAACTGTTTAATGATATTACACAATGAATACACTCACTAGGTAAACTTCTAACACATTTCCTAATAAAGTACAATCTCGTGCGTGCAGTGTAGCTAACAAGTACCTCCTACCTACCTAGGTATGATATCCAAAATATATCATGTCGAACCTTGGAAACAACGTTCAACCCCATCAAATTCGTTCATTAATGTATATTCATCCAAGAACCCCCCAAGACTCAAAGAGCCCCAAGAGGAACAAATCATCGAGGCTGTGTCATGATACATTCGCGTCACGTTGCGTTTTCATCTGTAACGCAACGACGCAATATTTTTTTCTCTTTTTCATTGGCAATTCCGCTTCATCTGCTTCATCTGCTTCATATCCAAGTAATCTTTTAGCGCGTTCGCCAACATGAGACTTTCTCAAGCCTTAATCGTCGGCCGGCCAAAAAATCAGCCTGACAGGACTCACGGTACTCAATGATAGGATTTTACATTGACCCCCAAGAGAGACCCAAGGAAAACCAAAAGGACTCAAATCACATTTTCTTTCTCGACTTGCTTAGCTTGAATCATTCTGCCGCATCGTTCAAACCTTGTCACCAAAGTCACTAGAAATGACATTCATTCACCCAAGCCGGGAACGCGCATAAATCATCTTTTGGCGCACAGCACAATATAGACAAACGGGGGTGAGATGATCCGGATGGATTACACGAAAGAGACTAGACTAATATGTAGGTATGTGCCAATTCGTCGGCACGATTTGATGACTTGCTGACTTTCCCACTCTTACAAGATTATCGGGGCATATTTTCCCCTCTTTCCCCCCTGAACTTTGTCGCCCGTACATAGTCCCCAGTCCATCCGTCGACTGCGTCTGTATGAAACAAAGGTCCGAAGGGATCATTAACAAGGATGATCGTACAGGAATAAATTGTCAGGATCATCAAGGTCCGTCCGGCGTACCAGGATTAATTGAACTCGACTCTTTCTTCACACCTGCTAGTGAAAATTGTAGCCTTAAACCATTCGATAGAGGTCGACCCAAAGTGGGAATGTTCAGGAAAAGATACAACATGCGAAGGAATATAGATAGCTTCCAGGAATATCACGTTCCTTAGAATGTCACAACAATTTGGTAATTCTTCGGTGGCACAAGAGGCACAGAACTTTAAAAAGAGTCTGGAATCTACAATGAGATTGGGCCAAGTTCAAAACCAATTGAGTTGGTCAGGCAGAGTTGACCCGCTTGAAGCGTTAACATGGACATCATTTTAGGTTACGTTGCCGAGCGTGCGTCTATACGAAGTAACTTTCATTTGCTTGAAGCGCTGATTAGATCCTGGGTAAGAAGGTCTCAGAAACGGCCACACTAAAGTCGATCACAGATAGCGTGCATCAATATCATGTCGTACCTTGTTCCATGGCTTGATTTCTTCAACAAGAAGGTCGAGAAAGGTGGTCGCGGCAACTAAAATATACTTTTCAATGTCAGGTGTTCGACAAAAAGAATCTTAAGGTTACCTCTACTTCTGATTAAATGCTGGATCCATGGTTTTGTTTCCGACTCTGATCATGAATCAAGAAGAAATCACGGCTCGTACCAAGGAAATCAAGGAAAGCCTTATCACTGCCGGTAGATACCGGTCACATACTACTGTAACCTCTTCATTATTGCCTTTCCAACGTTGCTCGCTCAATCCGGAGTAAAATTTCGCCAAATTGAGAAAGGACACATCATTGTCAAATTATTGCTTCGTATTGACTAACGAATATTTACTTTCGCCCGCATGATTCCGGATATCACTATACACCAAACACAATCAAAAGAGTATTAGACGCGAACTCGACGAGATTATCAATTTGTGCGCCTTTCGATTTTGATGATACCCGATCGTAAAGTACATCAACTGGGGTTCACCGCTGTTATCCACCCGCGCGAAATTGAGCTGTTACATCAATTTGTGCCGCAGCAATAGCCAGCAGCAATCATCTCGCCGATCCGACCAGGTGCAAGCAAGATGTGGCGAGACAAGGTAAATAATCACACATTCGATCGTTACTCATCTGTTGATCGCTTCTATAATATCGGTGTATGATTAATTGTTGTCCGATGATATACGAAGGAGTGATTTCAAGGCGGCCAACGACGACGTGGCGGGGTTTGTACCTTCTACAAAATCCTTTTGCATATTTTGGTCCACATCTTACATCTTACTCTGTATAGAGCTAGGATGGCTGAAAGTTCTTAATCTTGGGAGGGCGTGTCCTCGTGATTCACCTAAATGCGCTTCCCCGGTTGCTGCAGGTGCATACATCCAAGGCTTCAAGCGACCGGTGCCGCATTGTTTTGTTGCAACCGGACGCACGTTACAATCCTTTAGCCGCCAAGGATGGATAGGAGATTTTATAATCGTACTACTAGACCAAATCGATTGCGTAAGCACCCTTATTTAAATCAGTACTAATATCTATTATACCTCCATGCATTCCAAACTTGATTATCATCTTTCATCCTTTGAATGGCCTCTATAGGCCGGCAATGAAGTTGGAAACAGGAAAGAGAAATGCCAGACATTGAATTCGAAAGTATCATTGGATACTCAGACCACATCTAGTAACATCAGAAAGCTGTGTCACAGGAGCACTTGGATGAGATGATCCACTTGCGTCTGCTAGACGGTGCTTGCCACTCTCTTTTGCCGTCCAGCGTATGTTTCATCGCTGTGAACAGTGGAGTCCTGAACCGAGGTAGTACCAACTCGATGTGGAAACACTCTTCCTATTGGACAAAGTTAGACGAATAAGATCATCCGCTTGGGGGGTTAATTGAGCCGACGGTGTGCAGTGTATCATTTGGCGCGGAGAATGCGTATCCTACTGAATAAGAGCCTGGATCCTTGGCTATACGACTTTCATTTTATCACAACGCATTCTTCTCGTCTCCTTTCTATCCGTCTGACCTGCCATTGATACATGTCCCATCATCCATGAATTGAAATACCAATTAATTGTATTTTATGGCCTTCAACTTTATTCGGTTGCCTAAATGCGCAAGATGGACGCGATGCGGGCGTTGTAGGCTTTTGCAAGCAAGCTGCAACAGGCCTGCATGTAAGAAATTAGTGTCCTGAAAACGACGGAACTTGCGAAGGCGCAAGGGCAGATGGGACAGGATAACAATATCAAAGCACGGGCGTCGAGGCAAGAATTATCACTTGATGGACTAATAAGCCTCATGATTCATGGTGCTGTGAAAATGTGAAAGTATACTCGAGTAAGCAAGCAAGCAAGCGTCCCGACCGCGGGATCCGGGATAATCTTCGTGATGAGATATTGGGAATGGGTTGGAAAGGGTACCTAGGTAGGTGTAGTACATGCGATGTGACTTTAAAGTTTACATTTTTAATTTGTTGTTAGAAAAGTATCATTTATTCAATCACCATTCAATCCATCATCATTCATCGAAAATCAAGCTTTTAAGAGGTTTCAAGTGAAATACTAGAAAAGTTTCTCTACGAATGATTTCATAAGTCAAAAATCAAATTATGTGTAATTTTAAGATTAGCGCTGAAAGGCCTGTCTAAGCGCCCATTTTTTCTTGTTCATGTTTTAGGAATGACTTCTAAGCGCTGGGGACATTTTATTATTTACTCTCAGCATATTGTTCGATTTGTATTGCACACGTTTGATACTTGCTGCAATAATTGCATTATTATATTTATGGCGCTGACTATGCTGATGAAAGAAAGATAAGGCTGTTGCATAGTTTGTACATCGGACTTCTTACCTTGTCGTCCAATCCTTCTTGTCACACATTTGCGTCCTTTCCCCTCGTTCCTTCGTTCCTTCCGGGGGAAAACATTTGGCCATCCTACTAATAAACATAATTTGGAGTTTGGGGTTGAGGGGTAGAGTGTGGAGGTATTGTGTATCGGTAGTGAAAGATGGCAGGTACTCTTTAAAACGAGCGTACTAAAATAGATACACAGGCACATACGCATATATATCTGTATACACATATATTCATGAAAATCTGCCAGGCCAGCGTCTCAGCATCTACACCATACCTTCTTGATGTTTAATTCTCCAATCATTCGTTCATGAATTTCATCACCGCCTTTCAAGTTCACGTATTCAATCATCCTCTCTTTACCTTTCCCCAGGTATTTACATTTACCTATTTGCCGCAATTATAAATAATATCATTGCATGAAGTTCACCGTATGAAGTATCTGAACCAGTTTTTCCGCCCTAAGCACTGAAAACAGTGGACCATCTATTTCTCACGTTTCTGCCGAGTATTTTTGGAAAGGGCTGGATCGTTCTACTTGCTCATTGCTTTTTTGGAAGTTTTGATATTTTCCAGATGCATGAGTCGAACGAGAGATTTAATTGGTTAGCGCTTCTTCTTTCTTTCAATAGACTTATCAGTTTAAGATATGCAAGCGTCTATTTCATGGTCATTCCACATGTCTTCCGCATTTTAGCTTCGTCTTCCATCACAAACCCTCAATAGATCTCTCGGAGATTAAGATTGAGAATTGGGATTAAACTTATCCTTACCCATGATGCATTGAGGATTATTGAAATTATTATATGCAACCGTCCCAAAGGACGAGATGGATCCTTCTCCATCCAAAAATAATCCATGTACATTCCAGGCCGAACACTGAAAAGGTCGAAAAAGGAAACGTACGGCGGTAGACCCATACCTCGTAGATCATCATAAACGAGAATGGGAATGCAACATCAGAATTAGCATTAAGGATTACGATCCTAGTTGGGCAAGTAGATATAAGTGCCGAGATCTGAGGTGTTATTTGCGGGCGCGAGTAGACAGGGGAGAGAGGGAAGGAGATTTTATGCAGGTGTGTGGTGTGGCTTCTATGTATTGACATTTGCATATATTGGATCTTCGCGTACGAAGTATTTATAAATACATGGGTGGTGATACATCTTATGCTAGCAATATATCTATGTCATATTTGCAGCACGCACACGCAAGTTACGAATCACAAACGCAAAGACCAAGATATCACATACTTTCTTCATGAGCTTCTAACCAACCTTGATTTACTCTATTCACTCCCATGGCCATTTACTCCGTATAGTCCGCGGAATAGAATGTCATTGAGCGGACAGTACGAGAAATGTACAATTGGGGCACTGGCTCAGGGATCACGGTGGAGTCAAGTGACGTGACAGGTGATGTTATGCAGGGATGGGAGAAAGATATAGAGAGAGTATATGTGGATGAGAGGCACAGTAGATGAGGCACAGTAGATGCCAAGTGCGAAGGTCGCGTGGATAAGAATAAGAATGAGGATAAGATGCGAGAGTGTGGCACAGGAGGGGTGGGAAATTGTGTTCTCGGGTACTTCGGTGGGTATACTTGGATGGGTAATGGGTAGATCATAACAGATTCGATCTCATTTCTATACTATTGAGAGACAAAGGTGTTATACGGTCTTGGTTGGATATCTACTAATTGCATGGAATGACGAGATGCTTGGATGACTGCGATACCGAGACGCTAAGAAGCAGACCATTACATGACATCCAGACGCGCATGGTATATCCTAAGTCCGAAACAAAATTCCGAGGCCAGGGCATTGGGAATAAGAAACGGAAATGGACCGCCCTTTTATCGCGGTGATGATGTATGGATACGACAGCAATGACAAAGGGCATAGGAAGTCTCAGATGGTAGATAAAAGTACACAAGTGTGCCGGTCCCAATGGGGAAAGACTTCATAATGAACAATTCCAGATGAGATAGTATGGTAAGTACTAAGCACTCTACCCATTCGATAACATTTCATGTTCCCTATCTATCAGTGTCTCGATGAGTCAGAATTCAGAGTTTCATCGACTTCCACTGCACCTTCCAAATTCCAAATTCCAACAAAATATCAAACAACCCACAAGTCATCTCAATCCGATCCCTAAAATCCAAACCCTCTCCCGACAGACCCGTTACTGACCCCTCGCACGTTCTCGGAACCGCCGATACCATCCATACCCTCGGAACAATATCAGCGTCAAGCAGACACAACGTGCGATATCCATTGACTGCATACGGGTGCCTTGCACCAACGCACCAGCGCGCCGGCCAGAAAACGTGGCAAATAGGGTAAGGAGCGTGTTGGTAATCGCCGTCTAAGTGTTGGTAATTTCTGATTCTTCCTATATCCAGTGTGCTTGCTTATGTATGACTTATTACTTACTGTACCCGTATATCCGAGAATGATTTGAGGAGAGGAGGTGGGAGAGCGAGATGTGCATATGCAGTAAATTTGTGTTTGGACGCCGTTATGTTATTGCGGGTTCTCACCGTTGTCGAATGAAGTGTCATATACATACTCTACTCCGTACATCCCTACCCCGCGCCAAGTTCTTCCGCAAGCGGCAGAGCCATAGTAACGGTACCGCAGCTTCGCAAGAGTTTCTCTCTTGGTTGTGTGTACGTTTGGAATCTGGATTGGGATTACTAATAAGCCAACTAACGTAACTGTTGATATATTAATAACATGCACATGCAAAAACCCGGTAAACTAAACGTTCTCAGTGTAGGGAATAATAAATTGCAAGGTTCTAATGGAATGCTGTATACGAGTCGGAGGGCGCTATCGAGATACCTCGGTAGCCTGTCATGTTTATAATTTAAATGAAAGGTATAAGATGTTAGATTGATTGATCGATCGACGAATCAAGGGTGAGGAACCGAGTTCTCGGGTCCCAACTGTTGGATATGGGAACATGGATGAGTCATGACGCAGCGTAGTTCGGTGAGCGCGAGGGGTATAGTCTCCGGGGTGAAACGTGGAGAGGGGAGATTTTGGTTTCGTTTTGCGCGGATATGTCGGGGAGGGGGGATTTGATGGGCGACTGAGAGTGGTTGCGTATGTATGTATGTATCGGCGGTTCCGAGTGAGAGATTGTTAATGTGAGGATGGATGGTGGTGGGAGGCTTAGCTTCTGGGTTGAGGCTTTCGTATGTTTTGTTTTAGAGGGTGGTTTGTTTGATGGTTGGAGTTGTGTTAGACTGTAGACTTGGGATCTTTGATTTCAAGGGACTCGGAGTTTGTCATTTTATTAGCTGGAATTTGGGCGGTTCGTTTTCAACAGGTGTAGCGCTTTCGAGAGGCGGAATGATATTTGCCTGGCCCATGTTGGGTTTCTCTTTATGTCCATAAGCTGATGGCTCTGTGTTGATATTCATTTACTTGAAAGAGATAGACTACTTTGATTATGACCGCGCGACAGTTATTTCGGGTATCTAGTCGTATTCACCATCTACACCATAGCTTTGAAACATGGGTACTATTGCTATTCTTTATGAACAAATGCATCTAACCTACGGACGATATTTCCATACTGAAACACACAGAAACTTACCAAATCGTAGATCTCTTCTGCCTTCTCGTCTACCCAATACATTCCTACTAAGATGCAATGCAATACCCAACACCCCAAGTTCGCAAGCTTTCCCTCTCTTTCTTTCATCCACCATTCCATCAAAATCAACGCTCTTGGCACATCTCTACTACATAACCCCTCATTCCAGCTCTCCGGCTCTGGATTTCTATTCTTCAATACTCATTACATTTCATCTGCACCCCCTTCAGAAATATTAGACGAGATATTCATGTCTAATGTCATTATGAGTACGAAATCAATAGAGATGTTCTAGAGCATAACTCGTAATCGTTGCCTAAAAATTCATATTGAAGCTTGGCAGCGCGTAGCAAAGTTTACATTGAACTTGGAAGGGTGATATCATGGTGGTGGGATTGGAATCTATTTCGGGAATTCAGGGGGGACCTTTTGGGTGAAATGGTAAAGATATCAGTTGATCAGGAGAGGAGAGTCTCGGTAGTTAGTTTCCCTCCTTTTGAGTTGTTTTCGTTTCGAGAACGCGGAATTATATCTAAGTTTGGCTCCTTGGAGATTCAAGGGATAGATACCGTTATATTGTTATAATTCTATTGTGATGCGATTTCTTTGATTGAAGCCAGTCTTTGCTGTCGTTTCCTATAATTCTATTATGATGTGATTTTCTTTGACTGATGTCAATTATCGCTGTCATTTTCGATATGAGTCTATGCTATCCTTAGCTTTGCATTATCATTGAGAAGATTTCCACATATTCCCTTTGTTTATCCCATTCCCCCAATATGCTAGGCATTTTTCGTTCTGAAGATAGACTAGCACCTTTTATTGTAGTTTGGACATTGTTCTCTCTAGCTTTGTCTGTTTGCATTACTTTATGCTTAGAGTATAAACTATAGCTTCAGGGGGGCCTTTATATGCTTGGAGCGAGAAATCTTACATTAAGAAGCTGACGAGAGTTTCATTCTTTTGTCAATGACTCACTGGCTCTTTCGTGTGCTTGGTATTGATGCATACTTAAATTCTCGAGATTCACCTCTAAGTAGCGAATCAGTATTTAGGTATGGGCATGAAAATTAGCGGTCAGACACTTATAGATATGTGATTAAAGTTAATAAGTAGATGAAAGGAAATCTTAAAAGGGCCACGAATCGGTGCTCCTTGAAAATATCAAGATTATTGGATCGTTGGATTGGTGTCTATCAGCTTTCAATGGCTATGTCATGTCAAGCCAATATCTCATCAATTTTGCAGGATATCATATCTTGTCCACTAATTGACTATTTTATCATCCGAATCATACTTTCCATCCGGTCCTGTCTCCCGAACAGTCAGCTTCACAATTTAGTCTACTCTTGTCATTCATTGCGGATTCATTTCATCCTCTCTTTTCATCTCTGACAATGTAGCTTCATAAATAGTGATATTCTATCTTCTCTGATCAACCATGTAATCGTATAGATACTTTAATCCTTTACCAGAACCAATTCCTCTTACTCCCGAATGTTTTTTCTCCAAAAAGAGGAAAAATTCAAATTGAAGGCTACTTAGCTCATAAATCCATTACCATTTGTATATTCAGACTTTACGGCCACTCTCCTCTGGAGATATAGGCTTGAATTACTTGAAAATAGACTAACTATTTGACCAGTCAAGCGGGGGCGATGATGGTAGGTGCGAGGTCATGAACAAGCGAGGCTTTTTACAGCCTGTACGGAAATGGCACAAGAGAATAGATCTATAAACATGATCCCTATATAAAGTATTGGAAAGAGATGCTCTACTTCAGGCCTTCAACACACACAAGTCCAAGAAACTGCATTTCACATAGCCTTCAATGCATCTGGATCTGAGCAGTTTTCTTTCACCTTGCATTGAATACCTCTGTCAACACAATAAGTGCGTACTATGACACTCCTAATCTTTTACATGCTAATAAATTTGTTTTGACAGTACAGTATACTGTCGTCTGATAGTACTCGTTTTCATGTAAGCCTTTCTTTTTGATTCATGTTGCTGTGATTTTTCACTCGTCTGATCTTCCATCACTATTATCACCCAATATTATTGATCTGAAATATCACCAAGTGCTACCATAGATTTATCTCATTGAGCACTGCTATAATACAATTCTTCTCCCTTTTCTTTTCCTTTGCTTCAGATGTAGGGAATCCAGCTCATAGCCTGTCAGTATAAATGTATCTAGCCGAAGGAAGCATTCCTTAAACTTTTGTGAGTAAATATAACTGTTCGGCGTTGGGTGATAAAGACGCCGAATCAAATGTTTGCAATCGCGCTCTCGAAATAGAAAGCGAGGTAAGAGAGGCGATCAATGGAGAGTCTGATGAGTGAATTTGGTATACTGGCTCGGTATATGATACGAATGCTGAGGTTTGATGTACTTGCCCCTCCAGGCCGTTAGAGCCGGAAAGTATAGAAACAGATCATTTAATTGATTGCGACTTATCAATCGTGCTCAGTTTTGCTTCCAGGAGTGGCCATCATCATTAGAAGTCGAAGTTCTGACATAAATAAGTCATTCCGGAAACTTGATGTGCCGCTTCCTAGAGTCGGAGAGAAGATGGAAAGATAATAACGTCGAACAGCCTTCAAAGGCTTGAAGTATATACTGCCTTTCCCTTGCTCTCTTATTGCCCGTTGAGACGACTGGTTTCGCCAATCTATCACCGAACTTCTGTCCAGACCGGAGAGTACTGGCAATAAGAATCTACCGTGAGCTCTTTATTCGATATTGTTAGAACCTTCAGAATTGTCTTCAACTTGTGTGAAACAAGGATGGGAAAAAGGACACCGGAACATAAAAAACTACGTGATGAAGCTCCCAACGCTGTTGCCGTACTAGCTATGGACGTGGATGAGAATTCATTTGCATAAACGAAGATTTTCAGTATTGTAAAATTACAGTGACCGAGCCAAGGCTTCTCGTATGGTTGTATAATGTTGTCATTATTATTAGTATGACAATTGGCAATGTTTCGTGACGTGTCAGTCCACTGGTCTTCATAATTGAAGAATTTATGTGCTCTCGGTGAAACTTAGAAGCTCGTCATATGCGCCCTGGAAAATGTTTTCTAATCAACAGGATGATGGTTCAAGTCAGTGCCGAGATAACCACCTATGTTATTGATCATTGGAGGATGTGTGCCATAATTTAAGCAGTATTAGGACGCGCCACCTTAATTTAAAGATAAACTGTAAAGACCCTCTCCTCGGTTTGTCGGATTCATTTGACAGCCCACTTGTCTCCGAAGGAGGCAGGACTAGAATGAAACTCGAGATTCGTCGTCGATGCAAGTACTGAACTCAGTTCCAGGCCCGGATGTGTTAGTCCATCACTTTCTGAATGTATGCATTTAAGATCCCGTGGGTGCAGTAACGAGTATCTCCGAGTCCGTCGCCGATTGAATAATAGCGGTCTCTGAGGGTGGGATCGTAGACTTAATGGTAGTCGTGTTCGAATTGGCTGCGACTTCACTGATTATATGTGAGCAATAGCCTCGACATTGTGGGATCTTCTAGAACAGAGATGTAGCTAGCTACCTTTGATTTTTGTGGTTTCCTTTTGATGCACTAACTCCGACTCCAATTCCAACGACCACGCACACTACCATGAGGAAAACGCTAACAACCATTACCACTGTCTTTCTAAGAACTCCAAAGATCCTTTTGCCTTCGATTTGAATAGGTCTAGATTTGTCGTAAACTTCTAGCCCTGCTCCATTATATGGGGCTTGGTTTCTAGTTGAATATGCCACCTTTTCACGCACGACTGATTAGTATTCAGTTCTTCAAACTCAAATCTTAACTACTCACTGCAGTAAATTGCGCTTCATCGGCTTCTAATGTTGTCCATGGTTGCGTCATTCTGAACGATCCTGTTACCCCGCAATGTTGAAGTTTGGAGCCGGAAAGTACTCAATCCTTGATGTCAAAAATCATATAATATAAATCAAGATACTATTGATCTAGGAACCATCGTGACGCGGATGAAGAACAACAAGCTGATTACATCTTAAAGATTGTGATAAGACAACTTTATGTGCCGCAGCCCCAAAATGCCAAGTCTCTTCTGGGGTAGTACTAAAGGATCTGATGCGTCTCGGCTAATTATCTGATTGGTGAAAACTGTGATATAATCTCTTAGGCGACCAATGAGGACAATTCCTTGGAGTAATGTAAGCCAAGATCCAAACATCCTTTTTTTGATGGAGACCCAATTGTATTTTCCAATCATCGATCTTCAACAGAAGGATTATGTGGTAAAAAGCAATACCAAGAAAAGAAACAAGACTTAGGATTGAACAATTATTGCCTGCCTGGTTCTGTCAGTCTACAAGTTAGCAATTAATCTTATCTTGTATTTGATCTAGATACCACGAAAGTTTCCCATGATATGTCGGATGATGTCTATAAGTAAAGTCGATGTCGCACGAGGTATCAACACCCCCTGTCAAAACTCACCAGGATTTCAAACTACAGGATTGTCTAATTTACCCCAGATTTAGGCTCGCTTTTCATCCCGCTCTCAATTTCAGCAATTCTTCCTTGCAATATTTCCAAAGCATTTCCTGACAACTTTGGGAGAAAAGTCCAATTGGTCGGCTTTGGTGTCGCCTTAGTCGTGTCTTGTTCACCTGTTGATTAAATAATCTATTGTGCCCTGAAGGAATATCGCACAGAAATCGAAAGTGTATGTACAATGAAACGGTGAAAATTCAATGATATATAAGATGAAATAGATTAGACCTAGGATATTATAGGATGAAAAGGAATGAAAAGTGCCACTTTCGGTTTATTCCAAAACAACCGATCCCAACGATATTCGTCATGCACTCATACCTCAGATTTTCATCTGATATTGATATGGAAGAAGTTTCTACGAGGAACCTTAGTCATAGTTGGAGGAGGAATTAACGATTTCTCTTCCGTGGGAGCACCGAAGCCAACGTCAAACGCTTTTATAAACAGGCCAAGAGGATTACCTGCTGATCTCGAGGAAAGACCAGATCGGCGACGCCTTTTGGTGAAGTTATCACTACTCAGTGATATGAATCTTTCTATTCACTTCTTGAAATCTTATTTTAGGCCAAGACTGCGCTTATTTGCCCCATAATCCACACGAAGATATTCGTCCAATTCACAGACCCCATGGATCTCTGCTTCTAGCTACTCTACTCAAGACATCCCTTACATATTCTAAGTTCTATATCCTATGAACAATTCTTGCAGAGAGGAGAGCAGTAGAGTGTCTAAGAGTTACAATAAGAAGGTTGGAGAAAAAAGAAGGATGGTACAGTACACAACAGTAGAGTATATCAAAGCAAAATTGGGCTCCGATGGGGATTATCAGATCAAAGCAATATTCCGCACCTTACCTCCCATTTCTGCGCGACTCCCATAGCAAATTGAGCATTGAAGCCGTGAGAACATAAATAATCGATTCATTCAAGTCTCAAGAGATGTCCACTACTTTCTGCTCCATATTGATCAACAAAGCAATACTTCAAAGCAAACGATATAACAACCAGGTTGAAGACAACGGCTGGAAAACTCGACAGCGAACAGAGAGCAACAAGATACTTGAGTTTGTAAATGAATATTTCATTTCAGTATCAAGCTTGCTTTAAACGCAATCGAATCATACCCTGCCAAAGCCAGATATCTTACAATAGATGGATAGAGGTGTCCATTTGATTAGAAAGAATATGTAGAAAAGCAGGCTTGAGTATTGATGTCAAGATATGTCACATTATATCATCTCAAATATAAGTTGCGGCGAGATAGGAGACGAGAGTTTGAAATAAGACAAGAGGTGGAACGAGAGATGGAACGAGAAATAGGAAATTTTGCGATTGAAGATGTCAGAAGATTTGAAAATAAAACTATATTCCCATGAGCGAATGACTCGTGAACGTCACCTAAAGCCACCTCACAGTCTTCCATTCCATGCCTATGTGATACACAGTGTACCAAGAATGCTCACAACTTGCTTCCTACAAAGATTGTCGGAATCACAGCATTTATAAGCCAAGATTCTGTATGCTAGGACATGACACGAGCCCAACCGAGGTTCGCGTTATCTTGAAAAGTTTGAGTATTCACTTGCAGGAGTGCTTGTTAATTCAATGGCTTGCTTTCTCTTGACTTCAGTGGGGATGATAGAGAGGAGAAGATGGGAAGCGTGAACAGCCTGATACTACCGCAGCCTCTGTATTCACAAGTTAGTCTTACTCCTTTATCATGTCCCTCTCCTCTCTTCCCACTATATCAAGTCCTAACATCATTCCCCTCACTTGGAGAGGCAGAGTTAGACGTACACTCACGTTTTGATGAATGTTCAAGGTCCCAATATGATGGTTTCCGCAAAATGGAGTGTCCTAGGTCAGTTCAATCGTCAATCTCTTAAATTAAATATGCTTTGGGATGTATGATACACTCGCCATCTCTTAAACCAGAGAACACCAAAATGTACCTCCGATGGATTTCGCAGCATAATTTGACTTTCTTCTGATAGGAAGAATAGGAAACTGGCAAGAAAGAAAAGTAGCAGTAGGAAAATGGAAGGAGATAGATCGACAACTAGTGATACGGAATGAAAATTTTACGGGATGATTTGAGAAAAGTATTGATTGCTATGGTTTTATGTTGAATGAGAGCTTAATCAGATAACAATTTATACCAGATAAAAGACAACAAAACTCCCTGTCATACTGATAACTTTCAGATGATAAATATCCAAGCACCACAACACTGCCAAGTACCATCACTATCGACGAAACTAAGTTCTGCACTTGCACAACCCTAAGTTGTCGACTACGGATTGTTAGATTATATGTCTGAGAATGTATGCTGAACTTGCTTCTCTAGAGATGTGCTGCGTCTAACTCACTGACTGTCTAGGTGTCTAAATAGGTATCTGTAGACACCATAGGTCCTAGTGTTGATGTTCGAAGTAGGGGAAAAAGGCGGGGAGGGGGTAAGAATTATCGATTTGTTAAGACAGATATATGAAGGGTTTATTCACTTGAATATTTACCGATATAGTATTATGATTTTATCATCTAGGTAATTTTCCCCTCCTAGACCGCAGGTTAGGCTATCCACCTCCGCCACCATGTCCCTCCCCTTCCCCTCTCAAACCAACACCGATTTCCAACTTCCCATCTATAAAAAAGCTCACTTCCTCCCCATCATGTTATCTTCATAGATATCACGAACCGCACATAAAAATCGAGCAGAGTGTTGCACTCATGTTCCAAGAAATGTGATCTCTCTCGCCGTATTAGCTGTGCAGTGTTCTTGTATAGACGATAGAAAAATGTAAGAAGTACTAATGACACGAGGAAGGCAACAATTGAAATCTAAAGGACGATGAAGTTGGACAAAGATACCACCAGAATGAAGTTAGCATACAAGTGACAACAAGACCATGATGGAAAGTGTCCTGACAACAAAAAATAAGCCTTCAATCCCGATTGCTGCTTCTAGAACTTGATTAACACCATCGTTATAATCATCAACAATTCAACTTCTGCCATCAATATCTTGCTGTGTTGCTTCTTTTTCTGGTGATTGAAAAGCTTCCAGGGTGTAATTTTCGCGTGTAGTATCAAGTTGATATAAATTCTACACCTTATGCAGCGTTTGATTCCTGGCGAGCTCGAGAGCTTATATACACGACAATCTTGATATTCGTGATATGGATTAACATTTCCGCTTCGCTTACTCAAGACAACAATATCTCGGAATTGATTCATTCGCTCGGGAGACTCTTTCCATTTCTGCTCTGACCCATCCACTACCAGTATTATATAATTCACCTTCAACCGTCTCGTTTCCCCCTCCCCTCCCGTTGCCCATTCTCATACTAATAGTCGACTCCAAATTCCACCTCCCCCTAAAATTTAAATAGACCCACGTTAAGATCCCTCACTGATCTATATCCATTTCTCACAGAAGCCACAAGATCGATACAATATTTCGATTTCAGATTCACACCCAAGAAACACGAACTACAGTCTATCTATCCGCAGTGCTTTTACCACTAGCACCATGCCGCGGAATTTAGCAGTGTGCTATTGTGGAAATACATCATAGGCAAGAAAGATTCTTTAGCATTGACATCTCCAATGATCACCATCCAAAAATACAAAAACAATAACAAAAACAAAAACACCGTAATCTAACACTAACAACGACAAGAAACCCCTCGAACAAATAAACCCCAAATACTAATACTAACACCCTTTCCACCTCCCACATTCCCACTTCTTACCTCCTCCCATCTCTAGATATCTATACCACAAGACACTCCTAATCGCCAACCTTTTCTTTCTTCTTTTTTTTTTTTAAAAAAAAGTTCATCATCAAGAACCCAAAAATCATCCTCTCCATTCATAAGATCCCCATCCATCTACACCTGAAATTCCACAACAACTATCGAGAATACACCCAGCCTTCGCAATCCATCGCGACCCATTCTTCTCTTTATCTCTCTTTCCTTTACCTCTCCTCCGCCGAGAGAAAGCAGAACACGGATTGTATAATCCCCCTCGATCTTCTCCTTCCCCAGCACATCCATCGAGCCACAGAAACCATCGAGATAATCCCCGCCCAGAGCTACAATCTCCCCAGAACTATTTGGTGATTCCTCCGAGTGACTTGCACGCGCTGATATCCTCAGCCAACAGACAATAGAGAGAGGAAAAACAGAAGGACAAAAAAACAAGAAAAGGAAAGGAAAGAGAATACAGGCTCTTCGGGGTATATTGGAAGATATGAAGACCCGTCCATTTTGATATTCCAATGGGTGATAGGTTCATATACACATTGTACCTTTCTAATTCCCACTCAAGAGATATGATATAATATAATATAATCTAATGTAATCTAACTCTCAAACACACCACCAAACACACCACCAACACCAACATCTCGCTCACATTTCAACCCAAAAAACACATACAAGTAAATCAACTCTATCCTCCAGACCTCCCACAACAATCCCAAAACTAAAGTTCGCTAACAAATCTTTTATTCCTATTCCCTCATACCAAGTAGATCGGCTGTCAAGCATCAATCTATCTATACAAAAATCATCGATTTGAGTTTTCAAATATGATAGATTGTACGTGAAATGAATAGTCGATATCTAATACATATCATCTACTACAACGGACGGAATTTTTGAAGTTGAGTTTGAGCGTGAATTTGAGTTTGTAGATGAGGATGAGAATGGAAATGAGGGATGAGGAGGGAGTTAGGATAGATGGGCGAGAGATGAGGGGAGATGAATGGTGAAATCAAATGATTGTATACCGGTAGTATTCGGGATATGATAGATTTTGGTAACACAAGCAATTCATATCCGATACCGGATAAATCTCATTTGTCAAGTGATAGCTATTCTACGTATGTTTTTACTACCGAAGAAACATGTTAAATCCAGCGTGGAAAATTGTGGTACATGGCAATAGAGGAAGAGTGTGACACAAGCATGAATCGGTGTTTCTAGAGGCGGAAAGAGAAGGAAAATGGAAGAGGCAATCCTCCTCTTACTTTCAGAGTATCAACCGACACCAACTACCCCGACTCAAGCCTGACAAGAAAATTTCTAGCTGTGAAGTAATCCCCATCCCAATCCCCATCCCCATTATCACACAGCGATCTACACTCATTCATTCTCAACACTCCCCAACCCGATTATCGGGAGCAATCCGACATCATACGCAAGAGCCAAGAGCGAGTATTACAAACTAAACAGTGGCAATCGCGATATGCAAGAACGACTACGACCTCAATTTTAGTATACGGTTTATTCCATGAAGATCGACTTGTCATTCTCAAACTTTCAACGTTCAACACCTACATCATAGAAAGAAAAGCCGGTATGGCATAACTGATCAACACCAACACCAATACCAACACCGTTACTCCCCAAACTTCTGACGTATGCCCTCCCCACAAAGAGATGCGAGAGAAGAAGAAAAAAAAAAAAAAACTTTCTTCCTGGAATGATTCTTCCAGATTCCGAAGAAGATATGCACTGTCATGCAGCCTTGCAGTAGGGCTTACACTAGGATATTGCTAGCCAGCATCCGGATATCCACAATTACCCTCATCAAGTTCCATAAGGCCGACACTTGACTGTTTGGCATTCGGTGAGCAGATTCCCAGTTTTGGGGGCCCCCTCGGTTGAGGAAAATCTGTAATTCTAGACCGAGTAGTTCATGTGCCATGTGGCCATTGGGCTAAGTGTCGAAACGTACCCCACCACTCGAGCCGTTTCAATCGCACAATCGATAATCTAATCGATAACCTAATTGATAAGCTACTAGTGGTTACCCGACAGGACAATGTACGGAATAAAGTAAATACTAAACAGGCGCTACGCACTACGTGGACAACTTGTATGTATGCGGAAAACAAAGCTTGGATCCGAATGGTGTGCGATATTCTCGGGTCCAAGGTATTTTCCTCCTTTAGACTCCATCATCATGTACTATGCGAGAAAGAAATTCTTGGAAAGTTCGGAAACTTCCGCGTTCACATAGAGAGAATGCAAATAATTCCTAATTTTTCAGCAAAGGAACCCGAGCATCTTCCACATTTGTGCAAGGTAGCCTCAAAGTTGTGTCTTTTGCATCTAACTTCCAGTATACATTACGCGTAGTCCAATCCTAAGACTACCTAGGTAATAGACACATACTTGGACTTCTCACTCCAGTCCCCGAGCCATGATTCTCGCAATACCACTGTAGATATTTTGGGAAATTGCTCGTAAAGGATGAAAAAGGTTTCAAAAAGTTTCGATATCACAAAAAGCTTGAAATCCAAAGTGGAAGAATACGCGGGCAAGAGAGGTGGCGGAGTTAAGCTTTCAAGGATGGAAAGGATGGAGAGGGTCTTTTTGGTTCTGCACAGAGAGGATTTTCTCGTACCTAACATTAGCAGCGGATAATATTCGGGTCTGTGCGAACTTTGCATTGTATCACATGATTTGCATGTAGATATTTTGAGATCGTGTTTGGATATTTGATGAGTAATGCTTAAGGCATGGGTAAGATGAATGGGATTGACGTTGTAATTGTGATTTTACCATGGATGAAAGTTTGTAAATGGAGTTTGCGTGTGCTTGATAATGCTGTTGTGGTCGATATGTGAGTCTCGTCTCATTTTTACACGTGATATTACTTACCATTTGCTGTTTGTCATGAAGTTTCTTTTCCGCGCGGTCTCGACCATTCGACCACCGATGAAACCAATCGGTGTCAGTAGCAGCACGAGCGGTGTTACTTACCGTTTTGCTGAAAGACGGCAGAGTAGCTGATATGTAGCCGGGCAGTCTTGTTGCATATTCCGGGGCAATCATTGACCAGTCGATTGATAGAGTAGAATGCTTGACATGGATTGATCTGACGGACTCCGTACGTAGGTCTTCGGATGTTCACATGTTCCAAGTTCTGGGCATCGTAAAAAGTATTGCTTTCGTGGGCTATGGGCCAAGGCAGAGCATGACAAGAAACACACAAGCCGTCAATTTCATTCATGTTTCTCAGCGTCGTATTTGGGAAATCAGACCAGATCAGATGAGAAAAGGAGCTTGAGCTTTGAAAAGAGAGAGAGGGAGAGAGAGAGGGAGAGAGAGAGAGGAATGTTTCAAAACCCTTATCTTAGAATCGAATTGTAATGTTCATCCATTGAAGGCTTTGAAGGAAGATAATCCTACCCAGAGGACTATTCGCAATCAAAGTAAGGTTTTACCATCCAGAAATAAAGTTATGGCTGTGTTCATCCCAATCTACTTTGATGATTATGCAAGGTACCCGTTCTGAGATTATTTTTATTCTCGTGGATGATACGAGGAGTAAGAATACCACCGGCACATTGATTGATTGATTGAAAGATGACGAGAGCTTCAATATGAATCAAATTGTCAATCATGACGATAATCCGCGAAATGAAATTGAAGAGAAACAAGTCATCTCCCGCAAACTTTGAACCCCTGATGCGGTTTTTATCGATAATCAAAATGTTGATAACACGGACATATGTGAAATGGGGGGAAGGGTAGTTGGTGGTTTGGTGGCTTCACAACACTTTGATAGGGCTTTGAACTTTTGGAGAAAGTCATCTTCACGCACCGTAAGACCTCTCTCTCGGGAGATTCGGGAATTAGATGAAGTTTGAAAGAAGAACATGGCGTTGTGGATTGGATGAATTGAATGAATGGGATGAATTAGAAATTGGCATCACATAGCATGACGATTCATACTATCGGGGATGCAGACGCAGATGCAGGTGTGCAAAGTCTGATGGAAGGATTGATTATCTTAGGTAGGCTAGAGGCTAGAGGCTAGAGGCTAGAATAAGAGGATACCTAGGTACCTGCCTACGTATGTAACTGTGCATAGTGAGTTTGCATGCGTGGATTATTCTTTTCGTAAACTATACGTCTGCATAAAAAGATTGAGTTCGTTAAATCTTGGGTCGTGAGTCGAGTCGTGACAACTCAGCTCACGGAAATGCGTTGCTTGCAGTTCGCTGGCGTTTTAGCTTGAGCCTGCCATGCTATGGCTATGGATAAAAAGTTCTCTTTGCTTTTTCATCATGCAGGGGAGATCACACCTAGAACATCATACATACACATACATCTCACTAAGGTGCTGAGGATTCCCGGTGGAGGCTGATGACGACCTCTGATTGGAAGGTCCTGATGAAACGGGATATTTCGTACCTGGCTAAGCCTTTTCACGACCAAATATCTGGGTAATGTTGTTCTCCTATTGGACTAAACTTTGGACGGTTGTATCACTAACGGACAGGAGGGAATTATTCAGGGGCAATTGCCTAATCAATAAAAGCTGTACCTGGCTGACTCTTGTCCTCTGCCTCCAGCATCTTCGTACAGACGGACTGACTGAGGCTTGGGAGAAAGTTGGGTCCAATGCATTTTCTTCTCGTGGTAAGTGGAGTGGAAACGGAGTGAAAATGGAGAAGAATGAAATCATTATGGGAATCAGTATCTCGGGAATTTCCTGGTGTTAGAAGTTGAGCGAATAATCTAAAACATGGAAGAAAAAGAAATTGTCATTTCATATCGTGGTATGTGAGGAACATGCTGAGCCTCCCTCCATCGAGGTACATTCCCAAGGCTTGTCAGGTAACTGGGTCATTACATGGCTGGCGAGACACTTTGAAGCTTGTCAGTGGTGATGTCCTTCATGCCAATAGTGTGCAGTGCCGCTCATGGAACCCGACACAATGCCGATGGTATGAACCAGTCTCCAGTCTCCAGTCTCCAGTCTTCAGTCTTCAGTCTTCAGTCTTCAGTCAGTCTGTCAGACCCAGTGGAAGCGTTTAAACTGGAATGAGTTAAATTGCGGCCTGGGTGTTAAGTATTCCTGGATCCATATTTGAGAAAGAAAAAAAAGGCAAAGAATTGGAATAAAACACTGACGTTTGATTGGTTCACAATCCTTACCATACAATCCAATTTCACCACATCGCACCTGGGTGATGATTGTTCATTTTTTTTCTCATCCTATCCATCCTAGCTTATTAGGTTTGAAGTCCCAGTCTCCCAGTCTCCCAGTCTTCCACACATCCCCGACCACACTGCCCAAGTGCACAGCTCCACTTATAATTGGTCAATCACGGCTTCTATCCTTGTCGCTCCACTGTTTTCCCTTCCTTCCCTCGTGTTTTCCTCTGAATCATGATCACTAACCCATTGTGGTAAGACGGCCCTTAGCATAATTTACACAACTCTAGACTTCTTCCTAATGAATAGTGAATATTATTCATCATCGGCACATCTCTTTCTTCTCACTCACTCTTTCATACATAATACACCACACACCACTCTCACTCCCTCTCATTCCTTTTTCCAAGATCTCAATATCTCAAATCTGATTAGTATCTGTCAATCCTTCAGAATACTACATTACACTCCTTCTTCCCTTTCTAAAAACAACAGCCAGCCTGTTCAACTCTTCCCACTCACTGCAAGTCAGCCTGAAGCCTTCTTAAAGAATCCATATCCCTCCACAACCACATCACGGTCAAACAAACATCTTCTCACTTCCACATTCTTTACTTCAGCCCTACTCACCACCGAGAAATATCAGCTTTCTCACTCCTTCCTTTTAAACATCGATATCAAATCACTGAAATTGCAAGTCATTTTCACATCACACTCCCTCGAGGCTTCAGTTGAATTTCAAACTTGAGTTTTTGTTTCCAAGATTCAATCCACAGATACCCATACCCAATAAACAATCCCTCACGAACAATAAAACAAACAAATCACCGTCAAAATGAAGTATACAACTGCTATCCTTTCTGGTCTCTTGGCCGCTACCGTTGTAGCTCAACCACACGCTCGTCATCAACATGCCGCCAGACACGAAAAGCGCGATGTTGAATGGGTTACAGAACTCGAAATGGTCACCGAGACTATCGATTATACTACCACCGTCTGGGTTTCTTCTGGTGAAGTAGCTGCTGCAACCAGCAGCGCCGCTCCATCTGTTACTCCTACAACTTTGGCAACCAAGCCAAAGTCATCTGCCGCTTCTTCCACTTATATTCCAAAGTCTACTGCCGCAGCCAGTAGCTCTGAAGGCGCTGTTCTCAACCAACAACCAAGTTCCTCATACGTCGCACCATATGTCGCGCCATCTTCTTCCTCCGTCGTTTCCGTCGCTGCTCCATCCACCACCTCCGAGGCTGTAGTTCCAACTACTTCTTCTACTTCCATCGTACCAGTTCCAACCACCTCCAGTGTCGCACCAGTCGTGGTCCCAACCACCTCTAGTGTCGCGCCAGTTGTCGTCCCATCCTCAACCAGCATCGCACCAGTCGTATCTCCAGTCTCAAGCGTTGTTGCCCCAGTCGTCTCCGCAGTCTCAAGCATTGTTGCTCCAGTCTATGTTGCATCCTCAACCAGCGCGGCTGCCCCAGCAGCAAGCTCTGCTGCCTCGGGCTCTTCCTCTGGATCCAGCTCTGGAGTCTGCCCCCCCGGCTCTCCTTGCTCTGGAGATATCACTTTCTACGAAGCCGGCCTCGGAGCTTGCGGAATCACCACTGATGGATCCAGCTTTGCAGGTGTTGCTCTTCCAGTTGGTCTCATGGGTTCTCTTTCAAACAGCAACCCATACTGTGGAAAGACAATCACTATCAAGTGTACCTCCACTGGTAAGACTACCCAAGCAACCGTCATCGATAAGTGCATGGGATGTGAGGGTAACTCCATCGATCTCACCAACTTCGCCTTTGATCAACTTGCCGAAGAAGCTGTCGGCCGTACTCAAGCCACTTGGTACTTCAACGAATAAATCACCCAATCCCCATTTTCTCGACTTTCACAACTTTGATATTCTGGTTCCTCCAAATATTCAAAATTAAGTCAAGAACTCAATTCTTATTCTCCTGGATATAACTATCGCCAGTTTGATACAACAGAAAGAGTAGATCTCTTTCTCATCTATGGCTTTTGCATCATGGCTTCTTTTTGAAAAAGATAGTCGACGAATTTCTTTGGGATATCACATCATTGGGTTGCTTTTTATTCGTGGTTGTTGGTCTGGTTCATACTTTGATTTTTGGAGAATTTTACGAGAGTTTGAGGGGAAATATCTATGCATGGAATGGTTATGAACATGGTCAAATCATCGCATTACTTGTTTGGCTTGGCGTTTTTTTAACCCCGCCATGGG
This sequence comes from Botrytis fragariae, assembly GCF_013461495.1. Lineage (NCBI taxonomy): Eukaryota > Fungi > Ascomycota > Leotiomycetes > Helotiales > Sclerotiniaceae > Botrytis > Botrytis fragariae. The sequence goes on from NW_023501001.1 coordinate 248,938, forward strand.
ACTTTACGTTCATACGGTCTTTCAGGAGGAAAAAGGAGCACATGCATTTCGCGATACCATAACTATGTTATGCAATGGAAAAGATAAAAGCTTGAGGCAAAGGAAGGCGGGTGGATGTTTCATATTGAAAAGCAAAATTTGAAAAAAGCAACATGAAAATGGAGATATATTCAGAGACAAAACAAAATGAAACCCCTTTCGGAAAGGAAATAGCTTCTTGTACATACATATTACTTTACGATAGACTTAGTGTTTTGATTTAACACGAAATTTGCTATGATTTTTCATACACACATATCGCTTTATTGGACTTTGAGTTGATTGTGATTTGATGTTTTGGTGACGTGGGGATTGACTGATTGACTGACCGACCTGCTGATCGCAATTTTGATAATGCGGATGAGGGTCTGTGACATTGGATGAATGGATGGATAGATGGGATGGATATATTAGGCTGGTAGGTATAACTTATACCTTTTCTGCACAGCGCGTTCTGTGCTTGCTTCCTTCCTTCCCTCCTTTGTGGCTATCGTTTCCGGGCTGGCTGGCTGGCTGGCTGGCTGGCTGGCTGACTGACTAACTGACTAACTAACTGACTGACTGACTTGGAAGTGCGGGAGAAGGTGAGGGTGCGGGAGAAGGTGTGATGTTGATATTGATCGCAGGGATTCAGATTCAGATTTAGATTCAGGGAAGGAATTTCTGAGGAAGAGGGAAGGCGATCTCTGCGTGTGTTTGTGTGTCTGGGTTGAAGTTTGAAGGGGCTGGGGTTTTGCTATGATTTCATTTGACCTTGGTACTAGGTATTTAAGATGCGAAGGTGGGAGGGGAGAGGAAGAGAGGAAGAGAGGGAGGGAGGAGGAGGTAGGTGTATGCTCCAATATGCTCGCTTCAACATTTGATATCTTTCTGAAGTTTGAGATTTCCTTTGGTTATTTAATCTAGAGGTCCTCGATACTCTTTTCTTTTCTTTTCTTTTTATATTTTAGATTTGGTTTTTGGTTTGGTTTTTGGGTTGTTAAACAATGAAATGTCATTTTTATCTCTCGTTACTCTCATATTCTATCTTCCTATTTTTATATACTTGTTTGTCTGTTTATTCGGATATCTATTTATTTACCATCTACTATTGACAATCTACTATCTCCTCTTACTCCTCTACCTACCTACCTACCTACCTACCTACCTACCTACCTATCCATCCAAATAACCAACCAAGAAAGCACCAAAACCAACCACCAAGTATCAAATACAAAATACAAAATACAAAAACCTCACCATTCACACATCCCTTTATCACTTCCACTCATCCCACATTCATCCCATCCAGCATGTCAATACTCCCTCACCAAACCCTATCATCCCAATCTCCATTCATATCTCCATCTCCATCCGCCCCTCTCTTCATATCCTCTCTACCCCACCCTTCTTCCCCTGCACATATTCATCTTTATCTTTACCTCACCTCATCCGCATTCTCTCTATTCCCCCCTCTGTACCCCCGTCTATCTCCCTTTCCACATCTTCACCTCATCTCATCTCATCTCACCCCACCAAGAAAAAGGACAATACACAATACATGACAGCGCAGGAAAAAGAAAAGAGCTACTTACTTGATTAGCAGACAAGAAGTAAGCAATACATACTATACAACATAGAAGGATAGAACGGACCGAATCGGATAACAAAACACAAAAGGAGGAAAGAGGGAGGAGATTGAAGATTCGAAGAAAGATATACATATAACTGAGTACCTACCGTATCTAGCCAAGTAGGTAGCGAGATATCATCTAAACCAGCGAATGCATTTATGCCATGTTTACAGCTACACTACAATCACAAGTATCACTGCGCAAATCAAAATGCTCTGACACCAAAACAAAACGGGTATAATTAACTAAAAACTAAGGATGCACATAATCCTCTATATCCACCCGATCCACTCGATCTCCATTATCATTCGCATCCTCTTCTCAATCATCCTATTCCATTAAACCCAAGACGAAACCATCAATCCAGTATCCTATTACTATCGATTCAAACTTAACAACCCCTCAATATACCTCTTAGTATCTAACCCTAATCCCGCAGCTCCCCACCCCGCATCCGCCGTACTTCCTGTCCCTGCTCCTTGACCACCCATTCCCCACCCCGCATACCCATACCCGTAACCTCTCCCTTGTCCCGCCTCCACATAATCACTCGCCCTCCTAATTAGAAAAATCTCTTTATCCATATTCCTCTCCTCTGCCCCTTCCTCAGCGGCACCATCATCCAAAAACGGATGTGCAGGCCCACTGACTACTGTACTCTGTGTTTGCGCTTTACTATTTGCTTTGATGCTCGCATCCATATCTTTATTCTTCCTACCCTTATCACTAAGTTCTCCCATAAAAGTTTTACTCGTCTGACTTTCCGCCGAGTTCTCCGGTATAAGTGGCGGAATTTTCACTTTCGAAGTCGGATTTGTGATCGATTCGGGAGGTGCAGGGGAGGTGCAGGAATGCGAGTCCAAAGAATCCAATAACCTCTTGATGTTTTAGCCGTACGTTCCAATGTATTCTTATCAGTAGTCGCAGCAATATATGTATGCACAATCTGTAGATGTGTATTTAGCGCTTCAATTCGAGACCAAGGAAGACTATCCGCTTGTTCTTGTGTTTGAACTTGTTGAGGATCGGGTATATTGGGAATATTTGAGTCAAGAGTTAGAAATTTTGGGTCCCAGAGAAGATCGTATATGGGAGCTGTTGGATTCTTCGTATTTGCAAGAGGAGAAATCGGAACTTCTGGTTTAGGAGCTCGAAACGATGTGGATTTAAGAAGAGGTTTGATGAGAGACTGGAGTTGTTTATGAAGAGAACGGTATAAACCCTTCAAAGCCAAGGTATCTGCTCGTAATTCAAAAAGGAAAATGAAAATGAATGGTTTGCTTGCATAAGCCACGACTCTTAATTTTTTCACTTTGTTTCGATCTTGGCTTTCAAATGAACCATGAGAATGACCTGTACCTTCCGAACCGCTAGCGTTTTTGAATGAAGTGCCAAAATTGGAATAATCAATACTGATATCAGCTTCCTGGCGAGCATCTTCTTCGCGTTCCAATTCTACTGTTAAGGTACGGAGTACAAGTCGATGGCTTTGACTCTCGAGATCTTCGTCTTCGTCGTTAGAATCCACGAGTAAAGTCGTTTCACTGTCCATATCACCCATTAGACCTACTAAATAGTGTCCTTTAGAATCGTCGGACTCCTGTGTGGGCGTTGATGTTCCAGTTGTATTGACAATACCATCAATCGAAGAAACAAGAGTAGATGTGTTACTCGAGGGTCTGCTACGCTCTTCTTCTTTTGCTGAAGATCCACCTAAAGACCAATGAGTTCCATAACCAAATTTCAAGTATTGCGTAAACTTTTTACCCTTCGATTCACCATCTGTGCTTTCAGTGCCTTCGGTACTTGTATGACTGGCAGGATTTCTGCGAACTTTCGGGTATGGCGGTATGGATTTGAGTTTGGGTTGATCAATTTGATCATCTTGTTCCACTACTGGCCTGGGCTCGACCGTACTGATACTTGAAGATCGACTAGGCACAGGTCCATCATTAGGTCCATCATTAAGTCCATCATGAATAGGTATCTCCTTACTGAGACTAGATGTTGGTCGGCCAGCATTTTTTGTATCTCCAAGTTTTGAGTCAAGTCTTGGCCTGGGCTTAGGCTGTCTTTTTGCGCGACGGGTAGAAGAAGGATTATCGAGAACTCCATAAGTATACGGACCCCATCTATAGAGATCCTCAACCCAATGTGAAATATCTTTAACTGATTTCCTTGACAAAGCTCCAGTACCGAGGAAAATTGCACCATCCTCTGCCGCGGGTTCATTTCCAGAACCCAGCCAGGCAGCAGGTTGTTTGGGACGATCGGTAAAGCCTTTACTGGTATCTTCTTTCGAATTAGATCGCGCGTCTCCGAATCTTGAGACCATCACATCCACAAGCCCATCCATTTGTCCAACGAATCCTTCGAGGGCTTCTCTCTCGCCACTCCCCCTTTCCTCCTCTCCGACTCCTACCCCAAGTTCCCCGCATGCAGCAAGTTTTATCCCCCCATACAAATTGTTGGCAGGGTTTCCATGCATAAGTACATTCCATGTCGAGAGATATGTATCCCAATATCTACCCAAAATGCTCACAAATTTGGAGCGCTTCGTTCGAACAAAGAGAGCGCTCATCGAAGCAGCATGATGAAGGAGAAAAGTCGAGTGTGCTCTTAATACGTCTGCCAGGAGTAGTATCGCAGGTTTAACTTCTCGAGAGGAATATTCGACGGTTCCTTGTTCTTCGGCAGATTTTCCGTTGTTGACTGGTGTCTTTGCTGTGCTCGGCAATATCGTGAGGTTGATCGACTATGTATGTTAGCACAGTGAAGAAACTCGAGAATGAAAGTTACTAACAGCTAATATCCACCAGCCAGATTCTAATTCATGAAGAATAATGCGAGATTTCTCAGTCTCTATAGTATTCACTGATTTACCCTCTGAAAAACTCCTCCCAAATTCTACCATTCCTTGAGCAAGCCCAATCTGTCTCAATTGTTCATTCTTTTGCTCCTTCGCAAAAGCGCGCGCCTCTTTCGTATCCGTAAAGACACTTCTTTTGTGTTCATTTTGCTTAATCGAGGGGTAATAATAAACAATTTGATTGTCGAGTGTATCATCGGTAGACCCTAAGGAAGGATTGTAGATGGCTAGAAAGCCTAATTGCGCGGGTACTACCTTTCGGTTTTGCTCAGACATTGCATGATGGAGGTACTCAATGAGAGAATGACGAGGATATAAATGTATTGTAGATCATTTATTGATTGAATCGCGTCGGTCAGTTCTCAAATTGGTGTGGAAGTAAACGTCACGACTATGGGGAAGTTTAATGTCTAAGGTGATGTAATTCGTGGGTCGAATGCATGGCACAGAACATACGATTTTAGGTCGGCTTACATAAAATATCGAGAGTTGACGGCACGTGATGCAAAAAGATCAGTATAGGAAAATTGATGGAATAATGGAATCAGCTCGAGCATCGTGATTTAAGCAGTCGTCAGTTCAACATCGACGATTATCCATGTATAACGTAAATTGAACTTGTGCTGACCACAATTTTTCACAATCATGAAGCTCAAAGCCAGAACATCCCTAGCTGTACTGGGACGGATTGTACACCCATCGAAGCCATTTTCAATCCATGGATTCCATTCTCGACTTTTCACAATCAACAGTACCTCCAAACCCTCGAAACTCTCAGCCCCTTTGAGAATTTTGTTTTGTGGTTCTGATGAGTTTAGTTGTGAATCTCTTCGGTCCTTGGTGGCAGAGAAGAGGTCAGATCCAAAAGGAATTGCTTCTATCGATGTTCTCGTTCGACCAGGTAAAAAAACTGGAAGAGGCATGAAAGAGACTCGTGAGGGTAAGCTTCAAATTTTGTCGTCAGTTCTTCGTTATGCATGCTGATCATTATCAGTACCGCTGAAGAAATTGGCCAAAGAATTAAACCTCCGCATACATGAGAGAGATACATTCACGGGATGGGATGTAAGTTTTAGTTTTTGGATCTGCATTTCATTCTTTAAAAGCCTCGACTGATGACCAAATCTACAGCTACCGAAAACAAATGGAGAACCAATCAATCTTGTCGTCGCAGTTTCATTTGGCCTCTTCGTTCCACCACGCATTCTCAACAGTGCTGAATATGGCGGAATCAATGTTCATCCTTCACTTCTGCCACAGTAAATCTTTCCAACGTCACCTATATATACCCAGGCTAACCATGATATATAGATATCGAGGATCTGCTCCACTCCACCATACTATCATGAACGGAGACACAGTTACTGGTGTCTCACTTCAAACTTTAGATCCACACAGATTTGATCATGGCGCTATTCTCTGTCAAGAAGGTTTTCCCATTCCACAATCTCAAACGATAAAGTATCAAGGTCTTCTAGACTTAGTCACACCTAAGGCGGCGAGCTTGCTTGCAAAGGGTATCAGAGATCGAGTCTTCATAAACCCGGAACCAGACCAAGGTCTCAAACTTGCACACAAGATCAAACCAATCGATAGGTTCATTGATTTTGAGGAGGGATTATCCATCAACGTTGAACGAAAATTCCGAGCGTTGGGACGACTTTGGTGCTATACTCGTACTTGGTGGTCTGGCAAGAACAAAAAGAGGACAATTTTCGAAGATTTTGAGGTTGTCCCAATGCCAAAGCAATCTGGCGTGATTCCAGAACAGGTGCTTTTGACATTACCAAAGTGGGAGTACTTCTGTACTCGGGTGTATGAGGATCCTACTCATCCAGGATCTATCATTATTCCCACGGTTGAAGAAGGTGTAGGGCTTCGAGTTAAACATGTTCTCGTAGAAGGTCAAGTGGTGGGCTCAGCCATTGATGCTATGCATAAGGTATCAGCTTTCACCAAACATCCAGGCGATGACAAGGATTTGTTCATGGCCGTAGCATTGACAGATATGTCGGAGGATGGTAAACAATTAGTTTTGCGCGATGGTAAAGGCACTGAGTATGCAGCGAAGCATCTGGTCATCCCAAAGGTGCTCAAGATCAACAGGGCGCGCCACATTGACCCTACCCCCAAGAATCCAAGCCCTCTGGATTGAGAGATGATTATGTAGATGTATAGTAGAATAATGATCTAATCAAGAAAACCTGAAATCCGAAGGTACGTAGTGTATCATCTCCTGCTCCAGGAGTTGGAGGGAATGATTTGACCCGCTGAAGATAGGTGGCAGGGTCGAAATGCCTTCAGAGCTATGGGAAGATGGGGAAAATGTTGATTTTTATTGCATTCGAGGAGCTGGAATCATCTGGCAAACACCGAATAGGCACGAGGTCGGGAAACATGCGATATCAGAAAGCAGGGAGGAGAAAGTCCAAATAACCGGTGTAGTTCAGAGACAAACCAACACATTTCCGAGAGCGAGAAGAGTGTTTTAGCCCTTGTCTGATACTTCCTGGAAACAAGGCTTTTCGGTATGTAAGGCTAAGGAGGAACAATGATGAACTATCTGCTATAGTGAGGGGTGAAAGATTCTCCATTGCTGAAATCAAGGAAAGTTATTCGATCAATATCTGACAAGCAACAGAAATATGAATCTTTCAGTTATCGGGAATAAAGTAAAGCAATGGCTAAAAGCATATGTGTGTCGAGGATGGAGAAAAGCTCATGTGTTGATGACGAGAATAGACATCTAACCTTCGTTCAGTAGGTAGGCACTAGAGATGATGTTCCTTCCATTGTTGTAAGTAAACTATAAAAATGGGCACCCCGTCTGGCACATTTGATCCGTCTGGTGCTGCCAAAAGAGGCTACTCTTCATTGCGTAGAATAAGAAGAGTAGACCAACCAGCGCATAACGGGCGTTAGAGAGAAATTTTTTGCGATTCTCAAGTATAAGAGACAGAAATTGTCGATCTATCTGGTTTCTCAGGGACAGCACAAGCTCGATTGCTGAATCTGGAAGATGACTTTGCTTTGCCCAACACTGTACTGATAACGAAGTGGTTTATACTGCTGTAATGATATCGAGTAATGCTTGATCGTTCTGTCCTCTTGACGGATGAAATCGTGCTATTGCTGAGGACAAGAAAATTGATTCGATTTGCATTTGGTAGGCGGCAGAGAGAGTATATGCTTGATATCTAGGTACAGAATTGGAGACTGCTAATTGTATAGTAAAATCCAGAGACGAAATCGTCGAAACCGTTCGAATGGCGACGAAAAGATGAGGGATCCGAACCAGATACCAAGAGATGAGAAGCTTTCCGATCGCAAGGGCAATGGGAATGGCCTAAGCCTCAGCTGATGGGCCTGAAGGATGATTTATACTGGGTGATGGAAGGGAGGAGAGGATCTAGTCGACCGACTTGGTCAATTCGGGGACAAGATCTTCCTCAGGACCGGAAGGAAACGAGAAAAAGGTGGAGCTCTTCTAGTGTCTGCAAGACGAGCAGTTTCCAATGCTAGAGGAGGAAATATTGTAGTCCAGCAGCCTGATAGCTTCAAAGACAAGATATTTCATAAGACTGTTGCAAAGCGAGAGCAGAGCAGAATCGATCTGACACTTCCAAAACGAGAATAAGTCTCAACAAGAGAGCATGGGAGAAAATGTCAGAATAGCCTAGCAAATTCAAAGACAAGCCCTTTTGTAGAATTGGAGCAAAGTGAGAGGAGGGTAGCAACCGTCTGGTACCTCTATAGCACGAGCTATTAAATGCTTTCAAGAAAACTAGAATTAATTCGACCAAATTGATCAATCTTGAGGTGGAACTTGTTGCAAGACTAGTGTGACAGCGAGAATAAGATGAAACTCGTCTGGTACCCCCAAAGCGAAAATAGTTCCATGCCAAAACGAAGATGATAAAATAATCGATTCTCCCGATACCTTCGAAAGTAGAAGTGTTTCAACGGCATAAATAAATACGAAATTGTTCAGAAACTGCCTGTTAAATCTAAAGCAAGAGGTTTCAGTGCTGCAGTGGAAGAAGAAAGTCTGCTGAATTCGTCTGGTAGCTTTGTGCACAATATCGCTCCAATGTAAGGAGTAAGACCAGAAGATATGGTAGTGATCGGGTCGTATCTCTAAGGGCGATAAGGGTTCAGAAGCAAAGATAGTATCTTATCCGTGTCTTAAAGGCGCCAGGGAGGAGAAATAATCGACACCAGAAGAAGGAGAATGAAAAGTTGGTACGTGCGATAGAACCAAGAAAGGAACGATCCAAATTCTTGAGACAACGTGATGAAAGCGTAAAGAGTCGTCTAGTTTCTCGTAAAGACGATTGTGTGAATGCCAAAACGCAAACACGTCATAAGCTGCCCTGAAGTTTTGCCAGAGCTACAGGGAGGAGATGATAGTAGATATTTCCAGGGACTGTGTATCCGAGCTTCTCGGGAGTACGGTAGTACAGTAGGAATTGTAGAATGACCTTGGACCGTCTTCGGGTCTTCTCGCGAGCGGAGGAACGGTGTGATTTGTCGATTGAAGAAATATAATTGTTTTATCTGGAGAAACTGTGCAACTTTGCGAGTTGTGTGCCTTGCGAAGAGAACCTACTCTTTCGGAAAGAGCCCCAATCAATCATAAGTAGCTCACAAGGACCAACTTCGCATGAAGAATCATCCACAGCTTTCTCAGTCAGACCTTGGACCGTCTTCTAGCCTTCTCGAGAGCAGAATATCGGTGAGGATTGTCGATTAAAGTAGGAGGAGGATAAGGCGGAGGGCGAGAGGAGATGCAAGACTCGTATTGGCTCAACAAGATTGAGACGACCTTTCGCGTAGTATGACTTGAAAACAGACGTCTCAAGGACCAACTACGCACGAAGAATCGCCAGCAGCTCTCTTAGTTGCCCAGGAACGAGGTTGCGGTATGACAGAAACGAAAGAGAGGCGAATGATGGGACCGTTTGGTACTGTTCAGTGACGGTAAGGTGATTGCGAGGATCGAGACGGATAACTATCAATGTGAGGAAGTGGGATAATGAGGGTTTCCAAATGAACTTGCTCGGTTGATCGATCGATCTCATCGTTTTAGGCATTTAAGCGCATCCGGAGGATTCCCCTAAGCTTCTCGACATCTAACCCCATGTTCCGAATCTCCGTATCAGTCGGTTCCTTGTATTTTTCAAAGCGGATGTCGTAAAATACCCCCCAATATCTGCCAACTTCGATTTTCGGGTAGATCCACCCTTCCCCTCCCGAAGGATTACGAGTTGCTTGCTCAATGGCTTGCGCAGCTTTTTGAAAATTGGTACCATGCGTGGCGTAAATAACTCCGAGTTCGTCTCCTGGATACTTTGTATACATCAATTGCATGGCATGTATCATCTCATGGGCAAGGGTCCCCAACATTTCACTTACAACTTCGTGGTAGTCCCGTTCGAGGTGTAAAGTGAGTACGTCCAAGATGTATATGGTTACGCGGTTGATTCTGCCGTCGAAAATGCCCTTGGTGAGACCCAAGTTATTATCCAAATTCAACCTGACCTCCCCGGCTCGAATATCATCGGAGACCAACTCGAGGTCGTAGATAATCTTGATCTCGTCGTCAGCGGAATCTTCCACGACAGAGCTTCTGACCATTCCTCCGAAGAACAAATGGTTATAGATCTTCGCATAATGTTCAAGGACAGTGTTGGGGTCTCGGATGGAGTTGATCAATTGGTACAATTGGTCGCAAACAGGGTGATATTTGATGTCTTGTGAGCTGCTATGTACACAGTGTAAGATCATTTCAGAGACATCAGCCCAGCTGTGAGATACTGGCTTCATAATATAAAGATCACCAGGATTCTCAGGATAGACAATTGGTTCAGTGGGAATAGGTAATGGCAGGCCGAGGTTGGCGGGGTCCAGCTGCGGGTATTTCTCGTCCCACGACCCAGAAGAGGTTGTGGACCATTGGATGCTCATTGCTGATAACTGTATGATAGATCACCTGTAATATGTGGAGTTTATATGAGAGGGATGATACTGTTTGAAGAAGAAATAGGAAACTCTGGTGTGGTTTGAGAGTTATGCGTGCAAAATGAATTGATTTTGAGAATTATCTATCAATTGTGCGTGTATTTTCAAGCTTGATTAGAAAAGATTGGCGGGGAATTACTTTTACTCTATGGAAAACTTTTCAGACTACAAACTGAGTACCTTCACGATTGTAATTCACTTCTTAGCTCTCAATCGGGGTTATTTTTGACATGGGTCTTTTCCCAGCCGCCCCAAATCAGGCTGCTTTAACGCTGCCTTGCCTTAGCTCCATTGTGTGAAGATTACAACCTTTTTGTTCTTATTGAAATTGTCGAGGAATAGTTCATTTTAGGGTTCAAACGAATTTTGATAGTTGCAAAAAGCTGTTGCTGTTGCCTCTCGCGTAATTCAGGGGCCATAACAACAATCCTGACTTTTGCTCACTTGATTTTTAAACTCGCTTCGAACTCCTGAGTACTTTGGTTAACTACCTGGAACAACCAATCAAAATTCTTTGTTTTGTAATAATATACACAGTGATATATATCATTTATTAAGAATTACCCCACAATGCATTGTTATCAGACAGACTTGAGATGTAGAAGTCAACCCTTCTTAGATTGAATCTTACTCTTACGATAGGGCATCTCTAAGTACATTTGAAAATGACTCATTGAATGAGCCACTATCAGAGGTTCAAATAATAACATGTCTTTTACAGTTGATTACGTCTCCACTCTTTGTACTGACGCTGAAGATACCCGTAAACGTGTTGCGCCTGGCTGGGAATAAAATGAGAACATGCCATCAACATAGTGAATTTGGGGCGGGAACTTCCATTCTTATCACAGGCAGCAGGTGTTACATTCAAGCTTTCTTATGGTTGGTTGGGGCATTGATTGAATTGAATTTACCTAGTAATCAGCCTTTTTTCGTAAAAGGATCTCCAATAAGAAATGTCGATTGCGGCCACATGCGGCAGTAGATAGTCCACATGTGACCCTTAAGAAGTGCATAGGTAGCTCTCAAGATTTGGTAACGTGTTCTTGCTCTCACCTTGCATTTTCATTTCGCGCTTATAGCCTCATTCACCTTTCCCATAAGAGTCACAACAGAAACTTATCTTTTCTGCGTCTATATCGACCACTATGTGCCGAATGCAGCATATAATCTGTGCAGGTTCTTAGCATCGCAGACTGACGACAGTAAACTTCATTGATTCGAAGAACTATATACTTATGTACGGATCGTTAAGAGGTCAGAAGTCATCAGCGGAAGCCACTTGTAGGGTCTGCGTGTCCGCGAACATCGAGGAACCAGTTAGAATTGACCGGTATCTATGATTCAGATATAAGATTGGGTCAAAGCCTCAGAATTGAAGATATTAGTGCCAGATTTAATTATCCACAAGGTTGAAAGGAATAAATCTACAATTAATCGAATTTCTTACTGCATTTCCTCATGTCCGAGAAGCCCTGTCCAAGAAATGGCAGATCCTGATGACAAAAACCGAATCACGGTAGAATCTCGCACATATTTACCCCGAAAATCTGTGTTTCTACCATATAATACATACATATTCAGAAAGCAAAATAGGAGAACCTATCCCACAAAATTGAGAAAACTTATCAAGCCTGATGACGTTTAGATACTTCAAAAGTTTATATTGAACAGCAACTACACAGCAATAATCTAGCTTGGCGTATATTGCGGTACTTTTAAATATTCAAACAAATTCACATAGTTTCCATTGGATAGCCGGCTTCGGGTCTCAAGTGTTGCAAAATGAAAACACTTCATGATGGGTGCATGTGATCTTTCACCCTTAAGGCTTCACACATAAGCCCAGTAGCGTTTCATCTAACCAACATACATGCAAATTCTGCGCAAAAATGGGAGCATAGTTCAATTGGTTAGAACCTATACTGAGAGGGCAGATTGCCCAGATCTTCATTATAACTCTGGTGCACCAGGGGTGATGGTTCATGAGGTTCTCTGACTGCATGTGTAAAATGTGACTTCGATTCTCACTGTTCCGAGATCATCAATCTTTTGCTAATCTCTTCTTCTTGGTAATCGATCTTTTTGTTATTTTCGAAGATTGGAGATGAGATGCAGAGATGCCATCTCATTTGTGGGACTCATGCTGCAAACACCTGCCCGCGCCTCATCAACCAATCATCTTCATTATACGTTCACTAAGGAATCCGAAAGCATTAGACTAATAACATGCTACACTACCAAAACAGATGGAAAGCATAAATCTGGTGTATGGATCTCAAATTCCTTGTCCTCTCAAGTTACTCGCCATGCATCATTTGGAGGTCAATTAATAGCAACTTCCGAAAGCTTCCTGAACTATGTTAAAATCCGAATCCAGTCCTCACTGCCTTCATATCATTCCTTTATTTTACGACCTGACATAGAAGCAGTGAGGATTGAACTCAAACCTTTTCAGGGAGCTTGAGTAGATGGTAAGCCCCGTTGCGAGTCTCATGCAGCTTTCACTCTCCCTTCCATCAAGATTGCACCACCAATCATTCAAGTATCCATAGCGAAAGACACTATACTATAAATACAGAGATAGGATCTCTACTCTTAAATCAAATAGGGAGCATGGTTCAACTGGCAAGAACGCGCACCACGAATCCAATTATCTCACACCTAAGGGCACGATAGCATACACTGCTCATCCATCGACCCATTCTCGTTGAATACTTTCGCTTGTGTGAGATGTGAGTTCGGTTCTTACGGCTTCTAATTCATTTCTCCATTTTAACCTTCTATAAGGGAGGTATTATAATAACTTCTTTTTACTTTTTTGAACCTCTTCTTTCCTGGTATTTTCAACGGAGTAAAAGTCCAGAATATTTGGTGGGACCCTCTTTGAAGCAGACATCTATGTTTGTTTGTAAATCACGTTTTGGCCATCAAATCAATTCCAATCATCCCGTTCAGTTGCGGGGTACATGCAGATGTCCGTTTCTCCATATAATAAGCCTCCTTATTTCCACACACTCACATCAACTCCACTTACTATCACTTCTGCCTTTACTAATTTCTGGTCAATGATTCAATATTACTATTCCAGTATCAAAATCAAAGTAGCTATGCCATTGATTCTCATGAATGATTGCAGATGGGAGGATGTAATAGCATGTCTTCTTGTTGGAATGAGGAAGTTATAAGTTTCTGGAAGCACGGATATGGTTCACCAATAAGAATGCCTAGATATTCATCCATCCTGCAGCGAGCCTTCGAACCTACATACTAACTTTTACAACTTTACAAACGCAAAAATGTGTCAGAAGAAATTAAGACAGTCAAATTCTACACAATTGACATATGAAAGGTAAAATGATGTCGAGTATTAGAAGCTCGAAGTACACCTCGAATACGGCCAAAGAGTTATTGGTTTGTGCATTTCAAATAGATCTCGTTGAGGTTCTCATGTCTGAATCATACCATCAACCGAATACTAGAAGACTTGCAGCAGACGTCAGCTGACAAACTATCAAAAGTTCGATCGCCATAGTATCTCAGTCGCATGGGCAGTGACAAACAGAACTTCGCTGGGTCTGCAAGATCTCCGATTCAAGTTGCAGTTGAATTCTTCAAATAACTAGTCTCTTAAAACGGATTGTCAATTATATCTATTCAACTGTCATCTCTCTTTCTCTGTTCAAAAGTGCTAAATCCTGGATGTGTGCGGGCACTTGCCCGTAGGGTTCTTTTGTAAAACTCAAACATCAAACACATGCACCAACTGGAGCGAGGAGGTCAGTTACACTCTTTTTAGGCAACTAAACCAGAATGCTTGTTCAGTCTAAGGTAGATTTGTTTTATTAACTCCAAAGATTAATGATATTAATGGGGAAATATTCTCTCGAAGTCAATCTTCACAAAGTAGTGACTCCACTCCAAGTATCAAACGTGCATCAACTTTCTTTTTCCAAATTGTATAAGCTTAAACGATTTTATATACCAAGGCTTCTACTGCCATTTTTCTTCTATAGAAAGGATTGTAGCTTAGATGGTACAACACTTCCATAAACACTTAATTAGCGAGCACGTCTAGGAATCCGCTCACCCGAGCGATTGTGACGTGAGCTTGTCTTGGAATATTGTCGGTATGAGTGCATCCACATCCGTATCATTGTCACTTTTGCTTTCCATGGTCATATTTCTGGCAAGTTGTTGCCCATTTGTGATGTTGAAAGATTGGCAAGGTAATACATTCTTTTTACTTTGTTAACTTGCTTCGACTCTTTTACCAGACCGAAGAATCGTTTCTCTATGCGATCCTACACATAGTAAGAATACTTGACAAATTTCGATCATGTTGGAGCGCTTCAGAAAGCGAGATAGGCGCCAAGTCTGCAATAGTATCAAAATCGACCAAGCCGCACTGGGGATCAAGATTGACCTTCCTCTATTTTTCACTCAATAAATCGATGCATTCGTGCTAGTTTGCAACCATGTAAGCTTGATTATAAGAAATTTTCAGCCCGCCTGAAAAAACATTATTTTCTTTTATTTTCCGTTTCTGGTTGGAGGATTTACAATCCTTTAAAGCCAGGATCACTTTTGCTTCAGCGCTGGGAAAACAAGAGATTGATCTAGGCTCAATTTGGATTCTCATGAGTGGGTTCATATGAGGTCGTAAGTGCTTTCATGGGTAAATCTGACTCGTGAGTGATAGCTTGCGGGGTCCCTAAGCAGACTGGGTAAAGTTGACATTAAAATAGGAGAGACTTGTGAGTCTTGCATTCAGCTCAGGACTAGACGTTTCAAACTACTCTTGGGGGTCCATTTTGGAATTTCCAGTATTCATATCAAGCAGACCACCTTTTGCCATCCAAATTTTGGTAGAAAATCGTGATAGAATGCTTGATTTCCAAGACTGGAGCGGGTTCCTCAAGCTTTCATTTATTGAATTGGATGTATCTAATTGTGCCATTAAAAGAGATGATCACTTATCCTGGTTGCTGCAGCTCAGCTCAGAAGATTTTCGCAGATGTTGTTTGCCACATTTGATGCAAACAGAGACCTCATATAGTCCAAACTAGGTTACATTCGAAGATGCGTTTTATAACAGAATAAGGAAAGCTCTGTTGTGATTAGTTACTGGTATTGGTTGTTCAAGACCCACAGAGTGGATACATCTACATCTCATGACTTGATCGCTCTAGTGATATTACTTTGTGTATAGATTACCTTCCAAGAGATAGCATATGAATCTGCAGTAGCTTTCTTATTTGGTGCTGAGGGGCTGAATCTCGCTCCCAAAATCTCATACACATGATATCTTGGCATTGAAACATATTTTCTGTGTTCAGGTGACGTTGTACCATGTATTTCCCTGGTAACGTTAACAAAGCGACTCGACCGAATTGGGGACTGGCGTCATAGAATTGGGATATTGAACAGCCATTCACTTCTCGTCTCACAACCTGTCTCGTAGATTATATTGATACTTTGAAGAATTGTCCAAACTATGATTTCAGCTACATCTCTACCAGATTTTCTGGCTTCCTTTGACTGGAAAATTCAAAACAAGGACGAAATGTATCAGGGTTCCCAATCATCACCATTTATCTCGTTACCGTCAATACCCAAAGACCAGAGAGACTTGAAGAGAGTCGCCAAGCCTGAAGACCTTTCTTACATCTCTCCCATTGAATATGTTTATGATACAGTACCAGAGGCTCCTTTCCGTCTTGCCAACTTGCCGCCCCTCTCTTTTCCACGATAAGCTTCAACAGATTACGACTGTACAAGTATAAATAGCGTGCGCGTGAATCCCCGCGCTACAGGACTTCCGTATCGTTCGAGATTTGAGCTTATCCGCGGAAACAAACACTGGAAAGCAAGTCTCGGCGAGACCAGGAAAATGCTCGAACTAATCGCTGTGGATAGTCCTAGCACGAGTATGGAAATGAGGAATGGGTTCACGCTGGCCGGGCTTGCTAAGAAAGAACTGCGCCCGGGGTTGGCACATAGGGTGGTGCTTGCAACATCTTACATGTACCCCAATGCAGGCAAGAGGCGAGCTAGAATAATCGCCGTAATAATGCTGATACTTTTTATCTTTGACGGTAAGAGAAGCCCCTGCATAAATTACTCAGATAGGACCCTGCAAGCTGAGACCAAAATTTCTGGAAAAAGATAAAATGGAAGAAACGCCGGAAGGAACACCAGTACGTGTTAAAAACTCTTACTATAAAGTTTGTACTAATAACGAGAAGCTCATGAACTCGAGGGAGCAATTTCTTGGCCATTTCAGAAGTCCAAATGATATACTACCATCGGATTCAGTCATCAGCGACTTCCATCGTCACTTGGAGTTTACCGTGCGCGCTGTAGCGGATGAAGACGAGATATCGGGTAACGGCGGGAAAGATACGATCGCGGCATTGCTTGGAACATTTCCATGCGTTCATCCAAAGGGAGGTTTTCATTCGTTGGAAGAATATTTGAGCTTTCGACGCTTGAACGTGGGTGTACAGTAAACACCCCTCCTTACCCCCCCCCCCCAAAAAAAGTTCCGAGGAGCTGATATTAACGTAGGTTTGTCATTGCGGCCGCAAAGTTCACAATCAAATCTAGTGTAGATGTGCAGGACCCTCGATTTGCCAGGTATCTGAGGTTGATTAGTGACCACCTTGGGATCTTTAATGACATGGCTTCTTACGAGAAGGAATCTAGAGCCCTAAAAGAGGGTGAGATCCAAGACATGATAAATATTGTCGCGGTTTTCCAGCATCTGAAATCACTCCCAACCAGTGCGGAAGCAAAGGTGGCAGCATATACGTATCAATTGCAAGTGGAATCGTGGATAACAGAGGAAGTTGAGATTTTGGCAGCTCGAGGAGACTTGACAGATGAGGAATGGTGGTTTCTTGAGGCAATTTTCATGACAGCAACTGGAAACGTCTTTTTTTGTATGACAAGCTCGCGTTATGGAGGAGATGTTGCCAAGCTGACGTAGTGGGGCCATGCATTACTAGTTGATACTCACTTATCAATAGAGAAATAAATGGAGTTCCATGTTATGGTCACTCCTTTTGGTAAACAACCTTTAAAGTCCATCGAAATAAATCACTTAAGTCGAGACAGCAGGCATTTCGTGTGAAAATTAGAAAGCGGGGAAAGCTTCGACAAAGTCTGGGAGTTCTCTGAAAGTGATCGAATAAAACAATTGTCAGAATATGAACCATCCAATCTGAATTGACAGAATAATGATATCATATTCCCGACACTCTGCATATTCTGTGACGCAGACTACGTCAAATTCCTCTCGTCGCCCGCTGCCACCACAACAGCATCCACCATTTCCTTCTCCTTCGTAATAAAGACACTATGACACGTCTCATAATCCTCCGTCTTAATCACAATCCCCTCACTCTTCACCTTCTCAAGCATAAGATCTTGGTACGGCCTTGGCACCGAATAATCCTGCTGCGTCAAGATATACGTAACAGGAACTTTCCTCCAAGCATCTCCCTTTGTCTTCGACTCAAACGCCGACATTGGAGATCTTACAAGATTCGGTAGTGCTTTATCGATAATATCCTTTTCTACACCGCCAAGAAACGAGAGAGATGGGTCGACGGGGAATGTAGATCCATCATCGAAATTCTGGATGAATTGAGGCCAGAGATCGGCGAAGCCTGCTTCTTGACAGATGTCCCAGACAGATGTTCCGGGAGCAACAATGTAGGCGCACATGTAGAAGAGATGAATGACTCCTCCGAATTTTCCTTCAGCCTCGCGGTCGGCAAATGTTAGACCTTCGACAGCGTCGGTACCGACTGCTCCGCCGTAGGAATGCATAGCCATCAAAACTCGCTCGTCAGCTTCGACGAGTGACTTCACAACATTGCGGACAACAGCGACGTCTTCTGTAAATGAAGAGATAGGAGGAGATTTGTCGTTGCATGAAGGTAGTTGTGGACAGAGGACCTTGAATCCTTGTGCTTCTAAAGCGTCGCTGTAGCTCTTGTAGTTGGCAGGGGTATGCCAGGCGCCATGTACTAGGACGATTGTAGGTAAAGAGGTTGCCATGACAGTCCGGTGAACGATGGATTTAAATATGAGAGGTTTAGAGGATGAGGTGGACTTCAATCAATGAATTATCGATCTCAGGAAAAATTGCAAATATTGAATTTTCAGAGGAAAAGGAATACAGTAAAAAGCTTTTATATTGTGCTATTTTCGTTCAACAAGTTATGCGAGTGATGCTAACGCGCTAGGAATCAACAGTTGGACTCGAGATGCATGAGACCCAACATAACTTACCAATAGGCAGCCCCACCACTCATTCTACACCTACTTGATCCATTGTCTTAACTAACTAGTTTTGTAAATAGATGCATGAACCAAAACAAAAAACCCCAGAAAAAACACAGTCAGACGCTGAAATCTCACAAACGACCCCGAATACTTACAGTGGGACTATTTGAATAGTGTGGGAGAATATCATTGGAACCTCCCCTCCGTATTGCAATCAATCAAAAACTGTTTTGAACGTTAATAATTTCAGACCGAAAACACATCAAACACACACAAAGCTCAAAACGGGATACTAGAATACATGATCTTCTTATATTTGTAAATACACTTTCTCCAATTTAAGTACAATGACCATTCTCATAAATTTAGCAAACATACAATCCGTCTTCATCTTATCGACCGTGCCCCTCTAAATATCTTCTGGACATCCGAGGGGCCCATAACAATTTCCTCTAACTCGACATCTTCACGAGATTCTTGTATCTCACTATAATTTCCATACAAACAAGCCTTTTCACTTCTTGCTCTCGCAGTCAAATCACTCATCGTTTCCGCGCCTCTAAACGTGTGGCCTACCATAAGTCCCCTAGAAAGAACGGCGAGTGAGCTTGACTTCCAAGCAGGAGTTCCACGGAGGCTCGTCTGATAGATTGTAAGAACGATAAAAACAGTAGCGGCAATGATAAAGAAACAGTGCAATGATATCCATTCCCATTCAATTTTATAAAAGGTCAATATTTCATGAGCTGTACCTGCTTGTACTTTTGCGCCATCGTCGTTAGCACGGATGGAGTTGCTCATGCTTTTTGCAAGAGACGCGAATGTAGCTGGAAGATCATTGCTCGTATTGAAAGCTTGCATTGAGCTGGGCTTATACTGAAGATTGCCATCGGACATGATGTAGCCATTCAATCTTGCCTGTTGTGTCTCGGTGACATTGTGCGTGATGTTCAGGTTGGTCGAAAAAAAGTCGCTGAAGTAGCTACTAACACTATTGGCAGCCGCTTGTGAGACGTTATACTTTCCACCTATGGATAGGTCGGATCGAGGCGCCGCGGATAATTTACTATCAAAATTAAGACTTGATACGGTCGATGAGTTAAGAACAGCAGCCCACTTGGAGCTTGTAATCTGCCACGAATCCGGATCTCGCTTTGCACTAGTAACCTCGGAAATGTCTTCGGACAGAGTGCCGCTAGAAATTGTAGAATTATACCGATTGACACAATAGTAAAGGCCGCATTCTCGTGCTTCGATTTCTAAGTTTGGCCACGTCTGATTTGATCCATCTTGAGGGGAGTGCACTTTGAGAAAAGTCATCGCCCATATCAACGTATCGATGTCTTGTAGTGATACCGTCTCACTGCCATTTCCAGTTCCATAGGTCGTCATAAATATGCCACCTGGAATTTTCAAAGATGTATATTTGGTGGTATAGTTCCAACCATCAAAACCATCGATGAATAAGCCGTTGGGAAGTCGGAATGCAGTTCCCATTTCTCGAATTCCAACACCATTGTCAGTTTGCAAGTCTGTGTAGAGAAAATTGTAATCTCGATATTCCACTATTTTATCGCTAAGATCGTTGCAAACATTACAAACCGAAAGGGACTCAAATGAATCCCACGTACAATTTCCAGAAGTGCATGTGTGAGGAAGTTGTTGAGTGGTCATTCCAATAGGCTGCGTAAGACCGTATAAGACAGCTGATTGCATGAGGAAATCCGCGTCAGCGAAGGCCTGTGTAATGGGCGGATCACCTTAATGGGTCAGCGGTCTTGATTCTTTATTGGAGTTTCGGAAGGATTGAAATTACTTGACACCATCGTGAGTTGCGTATTGAACAATCGACCCCTAGAATAACGATCTGCTCTGGGAACGTCGGCAGTTCCATGTTTTTGAGGAACCTGACGCTGTTGATACTGGACAAGTTGTTGTGTAAAAGGATCAACAGCCAACGCAAGAACCGTCGTCACAGCACCAATGCGTACTATGAGCCTATTCATGTGAGTATCATCTCTGCATCGTATATGGAAGACTACAACTCTTACTCCCGGTTTTTCCTCCATAACAGTTTGAAACTACCCAATGGCCCCCGGCTTGCAGCATCGATCTTATCGAAATCTATCAAAAAATGCTTCTGTTCTGAGAAATGGAGCCATTTCCACTGGCTAGTGGACTCAGCAATGGAATACAGAACAAGAACTTTTGCAGCGGTTGAAAGAATGGATACTAAGGCGTTAAGTGTGATGCCATGCCAACGAAAGAAAGACTTTCCATCAAACGCACACAGAAGTGCAGCTAGAGCTATGAAGCATAACGTTCCGGAAAAGAGGGAAGCAAGCTCTCGTTTCCAGAAGTGGAAGTTCCAGGAGAGCTCTCGCGACATCGATCCAAAAAAATGCGAAGCTTTTGCAGGGCGAGAAAGAAACTTCACACGAAATAAAACGTGGAGATTTCACTCGTTAAGTAAAATCTATACAGTGGGGTAGCGACTGCGTCTGCATCCTTATATAGATGATCGCTTTTCGTGGCCGTGAAGGATACCCAATGGTGATCAAGATGGATCATATTATCGCCATTTCTTGGCACGAAGCTGATATCTCTGCCAGTTGTATGACTCGCAGAGATCTTTGCTTAATTTGATCCAAATTTGACTGCTAGCTGTTGGACTGATAGTATCGTGGTTACGAGGGATTTCAGGCCCTGGTTCTTCCAGCGGCAAACGAAATGCCATCCAGTGGGAGATCCGCAATCAAGTTTGAGGATGTTGTACGTACATTAATATATGTGTTATAGCGGTGCATTATTGTACGAAGAGCCCTGTTTGAAACCCTTGTATAAGCTTATGTAAACTTAACCAATTCACAGCTTTTAACCTTAAAATCTTAAATATAGATCAGCCTCACATAAGATGTACGTACAACGGCAATATCCCGATCATGTTTAATAATCTAGATAAATACAATGTTGAAATTTAACTCATCATTCAAATGCACTCGTCATTCCAGCCAAATAGGTGTGGGAAGTAAGTGTTCAAATCGCAATTTACAACGGTAAGGGAAAGGAGGTTGAAAATGTGCAACATATCATTCATCTATTCATTCCACGGTCCTTATAACTGCCAGTCTTTTGATATCGTTTCTTCGTTTCCTCTATATCATTTCATAACCTCACTTCGTCTTTCCAGTAGGAATACCGAACATCACGGCTGGCTTGCCATCCTTGGCCGCTCTATCAACTCTGAAATACCCCTTTCTCTCCAACTGAATGATATCATCCTCTTTGAGATCGGCAACATTGCTATCGCATAGCTGATCTGTCTTATGAGCGGAATCTGGTGTGAGGAAATCTTCCCAGTTGTCATCTTCCTCCAATTTGTCCTTAGTGATCATGTAGTCAAATTCGTACACCTCTGCTGGAACAAGGGTTTGGTCGGAGGATAACCAGGTAACTTTCTTCTCGGTTTTCTTGACATCACCCTCCAAGTGCAATTCCAGCTCAATATCTGTAATTGGACCAGAGCCATTGATTTTGCGCACGAATGCATTACCCCAGTTCATGAGAGTGATTTCTTCGCCTTCTTTAAATAACTTGACATCCTCTTGATCAAGAATGAGGTTTTTGCTATATGTGACCTTCTTCATTCCGACCTTGGGATTCTTTCCATGCTTAGGCTTGTCTTCGGTGTATGGGGACTCTGGACCATTGGTGACAATTGCCTTTACTTGATCCTTGATATCGACACCTGTATGTCTTGGTGCAATTGGATCGATTTCCTTCTTGTTCGAAGCCCAGAAATTGGTCCAATCCATGGTTACAATATTTCTACTTGGACCCTGCTTCAAGATGAAATCTCTCAAAGCGGGAATTGTCATACCCCTTCTTCGAACTCCACGAATTGTAGGCATACGAGGATCATCCCAACCCCAGACTCTTCCAGCATCGACCATCTTGGCCAATTTACGTTTCGAGAGGAAGACTCGAACGAAGTTCATGCGAGCAAATTCCCACATGTGTACTGGTGTAAGGTTCAACTTGGTAATAAACCATTGATATTGAGGATTTCTGTCGTTGTACTCGGTTGTTCTCAAGGCGTGTGTGACTCCTTCGAGAGAATCGACGATTGGGCATGCGAAATCATAGGTAGGATACATCTTCCAAGTAGTACCGGTGCGATGATGGGGCAAGGGGCCACCAGTCTCGGGATCGTCGTTGGGGCATCGGTAGATAACAGGGTCGCGCATTGCC
Source organism: Botrytis fragariae (assembly GCF_013461495.1). Lineage (NCBI taxonomy): Eukaryota > Fungi > Ascomycota > Leotiomycetes > Helotiales > Sclerotiniaceae > Botrytis > Botrytis fragariae. The sequence goes on from NW_023501001.1 coordinate 272,026, forward strand.
TTATTTGGGTTGTCTACAGACATCTTTGCTCGGATACAGAACTTCTTTCCTGCCTCTGTGCCGTTCTTCATCTCTTCGAATATGGCGAGGTTGTCCTCAACACTCTTGTCTCTGTTCTTGCTTGCAATACCATCCATTCGTTGTTCCCTCATAGTCTGCTGGTCTGTGTCATCTGCGTAAGCGTTACCATCTTTGATGATTCTCAGACCATATTGGTATAACTCTTCAAAGTAATCGCTAGTATGACTCTTCTTGTCTGGCTTGACGCCCATAAGTGCTAAATCTTCGATAATAGAATCTTGGAATTCTTGTTTCTCTTTTGAAGGGTTGGTATCATCGAATCGGAGGAGAAGTGTGCCCTTGTAAAGCTCGTGTGCAAAATAGTCATTGAGAAGTGCAGCCTTTGCGTGACCGATGTGAAGATATCCACTAAGCAACGTTAGTTCCATAAATTTGAGGTGCAAGTGATTCGGTTGGCATACGATGGCTCTGGTGGAAATCTAGTCACAACACCCTTCTCAGTATTAGGCAAAGCTATGTTGTAGCTTGCTCCCGCCTTGCTAGCAGCTGTCTTCTTTGCCTTCTCGGCCTCATCCTTAAGCTTGATTTCCTCTTGAATCTCTGGATGTGTTTGCTCGATGAATTGATACCATCTGACAAGGTTGAGAGAAGTTCCCTTCTTTAGAAAAGCTGCAGCAACTCTGTTTGTGCGAAGTGTGACCCATATTTTTGAGTCCAAATCAGTGATCGTGTATCCGTCAATATACGAGCGAAGGGTAAGGTGCTTATCCAAGGCGATTAAGTGTGGCTCTATAGCCTTGAAGTCTAGCGGAGCTAGATTCGTCGCCAGTTGAGACAATTCTTCGGACTTCATTTTTTTGTATAATTTGAGTAGTAATAAATTGCTTTGAGTATGTCCTGAGATAAATTCTGAGGGTAGTGGGGGAATTTGTTTGACTCAGGGCGGGGTGGCACGGAAAGGGTTTCACCGGGCGCCGAGCGGAAGCTAAATTTTATGATTTGGCGCTAGTGATTATGGATGATCTCGAATTACGAGCACCTTCGACCAATATTGAAATAGTTTACGCCTCGATCTACACAATATGGCAGCTCCAGGATTATGCCTAGCTCAAATGAGCAGGCTGTCTTTGTCTACTGCTCGACACACCTTACTACATGCACCAAAAGCCTCGATACCTATAGTTCAAGTCCGACATAAGGGCTTCAAAGAGAGGATTCTTTCCAAGAAGGAAAAGTCAGGCGCTCTCACTGGACCAACCAAATCATTTTCTAAAAGGAAGACAACGGAAAAGAAGAAGAAGAAGCCAAGGACTACATATCGACAATATGACCCAAAAGATGCGGAAACATTCACGTTGTGTGAAGCCATGCGGTTAGTCTACTTTCTTGATTCAATTCAACATATTTACTAATGCAGCGCATAGATATCTAAGAGCATTCGAAGTTGGGAGACCCCCAAATTCTTCTAAATACGAGATACATTTGAAGATGAAATCGCTCAAGAACGGTCCCGTCGTACGAAATCGATTAAGACTTCCACACCCAGTCAAAACTGATTTAAGGATATGCGTCATTTGCCCTCCAGACTCGAAATATGCGGAATCTGCCAAAGCAGCCGGAGCGACACTAGTTGGAGAAGAGGAGATATTTGAAGCCGTCAAGGCTGGCCGAATCGAGTTCGATCGATGTATTTGTCAAACGGATTCCCTTGCGAAAATGAACAAAGCTGGATTGGGTCGGGTTTTGGGTCCTAAAGGACTGATGCCCAGCGCGAAGACGGGTACCGTTGTGAAAGATCCTAGTTTAGTTTTGAAGGATCTCATTGGAGGTGCTGAATATAGAGAACGTCTGGGTGTTGTAAGAATGGCGGTCGGTCAACTCGGTTTCACACCAGAGGAAATGCAGCGAAATGTCAAGGCCTTCATCGAGGCTGTGAAGAAGGACATGGCACAGTTGAGTGACAAGATCAACAAAGAGATGGTCGAAGTGGTTTTGAGCTCTACAAATGGCCCTGGGTTCATTCTTAATGGGGAGTTCAGGGATCTCAATTCGAGTTTGACCCCTCGAGATTTGTCGACTTCATAACACAACATATTATGACATGCACATTTGTACTTTAACTGTATAATGAAAATTCATTTACTTTAGCTGGGTATGTTACTACAAACTCCTGAAGCTCTACAATACATGGCTCAATTGCTATGTCGATTTGGAATCTCTTAATATCTTTACTGCTTCGTCGCCAACTCCCAAATCACGGTATATGCCCATGATCTTGACCAGCCGCGGTCTACCTTCTACTTTCAATGACAGTGCTTGCTTCAAAGCATTATTTAAATCCAGAACAATGGTGTTCTTCAGCCGTAGTAATCGAGGTTGCTGAGCCGCGATGAACGGATGATCCAATCCGATCGTGATCGACAGATGCTCAACGTTACGATAGTCTAGCACAAATCTTTGAAGCTTCTTCGTACTCGTTCCATTGACAACACCATCAATAGCAAGATCATCTTCATCCTCGTCTTCGTCTTCACTCCAGGAATCTTCAAGTCCATTTGGTGACCGACCAAGGGATGCAACCATTAACCTATCCTCCAACTCTTCAAGTCGTGAATCGACCTCGAGTAATTTTCTTCCCAGAGCTATTTCCTTAGTAACACTTTTCTTCTCATCAAGAAGACCCTCAACTTCCAATTTCCTTTCTCTAACCTTCCCTCTTACATCCTCAACACCTCTTTTAAAACCTAATAGGCCCACTCTAACATCTTCAACCTTCTCTTCTCCACCCTTAAGGTCCGAGCCCAAGCTTAGAAATTGTTCATAATTGGTATTTACCAGATCCAATAATTCTTTGGAAAGACCCTGTGAACGCTCACGAAGGTCGGAACGTAAATCCTCGAGGGTCTGGTGACGATCTGATAATGTAGATAGATAAGTTGGTGCATCAAAAGATGGAGCCAAGAAATCAGATCGGGGAAGGGCTTCGGGATATGGAAGATTGTCTTCATCGTCTGAGGAAACATCACCCGATCCTCCACCAAAGTAGAATTTACTCATGTTTGATGATTGTAACAGATTTTTGAATCAATCAAGTTCTGAAAGTAAGAGTACGAGCGTTCAGATGATATTGTCTTTGAACAAGCTTTAATATCTTATTGTTGAGAGTTCCGCTCTTTTCGTTTGATATGTTTGTGGTTGACGCTCTGCTGTATGCACCCGCCCTCACCTGTTCCGTTGGAATTCCCAGGTAGTTCTTCGTTTTAAGGCTGATCAGGCAATCATGAGCAGATTGTCGGTCGGTATTTACATAACAGGACCCAGACGACGAACGTAAGCTCTGGCAAAGTCAAGCCAGAATCCCAGGACAACAGCCGAGGATATGATAATCGTGGATGAAAGATCCCTTCTTTTATCTCTTGGCATAAGGGATTTTCAACCGTGTTACAGAGTATGATTGGATATATCTCGTCGATTGACAATTGAAATCATATGTCAGGTTAGTCGAAGGTTAGGAAGAGGTTAGAAGGATATATGACAGACACTTAAGATTCACCTCGATGCCTGCAAAATAGGGAAAACCAATAAAGTCCGATTCTCGGAAAGTAGCGTCTTGTGTAAGTAAACTGATGACACTGTGACACTAATTTTTCACGCTAATTTTTATCAATCTAATCTTTTTGATCTCTCACACACTTTTCTATTCCCCCCTCCCTTTTCTTTTTCTAATCTGATCTTACAAACAATGCTCATTCGTCCTTTAATTTGGTACACGATTGTTCAATATTTGCCCTCAATTTCTTCATAATAATCTCTTCTGATGAGTAACGACTTGATTTCTTAATAATCTTCTCTTACCCACAAAGATAGTCAATCTTGTCACACTACAAAAGATTTACTTGTATATTCATCAATCAGTCCGTGTTGAAGAAACAGTCGGGTCCCAAAGAGTTATTTTCATTTATATCTCGTGACCTTCCTTTTCTGCGATAGGTAGATAAACTTGAATTCGCCAATCGGCTATTCGTTGACCCGAATCATGGCTTCACCCGCGGTATCAACACCATCATCGGCTGGTTCCCCAGCAGCCCTTGCTCCAGCTCCTCCTGTTCTCGCCATCAAAACTGGGAATCTATCAAGCATGAATACTATGTCGCCAACATCGGGTGTTTCTACCCCTACTATCATGACAACTAAGGAATGGGTTATTCCGCCACGACCGAAACCCGGACGAAAGCCTGCAACTGATACCCCACCAACAAAGAGAAAGGCTCAGAACAGAGCCGCTCAACGTGCTTTTAGAGAACGACGTGCTGCACGAGTAGGTGAATTAGAGGAACAACTCGAGGAGGCAAAGGAAGATCAACAGAGGCGGGAGAATGATATGAGATTGAAGATTACTAGACTTGAGGCAGAGGTTTCTAGATTCAATGGCGAACTTCAATCATGGAGATTACGATGCGAGACCCTTGATCGAATTGCAGATTACGAAAAGAGAGAAAAGGAAACTGCACTCAAGGAATTAGCATATCTCAGAAATGGACTTCAAAGCAAAAGCACTGAAGCTGTTCCTCTCCCACCACGCCGGAATCGCCAGTCTACTCAAACACAGCCCTTACCACTGCCACGCCAAGAACAAACCCCCTTTGTTCCAGACCTTGAGGTGTCAAGTGAAGCAATCGGTTGTGGCGGTTGCAAGTCTTTGGGCGAATGTGCTTGTGCCGAACAAGTCATTGCTATGTCTACTCAGGGTTGTGGCAATTGTAGTCCTGACACTCATTGTCAGTGCTTGGAAGAAACGCTTAAGGATGTCGGTATGGATTTGAAAAGGGCACATTCTCCTTCAGTTGATGGCGCCTCGGAAAAGCGTGTCCGTTTGTCATCTAGGCCATCCAGTCCTTCCAGTCCTCTCGAGATTGATTTTACTGCCCAGTTCTCACGACGACAGCCCATCATCCGTGAACCATCGCCTCCACCTCAGATCATATCACGACCTATAGAACCATGCGGCTTCTGTGATCAATCAACATTTTGCCCGTGTGCTGAGAGAGAACAGGAGAATCGTCTTGCACCTCTACTTAATGAAGTTACACCTCCACCATCAGATACAGATGTTGAAAACACACAGGTCAAACTTCCATCCATGCAACCCAACCATATGCATCGACCAGTTAGTGCCGCGCCAGCTTCAAATTCTTGTGCCAATGGCCCTGGTACTTGTAAACAATGTATAAGTGATCCAAAGGCAGGACTATTCTGTCGATCACTCGCAGCAATGAGAGCTTCTTCAAGCTCAGCTCCACCTGACGGATGCTGTGGTGGCAATTCTTCCGGCGGTGGCTGTTGCAAGACAATGGAGCCGGCATCTACTTCAGAACCACCTCCAAGCTTATCTGTTGCAGAAACCTACAAGACTCTTTCTACCCACAAGAATTTTGATCAAGCCAGTGATGAGTTGAATACGTGGTTAGGTCGTCTTCATGCTACACCGCTCCAACATGCTGGTAGAGCACCCATGGAAGTGGAGGCTGCAAGTGTTATGGGTGTACTCAAGCTCTTTGATCGAAGATTCGGAAGAGGTTAAAGACCATAGAAAGTTTTATTATAGATACCCAGCCTTAATTACGACTCATGAAGACGAATGACTTCATATTTTATTGTACATATTTTCAGGATATGCATAAGCATAAAACAAAAGCATAAGCGATTTGACATTTTTGGATTTTTGGAGCACCGTTCATTGAGCTGGCCAACCTTCATGTACATGTTTAGTTTAATATACCAAATGCAATGCACATATCCACTCCAACGGTCATATATACGAATGACAGCTGAGAAATACTCACAAAGTATCCACAATTCTTGGCGATCAATTGTCCTTTCCTAGAAGGGCAGGTGTAAATACAACAAAACCGTTCCTGGGGAATTCCGATACCAAGTTATCTTTTCCGATCCATTACCTGCCCCACGTGTAAGATTTTATCAAGGAGGGGTCGTTGGTTACACTGCAGCACGTTCCTGAGCACCTGCCTTTCCTTCCCTTTCTTCTCTATAATTTCAAGCCATTGATAAGTTGCCGTCTTTTAGTCCTTTCGAATTTGCACGATACTAGGCTGTCGGGGTAGTATCTTTCTCGAATTCGGTAAGAGTTCCTATACGGTAATAAAGTAGATTAATGCATGTTCGATGTGACCGAGGTGAGCTAAAAGTTTGGTCGAATACTTTTTACTTATATTTAAGCTTTAGAGTAAGTTCAAATATTTCTTGAACACATTTCTTTTTGCTTGCGCTTTCTTAATCACCCCTTCGAGTTTTTTGGAAAGAATTCAAGATGCAGGCTGTTAAAATTGCTGCGTTTCTCGCTCCTCTGCTATTCCCATTCCAAGGTGTACAAGCATCATTATATGGAGAAAGTAGTTTCAATCACACCTGTGAATTAAGTGCGTGTTTACCCTCCCCAGCGCAATCGCAATTACATTCCTATAAGAAAGTAAAAATCTAACAAGGAAAAAGAAACACCCTACCTCTCCTGCTCCAAGAATGCCTCTCCAGACCTCACCGATTCCTGCTGTACCGAGACCTTTGGAGGTCTAGTTCTCAGTACCCAATTCTGGGATACGTATACTGGGTACGAATCGGAGGGACAATTGTTACCCAAGAATTCGTGGACATTGCATGGACTTTGGCCCGATTTTTGTAATGGGAGCTATACGCAGTATTGCGATTTGAGGTTTGTGGCTTTTGCTTCGTTGTGGTCTGAAGTTATTGGGGAAGAGAAAGAACTATAGAACTAATTTTGGAAATATGTAGCCGTCAATATGATCCAGTTCCATCTCCTAATACTACAACCGGAACGGCAAGTGGAACACCTGTGCCTCCTTACACCGGAAAGCCCATTTCGGAAATCATTAAGAGCTATGGAAAATATGATCTCCTCGCCTACATGAACAAGTAAATCTCCGCTCTCCTTTCCCCCTCCTACCCCTCTCCCCCCTTCCAAGACTAACACCCCAACCCCAGCTACTGGATTGCTCAAAACCAACCCAACTGGTACCTCTGGGCGCACGAATTCTCCAAACACGCCACCTGCTTCTCCACCTTCGATACTCCCTGTTACGGACCAACCTACAACTCCACTCCCTTCTCCGACTTGATCTCTTTCTACACCACCGCTCTCTCCTACTTTTCCACCCTCCCAACTTACGATTTTTTGAGCAAACATCATATCGTTCCTTCCAATACAACGACGTATACGCTGTCTTCGCTGCAATCGGCGTTGAAGAAGGAGGCCGGTGCCGTGCCGTATATTGGATGTTCGGGACCAAGATATAATGCTACGGAGCAAGGAAAGGGTAGTTTAGATAATGGATATACGGTGTTCAGTGAGGTGTGGTATTACTTCCATGTTCTTGGAAGAGTGCAGGATGGGAAGAAGACACCTGTGGGAGCGGATATTAACGGGGGTAGTATTAGCAGTTGTGCGACTACGCAGGGAGCTTTGAAATATTTTGAACGGAGTGCGGGGTCTGTAAGACGGGGAAGTGGTGCTTATGAGTTGGAGGGTGTTTTGGGATCATGAAGCGATTTTGATGGGTGATTAATCGGTGGTTTAAAGATGTCGTGAGTATGATTGGTATATAAGCTCATAAGATATAAATTTGGATCTAATTATTTACATTCCTATATATGTTTCGTAATCCCTGGTTCAATTTGCTCCAACGCCTCCATGACCTCAGTATAAACCCTCATCTGCGCATTCTTTCCCTTTTCACTCCTTACGTACCTACTTGGTTCACTGACCTCGCAATCGACCATATACGCTCCATGACTTTCTTCCCCAGCAGCCGCTGCCGCAACCAAAGTCCTACTGCCTACCTCCGTTGTCCTCGCTAACAAGGATTTACCAATGCAAGCCAAGATATTCAAAGGAAATACAGCATGACGCATCAGGTCAGAATGACAGAATCCGGGGGTAAGTGTATTGAGTATTATTTGTTCTTTGTCAGATTTAGATAATCGGGGAGCGAGTTCGCGAATGATGAAGATTTCGAGGAGTTTTGAGACGTTGTAGCGGTCTTGTTGAAGCTTGGGATTCTTGAGGGCTGGAAGAATGAGAGGAGAGGCTTGTTCTTTGAAGTGGGCCTAAAAGTGAATTTACGTTAGTCTTTGAATATTCTTGTTGTGATTTCATAGTCAGTAGGCAGTTCGGAAATCGCTAACGCCTCGCCAAATTGAACTATTGAGAATCTAGACAGCAGATGAAGGGGTAGAAGCATACCTGTTCATGCGCATCACTCGCTACAATCGTCAATCTCGGCACTATATTAAATTTCGCAGCACTCTCTCTCAATTTGGGCAGTACCAGTAATGCCATTAAAAATGTACTCATCACATTAACCGTAACCGTGCTTTCCATTCCCTCCAACTCCTCGTATTTCGGCACTGCCAATCCCGCATTCTCAAGCATAACATCTAACCGGTCCAGCTGGTCTATTTTGACGCAAAATTCTTTGACGGAGGCATAAGAAGTGAGATCTACTTGCCATACTTCGATGATGGTTTTGTGATTAGGAAGCGAGGCGGAAATAGAAGCAACGGCCGCTTCGCCTTTAGAAATGGTACGACATGCGAGGATCACTCTTGCGGCACCGAGCCGAACAATGTGTCGAGCGGCTTCGAGACCAAGTCCTGTGTTTGCGCCAGTTATGATTATTGTTTGGCCCGCAAATGAGGTCTCTGGATATGGGAGTTTCTTGAACTGCGATTTTAAGAAACGACCGAGGAAATCGGTGGGACTAGAGAGGGAGAGATATTAGAATGCGGATTTCGAGTAATGGAGAAGATGAAGGGGTTAACTTACAGATTAAAGTTACCAAATAGACTAGGCATGATGACTATATTCTGATATTAGTGAATCTGATGTATTAGTATTTGGGAATGAAGCAATAGATATTTGTAGCAATAATTCAAACACATTTTGGTGTTGATGATCAATTGTTCGACGTCGAGGTCTGAAACCATAGGGAACAGCTTCAAACACATTCTCCTAGAGCTCTTGTCGGAAGAGATGGCCCGTGAGCTTATAGTACCCCACGGTTTTCGTCTTTCACGTGCTAAAAAAAAGATCATTACATGCCTTGCCAAAAAGTCCCATTATCGTGCGCTATACACATAATCATTTCATCACATAAAGATTCAACAAAGCACATGTTTTTCTTGTATTTGTAAATGCTGTATTGGTTGGAAAGTTTCAATTACGATTCGCTTGCAAATCTTGATACGGTTAAAAGAGTATAGGGGGAACAATGTTTGGACCGCCTATCGAGTACTACCTAGATGGAGGTTTCGCGCTGACAAGGCCTGACTGGCATCTGCGATGCTAATTATGGCCGAATGCATGCTGGAAAGCTCAGGTGTGCATTTATCCCATCAGACACTCGAGTTTTGCACCTCAAGACGCCGACGGTATCCAAATTAACATTAAACAAAATACATTATGGCCACATCTAATATTAATCTTTTTACTACCAAGCGCGCGGCACGCCGGGATGCGTCGTATGATACAGGCAATGAGTTGAGTTCATTTGCAAAGGTCACTCAGAGAAGTAGTTCATTTCCAGCCCAGGTCCGGGACGATGACTCGGTCAGTGGGCGGGAGCCAAAAGTTATCGATGCTGTTGCTAAGCCCAGGATTGAACGTATCGAGTTGGAGAAATGTCGCAAAAGTATACTACAAGATACAAATGATTTCAACCACAATCATAGTAAACTGCAAACCGTGGAAGACCTCTACTGGGACCCCATGGGAGAGTTATCAAACTTTGAAGCCGGGGAGGTTTCGGTGTCGGCAAACTGCTCTGCCAATATTCGTACCGAGTCTCATAAAGAAGTGCTGTCCATTGATATGCATGTTTTGGAATTCGAATCTTCGGGAAAAGCTTTCAAGATTATACTCAAGGACACAGAAATTATTGGAGTATCTAAAGCAAACTCCAGTCAAACAATTGTCAGCGCGTTTATGCTTCTTACAGGACGTATCGATCCATGCATCGCCAATAGTTAGCCGATTGTTGGGCTGTAGTATCGATGTTTTTCGAGACCACTTTAAGCGTGCCAGCGATGATGTCGCGTTTTTACTTCCGAGTAGAAGCTACATCCAGGATCATGTGGTCATACCCTATCAACGTTGCTATAGACGCAGCTCTGCTAATTTTATCTGCGAAGTCCAAAACAAAAGGAGTACATTTTGTCATGGTAATTTGGCTTCTTCGGAGGAACACGTCACAATATGGGCGTTACGAAGAAGCAAAAAGTCTTTCACTTGTATGTTGTTATTTCTGTTTTTCAATGATTTCCATCGTCACAAAGTATTGGAATTTCTGTTATCTCTTTAATGTGACCTGGGCTTATTTCCTACATGCATAGCTTTGATCATCTGCGATGGGAATCCCAAGCAATCCAGTGATCACTTTGATATTTCCCTGACCATGCGTTCGAGACTCGAAAACCAAGTTCAAGAACTACATTCTCAAGAGTTGAGCCGACATATATCCTTGAGGGGGCCCATGCATTTACAAGAGCAAACGTGTCTTTGATAGCATTACGGCTTGCTAGCAATGAATGGCAAACCGTCATCCGTGCGCAGGAAGCATACGTGCTTCCATGTATGCTTCCGGGTCTCAAAGCCTCAATACCTCGCCACCATTGAAGTAAGGCTGTCGGAGAAAGAGTCATTCGAGGAGTATCTTAAACAGACATGGAGTATGCTAAACATGAACCTCCGTGTCATTGATTCTATGGCAACCAGTCACTGGTTTGCTGACAGTCGCAGCAAAAGATTGAAAGACTATCAATTCCTTGAAAACAAAGTCATGATCCAAATGAAGCAAAACAGTGCCAGCATACCAATACTCACAGCAATTATAGCTGTTCAGGAGAGTAGAAAAGCAATACAGCAAGCCAACGACGTCAAGTAAGTTGCAAAATATCATGAAGTTACTACCGTGTCGCAATGCTGACAAACTACGGGGCTTTGTCAGTCTTTGCAACGGTGTATATTCCACCATCATTCGTTGCCGGCGTTTTTGGTATGAATGTAGCGGAACTCAATTCTGGAATTGGTGTCGATATTTGGCTATACTTTGCTATCAGCATACCTGTCACGATAGCATCAATGGTTCTAGTATGGAAATGGGAATGGTTGACAAGAAAAGTTAAAAACTTTCGAATCAGACCTAATAATAACTCCAGCCCGAGAAAAACCGTTCCAGTAGCTCTTTTCTCCGTGGGTAGAATGACAACCGGAATCGGAAAGCCGAGAGATATTCAGATTGACCATGATTTGGAGAAATGTGTCACTGGCACTCGGACGTAGGCAATTCGGGTGCTGTCCTCATCACCCAGCTACACATGAATCTCTTATTTTCTTTTCATAAATGAATGATTTTTATATGGAAATGCAGTCCTATATCAAGAGAGTATATTGGACTACTTGACAGCTCGTATATAAAACCAGGCAGGAGGAAAAGGGGATATATTGTCAGCTCACTGTGGAAAATCCTATCTTGTCTATTGTTAAATCCACAGGGCATGAAAACAATCAAACAATTTTCATACTCATTGCATTTTAGTGTATCAATTAACATAGAGTTGTAGATATGAGCTAATCATATACAGTAGATATCTAGGTGTCCACAGTTATCTACCCAGCCAACACTCCAACCACCGGGACTAACTCCCCATCTCCATCTCTATCTCGAATCCCCAAACCCATTTCAAACCCTTCCTCTCCAACACTACCAAACTACATTCAAGTGACTCTTGTTATCTCCATCTCCATACCCATTCTCCATACCCATTCTCCATATCCATTCTCCATATCCATTCTCCATATCCATATCCACCCCTGCCTACATCCATTCAACCTACATCACAAAATAAAACTCGCAAGCACCCTACACATACAATCACAAACATCAAATTATACCAAGTTTCTCATTTAATAGAGATATCCTCCTCGATTCTGTCTCTGTATCTCTTCATGTTGGTATTATGGTATTATGGCATTCGGGCATTGTATCTGTGATACAGTAAGATTACTATTTGAGAGTTAGGTATAACGTGATCTTCTGTTGAGATTGAAAGATAGATTCGCTTATTTACTTAGTCAGTTATTTGCTGTTTATTTGCTTGATGTTCATTCATGTGGTATGGAATGTTTCAAGGGATGTATCAAGGACCCTCAAACTGCTGATTGTATAATGATTAGTAGACATAACCATTTCATGGTAGATAGGGACCCTTCACCCTATCGATCTAGTACTACTAGATTCTTCAAACTCAAGAGAGCTTTCCGAGTTTGTGTTTGGTGGATTAATAGAATGGGTTCGCTTAAAATTAATTAGGGTTTAAGTATGTTAAGATGGTGGGCTTGATGAATATATTTATCTAGGTGTAATTTCAGGTATACATTCACCCTTTTCCCGAATCTCCCGTTCTTTCTTTTTCTCCTCCTCCTTCTCCCCCCTCTCCCTCTCCTCCCTAATCCTCGCATCACAAACCCCCGGAAACGCACACTCACATCCCATTTCCGCACCTCTCTTCACACTTCTCATCGTAATACTCCATCTCCCCTCTCTCCTCCTCTTCACCCCCTCCCCATTCTCATCCAACTCCACATCCACATCAAACTTCCTCCCCCTAATCCCATGCGCAAACCCATACCTCGCCTCCCCCCTCATAACCAACAAACTCCTCTCCCTCAACCAAACCTCCCACTTCTCCTCCCCATCCTCCTCCGCCTTCTCCCTCCTCCCATTTGCAATCGCCTCCCCCAACGACCTCTTCGGCCTCCTCATCTTCCGCTCCTCATTAATCCCACACCTCTTAAACCCTATCGGCACCGCCGACCCCAAACTCAGACTATACAAATACTCTCCAAACGCCGAATGCGTATCCACATGCGGCGGAATCCCCGTTCCAGGGGGATAATACTGCACCGTGAATTGATCCACGCCCCCTTCCTCTCTAAACGGTAACCTCCCCACCAATTGCTCAATCCAATCTGGGACATCCGTCCACGTTTCCGACGCGCAGAACGTGGTATAATCGAAATGCGCACCGTAATGCATGGTTTGTCGCTTACCGATTCCGCACCAACGATCATCTTTCTGGATCGAAGCGATGATTTCGGATTCTTCTTCAGCCGTGATGAAGTTGGAGTAGAGTACCAATCCATTTTCCCAATGCTGGATGGAGGGATCTTGGGGATCGGGAGTGGGAAGAGGATTTGTGCTTCCCATGTTTTCAATGCTCCGAGTCTTTCACGTGCAGGGATTGAATGTGTTTTTTTTGGTGATGATTTTTTACCTTTCCATCAGAGGGAAATCTAATGACTAATCATGTGTCAGTCTTGCAAAAGGTTGGAGATTATTGTTTTATAATTACCGATATACTACAGACGGGAATCTTTTGGTCCCCAAATAAAATGTCTTGAGTTTTGCATCACAGTGGTCCGTCGAAATTACTTCTCAGTATAATTTCTTGTCATGAAAGAACTAGCGAGGTTTTTCCGAGATTATTCAGCAAGAAAACTCCTTACTCAGCCAATCAGAGAATGATAGATGAACGAGGTCAAAACGATGGAGTCACTTCGAATGAGCTCAATGAACGATCCAAAGGCTTTCGTTTCGGGAGAGAAATGAGTGCCAGTTTAGTATATTGTCAGACATTTTTATCTGTACTCACCAATCACAATATAAAGACATCAACGCCTGCCATTTGTGTAATGAAACAGTTGGCAGTCAAACTATACGTAGACACATCAACAAGGTTGTTGAAGAAAATTCATTTTTATGAAGTCCATTCGCTCGTTATATGCATACAATCTCATATCTATCACCCAACAAAACTTTGATACAAGTTAAAGTAAGAAATGCAAACCACCATACCGCTTCCCCCAAAATAATCGCCTATTATGCTTCCTTTTACTCATCGGTAACCGAAGCGAATTTATCAGTCATAGCTTGAACAAGATCCTCGTACTATAAAGATGTTAGATAAATATACTATCAGACAAATGAATACTATGGATAAACATACCTTCTTTGTGATCTTCTCCTCGCCTTCACTTGGAACCTCGAATTTCATATTTCTCAATTGGGATTGAAGCTCTCCGGTAGATTCACGTACTTTAGCCCAACTTTGACCTTGTGCGACTGCTTTTTGGGCCTCATCGTGGAATCCCATCATTGCCTTCATCATCCACTCAGTCTTCCAAATAGGACAGAATTGATCATAGTCACTGTAACCGTTTTGTTGCAAGAAATCTTCCTTGATCAATGCAGCTACATCCAGGGTAATCTTGTCAGGGTCGGATAATGCTGACTTTCCAACCAATTGAACGACTTGATCCAATTCTTCAGAATCGGTCAAAAGTTGCTTGATACGGTCTCGAAGTCTAGGAAACTCGGGGAAATCCTTTTCGTAGTATTTGTCGAGAACAGTAGTATATTTACTGTAACTGACTGCAGTATTGATAGAAGGGAAATGTTTACGTTGAGCAAGTTTCTTGTCGAGACCCCAGAAAACTTGCACAATACCCAAAGTACTACTTGTCACAGGATCGGAGAAATCACCACCAGGGGGACTGACAGCACCGACAATACTGACACTACCTTCACGATCAGGTCCACCAAGAGCTTGAACTTTACCAGCACGTTCGTAGAAACTAGCAAGTTTAGCTCCAAGATAAGCGGGGAAACCTTGATCAGCAGGCATCTCTCCCAAACGACCAGAAATTTCACGAAGTGCCTCAGCCCAACGAGATGTAGAATCAGCCATCATGGCAACATCTTTACCCTGATCGCGAAAATATTCAGCTACCGTAATTCCCGTGTAAATAGAGGCTTCACGAGCGGCGACAGGCATATTGGATGTGTTGGCAATAAGTGTGGTACGCTTCATGATAGGCTCTTTACGTCCATCGATTTCAATGGAAAGTTCTGGGAAATCCATCAAGACTTCAGCCATCTCGTTTCCACGCTCTCCACTATATATGATATTAGTATAATGCCGCCGTGATTTAGAAAAGACGAAACCTTACCATCCAACATATACAATGATATCACTGTTCGAGAACTTAGAAACAGATTGACTAATAACCGTCTTACCACAACCGAAAGCACCTGGAATGGCAACAGTTCCTCCTTGAACACTAGGGAAAAGAGCGTCCAATACACGTTGTCCAACGATAAATGGCTTATCTGCTGCCAATTTCTCGGTAGTTGGTCGTGGTACACGTACAGGCCATGTGTGCATCATGCTATATTCGGTCTTCTTGCCATCAAATTCGACCTCGAGGATCTTTTGGTCGACCTTGTAGCTTCCCTTTTCAGCAATGCGAGTAATTGTACCCCTAGCTCTGGGTGGGAAAAGAATCTTGTGATCATCCAGGAGGGAGTTCTCGTAGACTGTACCCCAAATGTCGCCTCCAGTAATGT
Organism: Botrytis fragariae; assembly: GCF_013461495.1. Classification (NCBI taxonomy): domain Eukaryota; kingdom Fungi; phylum Ascomycota; class Leotiomycetes; order Helotiales; family Sclerotiniaceae; genus Botrytis; species Botrytis fragariae. The sequence continues at coordinate 287,544 of NW_023501001.1, forward strand.
GATCTCCAACCTTCATAATCGGCTTAAAGTCCCAGTCCTTTTCTCTGTTCAAAGCTGGAGCGGAAATACCACGGGGAATGTAGATACTGTTGGAGTTGTCTGCGATAGCTTTGAGAGGTCTTTGAATACCATCGTAAATTGTTTCCATGAGACCTGGGCCCAACTCGACGGACAAAGGCTTTCCAGTACGCACAACGGGATCTCCAACAGTAACACCAGCTTCATACCCAACAGTCAGTTATAATTCCAACCCAAAGCCATATGTTTTCCCATACCTGTTTCCTCGTATACTTGAATAGTCGCTCTATCCGCTTCGATTCGAATAACTTCACCGACAAGATTATCGTGACCGACTCTAACCTATCCATAAGTTAGCAACACAATAATTGGGTCAAATTGGCAAATCAAACCTACCAACTCGTACATGGCAACTCCGATCATATTCTCTGCCACCACGACCGGACTAAAGATAATTAGCTGAAGAAAGACATCCTGATGAAGTCTTTCACAAACCCTGATACGGAGTAAATTGAACCTGTCGGCAGGCGATTAGCAATTATGTTGGTAGGATAGGGAAAACAGGTAAAGACCAACCAAATTGTTCCTCTCCATCTGCATCTCTTTGAGGAGCCATGTTGGCGATTTCTTTGCTTGTATTGGGAACTATGAATTGGATTGTTGTTGGAGGGGGTGATAGAGGAAGTTGTGGTAATGGCTCTTGATTAAGCTCGACTGGAGCTATTGACAAGGTATCAATATGTTGGATTTTGATGAGATCTAAGAATGAGGGCCGAGCTTTCAAACGAGGACGAAGACCAAGTGACATAAAAGGATCAAGGATGGAGACGATGGGAATTTAATTAATAACCAACCAACTACAGAGTGAAAATTAGGTGGTAGTGGAATATGTACGATGTATGTATTATGTACGAGTACATGACATGTCAATAGGATCAATGGTAGAGAGACCCAGAGAGATCAATGATAAAGCAAGTGGATATGGATATCAGTCGGTCAACGGAAGGAGCCTGAGAGTACCTCAAGAGTACGTACAAGCTTGAAGCTTTTACTCACGGATGCGATTTGAAGGTCTGGGTACACCTACCTGGTATCTCCTTACGAGCCACCTAGGTAATAGGTAATAGGTATGTGGTATGTGGTATTTATGTACCTGACTGAGCGTGCGAAATATGTATTTACTAAACACCGCTCGCACCGCTCTAGATCCACGCCTTCATTCCTATCCCAAGTTTCCCCCACCATTGGTGATCTTACTTGATACACGCTTCCAATTGGTACGGACAGCGGCGACGGCGGATAATGGCGAGAATGGTAAGAAGGATGGGTTCATTTATCACAATTGTAGCTCTCCGTAGTAATAATGAATGTGTCCAGTACTGTACCTGAGTAGGTAGGTACCTCGGTAGGTAGGTATGTATATAGATTATGGTCGCCTGCTCTTATTCAAGAATACTACCTATGAAGCGACTCGCCGGTGCTATATTATATATCTTATCTTCCTTTTCCCTTTCCCCCCTCTCTAATCATAAATTGAATGCAGCGTGGTCCATTTGATGAGGTCACATATCCCTTCTTACATGCACTCACTTCCTCCTCAACCTAGCATCACAATGTGAATCAACGCCAGTCAGTTCCAGTTGCAGATTCGCAGTCTCAAAGTGGGTTGGTGGCAGATTAAGTTTACATGTAGCACATGTTCTCTAAAAGTCTAATAGCTCACGCTTTCGTATCTACGAGTGCTCCCAGGTTGATAAGAATCATGATAGGGTGGTGGGTGGTAGGGTGACTGACTGTTGCTGACTGGAAAGATCGAATGGTCCACCGTATTCCTAATCCAAGCACATACATACCTACCCACCTGGCTATCATCCATACCTCATGTGCTGGAACCCCAAATACCTGTCCGACATCCTTCTATTACGAAGTTACAGTTACAATGAGAAACACCTCCCTACATACATGAAGAGAGAGCTTGATTGACTTTATAAATCATTTTTCTACTTTAAATCATCACAAACTCTATACTTATTGCAGCGAATAATAAGTATGTGAATAACATTAATAAGATCCTTTGTGATTCATTCATCCATTCCATCTCTCTCTATGAACATTCGAATTCACTCCACAAGTTTTGTTCGAACCCACCTCTTTGGCTGATTCTAATCATTCACTCTATTAGCAGCTTCTACTTCGCTCGAGCTTCTGTTCGTCTTACAGATGCAGAGGCAAGCATTTAACCACGACAATCCCAGACTTTCTACACTTGTTTACTTTAACTTTTGCCTGCATTACAACAACTTGCATCTTGGTGCTTCAATTTAACAAACCCCATAAGATTCTTGAGGCCCCTCTCTAGAATCTATATTCAACCAGCGGCACTTCCGCAGATTTCGTCCTGGCAGACGACAACCCCCATATACCACCACCATCCTTATCCATTCCCGACGACCCACCCATCCCGACTTCCCCTCCACGATCAACCAGCACTGTCTTCTCAGCCCAAGCCCCTCTACCGCCATCTCACCACAGAACAGATCAAATCGACCCTCCGTCTTCATTCGAGAGATATAACATAGATCCCACGACAAGGCAAGCTGCTAGAACTCGCGGTACACCTCAAGCTGAGCTCCGGCCGAGACGTGCTCAAGATCAAGTCCTCGGTCGTAGACGTCGAGATCATACTATTGGCCGAGGGGAACAATTAAATACTTTTTCGAGTCCCGGAGACTCTTCGAATCCTTCAAACCTAGAAAGTGAACACCGCAACAAAAGAAGACGTCAAAGTGCTAGTATGAGATCTGAAGGGGAGGATAGTACCTCGAATGGTAGCTCTAAACCATTCTCAAATGGAGCGGGGACATCTCGTCTACACAAGGCAGCCCTCTCAAACTCTGCCAATGGTGCACATTCTTCCTCGGCAGCCATGAATGGATCAAGCACCAATGGGCACTCAGATGCAGGTGTCAAAGCAACATCTACATATTTTGGACATGATAGAGAGGAAGTCACTAGGATCTTGATCCAAGCTTTGACGAATTTGGGTTACAATGGTGCTGCAGCGAGATTAAGTCAGGAAAGTGGTTATGATCTTGAAAGTCCGATTGTAGCAGCTTTCCGAAATGCAGTCTTACAGGGCGAGTGGACCGAAGCTGAAGAACTGCTTTTCGGGAGGCCTATAGAGGAAGGCGGAGTTAATATTCATGGGAATGGATTGGTTCTCCGAGATGGTGTGGATAAGAACATTATGAGGTTTTGGATGCGGCAGCAAAAGTTCTTGGAATTACTTGAACGAAAAGACATGGGCAGAGCAATAAATGTTTTGCGATCTGAGCTTACTCCACTATATCAAGATACCGCCAAGTTGCATTTTCTCTCAAGGTATGTTTTTGTTGCTATGTTTCTACAATCTTTATCTCGACTAAGCACTGATCACCTGTACTAGCTTACTGATGTGTACGCCTGCGGATCTTAAGGTCAAGGCTAATTGGGATGGGGCCGCTGGAGACTCCAGGCATTTACTCCTCTCACAACTGTCTAGTAAGATTTTCATTAATGACATCGGTCAATACGTGATGCTGACACTCTCCTAGGATGTATTTCACCATCAGCCATGTTACCTGAGAATCGCTTGGCCACACTTTTTGACCAAGTAAAACAACATCAGATATCGACATGTGTTTATCACAACACACATGAGTCACCTTCGCTGTACCAAGATCACACATGCGACCGAAGTAACGTTCCATTGCGGCCCATCATGGACCTTACCAAACATGCTGGTGAAGTATGGGATACAAAGTTCTCACATGATGGAACTCTATTGGCAAGCTGTGGAAGCGATGGGGTTCTTGTTATTTATAATGTTCCGGCTTTCAGTGTTCATACTTCCTTTTCTGAACATGAAGGTGGAGTCTGTTCTTTTGCTTGGAGTCCTGATGACACGAGAATGGTCACATGTGGCCGTGATAACAGAGCTTTGCTGTGGAATACTGCAGTAAGTTAGAACTCCGTATTCAAAATTCTCTCGCTGATTTCTTAGACTAGTGATTTGTTGATGAAGCTCCCCCGTTTTGGGGAGCCTGTGTCCTGTTGTGTATGGACATCGGATGGACAATCCTTCATCACAGGCAGCTTGGCTACTACAAAGAACTTATGCCAGTGGAATCTCAATGGAGAGCTCGTATATGATTGGGGCCGAGATCATCGTATTCGAGACATAGCACTCACACCAGACGGGAGCCGACTAGTGGCCATCGAACACTTGACCCATCTCTATGTTTACAATTTCATAACTCGCGAGCTTGAATATGAGCTGGACCTCAAAGTTCAGCTTTGTTCGATCGGCGTCAGCGATAATTCAAGACACCTACTGATACATTGTAACTCTGGAGAAACACGCATGTTGGATATAGACACCGGCGAAACAATTCGAACCTTCGTATCTGGGGATAAAGGGGGTGAATTCATTATCAGAAGCTCTTTCGGCGGTGCCAATGAAAGTTTTGTGGTTAGCGGAAGTGAAGGTAAGATTCGGATTTTGGGTTGCACGCCTGCATTACTAACGCATTCACTTATAGAAGGCAATGTTGTGATATACCATCGAGAGAACGGTTCAGTGGTAGAAAAACTAGAAGCTCACAAGAAAGGTTGCTGCAATGCGGTTTCTTGGAACCCAGTGAATCCAAGAATGTTCGCTTCCGCTGGTGATGACGGCAAAGTTCGGATGTAGGTTTCATATCATCTGATCAAGGCATGAATCGAGCTAACAAATGTATCAGATGGTCGAGCGAAAATAGCCTTCAGGGAGTCTCTAAACAAAGTGTATTCAATGGCTCGCAGCGTGAATCTAATGGCTGGTAATTGGAAATTTCACGCCATTGCACGGGCATCTCGTAGTGCGTTATGAGAAATGATGCTATAATTTCTCGTTTCATTGTTTTGCATCGTTCATCAACTTTATTCTTATTCATTCACGTTACATACAACTCTCGGGGTGGCGAATCGGTGGAATGCAGGAAGGATTGCATATGGGTAGGCATCAATGGTGTTTGGGACATAACATACGGTAACGGCGATGGAGTTTTAGTCAGTGTGCGTTTTTGTAAATTGTTTTCAATGCTTTAGACCTTTACGTATACGCTGATGGATTGATGGCGAGTAAATCGAGTCAGGGCTATTCAATGAGATGTGGCTGGATGGAATGGCGGGGCAAGGCAAGGCAAATGCATGGCATGAAATGATAGATATTATCTAATACATTGATTGCGAACCAACTAGATGGTATCATTGAAGCCTTAAATCTTGATATGTCGAATTCTCTGCTAGTATACATTTGACGTTCTCTTCTATGGAGGGAAAAGTATATCTGAATTTCTATAGATTTGTAAATTCGAGTACCTAGGTATTAAGTAGTCAAGACTAATTCCTCCTAACATCAATCTCATCAGCCCAGGGAATCGCGCTCTGAGCGCCTTCTTTCTCGACCGTTCGAGCGGCTGCTTTACAAGCTTTTTGGACGGCGGAGAGCAGAATTTTCTCGAAGTCTTGATCGGTGGATTCGGTGGTTGGAGAAGTATGGCGCACGAGATCGACGGCGTAGGCGCCGACGAATGTGTCGCCGGCGGCGGTGGTGTCGACTACTTTTATGTTGGATTCGGCGGGGATGTGGGTGTAGATTTGGGAGGTGGCGAGGATGGCTCCTAGGGGGTGGGGGAGGGGGGTTAGTTTGGGGTTTGGGTGGAGGGGGGGGACTAGGAGGGAAGAAATTCTGGGCTGGGAAAAAAACATGCACAAACCTTTAGACCCGAGCGTCACAATGACCGTCTTGACGCCTCTGCTCAGAAACTCATCTGTGACGACGCGCCAATCAAAAGCAGGATCTTCGACTGCGGAGACGGGACGCGAAGTGAGGATGGCGGCTTCGGTTTCGTTGAGGATGAGGTGGGTTATGGAGGGGTAGGCGGAGTCGGGGAGTTTGACGGCGGGAGCGGGGTTGAGCAGGATGGGGATGGAGAGGCTGGAGGCGAGGGTGAGGATTTGGAGGACGGTTTGGAGGGGGATTTCGAGTTGCAGGACGAGGAGGGTGGGGAGGGGGGAAGTGAGGGAGGAGGGGGTGGCGAAGGCGGGGGGGAGGAGGGACTAGGTTGTGGTTAGTGTGCAGCTGCTTGTAAAGAAAATTGGGGAGTGAAATTGGGTTGGAATGGTGTTGGATCTGGAAGGGGACGGATGATGGATGATGAAAGTTGGGTGACTCACGTGGTTTGCGCCTGGGGAGAGGAGGATGCGGTTCTCGCCGCTGTCGGATTCCACGAGGATTACTGCTACGCCGGTGGATTGGGCGGGGATTGTTTGGATCGAGGTTGTGTCGATGAGAGAGTCTTTGAGGGAGGAGATGAGGGAGGGACCGAATCTTGGTGTGTGTTAGGTGGTGAATTTAAAAGTGATCAGATATTGTATAAAGGGGGCTTGGGGGAATAGGGAAAGTCTGATAATCTTGGGCGAAAGGGGGGGTTTTCCCCTGCCGTTGTCAATCCTATGACCTCATATTGATTGTTTGAAATGTCAAAACAAGTGGAACAGGTGAATAGCCCATTTGAAAAAGAGGATAGGCTGATCATCTTTTACTATCCCGAAGCTTGTACTTTTTCCACATAACTGACGAGAATTGGTACTACAAAACCAATCGCGCAGAAAAAAAGTCGAGAATAGAAGCCTTGCATAAGGTCCTTGACTTGGAATACATGGAGATAACAGAACGAGAGAAACCCACTTGTAGGCAGGTGTGTAAAATAAGAAATTGTACAGCGATTTTTGGTAAGGAATAAATGAAAGACCTACTCATCATCACCAACAGCACCAATCATCTTGATCAAAACATCGCTAGTATGAGATGGAGCGGAAGCGGGATTGGGTCTTGAGAGACGAGCACATGCCACAGCTTGATTGGCACCTTTTCCGCCAGGACCAGTACTGAAGGACGTAGCGGTTAGAGTTTCGCCGCCAGTGGGAACGCGGGGAGTAAGCGTTACGAGGTCGGTATTTAGAGATCCAATGACGGTGATAATCTTTGGCGACATGGTTGGATTGGGTGGTGGAAGTTATCCGCGTATTCGTAAATGTTGGAAAGGGGGTTAGGCACGTGCTTGCCTGCTATGATATACAGATGCCTAATGCTCTGGCGAAAAAGCGTCGTAAGGGTGATGACGAAGCTAATGAGCTTGTTTGCTTTTTGCTGTGTATGTAATATGAAGTATTCACTGAGCTAGAGATCAATAGATGAGTAAATGTCTTTGCTATGATTTAATAAGTACCTAATATATGTGAGCTGTTTCTGACTCCTCTACACCCTCCTTGGCTTGGGTATCAACCCCGCGCCCCCACTGGATTTCAGAGACTTCTCGTCCATTCAAACATTTTAATAATTTGTGATTTCATAGATTCTCCTTGGATGCTTGGGGTTTACTCACTGCCGAAATCTAAGAATCCTTCTTACTAGCAAGTGTCAAAAACGATCAAACTTTTATCCTCAAGATACTGTCAATCATATGATAATCTAAACCCAAGCCAAGCCAAGCCAAACACTTTTCTGCATCAAAGGTATCCATCTTGCTGAGGATCTGAGCACGGGCCATATTACTAGCCTCACCTCGTGGAAGTTGGCCTCGCACGCCTGTTTGTTTTAAACAACAGAATATCAACAGGAGTCGCATTTTAAAACAGGAACTTCTCCAACTCCCATTTTCCTAAAATCAGAAAATACCAACAAGTGACAAGCTTGCCGAAAGATCTCGCTATACCCTCAAACTATCTATCTCCCTTGAAAATCAACACTCACACGCAATCATGGCCGCACAAGGCGGTATCTCTGACCCCGGTCTTATAACGTTGGGACCTCCTTAAGCTGTATTTCATTGCGCTGGATAGCTAACAGATGTTGCAGATTGGTGAACAAGCTTCAGGATGTATTCACGACCGTCGGTGTACAAAATCCCATAGATCTTCCTCAAATCGCAGTGGTGGGAAGTCAGTCGAGTGGAAAGAGTTCGGTCTTAGAAAACATAGTTGGTAGAGACTTGTGAGTCTGCCACGTACGTATCCGCAGTGTATACATATGCTAAATCTATGATGGTGCGCAGTTTACCTCGAGGAACCGGTATTGTTACTAGACGACCCCTTATCTTACAACTTATCAATCGACCAGCTCCCGCGAAATCAAACGGGGTCAATGACTCGGAGGAACTGGCCGCTGGAGGTGATAAAGAAGCAAATGCTGATGAATGGGGCGAATTCCTTCATATTCCCGGGCAAAAGTTCCATGACTTCAACAAGATTAGAGAGGAGATTGTGAAGGAAACTGAGGCGAAAACCGGTCGGAATGCGGGAATCTCCCCAGCTCCTATCAATCTTCGCATATATTCCCCAAATGTCCTCACACTTACTCTTGTCGATTTGCCTGGTTTGACCAAGGTTCCAGTCGGAGATCAACCAAGAGATATTGAAAGGCAGATTAAGGAGATGGTTCTCAAGCAAATTAGCAAACCAAATGCTATCATTCTTGCTGTTACAGGTGCAAATACCGATTTGGCTAACTCTGACGGATTGAAGCTTGCGCGAGAAGTCGACCCAGAAGGTCAAAGAACTATTGGTGTTTTGACAAAGGTCGATTTGATGGACGACGGAACTGATGTCGTGGACATTTTGGCTGGAAGAATTATTCCCCTGAGATTAGGTTATGTTCCAGTCGTCAACAGAGGTCAGAGGGATATCGACAATAAGAAGCAGATTACCGCGGCATTGGAAAACGAGAAGAACTTCTTCGAAAACCACCGAGCATACAAGAATAAGAGCACATATTGCGGAACTCCATACCTCGCCAGAAAGTTGAACCTTATCTTGATGATGCATATCAAGCAAACTCTCCCAGATATTAAGGCTCGTATTCAGACTTCGTTACAAAAGTACACTGCAGAGTTGGCAGGTCTTGGAGATTCGATGCTTGGAAATAGTGCAAACATTGTGCTCAATATCATTACAGAATTCACAAATGAATGGCGGACGGTCTTGGAGGGTAATAACCAGGAGCTCTCCAGTATCGAACTTTCAGGTGGTGCTAGAATCAGTTTTGTCTTCCACGAACTTTATTCGAATGGTGTTAAGGCTGTGGATCCATTTGATCAAGTTAAGGATATTGACATTAGAACTATACTTTATAACTCTTCTGGTTCTTCGCCCGCGCTTTTTGTCGGTACCACTGCTTTCGAGCTAATCGTTAAACAACAAATTAAGCGCCTGGAAGAACCCAGTTTGAAGTGCGCTTCTTTGGTATACGACGAGCTGGTCAGGATCCTTACTCAACTTCTTGCCAAGCCGCTATTCCGCAGGTATCCTCAACTCAAGGAGAAATTCCATGCTGTCGTCATTTCATTCTTTAAGAAAGCCATGGATCCTGCCAATAAACTCGTAAAAGATTTAGTGGCAATGGAATCGTGCTATATCAATACTGGTCATCCCGACTTCCTCAACGGTCACAGAGTAAGTTTGATGTTCATCACTTTATAACTTCTACTAATTTATTTTACAGGCTATGGCTATTGTTAGTGAGAGACATAATGCATCAAAGCCCGTCCAGGTTGATCCCAAGTCAGGAAAGCCAATTCCATCAACGCCTGCACGTACAGCAAGCCCAACACTTGATGGAATGGGCGAACAGAATGGAGGCTTCTTTGGAAGTTTCTTTGCTTCCAAGAATAAGAAGAAGATGGCTGCCATGGAAGCCCCACCACCAATTCTTAAGGCTTCTGGAACTTTGTCAGAGAGAGAAGGCACAGAAGTTGAGATTATCAGTAAGTCTAATTTCAATACACTTTCAGTTGACATTGCTAACTTCTTTTAGAACTACTCATCAATTCGTATTACAACATCGTAAAGCGAACCATGATTGACATGGTACCAAAAGCCATTATGCTTAACCTCGTCCAGTAAGAACCCCTGAGTAATTTGCAATTTATATGTGATTAACCTGTTATAGATACACCAAGGATGAAATGCAAAGAGAGCTTCTCGAGAACATGTACAGAACCGATACTCTTGATGATTTGCTCAAAGAAAGCGACTACACCGTTCGAAGAAGAAAGGAATGTCAACAAATGGTTGAATCACTTTCAAAGGCGAGCGAAATTGTTAGTCAAGTACAATAAAGCTACTGTCCGAATTAAATGCAGCGATCCTTCCGGGTCAAGAAAGTCCGAGGCAGGGAAGCAACCGAGAAACGTTGATTAGATACTCACCGCAAGTACTGTGTTGGCCCATTTACCTTAGACTCGTTTTTTTCTATCTCACAACCACATACGATACCTACTTTTCTTTGGCGTGGAGCATAATGATGTGTGGAATACATGGACGCGGTGATGGACGTGAAAGGGAAAGATCGTACCGAGAATACACCGATTCGAGAATATCTTGGCTTGGAAGCATAAGGCGAATGAATGAATGGCAAGCTTGACTTTAATGTTGTTTACAGCGAAATGATTGTAACTCTTTAGTTCTTTTTCTTCAATCTTTTTCCGCCTCGTTTATTGGTGCCTACAGCTAGTTTCAAGGACATAACTTAGTATCTAGATTAGTTGCCCCATTTGCAAAGAAAGAGAGAATTAATTCCTACCAATGATTTTTGTGCATTGAAAGTGGGACGTTACACAACATGACGTGCTCGCGCTACCACACCGGCGGAATCGTACACAATCGTAAGATTTGCTCGTATCGAGTGTTAGTGTTTCATCAACTTACCTTCCGTAAGACATCGCTGCGTAAATTTGGTTGGATGTAACCCGAACCTCGAATAACGTTCTTTGCCTTGCTTTGTCTGGGGTTGTTTCTCCTCCGAAATGAAGCATATATGCGGGGAAATGGGGACAACGACCGATTCGAGAAAATGGAAGGAGGTCACACCCGCGTATCGGGAGAATGTCCAGATCGTACACAAGATCTCTTGAGAATACAAACGGGAAGCGGGGACACGGAAATACTTCAGCGATGCTTGTTTTCTTGGTGTGAGTTGGGAGTGTTCTTGGTCGGTGAGGGAAATATGGAGAGGGAGAGCGAGAGAGAGGGTGTTTGTGTATGTGTCTTTTTTTCTTGGAAGGTGTGGTACTGACGGACTTCATGTTCGGGTCCTTGAATTGGTGGAGAATGGGTGGAGGGATGAGTGGAGTGCACGAGTGTACGAGTACCGTGCTGGTGGTATTGTGGTGTGGAGGGACGTTGGTTTAGTACTTCGTGAGGCTTTTAGGTGTTTGTACGTACGAAGGGTAGGTAGATAGAATAAGATGTTTGTTTGTGCGAGGAAATAGAGAGGTGCAAATGCTTGCAGACAAATCAGGGGTGCAACGTGCCGAGGGAGATGAGCGATCCTGGTGCTGGTAGGTTGAAAAGTTGCGAGGAGGGATATGCAGACATACTGAGTATTCATGCAATGCGAAGCGATGAGTCTTCCCCGATATCGCTTTTCTATCTATCCTGTTCTATGCGTGGTGAAGGGACCCAAACAATGAGATTGGCGAAATGTGATTTGTCGCATTTTCGAATGTTTGCTTCTGGAACGCGTGGATTTTCTCTGGTGCCCGCTTCCCGGGTAATGGATTGTTGTTGTTCTTCTTTTTTGGTTCTCTTGCGGTGTGTTATTATTGCGAGCGTTCTGTGTGTGTATTCCCGAGATTTGGAAGGCTTCGTTCAACGAGTATCTATCTATTGGAAATGAGGTCTGGAAAACAGGACAATAGCCAAGACCGAATGAATGTCACTGCCCTCTCGAGGCTTCCAAGAGCCGTCGGGAGTACGGTTGTATGTAGGGTCTAGGCAGGGCTTCAGTGTGACAAAGGCAGGTAGAAGCATTTTGCGGGTATCGAAGGCGCCCATGGAACATGTGAGAATTTTATGATAGATCTAGAATATAGGAGGAACAGCACAAGGTATTTAAGTACAATGGAAGGTCGGCAAAGAAAGTGGTTCCTTGACCCAAGTGCTTTTTAGAGACTTTCAGCTTCCATCTAGGTAATTCTCCGAAAGTGGCTTGCTTGCCTAGATTTACTTTTTCGAGCATCATATTTCTTCTTACGGGAGATAATCGACCTTATTCATATCTAATTTCGGAGTTAATCATAAACTCTTTTCCCCTGATTTCTATACATTTTTCATAATCTTTCTTTCGGATCAGACAAGAAAGATGGCTATTGCTCAAGCAAATCTTTCCTCTCCGCGTCTTCAGAAGCGTCAGCGTAAAGCTGCTCCTCCAGCTCTATCACTCGGAGTTCTACAAGTCGGGGCACCTCACCGACGAGTATCTCATCATCAGAAAGTTGAATTCGTTTCGTCGTCAAATATGTCGAGAGATGATCCGCCATCTCCTCCTCCAAACCCACCTCCAAGTCCGTCGATGCTTATTGAGCTAGATGATGATGATTTCAAGATTTGAGTTGTAAGTCTGCTTCATGATCATTAGTTGTATTTAATACTGAACTAATTCTGTTAAAGATGGTTCTACGTTCGAAGCCTAAGCTGGAGTTTTGTCGAGCTACAAATTTGCTGCATTCGCTTGGGAGCATATCATCAGTGATCGGGGTATGGAAACGGAGTTGGTATAGGGATAGTAGGCGGGGACGGCTCGAGGTTCTGATTCTGGTTCTGGTCCTGAATATTGGAGTATAGACATTTGTTTGGGGCGTTTTAGAGATGACAACAGAGGGGTAATGAACAAGAGAGTCGAGGTGCTTAGAATGGGATATAATGGTGGATTATAATTTCGAATGTTTCTTCTTAATCAAACCACCATTCTCTATATCATAGTCTTTTCCTCTTTTCCATCCTAGCCATTGCTCGAGTGTTGTCTCTCCTCCTTGTCCAGGATATAACGGTTTTCCGGTGTAACTTCCCCCTTCAATGCCAGGGCCTTGGCCAGTCGATGGGTCCTGTATATTAGTTTTAAATATTGCAAGAGCTGGTGTCTCTCCGAGTGTAACGATTGGTCTTTGATCACCTTCTCTGGCGGTGTCATTTTCGAGTTCATCATAATCGAGAACAGGGGTACAACACGCATCAGTTCCATCGAAAATAGTCTCCCACTCAGACCTCGTCTTCGCTTTGAATAACCTAGTGAAAGTCTCCCTCATTTCTGGCCATGTATTCCTATCCATTCTCGTCTCTTCCAGATTAGTTTCTCCCAATCCTAGCCCCTTAACCAACTCTTTGAAAAATTGTGGTTCTAGAGCACCCACCGCCATGTATTTTCCATCTTTTGTTTCATAGGTATCATAGAACGGGCTTCCCGAATCCAATGTGTTCTCTCCTCTCGGTTTATTCCACATCGGAGTCTTCATCAACAATCTTGGAAACGTTACAAGATATGCACTCCCATCGACCATGTTCGCTTCCACAACTTGCCCCTTTCCGCTCTTCTCTCGCGCTAGCAAGGCGAGTAAAATTCCCTGAAACAACGTAGCTCCTCCTCCCGCGAAATCCCCAAGTATATTCGCCGGTGGTAATGGCTTCTCATTTTTTCGCCCAAGAAGTGATAATGCCCCCGAAACTGCTATGTAGTTGATATCGTGCCCGGCCATATCTTTGTACTTCCCATCACGACGAAACCCAGTCATTCGGGCAAGAATGATGCGAGGATTGAGTTTGAGGAGAACATCTGGTGAAAGTCCCAATTTTTCCAAAACTCCTGGGCGGAATGGATCGATTATGATATCAGCATGCGCAACGAGAGACTTGACGAAGGATATTCCCGCATTTGCTTTAAGGTTGACTGCAATAGAGGATTTGTGTCGGGTAAGGAGATCGGGGGTTGGTGGAGGAATTGAGGAAGAGTGGGTGAGACTAGGAACTGCGCGATCGATACGTAGGACGGACGCTCCATAATCTGCTAGAAGAAGTCCCGCGAAAGGTCCTGCAACTGATGTTAATGGGGATGCAATGGAATCTGGGGTAATGCGGGGGGCATTCACCTGGAGCTAGGCCTGCGAATTCGAGAACGCGAACGCCTGTCAATGGTGGTGCTCCTGTCATTGTCGCTAATGTGAAATACCAGTATCTTAATTTTCTCACATATTCACGATGGCAATGCGCATTGTCTCAATAAGTATCTCGATTCCAGATGATACTGTTATGATGGTGGTTGTATGCTCGACCCCTGAACCGAGGTTCAATCGGGCTTATCAGCATCTGCCAATCATTCATTCCGCCGCAAGTTTTGAATGACATGTACAAAAACTAAAGGAGTACACGGCGAAGAATTGGGATAGCACCACAGTCTTGCATCAAACCTCACGAAATGAGAAAAGAACACTGGCAAGTTTCTTAATGTTTACAATGGTTGCGTTTATAAGGGCGACAGTCTCCCCTACTCCGTGCCGAAGTAATTCTGTTGTACCCCTCAACACACTCCTGCCATACTGCCGTTTCATAATTTTGAGAATGACAAGCTATCTCAGTAGATGTGTGTTTCCAGATTTCTCTTAAGACAGTTAGAAATAATTGACTATCAGTTGTCTGATGTGTGCAGCGCAACATACCCAAGTCAGCAATCTCGGGAATTAGACGGGCCCGATATCTTGTCGGGCCCGTCATGGTAGTATCAATGAGCCTTACACCAGGCGGATCTTCTAGGGGAAAGATTTCCGCTGTTCAATTTCTCAGACGGGACCTAATGAATGGCTTAAATAGTCCGAAGCTTCTGAAACCATACTCCATGGGCAGATGATCATATAAGGCATTGCACGAGATCGTGTCAGATCAAATATGAGGCTGGTTAAAGAACATACATAAGTCAACCAAAGTACTGAATCTATATCATTTTGTCAAACCAGTCAAGAACAGTCAAACACAGCTTGAGATCGATACATACTTTAGAACCTCAAATCATCCACCCATGCTTCCAAAAATATCCATCATTGGTGCAGGGCCATCCGGCCTAGTCCTAGCTTCTCTGTTCCACCGCAGTAAAATACCCTTCACCATCTACGACCTCAGATCTCGTCCCTCTCCAGGTCTTGTTAATATCCCATCCGGCTCCCTAGATCTTCACGTCGAATCAGGGCAACGCGCACTCTCAGAATGTGGGCTTCTCCAAGCATTCCGGTCACTCACCGTAGAATGTAGCGAAGAACACATCATCTGTAATCGTTTTGGAGACATAAAATTCGAGGCACCCAATCACAACGAAGAGCGACCTGAAATTTCAAGAAATAGTTTGATCGAGTTGCTTTTGTCTTCACTGCCCGAAAATATCATTCAATGGGAACGTAAAATCCAATCCGTTTCTCCAAATCCTTCAAATCCCCACCAACAAATCATCACATTCCAAAATGGGAGTTCTCAGTCTTGTGATTTGGTAATTGGAGCGGATGGAGCATGGTCAAAGGTTCGCCCACTCTTGACGGATGTGAAACCATATTTTAGTGGTGTGCATTGGATGACGTTAACGATTCCAAATATCACCAAGAGGTTCCCAGAAATAGCTAAGATGATTGGAACTGGAACCTTCTGGGCACTGGGTGGAAAGAGATTTATTCTGAGTCAGAGGGGCTCGATAGATTCAGCAAGAGTGTATGTTGCTGTACACAACGAAGATATCAACTATTGCAATGATGCAGGCTTGAGTTCTTTAGACCTTGAGCAGCTGAAAGAGAAAACTCTTGGCGAATCTGGTATCTTTGCTGATTTTGGCAAAGGAGTCAAGGATTTGCTTGAAAAAGGGTTGGAGGAGGAGAAAACCCCGAAGTTTCTGCAGATGCATATGTTACCTACTGATCACATGTGGGAGCATAAAGCCAACGCGACATTAGTAGGAGATGCAGCACATCTCATGACGCCATTTGCAGGAGAGGGGGTCAATTCGGCAATGTTAGATGCTTTAGAGTTGGCGCAAGGAATTATTTCGGCTGTGAAACAGGGCACTTCGATCTCGGATGCTGTGAGAGAGTATGAGATAAAGATGTTTGTAAGGGCGAAAGAGAATGCTGAAGATACATGGACTAACTTGGAGAAAATCTTTGAGGATAATGCACCGAAGGCGATAGTGGAGTGGTTCAATAGTTTTAGTGCGCTGCCCGAGCAAGTTTGAGGGTGGAGTATTAACGGTATTTGGCCCAAGATATTGAAATCTGAGACAGAGAGATCCTGATATAGAGGTGCCAAGGTAGACTGGCATGGAGATATATACTCAACTCATTGAGAAAATTGTTATTGACGTTCTCTGTGCGATTGAGATGGCTTGGATACCTTGGAAATGATCTTAATAGTGGCAAATGGGATAACGTACTTCAATGATACTAGGAGCGTGGGTTTAGAATTGAAAATTTAGATAAAATGAGGGTGTAATAGAACATAGAAAACATGAGAAAATAGATAGAACTAACAAGACTGGATAATTTTGGGGAAATTTGGAGAGCGTGGGCGAGTGCAACGACGAGGGAAAAGATGTAATTAGAATATCACTAGTCCACACAATGACAGATTTTAACAAGACAAGGACAAAAGAATTTAGGCTGAGTTCCCAGCCGCGCAGTCACCAATCTAATCAAGATTCTACACTTGTACATGCTCTCTAGATTTGACATAAGGTTTTCATGTATTATCTCTAATCACCTATTACATTGTTTCTTTTTAGAAATTGCTACCCTTCTCATCCTCGCTTATATTTTATCTCTAGCTACGACCTTCATGTTTCACATCTCTGTTCTGCTGACAGATTACCATGCTAACAATCGAAATCTGAAATCCATACTCTAACATCCATAACACTTGACTCATTGATCCGTTCTAATCTTCTCAACGCCTCGATTGAAAGTAGGGCGCCTCTTCCAGCATTTCCCAAAGATTTCCCGAAGAATTCGCCAACGAGAAAAGAAAAAAGAGGTTTGTGAGAGAAAAGTTAGCATATGATTCAAAAAATAAGAAAAAAGCGCAAAACTTACCAAAAGTTCAAGAGAGATGTGTGGGGTTGATCCGTTAGCCCCTCACTTGAGGGTTTCCAGCCAGAACGACGAGGACGTGGATCATTTCTGGCCACCTAGATTAGTAGTTAGTGAGGGGCAGGGGGATATACTTGCGTTATTGTCCAAGGGTCCAGGAGTCCAGGGTGATTTATGTGTGTCTTTTCATTTCTTTCGGTCAAAAAATCAGGGTGCTGAGGGTTAGTGGTTAGTTGGCTTGTTAGTTCACTTGCATAGGGGGAGGGGGGGAGGGGGGGGAGGGGATGATGTCGTTTACCATTTCCAAAGGATCTTTGGAAGGATTATTGCGGCTGCAACAATGGTCCATTTGGCAACCGTTTTAATGGTCGAGGCGTTCCGGGATATCCAGGATTGCACTGGGGCAATGGTCCATGGGGTGGCTTCTGGCTCCGGTGTGTCCAAGGGGTCGTCGTCTAGGGAGGAGGGATAATCCGCGGTGGTGTCCGATTCATCCTCGGATGAGGATGAGGATGAAAGTTGGCGTGCATCGTGAAACCTACCAATGTTTCTCCTGGGAGTGGCCTGGGGACTGGGGGATGGAATTGGCTCCGGGGATGGGCTGGGCTCTCGGGATATGCAGAAGGGGTCTGACAAAGGAGATTGAGCGACAATTTCACAACCAGAGTCTGATGCTGCCATCGGACTTTGACTCAAAGGTCGAACTGGTGTGATGATATGGGCTCGGGATTCGAGGACTTGCTCTTCAAGGATCGTTTCTGACCACCGCTGGGTAAAAGTCTTGGGTTTAGCTCGACTGAAACAGCGAGACTGCTGCAGGTATAGCTGGGTGAAAGTTTTGGGTCTGGCTAACCTGAATAAGCGGGGCTGCAAGTGTACTACAGGCAGCTGGGGGGAAGCGGAAAGAAAAGGAGAAGGAGAAGGAGAAGGGGGGTTTGAACCATCTTCTGTCAAGACAGAAGAGGAACAGGAAAGGCCATTGAAAGGGTCCAAGGAAATAGAGGCCATGAAAGGGGATCCGGAGGAAATGGAGACAGTGTGGTGGGCCGAAAAGGAATCCCTGGAAGATGGGGTGGTGCCTGGGCTAGGGGTGGCCGAACGGAATACATACCTTGTTTTGGGGGGAGGGGGAGGAATTCCAGATCCAGAGGGAAGGACAATGGGGTGATCCAAGAAGGGGTCCGATAGGTTGTCAGCGACAAAGGACCTGGGAGGAGGAGCCTTGACAGTGGGGTAATCCATGGAGTCCGATGTATCGTCAGTGACGAAGGGCCTGGGGGGAGGGGCCTTCACATCAAGTAGAAGACCTATGTTGATGCAAGGGGAGCCGATGTGGAAATGATCGCTGGATCCGGTGCTGAAGTTAGAGGATGTATGTTCCTCCTGGATGGAGTCAGAATACATCGTGGGGGACTTGTAGCGTTTGGAGGCCATAGGATGGGGTTTGATCTCAAGAGCCGACCAATCGATCGACTCGTAAGATCCACAGGAGTCTGAATAGTTAGATGAAGATGCAGAAGAAGAAGAAGAAGAAATCAAACGCAATGACAAAGGAGAATTGTTTTTGGTTTTTTTGACCTGCGTAGAGGCTGAAGTTGTGGAAGAAGATAGGTTTCCAGGCCTGTTATATGGTGGATGGATGTTTGAAGGATCCAAAGAGAGTTCCATTTGTTGGTCACACACGTATGGGACGTGGAGAGGATGGATGGGTGGGGGATGGAGAGAGTGAGAGGTTTGTGGAACTTGATATCCACGACCGCAAGGGGCCGACATGTTTGTAGAGTTGGAACTGGCAGCCCCAGGAGCACTGCCAGTGGAAGAAGAAGAGTGAAAGCGAGACATTGTAAATGTGTGAGCTTGTAGTGAGCAGTGATTATGTGAAAGTGGTAGGAAGAAGAAAGAGAAAAAGAAAATCGAGGAACAGAAATTGAAACGAAAGATGTATCAATTCTCTGACGCGTTTTCGCAAGTGCGGAAATTGGCGTGTTTTTTTGGCGAGAATTTGTCACTTAGACTCTAAAAGCGTCTCTTTAGATTTTTTCTATCATCTAACCGAGAGGGCAAGACCAGTAATAATACCGAAATGTAAACCCTAAATGCACTGACGGAAGATTTCGCCGATAGTGTTACGCGACGCGTAGATATGAATTCTGTTGGCATGGAAAGGAGGGAAGGAGCGATGGATAAATGCGACAGGAAGCTATATGATATAGCCTATCAAATTCTACATGTAATAGACAAAAGTAAGCACACGAGTCAAATCATTCAAATCACATGGGAGTTGTGAAGATAAACTGGTGTTAGTGTTGTGTGATTCTTGCTAGTCTCTAGATGAAATAAGTCCCTTATCTAGCAGTTCATGTGTCTAATGAGGAAGGAGTTATGGTTGAAAGACCGATAATGTAACAAGACCACAGCAGCACAGTGACCTATCTAACAACAATTGATGAGATACCTATAGATGATGTGTAAGGTAGTTGATGTTACCTTAACTAAGAGGCAATGTATATTCCTGAGCTTGGTTCAATCAGGTCACCTTCCGCAATCTTTGCTTACAAGGCAGCCTCTACACCCCCACAAGAAGACATGACTTGGAATCGGGCTTCATAGGTAACTAATCCCTAAATCTGGCAGATGTTAAATGAAATACACGTGCATGTTCTCTGCCTGTTCGAGCCATACCCAAGAACCACATGTGCCAGCATCGCTACAGTCTCGACACCGAACACAAATATGCTATCCTAAAGATGAAAATCGAAAACGATCGAAAAGTACAGGGGCGCAAACGAAGGTTGGATAATAAAGCGGTATTTCGCCACTCGTCATGAGCCCTGGAGTTCTCGAGACGACGGGATTCGCGCTGATGATTACGACTTCGAACCCATAGGCAATTCATGTGCTGGCTTTAAAGCAGCCATTGCAGAGCTGAGAAAGTGGTGTATCGTATCAAAATGAGCTCAAGATACTTTGTGCAAAGGAAGACATGTCGTCTTCATGACAGCGGGTAAGAGTGGAGTAGATATTTAGAGGCTAAACTATTTACAGCCCACGCAAAGACTTTTAAACCACAACATCCGTGCATCTATGCCGTCTCTTAGAACAAATTTTAGAGGATTTGATGATACTCAGATCTCAAAGTGCGCTGTGGAAAAGTGAGACTTCTCGAGATACTACCACATACGATATTGCGAATCTGCGTTCTTTCAACCACATACGAAACGAAGATTACGAAGAGAGGAGTAAAATAAGGCTGCGGAGAAGAGACGTTAAAGGCACTATCAGCGACCTAACTCCCATCGAACAATCTCATAAACAAATTCCTCGGAATGCTGAGGAATTGCAAAGGCAACAATTCATGGAGACATCTTTATTGTGCTTCTTGTCCAAATTTGACTTTGCTACCAAAATAAGCAGATCCCAAGACACTTGCAAGACGTCTGCAGCACAAAGGAAAAATAAATTCATCGCAACAAGTGTCGTGTCCGTTCAAACGAAAACATAAATGTTGCACGATGGAGAACTCAACAAAGTGGGTGGGGCGGTCTTCAAGAATGACCCCACAGCACTATTGCCAAGATCGACAGCTTGCTGACATCATCACTATTGCATCTTGCCCTAACCTTACTTAGATATATCTACAAGACGAAGTTTTGTGACAGAATTGCAGAGGAGCAATGATAAAAGAAATAATTTAAAAATACTTGTTTGGTGGTTCGAACTTCCGAACTCGAGAGGGCTTCAGATATTATGGGTTATTGTTTAGTACCGAGTTTCAGATAAATGTTAGGTTTATGAATAAACTGAATTGGAAGATACGCCTAAAATAGGGGGTGATAATGAAAGAAATGATTTATTGATCAACTGCCCACCACACCTTCGAGGGATAACTCCCAAATTACCTCGCGTAAACAATACTCCAATCAACCATCCCACAATGCCACTCAAAACCCATATTACTCCTTAAAGCAAGCATGTAAATGTTTTATCTCAGAATTCTTTTTAACTTTTGCTGGTCGCTTCTGATCCTTGAACATCATCTTGCTCAATCGATTCGCTTCGCTGTTCCATCTTTTTTCAGCCGCCAACTCCTTTCTTTCCTCCCTCGCTGCATGCTCCCTCTCTATATAGTCTCTGGATTCTTTCCCCTGTTAACTTAATTTTCTAGTTCGCTTCTATCGTCTATCTCCACTAGCCAACGCCTGCCGAGTGGACTGTATTCTCGCTTGTACTTGCTGTTGTTTGACTCGTGCACTCCGCCGGGTTGGCTGTTGTCCCTTTTTCCTTTGGCTTTGCCTTTGCTTCCGTTTTTTCTTTGTGAGTACGGGTGCTGGCGCTGGTGATTGAGGACTTTCCGGAGGAGGTTCTGCTTCTGCTATCTCATCGATATTGGCATGGCCATCAAGTGGACGACTTTCAGACACTGTCAGCCCGTTTGTCTTGGGAACAAACCCAAAGAATAATCACTCACCTAGCTGGTTCGTTATCAGCGGCGCTAGGCGAGAGAGAGGCTCGACCTGACATTTTTCCCCCCGAGAATTGAGGTATCGATTGTGACAGGGCTATCTTATTGGGGTGAGAGTGTTGGAAATCACTCAGATTCGAGGAATACTGGAACGCTGAACGAGAGAAGTAGCGGCACATCTAAAGGACAAAAGGAATGCTATAGCTTCCCTAAATATTTAGCTGGTTTTTCTAGACAATAAAGCTCTGGACTCCATTGTCAAATTCCCAGTGAATATGAACCTAATAAGCGAGAGAGAATTGTTATTGTGAGAAGTGTGCACAATGGATATCAAAGGTGAAGTGATACTGGAAGACATGGGGACTTTCGCTTGGAAACATCAGCAATATTATTGGGTAGATATAAAGCTCATTTATTATATAGGTAAGATATTATATGCAAAGCGACTAGCTATGTACATAGGAAAGTTCTAAGAAAACAAGAACTAAAATAAAAATAGATTTTAAATCAGTGCACGTCGTGAATAAAGTCTCACAACCCATCTGAAGCTGGTGGTCCTGTGTACACTATGCTCCGTTAGTAAAAGTCAAGCTCGAATCTCAAAGCAGAACTCACCTTTCCTAGCATAAGCAGCATACCAAACTGCCGCTATTGCCATAAATCCCACTAATACTACACTTGCATAATTCATCGACACCTCTGTAACAGGTAATGCCGTAGGCATACTGAATAAAACCACCTCAAAGGTAATCCATACCAAGGCCACCACGTTTACAGTTGTTCCGACCATATGCCCACAATTCCATCGTGCGTGAGATACTTCTTGTCTCCTATTCCATAGTAATGATAAACCAATTGGGATAGCGTACGAAATTGAAAGTGCTATAACGCCTACTGAAACAAAAGCAGTGAAGGCACTACTACTGCCGAGGTTGATAAGACCTAGGAGCATTTGAACAATAGTGACGAATATGAGAGCATTTACTGGCACGCCTAAAGATTTGTTGACAATTGAGAAAATTTTAGAGCCGGGGATTGCTTGGTCGCGAGCGAATGCCCAGGTGCAGCGTGATGCGGCCGTTGTGATACTAATTGAGCAGAACATAGTAACGCCAAGTACCAAGAATGTAAGGCCTAGGCCACCTCCGGGAGAGCCCATGACTCTGTGAAAGATGTAAGGGATTGCTTGGCCATTGGGTGCACCGATGACGTCAGCGAGAGGTGGCATCGTTACACAGATAGGGATGATAAAGAACAGACCAGCTATTCCACCAACAGGAACACATAGTGCTATTGCTTTTGGGACTTTGATCGTGGGGTTGGAAACCTCTTCTGCCATTGATGAGATCATGCCAATTGCAGAGAAGGTATACGCGGCTGGTAAAAGACCGATGAAGAAAGTGAAGCCTCCCCATCCAGCGAAATAGGTATCGTAATTTCCAAGAGAATAGCTAGCACTATGTCGACCTTCCTTCGCTGAGACTGAAAGAGCGATAAGAATGATGAGGATACTAATGGCCGTCCAAGCAGCGCATATTGTATCAACCATAGGTAGGAATCGGTTGCCAAATGTGCATATTACTAATGTGATGAGACAAATGGCATAGAAGATGAGGGTGAGCTGCCAGCTAGATGCAACAAAATCTGGATGATACATGGCAACGGTTGCAGATATCATCGAAGCAAATCCAAAGTTAACGGACAACGTGATTGTCCAATTTCCAATGAGCCATACCCAACCTGTGATGAATGAGAGTATGGTCTTGTGTCTCTTTGCTACCTACAATCATCAAGAATTAGCTTTGATCGAGATTTATGATCCATACTGTATCGTCAAAACTTTGGTAGATATCACTTCATCAACGTCTACAAAACCGGATCGGAGGATTAAGAATAATCAAACACTTCCTCACCTGGAAAGACCAATAGTAAGGTCCAGCCGAGGTTGGATACCTCGAGGCAAGTTCACTCAATGATAAAGCCACACATTCATCTAGAATAAGAACCACAATCCAGCCA
The DNA here is from genome assembly GCF_013461495.1 of Botrytis fragariae. Classification (NCBI taxonomy): domain Eukaryota; kingdom Fungi; phylum Ascomycota; class Leotiomycetes; order Helotiales; family Sclerotiniaceae; genus Botrytis; species Botrytis fragariae. The sequence goes on from NW_023501001.1 coordinate 311,013, forward strand.
ACAAATATGGAAAGCTGCCCCCCTCCATATATAGCATTAATCAGCGGGCCGCCTTCTCCATAAGGTATTGCTGCAATTGCAAGCGATTGAAAAAGAAGAGTAAATAATGATCGATTTCGTTGAAGCTCTTCAGTATATCCAAGAGCTTCGAGATTATCCAACTCATTTGAGTCCGGGGGAGAAGTTGTCGAAGAGGTTTTCTTTTCCTCGTCAATCATTGTCGTATTCATTGTCGCGGGAGGTACTTAGAACCCTTAGTACCTGATATTCCCAGGTCAAGAGATTCACGATTTAGTATAAAATACGAAAGAGTGACCGGATCTTATTAGGATGGGTTCATGCGCGATATATAAATTCACCGTCGAGGGCTCCGTAATTGATTGGGAGACATTTGCGGGGGTAATGAGACACAGGGACGACTATACCAAGCACTCGGTATGACCAGCCTTTAGTATAAGTTAGAACCAATGCAGAAGCAATTTCCTGCATTTATTGTACCTTTCTGAGGTAGGCGATAGTGATTCTATGCTGAAATTTTATTGGGCCTGTACGGTTATCATGATGTGATAAGGTTTATCTCCAAGGATGGATTCGATTACACACGAATTCAAGATAGGTAATCTCTTGGTAGATATTCATGCCGCGTGGAATACGTAGGAATGCCATTAATGTAGTATGATCAAACTGGACTCTGTAAATAGTAGCCAGGTCGAATCATGAGAAAGAAGCGGTGGCGACAGTCCTGAACTATCTCGAGTGAAACTTTCTGTCAAGACAAATCCTCTTCTGTCTCCTCAGCCTTTTTCATCGAGTCATTTTATGCCGGTTAAACCTTCTCATGAAGATAATCAATTGGATGTACAAGTACCGCACGCTAATCCACGGATCCTGGCAGGTTAATGGTGGAAAATCGAACTGTTTCTGGCAACGCGGGGAACTTTATATCTTCAGCTGCAGATTGGGTCCGAGCGTAGAGTAGATCAAGGACATGATAGCAAAGCGGTTGAGACAAGAGCTGTTGAGACAAGAGCTGATGAGACAAGAGCTGAAGAAATTCTGTACTCACCAAAAGCAATTAACCAACTTGAATAACATCATTTATTGAGGACTTATAATTGATTCTGTGCCTGAGCCTTGTTTTGTTTGGAACGGATTGCGCTTATCTATTGTATACAAACAAGCATGCTCTCAAATTTTGATGATTTGGTGTGCACAGAAAATCCGTTCAGCTCGAGACAAGCAAGACAGATAATTGGAGGGAGAGAGGGATGACATGCATTGCAGAGAATGGTCTGGCCTAGGTCATCAAAAGATGACATCAATATCGTGATGGAATAAAAAAGGATGCACACGAGTAATACAAATTGTAAAGGATCACGTGGATAACACGTGTCGTCGTGGCAATCGACAACATCATCAGGCTAAATCAGCGCTCAACTGAATCAGAAGGATCTCCAACATATCCAATCTTGTTGTTGACGGTTAAATCCGGAAACTGCAGAGCCGAACACTGAAGACAAAAAGGGAGTTCTCGGATTTTGCCCATTACGCCATCGCTCGCATAATCTCTCGCTTGGCGTCAGCTTTAACTTACACGGTGTGGTTAGTCGAGCATTTACTTTATGCTCAGAAGTATTATTGGCAAGATTTGAGCGCCTACATGCAGACCGATTGCTTCTACTCCTAGATATCCTGTGAAATATCAAGCGTGCATGTACCAATATTGTACAGCGATACAGCCGATTTGCGGGGTCTATCAATCATATTCTAGTCGTTTCGGTGGTCGATAACTGCTCTTGGATTACGAGCGTTGAAGGTAAAGAGTAACTATATATGGCGGCGAGTCTCTTAGACCTGTTATAACTAGGAGCGATGCGAGTTAATATCAAGGCTGATGTCAAGAAACTGAACGAGACGCTTAATAGTCTGGATTTCAGGCTTAAGCCCTGAAAGTCTCTAAAATTATTCGAAAGCTTTTTGTCACTGGTTCATAGCTTAGCTTAGCCTAACGCAGATGCCTAAGGTATCCACGTCTATACGTTTGGCGTTCTTCTTAGTACCATCTTCTCTACTGGTAGAATATCACACATCCAATCTATGTTCTATCTCATGCACCGTGATAATATAACCTACCTTCAACAAACGTTCCGTTGCTATTGTGACAATCTAATCTTGAGAAATATTACGGTTAAAATTGAATGTCCTTCTCGTTGTCGTCTTCGTCTTCATTTTCGCTCTTGTTTTTGCCTTTGTCCCTACCCGTCGTTGTTCTCATCGTTGATATCTTCATTTTTGTGTTATTCAACCTTCGTGCTCAAAGATGGCTGATACATCTCGCCCCTCTTCGACAACCCCAGTGGATGTTTCAACGCCAGAAGGTTTGAGAAAACATATTCGAACCGTTTTTGCGGACTGGCCACTTTTATCCAATGAGCTTTCAAAGATCGCTGATGAGGATCTGAGAGACCCATTTCTAGTCTCTCAATTACCAGGAGAGGCGCAAGTATATTTTGGTTATATGTGCAATACAATTAACGATTCACTTGGTGCTTATCACGATATTCAAGTGAATTTCGATGCAGAATTACAAAATGAGATAGCAGCTCGACAAACACTAGAGTGTCGACCACAAAAACAAGCACAACTGATTGCAAAATTGCAGCTACAGTTGTCCCAGCTCCCTGATTCAACAGCAGAACCAAGACACCTTTATCAACGACGACAAGCATGTCAACCCCCAAAACCATTCAAGGCGGAAACTGCAAGCGCTCTCACACTACGGGACGAGTATTGTGCCTGGAAGCAAGACTTACGAATTTTCTGGGCTGTAGACTCGACCGCTTTCGATAACGAGAGAACGAAGCTTCTTCACATGGTCTCTTTGCTTAAAGGCAATGCACGCCAAGAACAACGCCAAGATATTGATGATATTATTCAAGATAAATCAGCATACACAGCCGCCGAATTGTTCTTCAAGAAGCTCGATAGTCTCTATATTCCAGACGAAAGGGAACGCGAGGCTGCACTTCAATTCGACAAACTCAGGATGAAAGAGAAACAGGATTTTTCGGCGTTCTATACACAATTAGAATACCTCGGTAATGCTTGCTACAAGTCACCCCGAGGAATGGTATTAGCAATGAAACAAAAAGTCACCGACGAATTGCAGCTCATGATCATGACGGACGTCAACCCATGTGCTAACGACGATCTGGATGGTTGGAGAAAGAAATTTCAGATTTGGTACCAGAATTGTCGGGAGCATAAATACTACAATACCTCACCTACTACATCGGTCTATCCTCGCCCATCTGTTGCTCCGGCTCCTGTCAATCCCACTTCCCCTAATGACGCTATCAGACTAAACGCATTCCGTACACAGAATAGAGAACAGCAACGACAAAGAGAACTTCGCTTGGGCCTTTGCCACTACTGCAAGAAATCTGGCCATTCAGTTTGGAATTGCGAGTCAAAAAAGCAGGCTGATGCGCAGAGGTCAGCCAGGGGTTATATACCAGGATTTCAAGGCGGTGGATACAATCAAGTTTCTGGTCGAGGTAATTTTCAGTCGTCTACAAGAAGAGACTACTAGACACCTATGTGAGGTAACCCACCAACTCGGAATTACCAATCCCCTTATTCTAGGCAAATCGTAAACACTTTCCAGGATATATCACAAACGAGTCTCTAGCAACTTCTGAAAGCGTCTCTAACATACCCTATAAAATGTCGTCACGAACCGATTCGACAGGTTCGGGAAAAGCAACGTCTCTGCAGTAAGTTGCACATGGAGGTTATTAGGGCATACAGGATGAATAAAATGTATTGCAGATAGCACAGAGCTATTATAGTTCAGCTTTAAGAATATTAAATCTCGGTTTATTTGAACTGTTATGTTCTTGATATAAAAAGATTTATGATGTAATTAGTTTAATCGATAACGAGTACTTCGAAAAACTGCTCGCATACTGGAATTTTATTGTATAATCTTATATTCTAGTTGCTTGCAAGCCTCTAGTTTCATTTTGTTCTGTCAAAAGAAGACTATCTATTCACGCTGTGCTATGTGGATTATATGGGAGGGAGGAGCTATCACAGAGCATACCGTAGGATCACTTTCGAGCTTCACAACGATCACTGGACCTCGACGATTCTGTCTTTTAAGCAGTTCCCTAATTCCCTGTCTGTCAGTCTACAAAGTCACGGAAATCGTATATCGGCAAGACATAATTGTAACGATATATATGTGTTTCTATTTGGATTAAAGTAGGTATATAATGCTCCAATACCCATCAATAGAAGGAGAGTTAAAGTTCCCACGTTTGCTGCAATAACTCCCTCTATGTACAATTGAATGATTGTATCAAGAACCAGTCATGCGCCTAAGCACCTAGACAAATATGGAAATCGAAATACCATCTCAATTGATTGTATAAAAAAGCCATGCAATAACGAGAAGATGAATGTATGCCCTGTGCACCTAGATCCAAAACTCCGATTCGAGTTCTACCCTACCACCTGATGTCGAGATTCTGTAAGCGAGGTCGAACCGAAAAAGGAAAATACAAATGGAAACCGGTATCTGACGTTCAACATCCAGCCAAAGAAAACAAAGAAAAGATCGAGATCGGTGTTCGAATATAATGAATGGATGCGTGTAATGGACCGCCGTCAAAACCATGCGAAGATAATAAAACTATAAAATATAGAAATAGAAATTGTTGTAAATGAATGTAGCCGTGTCTTTGTTGAGATGAGATTGTGCTGTGGTAGAAGAAAACTGTTAGGTATCAAGAAAGTATCGAAGAGGAAATTGCTTTAAAGAAATCGAATTTGAATGAGAAAGACCATCCGGTTGAGATAAGGGTCTAGTTGACGAGGAGGAGTAGATTGCCGTACTTGATATGGAACGATCAAAACTTACGATATCTGAATCGGAGTTGAACAACAGATGTGCCGTTGAAGCGAGTATCAAATACCATGCCAAGTCACCCACATACCTTTCTAAGCCCACTCCCTAAGCAGGAGCAGGCCATCTCCCCTCTCTCTCATACTGAAAATACCATTCCACTTCCATGTAAATGGCAAACGGATCACGTCCTCTTAGCGTATCTTCGTCCTCTCCAAGATCCATCCAAAGACCACCGATCCTGTTCTTTCCACATTCACCACACGAGGTTGGTCCTGCTTCATTTATTGCCGTACACTATTTGTGACACGTTAGATGGCTGTTCTTGCGCGATGGAGAGGAACTTACACTGTAGTAAGGTGTATTGCCTTCTTTAGTGCCCCTTCTCAACATTCTACAGCGCCACCAATATTTTTTGTCGTCCTCGGGCTGCTGTCCACTCTTGTTGTTCCCCGCGTTACCATTTCTAGTTGTACTTGTAGACATGGTGTACAGTATATCCTTCAACTCCCTTGAAAAAAAGAATAATATCAAAATTTATCGAAGCTTGTTGAGACTTATTGAATCTTCGTGAGATTTGCAAATGCGTAGGACTATCAAAAAGAAACTGTGATTCTTGAAGATATTTATAATGCAAAGTTTGATCGAAGCCGTCTTGATGCTCCAAAAAAAGTATACGAAACGAGGGGGATATCGAAACTATTTATGTCTTTTCTGATCGCTCCAAGAGCTCTCAAAATGCATAGGCATGAGCGTGAAATATAGTAATTGCATGAGTGAGAAGTCATTTGAGGTAGTCTGTGACTTGGGTTGCGTGATGAAAACGTGGAAAGTGTGAGATGGGGAGATGTATAAAAGAGTTGATCGCTTTTAAACCTTTCAAAATGCATACGAATGAGTGTTAAATATGGTATCTGTATGAGTTATAAGTCATTTTTGGGTGGTTATGACTTGATTTGCAAACAGAAAACGTGGACAACATGGAACGGGAAGATATATAAAAGATTTGATCGATTCCAAAGCTCTCAAAATGCATACGAATGAGTATTAAATACAGTATTCGTGTGAGCAGGAAATCATCGTGAGGGATTTATGACTTGATTTTCCAGAGGAAAAACGTGGAAAACATGGGATTGGGAGATGTTTCAAGAGCTTCAAATGATTCTGAGTATATATAGCAGTCATTTGGAATACTCGATGACGAGTTCTGGTGCAATAGATGTGTAAAAATGTTAGATTTACTATTGATATACAGTATACCAAATGATTATGTATCCCCAATGACAAATTTAGTCAGAAGTCCTGTAAAAACCATGGGTTCGCCACTCACCAATAGTATCTTGAATGCTTCCGAGTGTGTATAGCAGTCATTCAAAATCCTCGATACCGAATTCGAGTCAAAAGTCCTGCAAGATCCCAGGTCTACAACTCACGTACAACCTCTCGAATGATTCCTGTTCTATACACCACTTACCCCAAAGCCTCTGCAAGAATTCCTTATATCAACAATATGGTCTAGAGTCTCATTTAATCTAAGCAACTCTTCAACCAAATCACTGTCTCTCAAGATAATTCCAGCATACGTAAATGATCTCCAGAACCTATATCATATACCAAAATCCCAATGCACAACTCCAAGGAATCAAACACAAAAGCCTATTTCGAAACTCAAAACAACATTCTTCTAATACAACAGGCTCTCATACCTTCAATGATTATTCTCAAATACACAAAACCATAATCCCAAATCTTAATCTCAATCTCAATCTCATATTACTACATCTCAAAAATTAAAACAAGAATCCAATGATCCCATCTACTTCTTTACCTCTAAATCCCCAACAAACCAATCTCAAAACCAGCCCCCCTCCCCCAAAATAATAAAAACATATCAAAAACCACAACCCTAAAATTCACACACACACACACACACACACACAAACGACCCAGCAACTTTCATTAGGTATATCATAAACTTCAAATTGAAACTCACATATACGAGTATTTGAACGAGTAATCTATAACATGTTTTCTTAAACTATTGTAAGTCTGCAACTCACATACTCGCTGAATCATGACACTTGCATGTAGAGACCGCTTCATATCACATCCACCACCTAGGTATCAATGGAATGGTATACGATGCAGCGAACAACAACTTCATCATGATTTGAACAAGCATTCTAATAGCCTTGACTGTTATGCAAGAGAATAAAGAAAGTTCATAAAATTATCAAGATTTGATCGGGCCAAGATATGGCGAAAAAAAGTAGTATTTATTTCATCAATAACAAGTCCAACCCCGAACCATAGCACTGGCGCCTGATAATGCAGAATTGCTACACTCCTCCCTATCTCCCAATCTATCTATCTTATCTTTTCCATTCCGAGTATAATTTTTCGATTGTGGATATATCGATGCAAAAGTGATCTCAGTAGTCTTAGCTTACATCGGGAAGTCTGACTGCTATATCACCTGATTGGGTAATGTAGCGAACCCAGGGGAGGGATGGGTATTGTAACTATCGAAAATATTAGACAAGAACTTAGTCAAAAAATGAAAAGGAGAACTAACCTTTGGCTCAATGATCTTCAGGTACCTGACTTGAATACCACTTGTTGTAAAATAAGGAATCTCAAATTTCACACTGATTGGTCTCTTTGCCCCTTTACCCCCAACACCACCCATACTTCCGCCAAATCCTCCTGTCATTCCACCTCCATGTTCATCATCACCCTTCACACTCGGTAATCCTAACTCCGCTCTCATGAGGAATTCTTTACTACCTCCAAATTGTTTGATTTTCCATACTATCGCCGACTTTTCTGGTGCGTAATGTACCGATCCAATATTTGTGCGGAAACGTGGGGAATCGGCATCTTCTGGAACTGGAACTGTGATCTCGACGTTGTTGGCTGTGCTACGACGTTTAAATTGCGCTTTCGCTTTCAACATATATTCGATTCTTGATCCAGAATGCGATTCCACGATACATTCAACCCAGATCAATGGTTTGACTTGAGTATTTAGACGGTATGACATCAATTCGAATTCTCCATCGGGTGGAATAAAGGAGATAGTTCTATCGTTCTCAAATCGCGAAAGACGGACACATTGATGGAATTTCACATCTTCCATCTCGATGGCCTTTCCTCGAGTTGCGCGTCCAGTCGTTTCAAACATTACTTTATCGTTAAGACCTAATCGCAGTTCTGGCATACCAGACAGGTAACACTTCATCTTTATGGCGCCTAAAATCTCGGACCTCAACACATTTCCATTCGAGGATACCAGTAAATTGAGCGATTCAACCACGTCAAGGAAAACTTCATTCTTCCTGTACCGGATTCCTTCTGATCTCCATGATACTGCGTTCGTAACCGCTATAGGTGGACGGGCTTGGATCTCTAATTTATGTGATTCTTGTGTAATGTATTCTTGGAGGATTTTCGATTCGGTGGTTTGTGGATATCCAAAGTCCATCATCTCGTCCAAGAGTTCATAAATGATGACGAAGTTGTCTCGGATGGATTCTTCCTCAAGCTCTTTGAAGTATTCGGTGAAGACTTCGACTATCTTGTGTAGGAAAAGGAGGATTTCGGCGGCATTTGTATTGCGTTTAGTGAGGGCTAGGAGGTAGAGGTTATTATGGCGGATGTATAGATACTTGGTACAAGTTAAAAACTGCGATCGCAAATAGAAAGGGGTGATGATGTACATTTATTCCTTCGTCTGAGAAACATGGTGGAACTGCGGAACTCTCTTCTTCTGCTTCGCTCAAAAGTATTGGAAACTTTTCAACCGCGGACATAGGAATATCTCCTCTATAATTTCGGGCAAGGAGAGTCTGTAGTATTGCGTCAACATGATTCAGAAGTAAAGGCAGTAGAAAGTATTGTTTATACCTTGCCCTTTAAATCGAGAAAGAAGACAGCAGATGCCATATTTGCCAGATAATCAAAGAAAGAAAGGAGACGATAGTATTGAAGGATGGAGAGTATGTGCCAAGTTGGCTTGTATTATATCTTCAAGGAAATTGTTATCATTCGTGAATTTGGTCTGAATTCCTCTTGATATTTTGAATTGGGATTGATGAATTAGTTGCCTTGTAGGTGTTGTTCACTTGAATAATAGTAATAGCAGCCCCACGTTCAAGCTTCCCCCTTCGGATTGATAGATCTCCAGGTCCCAAACTAGTGAGTCTCGGCGGTCAACATCGGATTCCCTTACTAAGGACGGGACTAAACTTAAAATGTACTAGCCTCAGAACGGCAGAATCTTCGAAGCTTAAATATCTTTCACTTTGGAGAAAAACTTCTTCTTTTTTCTTCAACGCGCCCTTTTAGACAGTGCAACTCAATCACATAAATATAACTTGTGTCAACATTCTGTTGATACTTATCTTGTTTCCCATTGATGTAGTTAGCGATTTCGCGGCGCGGAGACCAATACCAACGGTACCATAAGAGCTGGCCGGGCATTGTCTTTTTGGACAACAGGTTGCCTGGGCGGCGTCAGAGGGACCACACATATGAAGTTGAAAGAGAAGTGGTTGTTTTGTGGCAAGATACAGTACAAAATTCAAAAGCCATGACGGCGATTTCAACCACGTTCACTCGCTTGTTCATGCGTGATATGTGTGTGATGTGTGATATTTGCTTATGATTGAAGTTATTGAAGTTATTGATACTGGGCTGAGTGCATCTCCATGCGACATGCATATGCCAAACAACCGCAGTGTGAGATGACTTGCGGAATGCGGGAAGAATACATTCCTTCGCTATCATGATAACCTCCTGAAACCAATGGTGATATACTCTGATACCAAACGTCTTCGAGACCAACACCATTCCGCTGATCAATTGGCCATATATATCAGAAAGACCATCCATCAATCGTTTGACCCGAATTTTCCCAAAGCATCAACATCAAAATTTCAGTCTTCATAGAGATACTCATAAGATTAATTCCGACACGCCACCATGAATTCGCCTTTACCGAACCAGCCAAAAGCAAGCAAGATGGTCACATGTGAATGCTTTTTCTACGAGTACCTACATCATCCCCGAACTTCATACGATTGTTTTGCGCCATGTAAATCTGGGATCATATACAACTAAAGAGAAAAGGGGAGAAAAGAGGAAAGAGAAACAGAAAGAGAATATACCCTTCAACGGGATTTGGAGTTTTGGTTATTTTTCGAGTTCGAGGAAATCATTTTGTTTTATTTGTTTCTATCAAAGTACTCTCTTACAATATTTGAAGATCATCGTATCACAAGCAAAAAAATTCCCAGAATATTCACCAATTCAACGAGTACAAACCCTTTGGAACCGCGACCAATTTTGTTCTTCTTTCAGCAGTACACATATGCCAAGTGTTAATGGTATAGTCTCATTACTTACAATCAATTTTCAACAATTTTCATATAGCCGTCGGCGTTTGTTATCGAAATGGAACACGATCACATGTTAAGGGAATGCCCCCCATCCTACGCATCTCACGACCCTCAAACCATAAGTTTGCCTTCTGTACCCACAGCAGACCCCCCACCGATTCATCATGAACGAGTCTTGCCCCCTCTACCTCCTATGTCTACAGAATCAAAATATCGGCAAGAACCAGTCGCAGAAGTACCATTGACATGGCCGTCCTCAAATCCTTTAACCGCATATTATCAGCCGGGCCCCTCACAGCTATCTCCAAAAACAACGACTAGAAGAAGTACAGATTCGCCGAACGGTATGGACTTAGATTTATCAGACAACAGAGCAAGGAGGGGGGGAAGTGTCCTATCTATAGACGATCCCGATGTGCGACTTGCTGCTGAAGCATTGGGAGATCTTCGCGCCGGTATGTTTTGCAAAGAATTTTTGGAAGAATTCTATACTAATTTTGTTGCAGATTTCATACAGTCTTCCCCCCGTCAGCGTACTGCTCCCTCTTCACACTCACCTCGATTTCGACAAGGTGGTTCTACACAACCAGAACCCCTCCTTTCACTTCTCACAACATCCCACCCCCTCATTGGCAATGCGATAGGTGGATCACTATCCGCATACTCGGCTTCCAAAAATTATAGTCCGCGTTTCAAGTCTAGTGCAGAATACGTGGAAAGAAGGATTACTCCGGTTGTCAATACAATTAATTCTGTCAACCGTATTACTGGAGTGGAAGGGGGTGTGCGTTGGTTCCTTGGTGGTCGCCGGCCGAGCCATCATGGACCGTCCGACACCGAATCCGATTCCCCTTCTCATAAGCGACGGAAAGTCAATACCTCCTCTCCGGCCGACCTCGAAGGTCAGCCCATGCAGTTTGAAGTACAATTTGATCAACAGCGCCGCCGTCGGCCTAGCCAGGCTTCTACAACAGACAGCCTCCCTGCGTATGATGATCAACGTAGTCCTAGCTACGAAGCTTCACAGCAAGCGTTAGTACCATCAAACCGAAGATCTGAAGAATCTGCATCTCCTGGGAGCTCATGGCAATCTCGTCTCGTCCTTTCGACCTCGGGACTTAGTGTCGCAATGTCGGAAGAGTCGCTCCGAAGTCTAAAATACTGCCTCAGTTGGATTCGCTGGGCAAATGAGCACATAGGGAAACTCATTGTGGCATTGACATCAGTCTTGGAACAATACGACAATTCTGGAACCATTGCTGACACCCCCTACTCCGAAAAGGGAGCTGACAACAATCAACGTCAAATAGTGCTTCACACAGATGATCAACGCTCAGCCTTGACTGCAAAGATTGCGCAGTTGAATAAGGATGTCTTGAAGACTTTGAAAGAGGTGGTAGATATTGTCTCTAAATATGCTGGTGGTGCACTTCCCGAAAACGCAAGAGATCTCGTACGCAAGCACTTGACATCCCTGCCACGACGATTTCAAATCGCAAATTCCGTTTCAAATGGTGAAAGCAAAAGTCATCGGGATGGAGATAGTGATGCCAAGGAAGGCGCACAAAGAGTCATGGTATTGGCAAAAGAGGGTTTGGACATGATGACTCAAGTATCAGGAGTTTTGGACGGAACAATAGTCAGTGCAGAAGAATGGTGCGAAAAATTAGGGAGAAAGAAAAGGGAAGAAAGGGAGACAAACACTCCACATGATAAAAAAACGATGAATGGTGGAAGAAATGGAAGGGACGAAGTTTTACCAGTTGTTGGCGGTGATGTCAAAATGGGGTATACAGGATTTGGTGAGGAGAGACCTACACTTGTTTGAGTTTGGGATTTAGTATTATCACTCTTTTGGTCTGGACATTCTTTGAGTATGCGCATATGGCTATAAGTGGTGGAGTATTTAGGGTATGGAATTGGAAAGTTTTAAAGCTTGGCGTATTGGAATCTGACGGTACAAAGGGCGTCAGGTTGTGGAAGAGGAGAATTGGGAAATCAGTGAGGATTATATCTCTGCGTATACGGTTCACAGAAGGAATTGATACTCGTGACAGAGATTGATACTACAGAAGGGTTTGTGAAACTTTGTTGTTTGCACTCGGAATGAGCGATATTTATCGATATAAAGGAATGAACATGTTCTAGATTTCCGTTGCAATGTTGGCTTGGACCTCTTACTGCATGTGTGAATATGATCCGTCTGAGCGGGCTGATGGAGCTATCTATTAGCCTAGATACTTAGTTGGTATCACGCGTTTGGTTTCGTACAGATCTCTACCTATGTATCTCTTGTATTCTCTGATACCATTCTTCTTCCCAAGTGAAATGAGAATACATTCTATATGAAAATGAGGATAAGGAGGTAGAAAGTAGTGACATACTCCACTTTTGCTTTTATAGTAAGATACCAAATGGATATCCAGGTATCTGTAGGATGTAGTTGTCTTATAGAATTGGATGATGAAGATCTTTCATTGTCCATTGAAGATTAAGAAAGAGCAGGAATGAGAGTGAGAGGTTGCTTGATTAATTATTTGGTTGGATTTGTTTTTTTATGAATCTAGATATCTATACATCTATCTACCCATCTTCCTAGGCTAGGCAGGGCATATAGTAGATGCTAAAGCTACCTATGGTATTTGGTGGTTAGTTGGTTGATTGTTTAAGTAATTACATGAATACCTGTGATGATTAATCAATCTTTCTTTCTGAAATATCTTGCGATTGAGATTTTGATTCGAATTTGAAGGTGTGTGGATCCTGGGATCGGTTTTAGGCGTACCAAGTCAGTTCGAGGAAAGGCGTAGAAGGTTTTACTTGTCATATGGGTGATGTTGGGGTATTGTAGGTTGAAAGGTTGAGAGTTGAGAGGAGTGTACATGGAGTGGAGTGAGAGTCTTGAATGAATGAGGGAATGGAGATAGGTGTGGTTGTTGTTGATGGGGTGAGGATGGGGACGAGAGATGGAGAATGATTGGATGGAGATGATAAGATGTGAGAAACATATTGAATGTTTGGAGGATGGATAGATGTAGATACTTTCAAGGGGTGGTGATACATACCTACCTACCTACCTACCTACCTACTCTGAATGATTGCGTAGTCCCCAGATACATCAATCAACCCAATTTCCAACAAAAGTATGAACCAAACCTACACAAATCTCACGAACTCTGCGTAAGCGGTCTTGTTATTTTCGAAGGACGAGACCTCGGTACAGGATGTGTCGAACCAGGATTAATCTGTAGAGATAATGGTAAGATATTCGGTGTTAAGCGAGTCTGAGAAGTCACATCTCGTGATTCGTCTGTGTATGAGACGGGTTGGGAAGGGTTAGGTGGTGTGGAGTGATGTACTGTTAATGTGTCGTGAGATGTGGTGATTGTTGGATTTAGGGTTGGTCCTCGATGGTTTCTGGTTTCTTGGGGAGATGGGGTGGGGGTTCTTTGGGTTTGGCTGGGGGGTTGTTGGTGAGATGTTGCACGTGGTTGTATTGGATTGTGGGGATTTGGACCATTTGGCTGACGCTGAGGTTTGGGTTTGAATGGATAAGCTGGAACGTTAGAGAGAAGTTCGAAAGATGGAAGTGCAAGTCCCGATGAAGCTATCCGAGAATCTTGATCATGAATCTCAAAATCTCTCAATTCGGTCCCCTCCTCTGCAACTTGTGGATCTTGGGTTGGAACTCCTCGATGATTTCGTATACCATGATTTCCAACCTCATCTCCCCCACCCGGAGATTTCGACCCATCGCTCCTCGGCGTCTCTATCAACCACCTCAAACATTTCTTTACTCTCCCCTCTTCCCTTCCCCACAATCCTCTTACATGTACTCTATTGACTCCCTGCAACCCAGCCTCCGCTTCATCAACTCCCAGCTCCCCGAAACTTTCTCTGATGAAAAGTATAAAACGTGATAGACACCATAGAATAATGATAACACCGATAGTTATATACGAGCCCGCGATGAAATTCGAAGGTATAACGCGTTTGTCTATAACGGAATAGATGAGGATTACTGTGCCTGTGATGAGGAAGACTGTGAAGAGTGTTAGAGGGAGGAGACGATTGGTGAAGGCTCGGAGCATGTAGAAGCGAGGGGGACGCATGAGAGACGTGGCTGTGGTAGAGGGTGAATGGTTATTTGCGGGGTTACCTGCAGATTGTCGGGTGGAGGATGGTGAGTTGTGGTTTGGGGAAGTCATGTTGAAAGGTATTTGCTGATGTTCTGGTGGAGTCGATGGGAATGATGAATGGGCTTGTGGCTATTTTTGATAAGTGGTCACTGCAAGATCTTTGTTTACATGCATGTTTGAAGAGTTTATTATCAACTTCTCGAGAAGAAGATGTTGGCCGATGGTTCTAGTCCGATCGTTTAAAAAGTCTTGTTTTTCTCATGTTGCACGAACAATCGAGACTCGAGGATTGTGGAACCCCGTAGCAAATGTGATTTATCCCCATAAGTAGATCATGACTCTCGATGTTAGAATCAAGTTGATCACCAGGCCTATATCCAATGGATGAGGTTATATCAGAGTTATATATTCGTTGGTAAAGGCACACTGGAACATTGGCGCCCCATCATCCAAGCTCAGAGCAAATACTGTGTATTGAATATAAGAGGATATGTCGAAAATGTTGGACTCATTGTTTTTCCTTTGAAATGGCTAATTGTTATTTGATTCTTTTGGAGTAATCTATAGATCGTGATAATAGCTACGTGTTTTAACCCATTGAACAAGACAATCATTGCATCTTGGATGATAACACTCTGGACAATTTATAATTTGAGTTGTCATCCCTACGGGTGTGTAGCCTCCATTATAATCTCGACACCAGCAACAGGACCACGTATAGACATCGCCTTTCCGCGATACTGAAGCTGCTGCATATGGTCGAGCTGAAAGCCTCACATCAGGTTTTGACTCGCTTCGTTGCAGCGCTAGGGCAGGTTTAGATTGTATCGTTGGAAGCTCTGTATCATTCTTTTGTGGTTTCAGAGGCTCCGCAGATTGAGCAGTCGGATATTGAAGATTTAGTCGATAGACGCACCGAGCAAAAGTTGCATTATTAATAGCCTCAGATACTTTTGTCTCGTGCTGTTCCGTAGCCACTTGCGACACAGGAGCATAAGATTTCTCAATCTTTTTGGCAACGTCAGGTTCAAGTATCTCTTTCTGACATGATTGACTTTGTAAATTAGCTGACTTCAGGTGAACTTTGGGGTATGACAGGATTTACGAACCATTTTCTCCATGTGGAATGGGTCATATTGATCAGGGCGCCCGAACAATTGGTGTCAGGACATCTGTTTGTTAGTTTGTTATTGTAGTCAAGCACCATGGCCATTTCTATATGGCATCCTGGCTTAATGATACGCGACCAGGTATCGGCCGTCAGAGCAGATTTTTCTGATTTGTTCGCGAGTAGATATGACCCTCGTTCTACCCAGGGTTGCCCTACTGTATCAGAGAATGACTGACATAAAAATGCCTGGAAGACCTATATCCTCAATAAAAGTTGAGTTTGGTAAGGATATACATACTTGAAAGTTATTAAAAACATCAATCTGAAGAACTCTTGGAGGACGGCCAAGTGCATCATGAAAAGTTATGTGATACATCGCAAGTAAGGTGGGTGTCAAGGGTCTCGACAGCTTCAGCCTATTGGCGAGATATAAACTACACAGAATCAATATTTGATACTTCATGTGAGAGAATCGGAATCGTACCATAGATTGCGTAGGAACATTCCTGCATATAGAGGAATGCTATAATATCTGCGGGGTTCAACATCAGATTGTAGGATATTATAAAGAATACCAGAAAGACTTACATTTTTCGTAATGATTGTTTGATCTCCTCGTCGCTCGCTTCAAGTGGATCTCCGTTCATTGCCCGAAACGAAAACTTGCTTGCAGGAAGTGAATCGGCATTACATGCCATTCGTGAGCAACTGTCAATGATGGGTATTTGAGGATTATTGGACGTTGATCCAAGCGTATTAGTGATGTGCTCTTTTATATTGTGAACGGCAGCATCCAAAGCACCATTATTCTCAGACTTGGAGTCATCCATCTTGAGCAATTGCAACAATATAATGATTTCCTCTGCTTTAGAACGTAGTTCTTTTTGCTGCCTCCTCCCTTCGCTTCGTATCGTAGATATTTCGCTGCGCACAGGATTGACCATTACTTCTAGAGCTGAAATCACCTGGGGGGTAAGAGTATTGATAAATAGTTGTTTCAGTTCGTCTGGAAGAGTAAGGACGAATTCCCTTCAAGTAATCATGAATTAGTAATTGTATGAGTGTTGCAAATAGTGTTGAGGTTTTGAGAAAGAACACTCACAATGTAAATCTATTTAAAAGATTGTCGAGCGTGAATAAATACTCCTTAATTTCCTTCTTCAGTTTGTGATGGGAATGCTTGAAAGTCCATAACATCTTTCGGGGTATGTTTTTCCACCAGCCGGGTGTGGCATTGCTACCTAAGTGTGGTTCAAATTTCTTCATGATGTTGAGAAAACGCTCCAAAGGCGGACGAATATTCTCAGCCTGTTTACGAATCTCATCTCCATACGAAGGATGTTGCCCTAATGTAGCGAAGACGTGTAGGTTCTTTAATGTGAGATTAACATTCTCAAGAAAGACAGCCATTTTGCGATACTCATCAGGGGCCCCACTTCCATCATCAAGGGCTTTTACAACCTTGACAATCAAAGATATTGCCTGCGCAATATCCCCAGCAGACCATCCAAATGACATGGTGGGCTATTGACGTGATAAAGAACAGCGATGAGGGACCGAACTCCAAGGACGAAAGGTTCCATCTTATACAATACCCAACGAGGCTGTTGCCTGCTAAGCCACATGTGATGCTGCAAGACTGGTTACTCTGCATATTACCTCGACATCGTGCATGGGCATCCAGCCAATGATGGGAAATCTCATTTCTACGCATTCTCATTCAGCTATTTGGGATATACTGATTGATTCGTGGCGGCTCGTTGTGATATAGGGCTGTTTGTTCATTATTGCAATATTGTAAAATCAACGGTATATTAGACAGAATCAAGCATGATATAGATATTCATTGCAAATAATCAGCTATGCGAGAACCCCGCTGAGTTCGTTGGAAGCACATCTCAAATTTCGGCTCTCTTGACCAAATGGAACATTTTCAGGTGTTGAATAAGTTCCGAAAGTTCAATTAAGACTGCTACATAAGCAAGCACCGGATGAAATGAAGCCCTGAGATGTGCGCATCAAAGATTTTGGAAAGTTGAAGTTAACGGAAGAGAACATTGCAAACCATAATGGCAGCGTAACGTATTATCAGTACTGAGAAATACAAGCCACTTCATCAATAGAGGGGTATATTCCAGGACAATAAAGAGAAACATTCGTTCCAAGTATCCGCGAATCTTCACAAAATAAACTCGATGTAGTGAGGCATTGAAAAAGTGTGTTTGTTTTACAGGACCGAGTATTAGTAAATAATGGGTCCGTCCGTCCACTCGAGATGACGGAGCGCATCATATGTAGAGCCATTCGGATTCTCTGGGTCTAGATAGATGTTGCTCACGACTCCTCTCTCAGGACGTCCTATTCTGGTTAGATCTTGATAATCATTGTGTGACCTGGATCTGGTAGCTTACTTCCATGTTCTGCGTCGTAAACCCTTGACTGCCCTCGCCATGCAAGATTATTGATTAGAACATTGTATAAAGTGTCATCATCAGTGCAAGAGAATGCCACCAATGCCAGAATGGTAGCAAGATTGCCAGCTAGTCCTTCCGTCGGTTGGTTCTCACGATTGCGGTAGGCTTGAAGCCCAAGCTGAGCAATCCAAGCCCCGTCTCTCCCAGCAAGATATTGCTCCTCCACAGAAGCAGATACCCTTGAAAGTGTTCTTTCATACCGAAATGTAAGGGGATACCATCTGTTGTATGGGAAATCTGAAGTTGCTATGTCTATCGTTGATGCGTCCGCTTCTATCATTTGAAACTGCGTAAATTCATTACACCAAAACAAAGTTGTACTACTATAATGTTGAAGTGTTCCGTTGTTCGTATAGGTCAAACCTTGCCCGTCAGACCATCGATAATTGAACCCAGCATATTCGATATTTCCATTGTTCCATCTAAACATTCGCCCGGGAGTCTGAGGTAAAAAACCATCTCTATAGACGGGTGGCACCCATCGTCCATTCTCGTTTACCCTCGGAGGTCTACCTCCGTTTTCGGGATCTTCATTAACGTAAAGCTCATTCACATTGAAGAGGAAGCTAGTATGATGTTGATGAGCCATTGTATCAATAGTTTGCGTGCCTAGTTTATTTGTTGTCGCGAGGGTCTCTGTGTCGAACTCCGAATCAGGAAGTGTCAGAAAGTTCATGAAGAAAGCAAACTCACATTTGTCTCACAAATCAATGCATGAACTTCTCTTCAAACTCTTACTGAGTGCTGTGAAAATTTTGACCAAATGGTTGATAGATTTTAGTCAGAAGCACGTATCTATTCAGCTTGCGACAGGATGAATGTCGTGAAGAATTGCAAACGAACACTTGTGATAATTCAAAGACAATTCTGAAGGTTAGCAAGGTCATTACCTGGGTATACGGAGATCTAGTATAGTCCTCGTGACGGACATTGATTGGATGTCGGCCTATTTTTTTTTTTGCACCATAACCCTTCCTGGCTGACGATGCATATTCGACGCACCTTTCAGCAACCCCATGGGATGATAGCGACTAAATGTATATTCAAGCATAGTAATACATTCCACTTTGAGTCATTCCGATATCAAAAACGACGAGACAACCAAGAATTGTCATATTATCGTCTCCGAGTGTAAACTACAGATCTCCTTTCTCAGACTTGTAAACATTTTGAGAATACCTGTTGAATTCAACGAGCAAAATATAACTATCGATAACTAATCCATGTATTTGCTCCACAGCGTCCACTTAGACAAAGGGAGGGGCACAATATACCATCCTGGTAGATAGAAACTTGTGTAGGATTCGTTCATTACCGATGTGGTATTAGTTGCGAACATGAGGCCTATCACGAACAAAGTGGCTGCTGTATAACACCATTAATTGAACACCGATGTGTTTCATCTTGGCAAGAGGAGTATTTTGCCACCGATCTCGAGAGTGCTAGATTTGATCAGGAAGTGGGTCAACAAGTTTGCACAATACGAAATCCAGGGAAACCAATATTGTTTTGAATGCAGTGTATATCTACTTCTCCTTTGGAAATACGACCTCCGAGAGGTAGAGGGTTGTTTGCGTAGTCTGAAACTTGCGTGAGAAATTTGTACTGTGTATTGAGGCTCAAAATTCGGGCAAGAAGTGCCGTGAGCTATAAGTTGAGGACTTTCCGCCGAATAATTGCGAACCTCCGGCACGTTTGTGTGATCCTGAACGACACATGATTTATGGAATCAGATGTGAGCGGCTGGGTGATTGGTGGGTATGTATAGCCAGATGGACGAATCATATGTTCTGTAGCCTATTGTTATTTAGCGATGATCCGAAGGTTCAAGGTACATGGAGATGGTACGAAGGTATGTGAATACATACCACATGAAAATAGGAGTACGTAGATTTTATAGATATATTCGAGATCGCTTCGACTATAGTCAACCTTCTTCGTGGTGGGAAGTCCTCAATATATATTTTTAATTCACTGTGAACCATGCAGTCATGGGTCGACTGCTCCTTTCAAACACTTCACTTGAGCTGGGCGTTCATATTCCTTTTCTCGTTAGCACGGTTACCTTGTTTTTGATCACAAAATTTGCCTCGTCTCAACGAGCTACGAAACACATTTCTGGTGGACATGTGCCAATGAAGGGCCACCTTTGAGTCCATTTATGCACTTCAAATGCAGTATGGGCCTGCAAGTGATCCGGGTATGCATCTACCGGGAGAATCAGAGCGCGGCCTACCACTGCAAAAGTTACAGAAGCCAAATGACGAACTATGACTTGTCAATTTCCAGTAAGAAATATGATTAAAATCTGGAATTTTACATCCCTGGAAATTGGAGGGCAAGGTCCATTTAAGCAATATATTTGCCCAGTAGCCAATGGTATATTCAAGGTTTGACAATGCCAGCCAAGGTTCGAGAATGATACCTCACTGGAATTCCTACTCGGTGTACCTCATTCGCCATCGTTGCACAAAGCATCCAGAACATCTGGTGTTCATGTGAACCTGGAATAGCCCTGAAGTCAGCAAGTGAACACAGTAATGCTCATCTCGATCTTAAAGAGGAAGATATACACGTCGTAGGAACGTATATATTGTTTAAGTGGCTGTGCTACACACCAAGGATAATAATCATGGCACTCAAGTATTGCAAGCGATTATATATGTGTGTCTTCTTGAGGTTTGTCGT
Organism: Botrytis fragariae; assembly: GCF_013461495.1. Lineage (NCBI taxonomy): Eukaryota > Fungi > Ascomycota > Leotiomycetes > Helotiales > Sclerotiniaceae > Botrytis > Botrytis fragariae. The sequence continues at coordinate 331,733 of NW_023501001.1, forward strand.
TTCAATGTAAAGATACTAAATTCTTAGTATGACTCGCTAATTATTTAGGTCCAGACGCTTGGAACACTAACCAGCTGTCTTAGCTCCCCCTAACCCAAGTGCCGACAATTTTGTGGTTGCTTACAAATGAGAAATCCTCGAAACTTCTCAAATTGACGACTGGATACTTATTTCTGTAGTGATTTCGGCGGACTCTCATCAATAAGTGTAACAATATTTGGAAAGTTCAGATCGAATGCCCCATGATTCTGTCCTATCGTTTGCAACACTACTTGACCGAAGATAACAATCAAATGACAACTGGAGAGTTTCGGAGAGCTGTATGGAAACCTAGTTGGGAATATTCACCACTCTCCAGTTATCCATTCCACGTGGATGAGCACCGCAGATGGCTTCCCAAGCCATGTCACGAATTCCTCTTGAGTTCTCTTTGCCGCACGCACAGACAATACGAGATATAGTGATTACATGGCCAGAGGATGGTAATGGTTTACACAAGAGACAAATATGACTATTACCACGACTTTCTTCAGTGACACTTTCCTCGAAATTCAGCTGCAAAGCTTCATTGACCTATAGCTATAGGCTTTTCACGATTCTCTGCGCGTTTTAGTTTTGTTCCATGCTTATCCAACCAAATGTGTGCACATTTATTCTCGTTTTCATTCTCACATTTACAAGTCAAGCACAAGTTCATAAGGAAAAATATCTGTTATCGTTGACGTTATCTTACATACTGCTCTGTTCCTGTCATTTAACTCAGAACTTATCGTTCAAGGACTGACATCTACTAGAGGAATTCTGTTCAATGGGATAGCTCTCGAACAAAACTTCTTCATTGGCTGGCAGACTGGACTCATTCCATCAGCATCGGGCTTCATTGCATCTCGAAAGACCATCATATCAGTCAAGTCACAATAGAAGAGCACAAATAATGAATCGCATTGGCCGAAGGTTGTTTGTGAATTGTTCGTTGCGCAAGCATTTTCCAGAACACCGAGACAAGTCGCGATCACTACTGGATCAATGCCACTTAGCGTACCTGTGGCTGTGGCTTGAGTCTTCGAATTCGTCTTCGTGATTGATTGCTTAGTCGTTGTCGTAGTATTGCAAAATGGACGAGTGAAGGTCTGACGATGAACTAGAGAGGAAGGCTGGGGAGACTTGACCTGAGTTGAGCATGGCATTCCGATGATACCTGGACGGATCAATAGGAACCCAATGAAAAATCCAAGAAGCGCTATGATAATAATCAAGATGCAGATGACGATGGGGTAGCAACTTCTCTTAGTTTTCTTACCCTGCACGGAATATTTCACGATGTGCTGTCTTCTTGCCTGCTCTCTCGTAGCTCCAGCTGGGTGCAAGTCGATGTCGACAAATTGGTCTTCTGAGGCCATGTTTGCAGCTAGTGTTCGGAATTTGGTGTGGGAAGTCTGAGTAAATTTGGAAATAATTCTGCGAAGTCTTTTGAGGGTTTGCGGAATACTAGTTAGACTAAAGTTTCAAACTCACAAAATATTGACAGGCTGATGAGGAAACTTTCACCACTGCAAGCTTCTTACCTTTATACATGGAATGTTGTAACTGTTCTCAAATGTTTGGAGAGTTGTTGAATAATAATTCACGGATAAAGTACATGAAATCAAGTACTTCCCGCGAAAAATTGCTTTGTCTTTAAGAACAATACTTATTGTCTTTTGACAACACCTGCTGCTTTGTTCGGCCAGTCGAGACTCGAGAGATAATTGATCACGAAAAGAAAGGGGTGGTGTGAATACATATGGGCTCAAACCTACTTCGGAGTTTAATCACAAAGAATCTTCAATCTGTAGAGAAACCCAAAAATGCAAACAACACCCTTCTCGAGGTCAAGTCTATATGTAGAATCAAAGCATGATCAGTGAGTGTTTATACCCATTTAGCTTTTCGAGCACAGCTTCCGAAAAGTCATTTCCTCTGAACAATACCATGAACCTATCAAAATCCAATCATAGCAACTATTTTCTTACTCTTGAAAAGCTTTATGTCATTCCTTATGTCATTCCTTATGTCATGTTCTCTTTGATGTTCTGCATGCGTCAGCTAACTTCCAATTGTAATAATCTCAATAGAAATGATTCTCCTTTGTCCCATCAAACCGCATCGCCAAATATCCAAATCTGGAACCCTGAATTGTCAATAACTTTCCTCGGAAATCCCTAGCCATCACTCTTCGAGAACTACAAAATGGCTACCCAATCCGGAAAAGACACCCTCAGGCGAAAAACCCCATCTCATGAACGCAGAGAATATCTCACCAACCCCCCAAACTTCCCAACCTCGTCTTCGAGGCGCGACCGTATCTCCCTGGAAAGAAAAGTATGGGAAGACAAACGACGTGACTACGAAAAAAATTACGGATCCGTTGACTCTCAAAAACTGCCAAGATCTGAAAGCTCAGGACAGAATTCATCGAAAAAGAAGTCGGGAAACGGTTCAGATCATGGATGGGGAACGATAAACGGATCTCCCACTGAATCTTTAGAGGGAGAAGGAGGCGTACATTGGCTCGATGCACTCCTTGCTGAGAATCTTTCGCTTGCTGAATTTAATGATAGAATAAACAAGAGAAATTCACAACCCGACCCTGATATTGAACACCTCAAGCAGAAAAATGCAGAATTAGATGCCACAATGCAACGCCACAAAGAAAAAGCAGCAGCGATTCTCAAAAGGAAAGAAGAATTAGCGGCATGGAGATTGACAAGGAAAGCACCGAGGAGAGTAGGGCGGGTTGGAGACCGAAGTACGACTGAAAATGAGTACCAGAGAGTGGAGAGAGAGAGAAGTAGAAGACATAGAGAATACGGTGAACCATCTCAGCTACTTGATTGGGATAAGCCGAGACTCTGGAATGCTGATGAAGGAAAAGCGAAGGGATATGAGGATATGGAGGATTGGTGGAAGCCGACCCAGAATGAATCTCAGGATTCTTCGACAAAGGCTGCAGATGAGGCAAAGCCTACTAAACCTTCAGATTCGGAAAAATCAAAAGGGTATGAGGATGTAGGGGGTTGGTGGAAGCCATTTCAGAGACCACCCCGGGAATCTGTGACCACGACTCTGAAAGATCCAGTGCGTGCTAAGCCTTCAGTCAAAAGTGCTAAATGGGGCGAAGGTCTCGGTGCGGGCGGAAAATATGTACAGCCTTTTGCCGGTGGTCATCTACCTTTCCATAACGAACCCGAGAGTCCGCTAGATGCAGCGGAGAGGCTAGAAAACCAACTCGATGCAAATGAGGAATACAAACACAAATACAAAGGTTCTTCAGTCAAGAAGGTTCGAAAGCCACTCGACGTAAATGAAGAATACAAACATGAACATGAAAGTTCTTCGGCTAAGAAGGTGCAAAAGCCACTCGATGCAAACAAGCAAGAGAACGTTAAAAAGTCTTCACTCATCGAAGAAACAATTCAAAAGTCTCCACTATTGTATTTTCAAAACGATCACGCAGCAGACGTGACTTGGATACAGATTCTGATACTCGTAGTGACTGGAATATTAATAGCAGAATTGGGGTTGAAGATTGCAGGTGTTACATCTGATAGACAAGATATCAGTGGGAGTTTGAAGTGGGGATTAGGGAAGACAGTTGAATAAGTTGAGAATGAAATGGATTAATTGTTGCTGTAATGTATATCGATGCGAGTAGTATTTGATGTAAACGTAAATGCAGGAAAAGAATTATCAATGGCGTCTTTTTATATTGCTCGCTTGGACGATGATAGAAGAGGTTGTGCTTGTGATTGATTTTGACTTCCGGATTCTACTACGACGGGACTCTATCGCTAAAGAATTATAAGCAGTGTTAGGGACCCCTTAACCTTAACTTTTACTCCAGACTTCCTGACACATATCCCACAAATTCTGTGATCATCCCTCAAAGTCAACCAAAACCCCATCAATCGACTCCCCAGCAAAATCAACATTTTCACGGCTGACCTGCTTTACCCTCTAACCTCGATCTCCCTTCGCCTTTTCTTCTCTCTTCCAAATACATCTCGTATACCAGCATCACGGCAACCCCTCGCTTTGTTCTGCATCTCCTATTGCCGCTTTTGAATATCTCACTTCCTCTACAATACTTACTCTGCCTGCATTCCCCGCCCTCCAGCGAAACAGATAAAGGTACCGCTGCGTTAGAGACGCACGCAGCTATCTATTATAAAGAAGTTAGTGGGATTGATGCATGGAGAGTCACCATACTATACTGGCGAAACTCTAATAGACCAGTTTGGAAAAACAGATAAATGTAGATCAACATCAAGTGTAAAACACATCGCATAGCATTGCACAGCAGAAATGGAAACAGAACAAATAAGAAGAGGTGAGTACGTTTGGGTCATTTCACATATCTTCGTTATCCTAACGCCAGTTTCCTTTGCGCCTTATATATGTGAGTAGAGCTATTCCATCGTTCCCAAGCCAAACAAATGACAACAAATCAACGCCACCCCGTCCCATCATGCCCACAAAGTTTTGAAGTGGCTTGACACATGATTGTCATAGACAACGACTAGGTATTGTGACTTTCTTAAAATTCACCTTCGGTACTTCCAACACCACTCATAGCCTTACTTCCATACATTCCTACTAATCCCCATACACCAACTCTCCATCCTCTCCAGAGTCCCTCGATCCCTTGTCCCTTCTTTTGAACTTTCTTAATTTTCCTCAATGGTGTCACCGCGCCTACAGTTACAATAGGCTCGGGACTAGATGACTCTCCTTCTTCCCGGGCAATAGACCACATTGTACCTACCACTCCATTGTATGGACCAATATCGACAATTGTTTTAAGGTCTTGAGATTCGTTGTATTGAGTTGAGGCGAGTACTGCAGCTTGTCCACGACGTAAAACTGTTTCAATTGGTAGACGAATGAAGATTTCTAGTGTTTGAGCAAGGAATGTAAACGTTGTGTAACTTGTGGGTGTGAGAATAGGATCGATGGAGAGACGAGTTCGAAGAAGTAACGGGGTGCAGTGTGATATAGTGGGCTTGATTATGGAGTGGAGAATAGTAGGAATGAGAAGTAATGGGGGACATATATATGAGGGTAGGGTGTTGAGGTTGTGAGTGAGCGATCTTTTAGGATCTGAAGTTGGGGTGAGGATCAACCTATCTGAATTAGTATTATGTCTTGAGAGTAGTGATTGATGACTTACTTCGTCCTCACAAGATCAAGAGGAGCAAGAATAAGACCTGCAGTAGCAGCTGCCGCTATTGCTACACTTAATGACGTCCATGGGCTAGGAGAACCGGTAACATCAACTTGCGCTGCTAGTGTTGCTAAACCTGGGTCCGGAATGTTCATCGCCGCCGATATCATGCTGCTTGACCAACTTTCCATTGTCTTCAGCAGAAAGCCGTAGATGAAAGTTGCATTGGATCCCTTCCATACACCCCAAGCTCCCTCCTTTGACCATTCCTGTGCTATCACCTCCATTATAGAATCTGATCTCCTAAGGTTTAATTGATGTGCAGGCTTTGGCTTTGGCGGTGTTATTTTAGGAACAGACTTGTCCTCCCACCCAGATCCTTCGCTGCTATATCGACGCCTCGATGGGGATGATGACTTTGTATGGGGTGCCGCCGATGTAAAGTAAGCTGTCTCGTCCGCATCAGAGTCGTCGGAGGGGTAGTTCTAGATTCCGATTAGCTCCGCATCTCGACCCCTCACTTGGAAAACCATACCTCGTTGTACTCTGATGGTCGTCGTTTTATTTTCTCCACTGTAGCTGCTGGTGTTGTCCCTTCCTCAATATCCTGACTCTTTACCTGCAAAATTGTCTTTGCAACCTCGAAGGGCTGCCCACACAATATCCCCGCATAGTTGGTAAAAGTCTCATTAACGAACTTCTGGAGTGATTCGATGGTAGATGGTGAGGTATCCGATAGATAGTCACTGTAGTCAATATCTGAGAATATGTCCCGAGCTGAAGATGCATAAGAAGCTGCACTTCCATTTTTTAATCCTACTCCATGAGTTCCCGAAGTCGTGATAGGTACTTCTTGAGGTATTCCGATAGAAGGTGGAACATAATATGGTCTTAACGGATTTGGACCTTCTCTTGAGGTCGACATTTTGGGTTATGTTGCATTCAAGAAGAAAAACGAGGGGAAAGAAAATTTACACAAATTCTCTTATGTAGTTGTTGTCGCCGTCTCTTTGTTTTCCACGTCGGTCCGTCAATGCAAGGTGGAAGAACTACCTTGTAAAGGTATTCAAGCTTTTTTTTCCCTACGATGTTCAATTGGAGAGTTCATCAACAAGGATCACATTGGCCCCAAAGCTGGACTGGCTGAACTGGCTGAACTGGAGTGATAGGTGACTGATCTGCCTTATCCGTGAATAGGCCTTGCTCACAGCTTGTTCGACCGCCCTGAACCGCACAAAATTTCGGAGTAATCGCAATACACCGATTGGTTATGCGCGGATTTACGAATATTTTTATATGAGTACAAAATGTAATGCCACCAACTTTTGGTTTAAAGATGCAAAGAGTTGTGGAAAGCTTGCAATAATTTTAAACAATAAAAATATTTGATTCCTTCGCAAGAACATTCTCTACTGTTTCAATTCTTAAAAGTGTCAAGAAGTTTCAACAAGCATCTGAAAAATCAAACATTTACTTCGGGCAAAAGAAGTCTACATCCATCTCACTTACATATCTATCCACCCTCAACTCCGGACCTTCCTCACTTCCTCAACCCCACCCATTCTTCACAACAATCACGATAAAGACGAGATGTCTGCAGTTCGAAGTACAAGCCGAGCCTTTGCAGGCATTCGCAGAACCACAACTCAATCTCTACGAAGAGAGTTTGCGACAGTGGCCGATAGTCCTATTCGATTTTCCTGCAGACCCCCCGCAGCGCCCGCTCTGTTATGTCCCTTCTCGATATCAGGGTCGCGACCCAGCACGAAGCAGATGTGCGAGATCAGACAGAACAGGAGATCTACAGCTGCCCGTCGAGAATTCTCAGCTACATCAAAAGCTTTACATGGGCATGTAACGCCCCCAAAGCCTGGGGAAGGGTAGGTTTTTTCACTTGTCAATATTTATTTTTATACCAATGCTAATTGATTTGCAGCTTACATGTTACATTCTTCGATAAGGAGGGAGATGAACATACTTTTGAGGTATCGGCAGGAGACAATCTTTTGGATATTGCACAGGCCAATGACTTGGAAATGGAAGGTTGGTTAAGAAGACAATTATCCTTGGACCATAAACTGATAATCATTATAGGCGCATGTGGAGGATCTTGCTCATGTTCAACATGCCATGTTATAGTCGAAGATGAAGCATTCTACGATAAAATGAACGAGCCGGATGATGATGAGAATGATATGTTGGATTTAGCGTTCGGCTTGAGGGAAACATCAAGATTGGGTTGTCAAATTGTGATGTCAAAAGAGTTGGATGGGTTGCGCGTAAGGCTTCCTTCTATGACACGAAATCTCCAAGCCAGCGATTTCAGTAATAAGAGTTGATGTGGATGAGCGACATAACCTCATCACATGTACGGTCACGAATGGTTTGAGACATTATCCCTAAATAATGGTGTAGGGAAGCATTGCATTTGGGTTGTAGGTTGGACATATTAAAAAGGGTATCTGTCCTTTGTACATATACTCTATATCAATGATGGACAAGGAGTTGGTGGATACTTAGGTACTTTGCTTTAACGAAACCCTCATGAGGGGTAAAATCCCACCTCTAACGCCATACCATGCCAAACGTAATTAGAACATATTCCATCCTTTTTCAGGCCTCTTCGATCTCTCCTTTTCTCAATCCACCTCCACCTGCAATCAAATCCAAAAATCCTTTCTTACTCATCTCGTTTATTTTCTCCTCTCTCCTTCCCTGTCCTACAACTCCTTTTTGTCTCGCTTCCTTGGCTGCCTCCTCTCCCTTAACTTGGGCTGCTCTGACAGCATTAAAGAGCTTGACAACACCTCTTTGAGCAGTTTTCCTCAACCGCTTTTCCAATTCCATCGTGGCCTGTACACTTGGGACATTTTCTCCATTTCCATAACCATTGCTCGCATCAAATGCCGTACTAGCACCTAAAACATCCTTGACTCTTCCTTTTTCCATTGCAGCCTTCTTCTCCTCCCTCATCTTATGCTTTGCCTTCTTTTCTAAGGCCAAATCCGTCATTTCCTTGCTAGCTTCTATTGCCGTCTGACTTCTCGACAAAACTGGATCATTTCTTTTACTCGCCGATAACTTGGATCCCAAAATCTTGGACATAGATGTAGCAAATGCCTCTGGGTCATTGCGCTTTCGTGCCTTTATTAAATTTGGGTTTGAATTTGTGTCCGAATCGTCATCTGAATTTTCTGAATCGGAATTTGAGGCATCGGTGACTTCTTCTTCCAACTCGTTATCTGCGGCATTGAGATCTGGCTCATCATCCTCGTCTGATAAAGTGCCTGTGATTGCATCATTGGGTCCCTCCTCCTCTTCGTCTGAATCTTGTAAATTGACTGCTTGAAAATCTTGAGTTGTTGCGGATTCTTCTTCGTCGGATGAGGATTCGTAGTATGTTTGTTTCTTGAATTTCTTGGTAGGTCTACCGGTTTTTCCTTTCATTCCATCCTCCACCTTACGCTTCTTCGAAACATTTCCTGCCATTGTTGTTGTTGTGATTGAATTGATAGTTATTTCACTTTGAACAATAGTTGATAGGAAAATTAAATCTTATCGTAACCAGGAAATTTTTGGATTTTTCGGAGAACGGATAAACCTTTCGGTACACTAAATTCCCCGCGCTTTTATTTGTCCCACACCTTCGAGCCACATTAAATCATTAAATGCATCCATCTCATCTGGGGCCATACATTGAAGTCTGTCAATAAAGCTGTCGCATAAACTATTACAATCATGGTTCTTCAAGATTTAGGTCGGCGCATAAATGCTGCAGTTACAGATCTCACAAGATCTAGCAATTTGGATGAAAAGGTCAGTGTCAAGGACAATTGTCAAGATCTCTCAACGTTCCTCCTACTAATATCAATTAGGCATTCGATGGCATGATCAAGGAGATTTGTTCTGCATTGCTCGAGGCCGATGTAAATGTAAAGTTAGTGGGAAACCTACGAAAATCCATCAAAGCCTCCGTGAACTTTAAAGAGCTTGCCCCAGCTGTCAACAAGAAGAAAGTCATTCAAAAGGCTGTATATGATGAACTAGTCAAGCTTGTCGATCCTCATGCCGAACCTTTCAAGCCAAAGAAGGGCAAAGCGAATATTATCATGTTTGTTGGATTGCAGGGAGCTGGAAAGACTACGACGTGTACAAAATTGGCAAGATGGTATCAATCAAGGGGGTTCAAGGCTTGTTTGGTTTGCGCGGATACCTTCCGTGCAGGTGCTTTCGATCAGTTGAAACAAAACGCTACAAAGGCTAAAATTCCATATTACGGTTCTCTCACACAAACGGATCCAGCAGTTGTGGCGAAGGAGGGTGTGGATAAATTTAAGAAGGAGAAATTCGAGATTATTATTGTGGACACCAGTGGAAGACATCGACAAGAAGATGCTCTGTTTCAAGAAATGGTGGATATTCAAACAGCTGTGAAGCCCGACCAAACTGTAATGGTAATGGATGCCAGTATAGGACAGCAAGCTGAGGCACAAAGTAAGGCCTTCAAAGAGACTGCTGACTTTGGAGCCATTATTATCACGAAAACCGATGGGCATGCAAGCGGAGGTGGTGCAATCTCTGCAGTTGCAGCAACACATACACCTATCATATTTATCGGAACCGGAGAACATATGCTTGATTTAGAAAAATTCGCACCCACACAATTTGTTTCCAAACTACTGGGTATGGGAGATATGCAAGGACTTATGGAGCATGTTCAGTCTTTGAAGTTAGATCAAAAGGACACCATGAAGCACATCGTGGAGGGTATTTTTACAGTTCGTGATCTTCGCGATCAATTATCTAATATAATGAAGATGGGACCTCTTTCGAAGATGGCTGGTATGATTCCGGGTATGGGAAATATGATGCAAGGAATGGACGATGAGGATGGTGCCATGAAACTCAAACGTATGATTTACATTTGTGATTCTATGACGGCCAAAGAACTCGATTCAGACGGAAAAATATTCCTCGAACAACCCACTAGAATGACGAGGATAGCTTGCGGCAGTGGTACAAGTGTAAGGGAAATAGAGGACTTATTAACTCAACACAAGATGATGGCTGGTATGGCAAAGACAATGGGTGGAAGTATGAAGAATATGCAAAAAGCACAAGGTGCAATGGGAGGTGCAAACAAACAACAACAAATGGCCGCCATGCAAAAGAGACTCGCTTCGATGGGAGGCGGTGGAGGCGGTGGAATGCCAGATTTGAGTAGCATGATGGTATGTCCTGCTAACCATTTTGATGTCAAATCACCGCTAACAATCGTTATAGAAAATGCTCGGTGGTGGTGGTGCTGGAGGCATGCCCGGTGGTATGCCTGATATGTCTAGTCTGATGGTATATCCTCTAGTTTATCCTCAGTATTGATACCTTGCTAACTTGTCTTTAGAAAATGATGGGTGGCGGCGGTATGCCTGGAATGCCTGGAATGCCCGGGATGGGAGGCGCTCCAGCGGGTAGAGGGGGCAGAAGGTAATATCTTCGTATCAATTGTACATCATCAAGAAACGAAGGAAACGGATGGGGACAAGGTACCTAGGTCAATAATGTATGCATTAAGCGACGGCGTTCAGGTAATGAAACCATTTGTCTGGGATAGATATTTGAATTATCGACCATTGAGATATTGACGAAATCTATGTTCTTGGATAAGCTCCATATTTCTGTAATCAACTTTGTGTATTGTAGAGAATCATTTGATGAAGAATAGTCTCAGAATTCGCATGCATTGACAAGGATCCACGCAGTGTAAGACGATAAGTCATAGGTATAAGTGCCACAGTAATGAATTATGAGCCTATTTTCTTAGTCAATTTTTGGTAATTCAAAATCCAGATTCATAGCTGGAAGTATCTTCTCTTCGGATCTTTCCCGCCCCCTTGCTTTCCCTTTTTAGTCCTTTCCGTTTCCAAAAAAAAAATGGTATAGTTGGTATATATAATAAACGCCTTGCTTCGAGTTCCACGAAGTATCCTGGCATCCAGCCGTCCCTTTATCTATCCACAATTGCGCCATTCAAACCACCTCAAAGAATTAGTACCCCTTTGTACTAGTCTACGTCCCAACTCCCACAACCGGAACGCCGCTCAACTCCCGCACCCTGTCCCTAATTCTCTCCTCTTCATCTGTCCCATCATCAACAAGACCAATCCAATCTTCCTCGTCCACTACAGCTCTCGACCCCTTTCGCGAACCAAGTACACTCATTTCCCATTCCTCTCTGCCTCTTCCTCTGCTCCTTTCTTTCCTTCCCATTCCAGGTCGATCATTATTGAGAGAACTCAGTGATCCACCCACCGTGAATCTCGACGCCATTCTAAAATCATTTTGCGGCATCTCTTCTCCTCCTATCTTCACATTCCCGCTATTCCCCTGCAAACCCACAGCCGAGCTCTTTCTTCTCCTTCCAACTGTCGTTGCCTGACTCCTACTCGCAGTCGCCGCACTTTTCAACCACGTAATATCGGGCACCATTTTCCTCACCAGCGGTCTTAGACACGGCGCACTAACACAGAACAATGCAGTATTAAGTTCAATACTCGACCACGTTGTGATTTCCCACAGATCCCACGTATAATCTCTACTGGTAAAAATGGGCTTAGAGCGAATGAAGCGAATGATCGAGGCGATGATGACGAGGATACCGAAACTGACGATCGCGACTAGTGTTGCCTTTTGACGTTTGTTGATTTTGAGGGGTACTTTTTGGCATCGTTAAAAACCGTTCTTCTCGATTGAAAAATACAGGAGGGTAAGGAAGATAATACATACAAACTCTTGGCACAACAAAAAGAATAAGCGCCACATCGCTGAAGACACTACAAGTGGTAAAGGCAATGATTCCCGGCAAGGGATCAATACAACGAACTTGTTCCACGCTGAGGTCCCACTGCGAAACGATTGGATCGCATTGGAAAATGACAATCAACGTAAGAGGAATCGTTGATACAATTTGGAAAGCCAATAGACTGTATACGATGATTCTACTCAGTCGATCTTGGAAGATTCGTGAATAGACCAGACAGATGGCAACTCTTACCGTCATAAGAGATACTTGGTAGAGGATTCGAGACACGAAAGCGAGGATGAAGAAGGGCTCTATGTCTGACGGGGTCTGGAGTTCAACATGACGGCCGCCGCCATAGCTACAGAAGAGTGCATTGTTGACTGCGACGAGGATGGTAAGGATCTGTTCCAGTTATTAGAGAGGATCAACAGTAAAGTGACCTTATAGTGTAATGAAGTATCGTACCCATGCTATAACAATGCAAAAGTCATCCCATCCCCAGTTTCTAGTGATGACTCCCCGAGTATAGAGACGTCCGGCCACAAATGTCGTACCCAAAGCTGTTGGAAGTATCGTTCCTACGAGTAGTAAATGTACTCTTGTATCATTCAATTCATCGCCCTGATGTTCCGTTAGTATTTCATTATACAACGAAGCTATAGAACACGCTTCTTCTGGTTGATCCTGACAGCTACTACGCAAGTTGGATTAAGAACTTAAAGGGGCACTAGCCTTCACAGGAAGATTGCAATGAATGAAGCTCGACTTACTGAAGACATTACCAGCAAAGTAAACTTGCATTCGACGAGCCAGGGTAAGATGTCAACATTGGCGATATGTCACAAAATATGGGGAGAAGAACTCTTTTCATAATCTAAACCACCCCAAGTTCCCTTTCCATTCTTAACGAACGCCTTCCTACTCCGAACTTTTAAGAGAAGTCCTCACACAAGGTTGGTGTTGAGATTGAGTCTGTGCGACTAACTGTCCCCGTCTGCAAACGATATCCATTATCCATGATGCACGTATGAAAAATGAAACTTTATTCTGTTTACCACAAACTCGCTACTTGGGCTCAATCTAGATCACAAAGCCGTGCGCATTTTCACGAAAACATGAAATGACTTGTGTGTGGAACGAGAAGATTATTGCCAAGCATAGAAATGAGAGTTTCACGGCAGACGATCATGGGGTAACCCTAACCATTCCAATAGGTCCCCACATTAATGCGGGGGGAATATTTTCCGTTGATGATTTACTCGAGTAGACAGGATGCGGATACTCGTTGGCATATCCGGATGACTTATTCCTCTATCGTGTACATGATGTATTATAGACCTCGAGTAATACAAACAAACTTTGCAGCTTTTCCGGACCAACCAAAGCACATTCACAATGTGCTTGCCAAGAAGTCGAAGGATTGCAATCTCACAAGGTTTGCGGCTTGCCGTTCAATATGATCTAGAGCTGACATGTACCTTGGAGTATTCAAAGATCATGTTATACCCAATCATGAAGCCCAATCGTGGCGAATATCTACACTACGACGAAACATGAGCAAACTTTGTCGTTTCTATTAAATCACTTGTGGCTATGTAGTTCGTTCGAAAATCTATATAGAAGATTCATTACAGACAAACGAAGTTCCTGTCCCAGGTATAAAACTGTTTTTACCAAAAGTGGTTCAAATAGCGAAACTGGTTTCCATCATGAACGACCTAAAGACGAATGTTTGAAGGCATGTTTCAGGGAAGAACGTTGACAAGCGATGAGGTGCTGAAACGGGAACAAATTGTCTGGGAATTAAATCATTTTAGCGAACAGTATCACACACTAGTTGTGATAATTAATATATTATAGTTGAGGACGGGAGAATTCTAGGCTCAATCGGACCCGAAAGACGAATCCTACAAACAGCGGTATTGAAAAATTGGTCAGAAGCAGCGTTAGTCAAGATGAGATGTAGAACAGTATGTAGCAGGCAACTTTACCAAACATCATTCGGTAAGGATCAAACCATTGAAATTTCCAAAGGCGTTGTTTGCAAGGTAAAGAAGACTCCATGAACTTGGGTGTAGATGATGAAAACCTTGTTGCGCTTTGACTTCTTGAAAACGTCGGGTTTTATTGTTCTACCTAGGTATGTATTCTATTGTAGGGAATTTGAGGATTGAAGGATCATCTTGAAAAGATCCAAATCTTGCTTCGCGTCTTGTACACTTGTCTTAGGGGTCTTTCCATTGATAACACAATCATGGAAATCTAAAAATTCCAAAGTATATGGATCCTCATACGTTTTCCTCACAGTTCTTTCCTGGTATCCCGATTCGCCAATTCTTTCCCTGATTGTCATCGTGACGGGAAGCCCTTTGATATATCCACTATCGTAATTGACCCGAACGATCTTGTCCTCCGAATATACCTCTAGGTGTGCGTCAAATGTTGGGACGCCATGAACACCCGACTCATATGTTACAGCAAAGCCATCAAATTGGAATAATACTGTCCAAAATGGTAAGCTTAGAGATGATCCTAGCACTTTTTGAGGCATTCCACCAAGTATTTCTCTCATTGCACTCAAATCATGAGTAGCGAGACTAGAAAATCAGTAAGTGACTGATGAAATCTGAAGTTGTGTGGGGATATTACATTGAAAAGAATCCGAAAAACTCCTTAGCCGCAGGAGTTACGTCCATCCCATACTCTTTCCCAAGGGCGTGGATGATCTGCTCATTCAGAACCGCTGACATAGCTTCGGAATCCGCCTGCCTGTAATCTGAGAATTTTTTAGGGAATGTCGCCGATTGATCAACGAAATTGCTGTTGTGTCCGATGATATCTCTGACACGGGCATATTGGATCTTGCCCAGGCCACCTACTTCCTTTACGGCATCAACGAATGCCTGGGCGTAGCGCCTTTGGTACCCAACAAAGATCTTGCCTGCCGATCCCTTTTCGGCTTCTTCAAGCTGCTCAATATCTCGGAAACATAAGCACAATGGCTTTTCTACTAGGGTGTATTTATCATTATGTAGGGCAAGTATGGCCTGGGACGCATGGAAACCGTGTGCGCTTGTTATCAGAACCACATCGACATCGGAAGACGAACAAAGCTGTGCCGCATCTGTGGTTATTTTGGGGGTGTTCCCAGCAACTTTTTTTGAACAATGCTCCAGAGCAGCTTCAGAGGGGTCACAGAGGTATGTGATGGTGAAATAGTCGGATAGGTTGTTCAGGACTGTGATATGTGAGACCTGTATTTGAGAGTTAGTTGCGTTTGCTGCAGACGTTCCTAGATGACAATACCTGTGCAATCTCCCCTAACCCTATAATTCCAACTCGTAATATTTCAGGCATTTTTGTGAGATGTGTGTATGGATGATTGGCAAGTAATTTGATAGGAATGTTTCTCGATAGGACCAATACTTGGTAGGCTGATGAATGATAGAACTAATACTTGACGGGACGGATAATGATGGGACTGATACTTAAGGATTGTTTTCTAAAGATTGAATCTTGGTAGAACGGGATTTTTCAGAAAAGGAAGAAATTGCTAGAATTTCGGGCCGATGAGGGAAAGAATTACCTAGTAGTTGAATAAGGAAGTGACGATCAAAAGTAGCTCACAGCAATATTGAGTATTCGTAGTTTCCCAATATGTCAATCTACAACAGTAAATGAATGTTATACCTGATATCGAACAAACCTGACGAAGGGCGACAACCGAAAATGCAGTATCGCATCACAGATCCACGATAGTGGGGTGGGCATGTCTGTGATCTCGCTATGGAACTTATCTTTGATGAACGATACTTCGCGTGAGATCAATGTAAGATCACGATCTCGTTCACTTGATGGAATCAAATCTGTTCCACGTTGTCTGTATATCAAAGTGTACAATGTATGAATGTCATTTTGCTTGGTTTTTATGAAGCTTCTTCACTGTAATGTCGTTTTTGGTTGATGGTCCGTGCTCTCAGAAAGTTATGTAACACTCTTATTAATTCTCAGACACCTTGAAAATCGTGCAAAGTGATAGCAGAGACTCTATAAGATGTCAAATCAACACCTGGCTGTTGTCACAACTTCAAATCAAGATATTCTTTGTCGTCCATATCACGAGAGGGATTGAATCGATTTCCGGTATATTACGACTGGAGCCCCGTCCAAGGCAAGTTTTCACAAATAAACCACATCATCTTGTCGAAGCACCAAAACATACCTACCTAGTATATACTAGCAAAAGGCTCAAGTTGAACATTAATTTATATAAACTATATTAGATATATTCTAAAAAACACTCTATGAGCAAATCGGAAAATCTTATCATATACAACATTTCCATCTCACCTCGCAAGAGATACCTCTCATACTCCATATGAAATGTTCCTCACGAACATCTTGTGAATCTGATAAATGGCCAAAATCTTCTCGGAGAATTGTGATCGGAATCATCATCATAATTTGAACATTCTCATCTTGTAGGACTGGTTTCTGTTCCATGACTTGGTTTCCCCGGCTCACTACCTAACTCCACTCTATTCCCATTCAAAGGATTCAGAGCAGTTGCGTCCAGCTCGGAGTATTGATGGCCTGGATCGCTATATATTTGACTATTTGAAAATCTGTGTGTGTTGGAGTCGGGTGAAACAGGGACGTCATCTTTCGGTGGCTGATAATACTCCGGTATAGCAGGAGGAATATACACAGTATTCGCCAATTCAGTTGTATGTTGTACAGGATAAGCCGGTTTTGCAATACTGGTACGATTATCGTAGAAGGGCGGTGGTGAATTTGGCGGTGGTCCGTGATATGGGTTATCAGGGAGGGTTGTTGAGACTTGAGGTGGAGGCTGTGGTGGTGAGGGATTTGATTTCTTCCTCCTGACAAAGAAAGCGATGGCAAAAATCAAAAGCGCAATTACTGCCACACCTCCAACAGCTCCACCGATAATAGCTCCTAGTGGAACTCCGGATTTCTTTTGAGTTGTTGAGCCTGCGAATGGAGTTGCTAGTGACGATGAAGATGCTGAGCTACGCGAACCTGCAGAGGTCACTGAACTTCGAGAAGCGCTGCTTACATCCTGAGCATCATCTCCACTTTGAATGCTGCTCGCTACTGAGGCGACACTTCGAGATAAAGTGACAGAAGACGCGACAGTCGTTGAAGCAGTACCAGTGACTGGGTAGTCAGACATGAGATAAAATGCCGGAGACGTTACGCAGCGATACATGCTTCTTTGAGGGTTATTCCAGAGGAAAGTTGCACAATAAGGAAAATCGGAATCGTTGCAGCATCCTGTTAACCCGTCTGCTAGAGCACAAAGCGCCGAGGACGAGGAGTAGTCAATGCAAGCGGTGAATATATCGCAAGAATTGATATCTCCGGTACAGCATCCGACAGCAGAATATGAATTATGGGCACAGTAGCCTGCTCCAGAACAAGTATAAGGTTCCGCTTCATGTTGTTAGTTTATATCTGTCTTTTTGCATGCGAAGTTGACTGTTGAAGTACTAACATTGAATGCCATTGTAATATCCGCAAGTGTTATTCGCAGTTGTTTGACGTTTCAATAGATCCAGCACCTTCAGAGCATTGTTCGGAGCTGCTGTTGGACTGGGACTCCACCCTCCTTGCACCGGTGCTCGATTGTTTGCAGTAGACGTTTGAACTGCTGGTGTCCAGGGAAGCGCCTTCGCCAAAATTGCTGGCAAAAGACTCGAGCCCACCAGAAACAACGAAAAAATCATTTTGTGCTACCAAAACTTAATCACTACGAACGATTTGGGCGACTGGCATTCAAGATCTACAATTTACGCATTGTGTTCAGAGGGGAAGGAACATTCAAATAAACTCTCAACGGCACAAAACCCCTACTATCCTACTGCCTATTGTACAGCACAAAAGAAAATTGATCAAATCAGCTCGTGATATTGATGGACGTTGAGGCTCAATTTATGCAGCCAATTTCTACCATACTTAAAATAAGTACCATTTCAAGCCTAACGTCTGAATAAAGTTAAGGTTCCTCCAGCTTCTCAATGTTTAAGCCTGAAAGGATCACTTTGCGGGATGGGGATTAATCTGATTGGGAAGTTTTGGGGGCTTTTGGTGGGGAATCTTTCAGCTGTCAGTTAAACTAGTGAACGCCACGAGAATACGGGTCCGTAGTTGGTGAGACATTCTAGGTTGCAGGGGTCAACACGGGAGCACTCTCTTTTCACGAACACATTCAGTCCGCAGATAATCTTCTGAATGGGCTGACTCAAGATAGATTCGGGAAAGCTTTTTCTGCCTTGCAGGATTCTGGTGGAGGAGTACTTGCGAAAAGCATGGTATGTATATAATTCCCTAATGCGGAGCTTCAACCCTCTTAAACAAATAATGCCCCCTTTCATGACTGCGAGTGCAATAAAAAATCATTGGTTTCCTGCTGCATTCGCCAAAAAAAATCCAGGCCTTCTCTAAATGAAAACCCCCGTTTCATGTACTGCAAATGCAAGTGCATCAAAGTGTAACTCCAATTCGCGAGAAATTTCAGATATCTCCTTTCAACTTCCTTCACTGATTTACCAATGTAGAAGCACTTGGAATTGAGGTGATGTGCAAGACACACTCATGACCATCTTGGTTTTTGGCCGAGCAGATCTCTCCTTCTCTAATACGCCACATCCCACCTTTCGATATGCGAAACTTCTCGATTCCGAGGAATACCCATATGCTACCTTGAGCTACAGAGCAGACTTGTATTACAGTGCTTTTACTCTTGAAGATAAAGGTTTCACGGTTTTTAATGTGCCAAATGTTGAAGTTGACGCCTCCTAAATTAATACCTTGAGCTTGTCGCATTGGGGATTGGATGTAGTTGGATGAAAATGCAACGTCTAAGTGGGCAGAAAGGAATTAGCAATAATTGAGATACCGAGATGGGAAATCGGTGAATGCAACTTACTCTCCTCTCTTTGGGCGTCCTTTTCCATTGGATCACCGATCATTGCTCGAATTTTCCAGTGCTAAACTCCCATTCGTCATCCTTAGATTTAGGTGCGGCTGATTTGGCGGATGTTGGTTTGGCACGTGTTGATTGAGTAGTCTGTGGACTGGAAGCTTCTGTTGAGAAGGTTGGTGGCGGTTGAGAAAAGGCATTATCAGTTGACCCACGTCTTCTTCTGAAAGGTGAAGCTGGAGGTAAGATCGGAGTCGAGATTGTGGGAGGAACATACAGTGGATTCATCCGACTTGGAGAAGCCTGTGGGAGAATAGGAGGTGGTGGACCATGGCTCAAGGATCTTTTTGGTCGGGTAGGAGGAAGAATTGGACTGGATGTTGGTGGTAAGATTGGGCTGTGAGATCGAACGGGTAAGTTAGATGTTTCGCGCGCAGCTGTATCACGATTCATCTCGAATCTCTCGATTTCTGCCTCCTCTTCCTCATCAACAACGTGCGGTGGGCGATAGTTACTACTAGGTTCTTCAAAATGTACGGTCCTGTTCTTCTTCGTCTTATTTTTCTTCTTTTTGCCACCGCCTCCATCTTTGTTCATTTTCGCATGCTTTACTTCCATAGCTGTAGCAACTTTGGGTGTCAAATCTTGAGAATCGTCAGGAGGTGATAAGATCGGCTCTCCCAACTCCACGCTCATATCTCCTAAGCCTCCACTCATTAATGTGTCTTGTTGCTGTGATTGAGAAGACTTGTGCTTAGACTTCTTTCTCTTCTTTCCGCCTCCGCTTTGTTCGGCCTGGTTTTGAGGATGGTGACTCTTTTTTTTCTTATGCTGGTGTGTGTGATTGTTTGAAGTGCCATTTGCATTTGGACTTTTGGAACTGATATCGTGAATTTGGTCGGGATCATGTTCACGTTTGACGCCCTTATTGGGACGGTACCCGCTGCTGCTGGGAAGAACAACCATTGGGTACGCTGTCAAATTTGAGTTGAATTGTTAGTTTGATTCTTGTTTTATCAGGCTCGATTGGTATAAGACGCAGGTGGGGTTTGCAGAGAGGAAATGGGTAGGAAGAGAAGAAGGTGCAAAGGTTTGAATTGCAACGCAAGCAAAGATCGATTCAAAGGAAGATGCTAGAATGAATTCAGAGTAACTTACACATCTTGGATAAACCCGTTGCGCACGCGTGTTTGTATTCGATGCGACGAGTTAAAGCTGTTGCTCTTTCAGTTGTTGAAGCTGTGAAGAAAACAGCAGGATAGAAATTTTTCAGACGAGAGATGAGGGAAGAAAGATCGATTTCGATTCTCAGTTTTAGAAACTGAAATCTTTTACTTTACTTATCCTATCTTCTTTTCTTTTATTTTTCCTCCCAGAAGTGAAGCTCCCAATCTTTTATTGTTGACCTCGGACCCAAAAATGATAGTGAATCTGATATATTTTGGTATCTTTTTGGGCGGGGAAACTTTATTGGCTGGGCTTTATTTGTTTCGTTTGTTGTTGGCAGGGGTTCCGGGTCGGTTCTTTTGTTGGATGAGGTATACTAGGTATGCATATTACCTAGGTAGGTATTTAGGTATACAAACAGACAAATGGTGTATGGCATATGGGATATGGGATGTCGCATGGCCTTTTTGATGGTATGTTTGTAACAACAATCATATAACACTCGCTCGTGCGTCTCTCTTGGATTTTGAGGGCCTGAGATGCTGTTGGCACTATCATATTCTTCTGGAAGAGATATGATGTCTAGATTTTAAGAGTGTTTTCATTTTCAATTTTCGGAAACATCTCGATTGGCACAACTTGTTGCAATGTCTTCTTCGTTAATATACTTTCATCGACAATGCTAAGTGTCTGTTATCCTTTAAGACAAGAGAACATAAATTGTCGATGCGTCCATCTCTAATTCCATTGTCTCCTCGTCAAACGAAGTCAGATCGGTTACATGGCGTGTTTTGTCATTTAAATCAAGATGCCGTGTGAACAACGCTGTGCCAAGTACCTGCCATACTTTGGCGTTTCCCGATTTTCCAATTTGACGCAGTAGAAGAGCTCTCGAGACCCCGCTGATCCAGCAAACTAGGTCTCCCGGGCGGGCTAGGCTTGTCGCAATTCCCATTTTCCAGGGTGTTTCTCTGCGGTAGTAGTTTTTGACGAGAAATAGATTTGAGCTAGGAGCCGTCGTTGAGATATCTTGTGATGCAACAGAGTATTCGGCTTGCAGTTGTTTAATCTTGCACTCGTCAACAAATTCTGGGGTTCTGTGATAGTTACACGAATTTTTCCAAGGCACACTACTCATGTGACTGAAAGCAATTGATTCTAGCTCGGAGTTTTTTGCTTCTAAAATATAGTGCGTCAGTTCATCGTTCTCACGGTGGGCTTCACCGAGCTCCTTTGGAAAATTTTGTAAAATTTCAGAGTCCCATCGATCGGCCTTTTGCATATTCGAAACTATTTCGGTAGGGGAAGGGCTGACAGCTACCATGCATCCGACGACATAGCCTTTGAGTCCAAATACTTCGGGACTGCTGTTTTTGGTATCTTCTATGCAGAGGGTCAGAGTAGATTGCGAATGGTTCAATGGTAGAGCTTGTTCAAGGGGCCCCGAGTTCGCTCCGATCAGCAGACTCTTAACGAGCCCTCCAACAGAAATAATATCGTCTTTCGAAAGACCCCCACCACGATTCATAAACTTCATTGTATCCACCCATACTTTGACCAGAGATTTGTCGTAATCCATGGGAAATCCGATAGTATCAGCTGCTGAACCAACTAAGCCGTATATCTTATCTCTTGGCTCCTTGCATAACGCTTCTCGATGGTCACTCAAGAGCTTACGAAAAATATGGGCACCAGAATATTTTTCTCGAAGCAGTGAGTTTAACCTCCAAGCACCCTCGTCACTATTATTGTGCAAAGTTACCAATTTGATGAATGCCTTCCAAGACATGTCGATTTCACCAAAAAGAACTTCTATCTGCCGTGCTCGCCCGATCTCTTGAATTATCCATAACCTGTTCCAATATCTATCAGCGCATAGCTCTTTAACCATTTCTCGTTCCTCATTGTCCGCAATCAAGATATCCTCGTCTTTTACCCTATATTCGGCGATTCGAGCGTTTCTTCCGACCGAATCGTAGTCTCTGAGGTGGTATCTGATGCCTGCGGACCTTCTGTGTATATTCTTTCAAAAACAACACGATCATTTCGAGCTCTAGCTAACTTCTTGTATCTCTCGTACTTCTTCCCCAGCCACATAATGACGGATTTCGCTTGAAAGTATATCCGTTCTATTATCATCAGTTGCTTGTTACGTTCAGTACTATCGTTTTGATTAATGCAAATCGCATCGACCCAGAACTGCAACTGCATTCCCAATTTGCGAAAACAATGGAGAGCATAATTGTTTTGTTCGCATTATCGTCTCCCCACATGTATGACAACGCTCTGAACCTAGGTCTTTCGCCAAACTTGGTACTGACCAACTTGCACGACAGCGTATCATTCTCTTTCAGGGACGGTTCTATCATTAGAAGCCGGAAAGAGTCACTATCGGAATCCGAGTCCAGTGGCTCATAAATGAAAGGTCCCAAAGGCTGAGATGCATCGAAAATAGTTGGGATAGACTCTACATCATTTCGACGTCGTGCTTGAATAGCCACCATGATGCTTTTTGATCCTTTCACTATTTTCTGATATGAAAAAAGACAGTGTTGTTATTATGGTGAGGTGCATGGGCTTCTTAAATACACCAATTGCTGGACTCCCAGGATCATGTGTTTGCTTATATATCCAAGCCTTAGTGGTGTGTAGTGTTGCAGCTCAGCCGAGTTTCCTAATCTTGATATGGTTAGCGCTAAAGCAATTATGATAGGCTTGCTGACTACTCTAATTGTTAGATTCTCCGGAACCACACTTCAGCGTATATGTGACGTTTGAACTTTGTTACAAGAAAATTTTGCTCCACGGGGCTGTCTTGTCAGAAGCGAAGATATTTCCATGTCCCCGTTGCCGTGGTTCTAGCGAGCTAGCTAGTTAATAGAAAGGTTTCCATAGTATGTCAACTCACCAAAATATTATTGCGTATATCAAATTAGAGGTAGCATGCATGGACTCGCGAATTTTGAAAAGGAGCTCGATTCGACTAACTAGGCACTAACATTACAAAAAAACAAAAGGAAAACAAAAGCTGAACGACCCAAACACCCAATGATAACAGAGATATGAAAACAAGACAAGGGACTAGGTGGCCACCTAGCACACATGTCTGATGGCAGGTCCACGATGGAGCCAACCTTTGATTAATCCTTCTCGAGCTGCTGTTTCGAAAACTAGATGCTCTCTCTAATTGCAGGTCAAATCACCAGTCTTTCCGTCGAATGAGCAGCGGGAATTATATGTGTAGGAAAGCTAGCGAGGTGTTAGTATTGTTTACTATCAGACAGGAATAGTCTTCTTACGTTGATGTATCCACCCTCGGATCGAGTATAGAATGCGTTGTTTCCAGTCATGTACATGCAGTCGTAATCAGTGTTGAGAAGACCAAGAGAAAGCTTAGCGCTGACTTTTCCGACGATACCAGCAGGGTTTTTGAGGGAATATCCCTTGTTGTAGCAGACGGCAGCGGGGTATTTGTTGTAATCTGGGTTTCTGGACCACATGTTGGCAGTGGTTGTTTGAGTGAATTTCTCGCGGGCCTGGAAAATATTATTAGTACCATCTCGCATGTGAAAATCTCTTTGGGGACTCCATGTTTGAGGAGCAACTTACATCATTCCATTTTCCAAGGTTCGCAATGGTTTGGCTACCAATCTCAACGGCGATCTTGGTCAAGATGGCAACACCATTGATGGCGGCGATTCCAGCTACAACTACAACTGGCGCAATGCGCTTTTGAAGTGCTTGGGTGGGCTCATCGTCAACCTTTGCGACCAATGATCCCGAGGCATCAAATTGTCCACTGAAGTGGGATTCGGTGGAAGCAGGAACAACACTGTTGGGAGCAGTGGAAATTGGGGCGTCAGCTGAAGTTGTAGCTGCCGCTTGTGGGAGAGCAGCTCCTTGTGCAATAGCAGCGCAAGCGAGGAGGGTGATAACTGAGAACTTCATTTTGATGGATGTGAGTGATTGATTTTCCTTTGAACAGAGAGAATGGATTTGAAGACGAATGTTAAGTGAATACAGTGTTTGGTTTGGTTTGGTTTGTTTGTAGAGTGAGTATAGAATGGATGTGATGATGATGATGATGATTATAATTCGAATTTGAGGGAAACCAGAGAGGTTTATATACTCTTCGATCCTCATATAACTTTCATCTTCATCCATCTAGTTCATCTTGTTTGTCCATGCTGGACACAAAGGTAGTTCAGAACAGAGTCTCTACTCACCGCGCTCATTCAATCATCTTGATACTGTACCGAAGAGTCTAAGAGAACTCTATTTTATTTCTATGGCAAAATAGCATCTTCTTCTCCTTGGCAATGAAAACCAGGCTGCCTTGCAAACACGGTAAAAGTTTATTACCACTCTAAAGATTGCTTGGGCACAGTGAAATGAATACTTTGGAGGAGAAAGGGATTGGTATGTATCTTGGCGGCAATGCTCGCGAATTTCTGTGGTGGACTTTCACAGAGGAGTGAAGAGTTATTTTCGTTGCGAAAGTGGTTTCACGATAGCTCGATGGCCGTGCCATTTTACCTTGGTTGTCACGTGATTTTCTAGAGGAGGGGTTAGTTTTGGCCAAATCAAGATAAGATCCACTTTAGCTAAAGCTTGGAGAACTATGCAGAACATACCTTCTTTGGACAAGTTTGATGACATCGCATAGTTTCTTCATTTGTAATTCTTCGCTGGCGCCTTGGACTTTGGTGGTGTTTGCCGATTCGTTGCGCCTAGAGCGTTTGACGAGCGGTGGTGTGGTCTAGCTTAACCGAGCTTAGCTCATGAGCTACCGCTAAGACGGATAGCTCCGAAACGTGGGATTTAATTTAGCTTGGGGCTAAAATTCCGAGGTAGGCTCGCCGTGGACGAAGAGAACCAGTGCACCAAAAGTTTACACATTCAAATTCTTTATCAAATCAATCTGTCAATATTCTCGATCATGAGCTGCTCAAATATTGATAAGCTTATGATCCGTAATTCGGCTTTACCTCACTACATCTGTTATAATTCTATGTATTGTTATTCAATTTCAAAATGATACTATCTCCAAGAGTATCCATTTCAACGAGTTTGGTGTAGCATTCTTCGTTCACAATGAAATAAGCAAATTCGGGACCAATAGTTTGAATTCTCTTAAAGAAGTGCGTAGAAATTAGTTGAGGGTGCTCATTTCTGTGAGAGAATTTGCTAAGAATACAAATTCGATGATAGAATATGTAATGTCCTCTCGAAGACTTAGCTTGGCCTTGGAAGTTGAGAGGTTAATTCCCAATTTGGAAAAAGTCGAGAGGACTTAGAGTTTTTTGAACCCTTTGAGATGGGGGACCTGGAGACCTTGATGGCCGTGCTCTGAGGGCGAAGCCGCACTATTCCCATTGCGCTAACGCCAAAATATGATCCATCTAGACACGAAATGGAGGACGGCAGTTACTTGGCGAGGCTTTGGTACTTTACAACACAATGCTCATCAACACGCATTTGAAGAGATTTTTGACTTTCTCTTGGAAATTTGAATGATAGAGGATATGCAATGAAATTGCAACGTTAAGTGACTTCTTTGGATATCTCCAAGCTTTTCAAGTCTATCGTGATTCTTCAAATTTTTTAAAAGTACGTCTTTCCAATTTAGGATGTGTTCGAATTAACCCTCCTAAGAGCAGTGTGACTATGCAAGTTGAGGTTAGTGGCTCTTGGTAGGAGCGTTTGACGAGATGCTCATAGTTCGTGAGTACCGAGGAATATGCCGCAGGGGCGTGCAACAAGTATTAGCTTCAAATGTAATCATCAAAACACAACGGGATGAACTCCTGTTGATCTGCTGAAACCTCGTCTTCCTCGTGTACATCCTTATCTGTCCGTATTCACATATTTGCGAAACGAAAATCATTTCTCCATCTCTTTTATACTTTCGCTATTGAGGACTTGGAAACTCATCCCGTGACGTTGAAACGAGAATATGGGGGTATATGACATTCGAAATATGAAATTTGTTTCTTAGACAATTAGGATTCGAACCCAAGGTATCTGATACGGGTGTGAAGCATGGGTTATTTCCGTTGGGGTGAGGGGCTGGTGGTGGAGTGAGTATGTAGAAGGAGACTTCAGAGCCGATATGGAGACGTGGAGATTCAAGGGTTGGGATCTGCTGGGTAAATTTCCTACATGTCTGGTAAAAACATCAGGCAATAATTTCACTTATTGAATGCCCAGAAATTTGAAGCGATGTTACCGGATTTATTTAGGTAAATCAGTCATGATTAGGGAGATCGTAGGAATACACATACTCTGTTTGAGTGTGACCTAGGAAACGACTTTTGGGGATTTCCAGAATTCCCTCCTCCTCAGCAATTTTCTTTTTTCTTCTTCTCTTCTCTCCATTCTCCCTTCATATCTTTTTACTTCCTCCGTTTGTTTTTTTTCCCCTTCTCATTGCCTTTCTTTACCGTGTGATTTATCTGTTGCGGATTCGAACACATAGAGGTGGATGTACGTATGTACGTATATATATATTCACTTTCAATGCATTACGTCGATTCGACAATCTATTTGACAAGTGATACTTCATCCTTTTTCCCTCCCAGTAACACCTGGTTCGTATGGAATTCTGCACTCGCTATATGGGCGTAGAATGAGTCAATATAATCATGGCACTACACATCTTCGGTCAATCTAGAAATCCAATACCATCATGATGTTAGCATGTCAGACCTTAAATATAGATAGATCGTACATAATTAAACATTACAATAACCTTGAAGTTACCATAAAATTTTAAATTCCCCGATTTCCAGACAAGTGATATGATACATACGAGTAAAACCCAAGAGATAATTAACTTCATATCACCTTTTCCCATCATTCTTCCCGAAGACATTCATCTCACAGCATATTCTATGTCTGCCAAGATAAGAAGCCAACCATCCTATCCATAATCATACAAGTCCAATCGGGGGAAAAAAGCGTAAGCCACAACTACAGATCCATACCACCCGATATCGGCAAGCCATCCAAATTCCTTCCATCTCGCTTGACCACGCCCAACCCCTTAGTAATGTAAGCTCAACTTCCGAGTCCCAACGCCACGATTAGGAATGAATGTCAGGAACTCAATAGCCCCTTGGGTAAATAAAATAATTGCCGAAAACCCTACATTCTTCATCATCTTCAATAAACGTAAGACCCCTGCCTTCTTATTTTTTATTTTCTGATCTCTCTCTGTCGAAAGTAAGATATCCACCCAGCCACTTTCCCCGTCTACTCTCTAGGATATTTCCACCTGATGCGGCGAAAACTTGAAAAACGTGATTACTATCTTATTTTTGATATCCAGGAGCGGCAGAATAGGATTTGAAAAATCGGCATGATGGTTGAGCAATTAATGATTGAGGATTCTTGTGATGCATTGGGAGATTTGCATTTGGATACAACTGGATATATAGATATACATAGCTATAGATAACTCTGATGCTTAAGAAGATTTTCATCATCAGCAGCAGCAGCAGCATCACTATCATCTCTTCTTCTTAATCATTCTCTATTTTTTATATCCCATAGTTTAGCACACATACATACCTAGAAATCTTACTACAGATGACATAACCACCCATCCGCATCTCCATCCAACCCGTTCCCCAGCAACGCTCCACGCCACAATGACCAAAAAGCCCTACCCTGTGCTCGCGCCCCGCGGCCAAATCCCCATCACCCATCTCCCACACCTCACACCATCACTTGCCCCACGAATCTCGCTCACTCAACGTATCTTAACACCACTCATTGTGTGCGCAACATTGGTTATTCTGCTGCTGTGTGTTGTGACGGGTATTGTGTTAACGGTTAAGATTTTTGGGGACGGGCATGCGCTTGCGCTTGTGTTGAGAGTTGGGACGGGGTTCGTAGTTGTTGGGGTGAGTTATGTTTTCTTGATGTGTTTCTTCCCCCCACCGAGAGAATTTTGTTTTGAGGACTCGATTGTATTTTAGCGAGAGAAGGATGAATGAAAACGAGAGTGAAAATGGAACAGAAGAATAAAAAGAAAACACATTACAGTATAACAACAACTAACACATTCCAGTCCTCACTCACCCTCATCTATCTCCTCCTTCATTTTTCCGCCAGTATCAAAAACCATCCCATCGGCTTCGTGCGTCCTCCAGAGTTGAAACTGCACGCGTATAGCTTTATAGCTGCGCGCGTTACGCTTGTTTCGTGGATGTTATCGATCATCGTATCGAGCGTCGTCGTATCGAAATCGAAAGTGTGTGTTTCCGGAACGACGGATTGCAAGGTGCAGATTGGAGGGTTGGTTTTGAGCTGTGTTGGGTTGTGAGTTTGTGTTCTTTCTTTTTTCTATGTATGATATGGTGTATGGTATGGTGTGATTGACATCATGAACCGTCATAATATACAGGAGGGAGGAAAATTGCTGTTGGGTCAAGCTAACATTTCACAACTACAGCGTAGCAACAGGAACCATCCTCACCGCCCTCGAAGCCTGTCAATACCCCTTCCAGCTCCCTACGCGCACCAATATTCTTCAAGACGGAGAAATAAACTGCCGAGTTTCTTCTTTCGGCGACGATCTCGTGGATAGTAATCTTACCTCGCTCAATCCCTCAGCTGCCAATATTTTACAGTCATGTTTGGCGAGTGCATCAGCAAGTGCTGATTCCATACCATCACTTCCTGACGATTATCTGTTTATGGGAAATGAGAGGGAAGAGTGGGAGAAAAATTATTCGCTTGCTTTAGCGAAGGAGAGAATTACTAGAGAGACGAACATCAAAAGGAAACCTGTGCCTACTGAACTAGCAATAGCAGAGGGACTTCCAAAATCTGAGTCCCAGGTTAGTGTGAATTCTATGCCGGGGGAGTTTCCGGAAGAAAGAGAAAGGATTGTGCCGTTAAGACCGAGATATACACCTATTTCTGAACGTGTCTCTACGCCTTCATCTACGCTTGTATTATCGCAAGATAAAGATGAAGAGAAGGAAAAGAGCAAAGGCTGGGGAATCGGCTGGTCATATCTCACAAGAGATACGAGCACAAACATTAGTACTGTAACGGATTCAAACGATAACGAGAAGTGCGTAACCCAATCCGATTCAGCGATATCGTTGGGCGTCCCATCCAATCCCAGTACCACGTGCGGCACTTGCGCGCATCCAGCGTCGAAATCTTCCGGAAACTTTATATCACAGAGAATAGGAAGACAAAGAAACGTAACACCGAGTAGTAATATAATCGACGCTTCAATGCGATCTCCATTATCCACCATGCGGTATATATTTACTCTTCTCAGAAAACCAGGCATACTAACAAGTGCTCAGAACTGCCGAGTCTCCAGAAATAGCCATCAAGCCCGATGTGGCTTTAGTTCCAACCAGAGTTTCTTCACCACTGGATCGAATATCTCCCCGAAAACCTCTTATTACTCAACCGTTACCAATTGCAATCCTAAACGAAATGATGATAAGAAGACCATTAGTTCCTGCTCCTTCCAGAATGCCAGAAGGATTCACGAAAGGATATACACAAACACCTCATGCGCCTATCACCCCCCTCAAAAGAAAACCTGTAGAAAGCGACAAAATTCTCAAACACCCGCCCAAATCGTGGAAAGATGCTCTTCCCGTACGAGGTGGGAGTTTCGAAATCGAACGAAAACCACTCGCTTCACGCCAAGGAATGACTACCCATCCATCCAAAAATCCCGTCGTAAAATCTGCATCAAAACAAAAGTCTGCAGAACCTAGACCATCTTTAAAATCATGGAAAGATTCTCTACCCAACCGAGGCGGAAGTTTTGAACCGCAAAGATCTACAGCGAACATTCGAGATGTATTTCCCAACATCGCACGAGGGCCTCTTGATCGAAATCAAAATCATAATCACAATATCAAGCCCGTATCCCCATCCACGACCACTAAAGCCACACCTCTCACCCCCAAAAAGAAGACCGGGAGCCAAATCCCCTCTCAGACACCCCACAAATCACCCAACACCGCCATCGTGATCAAGAAACGCAGCACAGAAATCCAAGTCCCGGGCGCATTTATCGAGTATTCGAAACCCGGAACCACAAAAAAACGACCCACCAGTCGAGAGATGAAAATTCCCGGGGCGTTTATCGAAAGTGTTCCTTCGACCCCTGAATTCGAAAAAATCAAGAAGAGGAAACTATTGTTCAGAAAAAGCCACAGGGAGTGAGACCGTTGAAATTGCGGCCGAAAGGAAAAGTTCTCGAGAAAGAAAAAGAGAAGATAAAAGAGAGAGAGAAAGCGAAAGAGAAAGTAAAACTCAAACCGAAAGAACCTAGAAATGCGAAGCAAGCAAACATAGCCCCCGAAGTTGACGAACCAGAAACTCTCTACAAACCTGCACCTCTCGGGCCGCGCCCCTTCAAGCGAAGATTATTTGGGAGAGCGAATGCTGGAATTTCGAAGAATGAGAGTGAAGTAGAGACTGCACAATTATGGAGAGGGATAGAGTGGGCGCGGGTGGAACCGTTGAGGAAGTTGAGTTTGGGGGAGGTGTCGAGTGGGATGGGGAATTTGTGGGATGATTAATTAATTTATTATGTTAAACCTATTTTTACAGCTTTGATGAATGGATAGGTATTGGGGATGGATAGATAGATGATATGATATAGTTTAATATAGGAGATATAATGTGAAGTAATTCGGTGAGGTAGAAAAGATAGATAGATAGGTACCTTGTGTAATTTCTAATCAAGCGAGGTGCAAAAATGGATTTGAGATATTGGAATAAAACAATACGTGAGAGATCCTCTCAACAAAGTATTCACTTAAAAATTCAAACACTTACAACACAATTGCTCAATTATCTCAGATACTGTTTCATCTAACTAAACCATATGTAAATCAACCACACAGAAACATCCCACCGACAAACACGCAGCTTAAGTACTCCATTCCCACACCTCCTAATACAATGGAGGAAATCCATGCTTCTCAGCCTGCAACTGCGCTGTCAACGCCACAGCCGAATTAAAACCACTATCAATCGCAGCCGGGGTAGCCTTATATACAATCCAGCCATGATCATTGAAATTGCACTATCAATTGCTGGAGCTGCTTTACTCACTACCATCAACCTACATTCTTCTACAGCAAGAATTGCCCGTTATCAACTTGTGTACGGCATTAGAATTGGGTTTGGATTTGGTCAACTAAGTTATATCGTTCAAACCCTATTACCGGAAAAAGATGTTCCCATCGGTGTGACATTTATAACAATTGTCCAAAATCTCAGTGCCTCAATCTTCGTGGCAGTAGCACAAAGCATTTTCCAAGGGGAGATGCACAAGCGTCTTGAACCGCTTCTGCAACAGTCTTCCAACCCGTCTTCTATCTTGCTGTCTGCCTTACTCAAAATCCTGTCATCATTGCCACCAGAAACTGAAGAGACAGCAAAGACCGCCATTAGTGATTCCATAATCCGGGCATTTTGTGTATCGCTGGCGTTAAGTTGTGTATCTGTTGTTGGCGCTTTTGCTATCAAGTGGGTTCCTATGCAAGACCCTGCCAAGCAAGACCTTGTTAAGCAAGATAAATCGTCCCCTGAAGAGACCACGCAGAATAGAAGAGAAGGTGTAAAAGAAAATGAAAAGCAAGGTAAAAAGCAAGATGGGAATATCACTGCAGCTTAGCGTCAGGCAATAGTCGCATCATGAACTATTGCAAGTTTATCGCGTAGTGTGATCCGAGGTTGATTTGACGGCTGGAGGAATTGACCGGTACAGAAGACTAACTTCCTCAGAATTTCTTGTTTCAGTCTTTCTCTCATTTCCTTTCCTTTCCTCTTGAGATTGGAATCATTCATTTTACCGTAATCAAAAAAGACCTTTGAAACTCATTTGGCTCGCTCGAGTACGACTCTGTGATCTGTATCTTAGAAGGATCTAGATTTACACTTCAACTTGATAATATTAAAACCCATCTATTTAATCTTAATACTATGAAACAAATTTGTGATATAAACTCGAAATTGAGAAGCTGCTTGGGATCGAAAAAGAGACGTGTTTTCCATCGCATCCATCATCATTCGTATCCTTCAAATGAAATGGAAAGCGCTCATTTTCATTTATTATTGAAGACATTGTTAGGATTTCCTTTCTTCTATCCTCATTTCAATGACCAGTGATACTATCGATTCCCAGAACTTCTCAAAAACTTTCATCAGGAAGCCAACAATTCATCATTGGCTATAGCAATCGACGGTGTGGATCTATGTGGAGGAGAGGTAAAAGGTTCGAAATAGAATTCGAAGCTTCCCTTTCGTCACTTCAAAATAAACACTAAACCGACCACAAAAGCATCAAATTCCAAAGCAAGTTCGAGGCTGTAACAACTAGGACTAGGAATTTAGATTAAGTACTAATTCGCGTTGAACCGCTGATTGATTCCTATCAACTCGAAACTCAGCAACAATCAGTCAATTCGAAATACTATAATCTTCCGCGTCTTTAATATCATAAATCTTGAAGAATATTCCTTTATAAATCATCTACCCTATGATGGTAGGGGGTACAAAGACAATCAACTCATAGCGAAACCTCCTTTTCTGCCATCCGAGATTTATCATCTAACTTCTTCTGCGATACTATACTACCTAGGTACCTGCAATCAGTCACCAAAGTCATCTCCCTTAAGAAAGAAAAGCAGCTCATAGATATTCATTCCGAAACAATTTTTTGGTTAATTACATGAACTTACAATCCAAAGTAAAATTCCGAACCTAATAAGTTGTTATCCATAGACGTCGACGAGGAAAATGACGACGACGATGATAAATCAACTGAGAAGTCAAACCTCAAACCTCAAATTTTCAATTCTCAAAATACCACACCAACACCAATAGCGGTCTGGAAAAAGGTCCATTCTCTGACCCCATTGAAGTAAAGAGTGAAACATTAGATCCGAAAGTTGCAACGGAAGATATTTCTTCCAAGAAATCTACGCATCATTTCAAATGAAAAGCAGCATGAATCCTCTCTTCAATCCAATTGTTATAAGAGAGTATATGTATATATAAAGAGTAAGAAAATGTAAAGCAAAAAGAAAAAAACAGTCGTTCAGCTCAATGCCCTATCTGGAAGCGAACTTACTATATCTCATCAATACCCAGCACTGAGATCAATACGATACAGTATAAACTTTCCCACCAATCTCATACTCCAAAACCCAACCTCAAAGATCCATATCCATAATCAAGATAATAAATACTAGATTATCACTCCCGTCAATCCAATATACCTAAACTCGGCATACCAAATACAACTTCCACACCTTCCACAACTTCCATCTACACTACATCCAGAAGAAAAAAGAGATACTTCAAATCAACCCTCTAAACACTCAAGAAGACCACTATAATCAATTCTCTATATAATCAAACACATTCCTGTCCGACTAATTTTCAAGACACAACCACATGCTAAAACTAGGGTTTCAGGTACCAGAAAGTGTAAAACGGGTAAGCAAGTCAATATCAAGACCAGCATCCCCATCACCCACTCCCCCTCATTATCAAAAGAGAAAATTCACCTCGAAACGTCCCGACCACAAACCCTCCCCAAACAATCTCGCGCCCCCAACCTCAAGAGCAAGAAATTTCCATCCGATTATAGATATCCAAAACGAAGACTTGCATTATAATGACTCGATAATCGTGTAAAGACTACCCATGGAATGAAGAGATGATGTATCTTTTGATGAATAGGTAGAAAAATGATAGCTAGTGTGCATGTAGAACAGTGAATCCTTTCAGCATATCTTATGATTGGCCCTAGGAGCATCATACACACACACACACACACACACGCACATATACACACACAAATATCACATCTACACATCCCTCAACGCACCCCCCCTCGTCGCAAAATCAACACACCAATTCACCAACCCCCAAAACTCCACAATAACCCCATCAACATCTATTAAATCCCCCCAAATCCTATTCCTCAGCATCCCGTACTCCTCACCAAAACACCAAAACACCAAAGCAGAAATAAAACAAACCAAATCAAATCAAATCAAATATCTACCTATCTACCTACCTACCTACCTACAATACTCTACCCAGATGACGTTAGCTATATCCCCAATAGTTCAACACCACAAACATCGATTTTCAAAATATCACCATTAGATATTCGCCAGGTACGGGAATGAATGCATACGGAATCTTTTTATTCATCATATTATTATTATTATTACCAATTCCAATTCCAATCCCATTTCCATTTTCGCAATGATCCAACTCCCCGATCCACCCATCTCAATTTTATCAATCTGAAAATTCTTCGACCCGAGGACATAGACTAGTACTCGGTGGCTGTGCATCACCAATTCCATTCAAAGAAATCGAAATGCGATAGTTTCCTCGATGGGTTAAAGAGATGAGCCAGAATTAAGTAAGATTACATAACCCACGATCACATTCATGCCCGAGTATCTCCCAATCTCCCAATCTCTTGTTCGCCCCTTTCAAAAGCCTCATTCGAAGCGATCAAGGAGAGTCGAGAAGAAAAGTGGGGTGAGGGCATGAAACGTATGATTGGTCTCTTGAACCTCCGTTTGGCTACCCTTCTTTTCGGTGCATGAGAGAGATAGAGCGTGTTGGAATCAAGAAAGCCACTAATGAAATGTGTTGTACATCTCCTCCCATTGTACACGAGGTACCTAACGAACCAGATAAATAGATTACTCATAAACAAAAGAATCCGTGTGCACTTCATAGCCGGTGTAGCAAGAGGAATGACTCTGCACTTTCTTCCCACTTAGAGCTTACCATGATATCCAAATTAAAATCGAACAGATAGATTTAATCCCAGCTTTCCTTACTGATGATCTCAATGGCGTACTGGCCTCAAGCAAGTACTGCGAGTGTGGAAACAAACTATTAGATAAACTCATTGGAGTTATCCGGATGTATTGCTCTGAAATCCGAGTATTGTTTGTATCGAAACAGCGAAAGAGGGGAATTCTATACATCATTGCTGACATTTTTGTCATTAACGGGCACAACAGAAAAACATATCCAACCCAGGAACAAACTTCACAAGCCTTTCAAAAAAGAGGCTGCGAACCTAGTCCTAATTCTTAGGAATCCAAGTTCCTCAGAGCAGAGTCAATCGAAGGAATTAGGCCAAAAGGCCAGATGCATCAAGATATTTCAGAAGTCGTAAACCCCCAAAAGACGATAAAGACCAAGCTTCACCATCACTCCATAACCTAGCCCGAGTTATCGTCATCCAATATTAGAGGTCTCAGAGGATGTAAATGTAAAGAAAAATAAGAAGTCTCAAAGTTAACCATCACTCAAAGCTACCTTAATCCAATTCCTTGCCTCAGAAGCGGCAAAGTCGAAGAAAAAAGAAACTATCCGAGAGTTACTGTTACCCCTAGCTATCTTAATTCGCGCTCATATCTCATATCCGTAAAACAAATCAAAAAAAGAACAAAAAAGCTCAAGAGTTACCACTACTCCAGAGTCCAGACTCAGAACTATCTTCACCCGACCTCACATCTCAAAACCATAAATACACCAAAAGAAAACCCCCAAAGCTCACCATCACACCCAGCTATTTTCATCCAATTTCACAGCCTCACAGAAAAGCTACCTAGACATCCTAAACCGAATCATCAATGCGGCCACTATACTAGAAACTGACAATACCACATACAGGATTCAATCCCTAAGCCCCATGATTTAAATACCTATTCGGACAATACCTAAACATCCCATCCAAGTCTAAACATCATGTGCCATCGCCCGGAACTTCCGGTCAGAAATTCAAATCATATAAAGTGACGTCAAACAGTACCTCAAGAATGTAGAGTAATGTGATATAAAGAATGAAAGGAATCATAATGATAAATCGGGTGGTAGGAATAGTATTTAGACTCTCGAATCTAGAAGCATCAAAAAGTAATGTCATTTCCACGTGCTGCCCGTGCTTAATACATCTAGCATATTGATTGGTGTTAGCAATCTTGTACTTGTTAGAAATGGAATGGAAGGAAGAAAGAGGAAATCGAGTGGCAGGAATAGAGATGGATACTAGGGACTTTACCCATTATGACAGAACAGACAATTGAATACTTATTTCTCCCTTGATTATTCTGCCTCCACGGCAGTGGCCCTCGGAGAGCCAGCGGAGCGTCATTTGAGTATTATCATTAGGTATATATATACATATATATATGAGCATTCGAGTGTTGAATAAAGGGTTGAAGAAAAGATACGTATGAATGAATGACTTGCACGATGTATGAAATCTGATTAGAGCCTTACTAAGAGAAGAAAGGTCATGTGAAGAATCACACCAAGTGCACGGACTGATACTGAAACTGAAGGGACACTGCCTCGAGACTACGAAAGTAGACTTTGCTATATCATATCTAGAGGAGAATATGTTTCAGATATTTTGAAACTCGATGATATGATATCTTATTGGTCCAAGAACGAGAGTACGAATTCCGATACAAAAATAAAGAAAAGTGTATTTGTTGCATATTTTAGAAAGTTGAGGAACCCTCTTATGGATGAATGTCTCGATATGATGTAATGGTGAGTACAAAGCACAGACAGAGCACAGGTCAGCAGCACCCAAGATTCCTTTACTTACTTGGGATTCAAAATTACCCCGCTCCCGTTTTGCCCAAACTTGACTTGTATAGGTAGGAATTGGCTCTACTTTGATGTGAGATGCGTGAGATGCGTGAGATATCTGAGATACATCGGAAGGACTACCGGTATACCTACCTACTACGACGGACTACTCGATCCACATCTTCCACATCTTCCACATCTTCTCTGTTTTCTGCCCTCTCTCCATAAGAGTAGTCTCTTTTGGGAACTCGACTCCATGCATGATGCACGAGAAAGAAATCCCAAGAAAAATGATCTGCTGTAAGATGACGTTTCATGATTAGGAAATCATCGTACCATGGAGAGTAAGAATAAAACAATTGGGCTGCCGCGATTTCCTTGTGAAATATTTGGAGCTAGCTATTTAGCGCTAGTAGGTAGGTAGGTCATGAATGGATGAATGATATTAATGAATGATATTGGTATGGGAGATGGAAAGTTGAAACAAAGAAACGAATGAATGAGTGAATAGATGAATGAGTAGATAGATGAGTAGATAGAAGAGTAGATAGATGAATGAGTAGATAGATGAGTAGATAGAAGAGTAGATAGATGAATATAACTATTAACCACCTACTTCTGTGTTACTGGTACTTGACTGTGTCCCATGCTACAATCAAGCGATCTATGGCAACTATATTGAGAGTAGATACCTACCTAGATGAGCTCATGGTGAAATCTACAGAGATACCTATTCCGTAAACACCTCAGTATATAATTCGAGATGGAGTATATAAAACAACAACGACGACAACAACTCCGTACAGTAGTACAACTAGTAGTAACTCTAAGCTTTGATTAACTTCACAGTCACACTCATACTGCTACCCGATCATGTCCAACCATCCACCACTTGATCCATATGCATAACATCGTCTTCCTCCAGCGTGAAGAGTCTTTCACATTTCTCTACTAACCAACACAGGTAAACTCATATTCACGTTCACATTTTTCATTCACTCTACCCCTCCATTTCACAGGCCAAACATAATACTCAGCTGCTCTTGATTTCATTTTACGAAGTCACACGAACATTTGTTGGTTTTGGCGAGAATCAATTTGTGTTTATCAATACGACGTAGACGAAGATAGCTAAGGTACTTTGGGGAATCTACTAGGTACTCGAGTATATCTAAAGCTGGCTTGATCACTTTATTTTCTAATTTCTTCCATCTTCCATCTTCCATCTTCCGTCTTCTACACCTCCAACTACATCTCCATCTCCATCTCCATCTACCGCCGCAGCTTTCTTTACATTATTCCAGAAGCCCAACCAACCCTTATGAGATAGCTCGCGTTCATTAGGTACCGAACCAACCCCAACTCGGAAAACTCTCACCCCGACCCCTTGAATAAAAGAAAGTGGGTGGCAAGGCAAGTTCCATCACCATTACCGGTCGGGACAAGAAACCACAACAAATAAATCAAGTTAAAATCCCAATCGAATCCATTCTTTTCCATCGCAATCCAATTTCCACCATCGCAACCACATACACATCCTTTTTATCGATATATTACAAAAAACGCTTATAATCATGGCTGCTACTATGTCTTCTTCAGAAGCACAGGTTCTTCACAGTCCTCCCAGTCCTACCGTAAAACGCCCTAAAGGTATGTTCTTGATTTATTTCCCAAAAAATGCCGTGTGCGTGCGGATTTTACCCCGCTATTCCACGATCTTTTTCAATTCGGTTCGAGAAAAGAATCAAACACGAGAAGGAGAAGATGAGAAAAATCAACTAACATCCAAACCACAGGCATTCTCAAAAACTCCTTCCACCGCTCTCCTCCCTTCCAAGCCCCCATAACCACCTCCGCCCCTCCCATCACCTCACCCAAACACGTCGCCGTCCCCAGCACCCCCCCCACCTCGGCCATCTCCGACCACGACGTCACACTCCAAAACACACTCCAAAACGCCGGACACCGTCGCTCCTCTTCCGCCAGCCGTCCGATCCGTCGTGCTTCCTCCGGATCCACATACAACAACCATGACGATTCGAATAACATGCGTCTGCAATGGGACGAAGCGAATCTGTATCTAACCGAGCAGGAAAAGAGCTCCACGATGAAGATCAACGAGCCGAAAACACCGTATGCGAAACACTACGATCCGGCTGAGGATGCGGATGAGATCCGCACGATTGATGCGGGGGAGATTGTGGTGGATGAGCTGGACAAGGTGCAGGGGGGACACAAGCGGAATCAGCAACGGGATGAGGAAATCCCGGGATTGAGTTTGGGGGAACCGGAAGAGGCGGTTCCGGAGAGGGAAGTGGAGATGGGAGAGGGAGAGGAGAAGAAGGTTCACGTGGCGGGGAATGGCAGAGATGCGGATGCGGAAATGGGGGGCATGACGGAGGAGGAGAGGGAGAAACATGAGAAGTTTGAGGCGATGAGGAGGAAACATTATGATATGGCGAATGTGGCGGGGCTTTTGGGTCATCCGGAGGAGGTGGATGGGGAGGAGGATGAGGAGATGAGATGAGATGTGCTGAGATGTGATGCAAATATATGGATTTATGAAAATGGGCTGATGGATGACTGATTGATTGATACAAGACACGAACATGAATTCACGAGAATGGAGAGATGGATGGATGGAAGCACGCACGATACGAATTTTACGGTTATGGACATGGATATGATTAATGGCATTTTTGGGGGGAGGAGAGGAGAAAAGGGAGACTAACCTTTACCTTTACCTTTTTCGCGCGGGCCGGGCGTCATTTTGCAGGTCTTTATTTACCTAGGTAGTTTATACAAATGCAATTTTACATACGAGATACTTGGATTGTCTGTATTTTGGCGTATTGTGCTGTGTTGTATTGTACGAAACTGATTGTGTGTTTGTATTGTGATTTCCTGGGTTAGTGTAGGTGAGTGAGTGAGTGAGTGAGTGTGTGTGTGTGTGTGTGTGTGTGTGTGTGTGTGTGTGTGTGTGTGTGTGTGTGAGAGAGAGAGAGAGAGATAACATGAAGATAACCAAAAAGAAAGAACAGGCAGCAAGAGAGTTATCACTGATGATTATATCTACATACATATCTACATACATATCTACATACCCATATTAGATACCCATACCCAGTAGAAATTCAATTCAATCTACTGATTTATTAACATGTCGCGAGTATATACATAGTAAATCGTACATCATACATGGTACGTGGTCAATACAATTTCAAGAATATCATATTATACAATATAACAAATAGGGGTTTGTAAACTGTAAACTGTAAAATTGCAAGGGCAACGATACATACATAGGTAAGCAGACCAAGTATCTATCATATATCTAAATAGAGTGAGAAGGGGGAGGAGAGAGAATAATCTTACAATGATTCTACCCTATGCTATGCTGTCTTCACTATTCATGTCGGTTTCCATGAATTCTGTTTTTGCAGGAATAGCATTACCATCCAAACACTGAATGAATGGAAGAAGTGATGCTTTGTGAAGAAGCACGACGATATCGAATGGGTGGGATCGAGAGCAGATATATCTTTGAGTCCATATGTAACATTATGTAATTTACATCAATATCAATATGTTTGATCAAACT
Source organism: Botrytis fragariae (assembly GCF_013461495.1). NCBI lineage: Eukaryota > Fungi > Ascomycota > Leotiomycetes > Helotiales > Sclerotiniaceae > Botrytis > Botrytis fragariae. The sequence goes on from NW_023501001.1 coordinate 372,090, forward strand.
CTATGGTATTTTACAAATCAACTACCTAATTATGCGCCATTGCTATGCATTTAGAAAGACCTTCGCTTAAATCCCCTACGCCCATGCCCCTCGTGATATCAAATTTTATTCTTTCCCCCTCCCTTCCTTTCCATTTCAGCAAGCTCATCATGAACTCCATCTAATCACCTCCTACTCATCCTCTCACATGACCCGAATGAGGAAACTCATCCTCTAGCTTCAATCTCACCAAGACATTCATGCTCAGCATCTCCTGCACCAACAACTTCGCTGCATATGGCATCGTCATTGTGCTCACCCCCTTAGAACTCTTACACGTCTGACACCAACCCGAGTATCCCATCAATCCACAAGTTTCGCAAATATCCACCTGATGAGCATCACTACTCAACATAAGTCTCTCGAGTAATAATTGACTTGCACCATAGGCAATGAGACAATCTCTCTCCATCTCACCCAAACGAAGACCTCCATCTCTCGATCTACCTTCTGTAGGTTGACGAGTGAGAATGGCACGAGGACCGCGAGATCGAGAATGCATTTTATCTTGAACCATGTGCTTAAGTTTTTGATAGTAGATTGGACCGAAGAAGACGTAGGCTGGTAGTGATTCTCCCGTAATACCACTTGTGACGAAATCCTTACCCGAGTAACTAAATCCATTGTCGATCAAAATTTGTCCCATGACGTCAACATTGCTACCTCCAAAACAAGTACCATATTCGAGAGTGCCATTAATGACACCAGCTTTTCCAGAGAGCAATTCCAACATTTTACCAACCGTCATACGAGATGGGAAACCGTGAGGGTTCATGATAATATCGGGAGTAACTCCTGAATCCGCAAATGGCATATCTTCTTGATTAACAATGATACCAACAACACCTTTTTGACCATGGCGAGATGAGAATTTATCTCCCAACTCAGGTCGTCTAGTTTGACGAGTTTGAACTTTAAGGACTCCGCTTTCATTCTCTGTTTGAGAGAGCATGACCTTGTCAATGTAAGCATGATCGTGTAGTTTGTAACCCATTGGTGCAGGTTTCATATCGTTAAGGTTGAAATCATTGCCCATTCCAGTTGAGTTTGGATTTGAAGGAGATTCCTTATTTAGATAAACCTCGCCAGCATTGATTCTCTCACCAACCAACGCGATTCCGTCAGATCCCAATATCCTGTGTTTTGCAATAGGTTTGCCATTTTCGCCAATAACTCTATCTGCAATACGATCTTGAGATCGATTAGGATACTTTTTCAATTGTGTTGAATATTTACGGAACACCTGACAACGTCCAAATCCACGATCACAAGAGGCTTTATTAAGAACTAGTGCATCCTCAATATCGTAACCCGAGAAGGACATGACAGCGACTGTGGCATTTTGACCAGCTGGAAGTTTGTCGTATTTGATTAACTCTATCGTACGAGTCTTGACCATAGGTTGTTGTGGATAGACCATAAGATAAAGTAAAGTATCAATACGAGAAAATTGATTGTATGCAATGGCACCGATAGCTTGCTTACCCATAGCACATTGATATGTGTTTCTGGGAGATTGGTTGTGATGCGGGTAAGGAATAAGTCCTGCGACCGCTCCTAGCACAGTGAAAGGTTCGATTTCAAGATGTGTAGTCGCTTCGTTGATATAATTTTCTCTGATGGCAATATTAGAATCGTTCTCCTCATTACAATCAACGTATTCGAGAAGTCCTTTGTATAAAAAATCGTCGAAATCCATTGTTCCTTTTCTAAGCTCTTCAAGATGACGTTTCGTAACCTTAGGCTTTTGGTTCTCCACAATAATCAGAGGTCTACAAATTCGACCTTCATCTGTAGCAATATGAACAGATGTGCTGTGATGGTTGATAAAAATGCTGATATACTCCGAAATACGGCCCATACGTCGAAATTTTCTGAATGAGTTGAGAAATTTCTTGGGTTGCCGAGTGAGTGCAAGAGGTGTTCCATTAACGAAAATAACGTAAGCTCCCTTCTCGTAGATTTCTTTGCCACTCATAGAAACGATGTCCTCTGCACCAAGAACGAAAGTTAGTTTTTTGACAGGCTCTTCATCATCATAAGTAGTGATGTGAGTCATGAGTGCCAAATTCTTAACCAGTCCGCAAGCTTCTCCTTCAGGAGTATCGGATGTACAAAGCATGCCAAACTGAGAAGGTTGTAAAGCTCTGGGTCCACTGACTTTCCTAGTCTTCTCAAACTGACTGCTGATTCTTGTCATCATTCCAAGAGCACTGATGTAACTGAGTCTACTAAGGACGTGCGTAACACCGGCCCGTTCCATCTTGAATCTTTTCAAACTCCAGTTTCCTGTCGAAATAGCGCGGTTCATACCAATAGTGATATAGTTGCCGTGTGACTGCATGTGATTGTATGCATCAAACTCCATACCCCTGTTAGGTTTCTTCAGAACTTTATCAATGTTCATCTTCAGATCAGTGTTGAACTTCTTGAACAAATCTTCGAAAAGTAAGGAAAGAAGTTGTCCAGCAAGTTCCAAACGCTTATTACCAACGTAATCTCGGTCATCAACGAGCGTTGGGTTGACCATGGCCATGAGGACTCGGCGAACCATAAAACAAATGTAGAGTGCTTTTGGGCGGAAGTCTAGACCAACAACCGGAACGTGTGTGATTATAATATTTGCGAGTGCTTCAAGAGCATCATTAACATAACTGCGGCTCCGAGGTCCCCCTCCCGGTGCTCGGGCTCGGCTACCCATTTTGACACGAGATCCTATATATTCAAGAGCTTGATGTTGAGTATGGACACCAAGTTTGGTGGCTTCTTCAAAATTTACTGAAAACTCATCTTGATATCTCTCATCAGATCCAGCGACTAGAAGTAATAATTCATGATCTGATTGGATCCCCATGGCTTTCAGTACAATCACAATCGGTAAAGCTTCTGTCAAAATATTGTGCTGAAGAGAGATTCGCTCCTTTTTAAGCATTACATAACTTTTTGACTTGCGCTCATGTGTAGAACTGTTCAAAAGTTAGTGATATGAGAGGACAGTTGGAAAATATGCTCTGACCTAGTAACGGAAGCAGAAACGATTCCTTTCTTGGGGTCTGCTTCGATAATAACTCTGTTCTTGCTGAGTTGTTCTTGAACGAGAATGACTTTCTCTGTACCATTAACAACGAAATATCCTCCAGGATCCAAAGCACACTCGTTCATGTGAGCCATCTGGCGATCATTCTTTCCAGCCAGCCGACATTTTGAACTCTTCAACATAATAGGCATTCTGCCAATTGCGATATTCTTCCTAGCTACTATAGTCCGCCCTCGCATATATTTAATGTCGACTCTAATTGGCGCAGCATATGTCATGTCACGAAGACGGCATTCATTAGGTGTAATTTCATTTTGCGGTTTGCGATCATCATAGTCCATTCGTTCCGGCTCGCCAACACGAATATCGGTATATCTGCCAATTGTCAGCGGGTTACACGCATATTTTCGGAAAACATTCCAACTGACTCTAACCAAAATTTTGGGTCGACCTCGCTGGTGACTCTTTTGTTTGCCTTGACGATGTCTTTGATTTCATGCTCGACGAAATAGTTGAAGGAATCGATATGCTGTTTAACAAGACCTTTGACTTTTAGAAAAGCCGGTACAAGATTCCATTTATCCTGAAGCGCATTAGAGAATACTCCAGCAATCCGTCAACTCTTTCCCTACCTTTGCAGTACTGATCGGATCTGTCAAGCTTTTTCCATCGTAGAATGGTTCGAGTAAAGCAGCAAAGCCCTAGCATGATCGTCAATGAAAAATTCAGAATCGCATGGGAAGAATCTGTACATCATCATCTCTCTTAAGCGCAGGCTCCACGACAGCAGGAGCTTGTCTAGTTTTCGTCGCCCTCTTGCGCTTGGTATTCTCGGGTTCTACTGAGGGTCCATCGACTTCTGGCGCAGATTCTTGAGCCTAGACTTAAAGTAAGCTGTCTGCCATGATAATACGATTGAATTTGCTTACCTTCTTCGCAGAGCTTTCCTCAGCTGGAGCTTCTACTGGCCCAGCAGTCTTCTTCTTGGGAGGCATCTTGAATTGATGCTGGACATGTGTACTAGCAAGATTTCGTCGGCGGATTTAAAAGATTCAAAAATTAATTTATTGGGTTGGTCACCATGAGAATCGGTCAAAGTTTATTTTAGGCCGAATACCCCGCGAGAATCAGCCAATTGCACGATAAGGCTGAGATATGAACCATGCAAGGCTACCGGAACCTTATCAGCCTATCAGATTATACGTGGGAGAAAAAAGAGGCCAAAATTGATCACCGCAATCATAAATCTTATAGTAAATCAACGGTAAATAAATTTATGAGGATTAACGGTATTAGATAGATCCTTGAATAGCCTTCAGTTATAATACTATTGGAGCTCTCAATCTTCTGGATTGAATTACAACGATTGGGTTGTTGAAAGGTTTCGCCAGTGGTCAATTCCGGTCTGTTTTTCTCCTACGAATAGTCAGGCTACGAGATAGTTAAAATGATCAGATAGTTACACACTATATGATCTGTATTTGGCTTCCTTGATAATACATATCACTTGTTGTTACTGAAGTTGAGACGATCAAGTGGTTGTATAGAGTCCATTGTAATAGAATATCTGATCTGAATTTACCCTTCTTCGCACTATTGCATACTGTTATTACTGCATCTGCAAGGCACGACTACAATAGTTCTACGACTCTATCTTTTCTTGCATGCAACGTTCTACATATGCTGAGATGCTGCTCGGCATCAACAAATGTTCCTCTTCCAAGATTCTAAATTTGGAACACATGCCTCACCGCTAGATCTGGTCTTTTTGCTACTTTTTGCTACTTTTGCTCTCTATCATTTGCACGCCACAGGACACAACCCCACTCTCAGTCACTTGTAATATTGTGTTGCGATGAGTTGAATAAGAAGATTTTTGACTCACAGCGCAATTGCAAAAGGAATGTTGATGATTTAGAATGAGTTCCTGGAATGTGCTTTAGAGGAGCCTGCTGGTGTTTCAAGGCTCCGAGGAGACTAACGTCATTACAAGCTGCAGTTGACGTTCGGTATGATTCGAGGATTTCGACTTGCATGCAGAAGATCGTGACCAAAATTGATTGGAGACGCATTAGGTAGCTTTGGTACTCCACACATCAAGACTTTTGCCACTGATTGAGTGGATGGTGGAAAAAGAGAAGGACTTAAAGAGGATAATAGTGATTGTTCCTGCGAAGAATTGTGGATTTAGAGTTCTACGGATCCTGAAGATGCATACCTAAGTGCTCAAGACTCAAGTACATGATGGATTAACAGTCGATCTAGATGAGATCATTAAACAGCGACAGAAAGATGGTACCAATTTGTATGTGTGCATTGGGTTTGTGCTTCGAAATTGAAAAGAGGCTGGAGAGGCTCATAGATCGAGCTTTTTGATAGGTTGATTGTGCAAGTAGACCTCCCGATTACGAAGACTGGGGGGAGGGCTGTAAATGTTTCATCAACGCCCCCGCCTCAAAGTGGTATCGAAAGTATTTGAGATTAGGGATCATGGCGCCCCGTGATTACCTTGATATTTCCTCATTTTGCTCATTGCACGAGAATGCGATATATCGTATTCACATTCACGTCTCATCAATCTTTTTCAAGAGCTCACCGTTACCGTTGGGAAATAAAGTAGAGGAGGTTGGGCAAAAAGGTGCTTGAGTGCCTGCCAACATACAGAAGTTGCTGCACGTTACTGAAAGTTTAAACCCCCTGATTGATTGGTCAAAATAGCAAGCTATTACCCCTCGAATGAATCGAATCAGGGTCCATCTTAGTATTAATGCGGGAAGATGGTGAGAAGGAAACGAAAAAGGGGAAAAACTCAAATGGAATGTATAGTTATATACATGTGTATATATAAACACTTTTCTGAAGCTAAATCATATATATATATATATATATATATATAATCATTAACACAAGCAGATCAAGCTGGATACAATCCAATTTTGCCCACTCGATTGTTTCTTATCGAGGTTATCAAGTGGATGTGCGTACACTCTATCGTCGAGACTGTGTACTGATCAAAACTCGGTTGGATGCTGGCATGAATTGAAGGGAGCTTGACACTTTACCAATAGATTTCTACCTATTACCGGTGCACTTCAATTTGCCGTAAATTCTCTTTTCTGTAGATTTGATTTGACTCGAGAAACGCATCAATGTAAGTGTTTGAAATCTATCACATCTTGTTAAACCCAAAGATACCACCATGCTTCCGATATAACCCATGAAAATCCTAGATAATCTTGTAAGCAATCAATCCTTTGGGCACGTCCACACATCTTAGCGTGGTAGCGTCTATCCTCGTTTAGCGCCATCGACCTCCCCAACTTCTGTATACACTCATTTTGACACAACATTTCTGTTCCCGCGCCTGGACGTCCAGGACGAGGAGGATATTTTGGATTATTTTCATATTTCTGTAGGTGAGTTAAATTGTGAAGTGTATAAGTGCTTTATCCATCAGTATCTTTGCGCATTGCACCCCACGGCAAACCCTCACTCCAGCCAGCCTTGAATTGCGCATTTCCAAGTCTGACCTGACCGATCACAGTCGTATAGATTATCACTATGGCATATTCGAATAGCACTAGTGATCGAATGGACGAGTTGCGATTTCGTAGCCAACAGGCATCGAGGAATGATGCGTCCATGCTCGGTCTTGTTTCTCCTCCTCGAAATGGAAACCGAATGCCACAATCGTTACAACCTCAAGAGAGTCGTGGAGGACTGACGAGAAGATTCACTACCGATTCAGGGAGAGTTCCAACAATTGCTTCTATCACCACTCAGCGTACCGCGCAAGAATCTCAGGAATACGGTCCCTCGGTAAGCCAATTGAATTTCCCTGTTACAACAATCGCTATTGTCCTGCAACAGCCTCTTCTGATTTTTCATGCTATTGTAAAATTTCTTCTGAAACCCTAGCATTTACTGACAATTCAACAATAGACGTACCATAAAGTACAACTGGTAAGCGATTCTTCTTCTTCATTACCACGCCATTCTGGTTCCAACCTCCTATTTCTTCGACAAAAAGCAAAACTGCATATTCCCTGCAGTGCAAAGCGCTTTTTCATATCGTCCGATATTCAACCCATCCCGATAAAAGCTGACACTCCTATCAGTTAGAGAAAAAGAAACTCGAATACGAGAGGCTCCGTGAACAAAAGAGGCGGTTCGAGGCGGAGATGCAATTGTTGGACCTACAACAACGAAGAGACGAGCAAGAGTTACAGCAAATGCAAGAAGATCTTGGTCGATCTAATAACAATAATAACAACGCCGGCCATCAATCAGAACCAACCACACCACCAGAATACAGAGAATCCTCATCTGGATTTCCTTCAGCATTTTCTCGTCCTAATAGATATTCGACATCTAGCATTACCTCTCCTCCAGGTCTTTATAACCGTCCAGGAAGATCTGGCTCTCAACTCACATCGCCGCAAGCTGGAATCATGCAGTCTAGACTCATAATTGATGACAAGCTACCTTCAAAGTCTGTGCCAGGCTCACGCCGCAATTCAGATGAAGATGAAAAGGAGGAAGCAGTAAGACAAGATCCAACCAGCCATCGTTCCACCAATGCGTACGTATATCAAATTCTCTTGAATTCTAATATGCACAATTTCTTCTTGCACACTGCCATTAAACATTTATTTTCAAAAGTTTGCATTTATCATGAGGCTTTCCCCACAAAGCAGTATACAAAGAACCCCCGTATATCTCTATATGCATTCAATGAACAAGTACCCGTTGAATGAATCTGCGGGCTGGCTTCTTCATCTCTGGGCATGCGATTGGGTAGCTCCTATTTCAACATAATATTCATTAGGCTTGCGCCTAGTTGCTGCTCAAAGTATGGGCACTTGCACATCAGTCTTGAACTGATCCCATCTTCGGAGCTACTGAAGCTGGAAACGGCAAATTGCAGGAAATCCCTTGAGCAAGTTTTTCTGTTGGGGAAGCTATTCGAAGGCCAATCATTGCATTTTTCCCCCCTTTCTTTTCTCTCCATGACATATTACATTGCCAGTATACAATGTAAAGGTGAATCTGCTCCATCAAAAGAGGGGTCATGAGTATATCCGAATTATTTCGCTTCCAACCGCTTTGACCTCAATATTTTCATACTTCCGATACTCTCAATACTCTCAATATACCTCCTAATCAACTCACCACTTTCGATCGGCCGATATATTCACTTGATTGTATTGAATAGGAATGGTTCGATTGACTTTTCTGCCTATTTTTCCTATTGTCTTTACCTCAACAATATCCTCGGCCACTAGTGCCCTTGTCCTTCCGACTTTTCCTTACTCCTCAAATATCCTTCAACTTTTGATCTTCAACCTTTCAAACTTACAACCTCTCTATTTCTGATCGTTAACAATTACCTCTTTACTTGCTGGGCAAGACTCCAACCTACAAGAAACCCAAAATCAACATTATCCTTCTCAATATCTTCAGCATTTTCTATTTCTCTCTTTCTCCACATTCAATTCCACGCAAATCTTAAATTCTGACCTTCCATCTTCGATCTACGGACCTCGAATCAAGTGTACCCTTGCTAATACACCTCAAGTCTCAATAGATATTCTATGCCAGTTACTAAATCTCGCAACGGTATGCACGATATGTTGTCCCTTGACCAAACCAATACCACTCGCTTTCTCTTCGGCGAAGATGAGAATGCTGCACCCGGAAGCGTTGATAAATATTTGAATATGAACGCTACCGATGACAAATTCCCTATTCTTGTTCGTCGCGACGAGTTCCCTGGTTTGGTATGCAATCTTGAAAAAGTTTCACTCGCTTGTGCTGACCGCTCTATGCAGCTTTCCGCTTCTTCTGCAGCACTTGATTTAGCTTTATCTCAATCACCTGCACCAGAGTCCAACGCTAATGGTTGGAGTTCGTTTGCCCGCCATCGACCAAATCAACAAAGCCTTCCAATGAATAATCTTCAATCTCCTCAACAAATTACAACCTCTATTGGTCAGTCTAGCACCGCTGAGTCTCCCATCAGTGTTCGCCCATCCTATCGTCATTCCTTGGATTTGAAGTATTTTGAAGGCCCGCAGGATGGTACTGCTCAAGTGACATCTCCACCAAAGCACGTTCAAGCTACCCCACCAAAGCTTCAATCATCCTACTCTGCCAACGACGTCCCAACGGTTCGCACATCTACAAACGGCATGCAGAACAACAACAATACTCCTAATTCGCACGCTCAACAACACTTGCACAATCATAATGCTAGCTTGGGTCGCATTCCACCAAATGCTATGAACAGGCTTAGTCGTGAAATGACTTCTGGAGACAATGGCACTCTGCGTGAGGCTCAGAATGGTTATCAATCGATCCAATCTGCCCTGCAAGCCAGTGCTGCACCTTTCGGTCCAGCTTTAACACAAGCCATGGCTCAAGGCATGTCTCAAGCTCAGATGTCACCATCTGTGACTTCTCCAACCGGCCAACAAAATTACCCCACACCAGTTCAGGGCTATTATAATAATTATGGTATGCATATGATGAGCTTGGGAATGCAGAACATGCAACTTGGTCAACAAATGTACCCCCCTCCAAATTCTTACAACAACTATGGCAATTCGATGTATCAACAACATAATGGTGGACAGAGAGATAGTCAAGCACGAGTCATTCAACAACGTCGTCAAAATGATGGAGAAGGTAAGCTTTCGAGTACCCTATGATCGATGTAAGCTAACTCATTCTGTAGCAATGAACCGTTTTGCAAACGTAGCCTTGGAGCAGCTTGGTGGCGAGATCTACGCATTATGCAAGGATCAACATGGCTGCCGTTACTTGCAAAAGAAATTGGAAGACCGCAACCCCGAGCAAGTTCACATGATTTGGCTCGAGACAAACCAACATGTCATTGAGCTTATGACCGATCCCTTTGGAAATTATCTTTGTCAAAAGTTGCTTGAATACTGCAACGATGAAGAACGCACTGTCCTGATCGAAAACGCCTCGCACGATTTGGTCCGCATTGCTTTGAACCAACATGGAACACGAGCCTTGCAAAAGATGATCGAGTTTATCTCTACAGCAGGTCAGGTTCAGACAATTATTGGCGCTTTGCGATACCGTGTCGTCGAGCTTATCCAGGATTTGAATGGCAATCATGTCATTCAGAAGTGTCTGAACAAACTCTCTCCAACAGATGCCCAATTCATTTTTGATGCCGTTGGACAGCACTGCGTTGATGTCGGAACTCACAGACATGGCTGTTGTGTCCTTCAAAGGTGCATTGATCATGCTTCTGGCGATCAAAAGGCTTGGCTGATTAGACAGATTTCGAACAATGCTTACGTATTGGTTCAGGATCCTTTTGGTAATTATGTGGTTCAATACATTCTCGATCTCAACGAGCCCATCTTCACCGAGCCTTTGGTTGCTATGTTTGCAGGCCGAGTTGCACAGTTGTCGAAGCAGAAGTTTAGTTCAAACGTCATTGAGAAGTGTCTTCGATGCGCCCAAGAACCTTCCAAGGACATGTTGATTGAGGAAATGCTCCAACCTAATCAGCTTGACGGTCTTTTGCGAGACTCATTCGCCAACTATGTTATCCAGACCGCCTTGGACTACGCCAATTTGAACATGAAGACACGTCTCATTGAGGCTATTCGACCCCACCTGCCAGCTATACGCACCACACCTTATGGTCGCCGCATTCAAGCTAAGATTCAAGGCAATGAAAACCGCGGAAATACCTCGACTGGTCCCACCACTCCTAACGATAACGAGACTGGTCAACTTGCTACTCGTCACCAACGTGGCATGTCCAATGTATCAGCCGGTCCCTTTGCTAGCTCTCCCGGAGGATTCCCAAATGGCATTGGTCCTGCACCCATAACCAATGGTTTACCACTTCCCGCAATCCAATCTCCAACTCAGCAAGGAGCTGGCTTTCCACCAAACAGTCGCCTTACTTCACCTGCCGCTGCTCACCCATACAATTATGGTAGAGCTGGCGCTCAGCCTGGCACTCAGCCTGGAGCAGGTAGTGACTGGTTTTAATCCCGAATTTTCCATATCAAATTTGGTTGAAATTTCGGCATGACGATACGATTTCAACGCTTGTAACGGTACGAGGAACGATATTCATTTTCGAATCAGTCGATGTTACAGTTCATCTAGCATTTATTCATAATTGAATCTTTTTGATATGATTTCAATTTTGCATTGAAGCTTTCTGGACAGTTCGTCTTCTATGGTTGTATTCACAAACGATTTTAACGGCCCTTTGTTACATTAGCATCATTCTAGAGGTATTACATTCGTGCATACCTATTTCTTTTCAATTTCAATTGGCGATAGCGTGCATTACGGAAGCAAAATTTTCCTACGAGTCTTCAGCCTTTTTGTACCATAGCAGCTTGATCAAAAAAAGATCTTAGCATGATTCAATATGACACCTTCTATCTCTAGCGCAGGGTACAATATGAGCGACTGCGCAGCTCGACTTGTACCTGCATTGGCCACGACAATAGACTCGATTTTCCTTATTATTTGGTTTCCTAGCGGTGGATTTCTGGTTCTAGTTACTCTTTGGCGTGTCAATTGGTTTTTTCACTTGATAGTCATGAGCAGACATCTTGTGCCCACACCTTTCTTCTGCATCTCTCTTCTCTACATCGTGTTGTCCGATGGGAAGAAAGGCTCTTCTTGTAACCCTCAAGGCTTCTTTTCTTCTTCTTTTCTTTCTCTAGCTAGCTTGGCGTATGTTATTGCATCGTCTGCTTCCGTTTACGCACGAATCAAAATGTGCTTCATCTGATGGGTAAATGGTTCATTTGAAGCTTTCTAGAGATCTTCTGACATTATTATTTCTTTCCTTTTCTACTGGACTGGTCATGAGCCTTGACTTCGAAGAAAAGCAGAAGAAACTTGTACCTAGAAAGCAATGAGAAATCAAAAATCATGGAATATGTCTTAATGCTTCCATGTGAGTTCTTAGGTTGTGTCTACAAAGTCTCGAAGTACTGACTTTGACCCATTTGCAATTAATTCCGTTGGTGAAGTCCATGTAGGAGTAAACTCTGTCTAGCGTGTTGAATAGCTGAAATTTGATCTAGTAGATATCCTATTGAGCTATGTTGGGATATGCTTCGAGGTATTCTGTTTACATGTAGGCAGTTGTAGAGAAGGTGAGATGGGGATAGTGCATTGAGGACAGCATTTACTGTGGTAGAGCAGTTCACGTAAATAGTATCAGAGTTGAGAAGATCGAAACTCTTCAAATGGAATGCGATGTCTAAGAGTGCTAACTCAGTGCTTGACTATTTCTCAAGCATTTCCTCATTCATATGGTAGTTACAGTCAGAATTTCATTTACTTCATTCCTACCCTAGCATTAATCAAGAATCGTGCTGATACCGGCAGCTTTGTTCATTATCATCATATCACATCATACTATTGCTCCCTTACCTTCCCTCACCCATCTATCCTCATCCGTCAATCAACAACCTACCTCCCCTCCAGCCCAGTTCCCCTTCTTAAACACTCTTCGCCTCCACCTCGGCCCCTTTCCCCCTCTCACTCCCACTCCCCCCATCCCTCACCCCCTCACTCCCATAATCCTCTCCACTCAATACCTCCAAACTAATCCTTTTCGTCTCGGGTATACACAGCGTTGTAAATATCCCCGCAAACATGAAGGCTGCATAGATCTCCAAAACATGATCTAACCACGGACTTGCAGATTTTGCAGTTGCGCCTCGCACACGCAGGGGTGCAATGGCCGCTTGGCCTATGATAGAACCAATCTTGCCCATGCCAGCGCTGAAACCGTGAGAGGTACTGCGGTAGCGGGTGGGGAAACATTCGCCGGGCACGATGAAGGTTGTTGTGTTGGGTCCTAGGGGGATGATTAGTTGTGGGATTGGCATTTTGGGGGTTCCAGGGTTGCAGAGGGAGGGAAAGGGAAGAGGGGAGAAAAGAGAGCACTTACCAAAGTTGAAGAAGAATTGAGCAACAACGTAGAGACCCAGTAACCCATGACCCGAAAGCTTATGGTATCCGAAACCCATCCCGATGAAAATAATCGTAAGGACAATAAATCCCATAAGTTGAATTGGTTTCCGTCCAATCGTGTCAACTGTTGCAACCGTAACCCAATACCCTGGGATCGCACCGGCACACACAATAATCAGATTGCCAATCGCTGTATTCAATAGGGTCTTGTAGACTGTCGGACCCGTTGAATAACCGATCGCAGTCAATATAACAGGATTATTCAACGATAATCCATACCAAGCCACATCGAGCAAAAACCAAGAACCAGCTGTACCGAAGAGGATTTTTCCGTTTTTCCATTGCGAATAATAAGCGACAAAATCACTCCAACTAGCTTTGGGGATTTTCATTTGAGACTTGCCGGCTTGGAGTCCTTGGACTCGCGCTATTTCGTCGGGATGACCTTCCGCTTTACCGGCTATATATGCTTCGACATCTAGTTGTGCTTGTTCCACATCGCGTGCAACGTCGAATGTATAGCGAGGTGTTTCGGGGATCGTCAGTCGGTAGTAGAGTGCCACACAAGCTAGCGTAGCGGGTATTAGTGGATACTTCGACCGACAACTTATTTTCGCTAAAATCAGGAGTATGTTTACCTGGAACCGCGCCAAATCCAATAAGTACTCTCCACATTTTATCAACTGCCAAGCCGCATACACCTTGACATACTGCGGCGGATTTGGCGGTGAGGAGAGATTCTTTGAATCCGGCGACTAGGATTAGCATGACGAGACCGGCGACGAATTGGCCGATTCCTTGCATGGCGAAGACTGCACCCATCATTGCTCCACGCCATTTGGTGGTAGCGAATCTATGTGCTTGTTAGACCTTACTCGGTTTTGAATGAGAATTTTCCACGACGGCAAGTTTCAGGGAAGTTTAATAACTACTCGGAGCTTTTTGCGATGATGCAATGATGATTCGGCCAGTCTTTCACCAATGAGCAGAATGGATTCCACAACTTCAGAACCCGAGATTTGATAGCTGATAGAAAAGGGGCTTACTCTGATGTGATGATAGATGAGAGTGGGTAATCACCACCAATTCCTATCAATTGGGTTAGTTTATTTCATTCATATTTAATTGAGGAGAGCAAGATCATGAGCTTAACTTACCGATACCCATAAGAACACGCCAGAAGATTATTACCCCCACGATGTTCACAGCCGGAGAACTCGAAGTTAGAGATTGTGCCACTGTAAGATTGGAGGGTCAGTAATCCTCACCAAGTACAGAATTCAACAGGAAATGAGGAAAATGAGGAAAATGAAGTATTATTGCCGCATGGAGAGGAAGAGCACAAAGAGCGAAACACTCGAGTGGAGGGTAAAATTGAGCGACAGAAGTGCAAAGTTGAAACAAAAAAGTTAACGAGCCATCCGTACTCACATGTAGCAAAAATGATAATGATCAGCTCAAGTCCATACTGCGACTACGTGTAAGCGTTGAGGCTTGACCCATCATCAAACCACATACCATCTTCTTACGTCCCACAATATCCGCCAAGATGCCAAATCCAAATTGACCAACCACCGTTCCCGCACTAGTCGAGACCTTGATTGCCGTGTCGGAACTAGTTGGCATGACTCCTTTATTATGCGGAAAATAAACTATTCCAAGCATAGTGGTGAGGAGTCCAACAGCAAAGATATCATAAGAATCGGTAAAGAAACCAATGCCGGCAACAACACACGCACGAACATGGTACCATCCGAAGGGAGCGCGATCGATTTCAGCTAGAGCAAGTCTTCGCCTCTCATTGGGGTCTTGGATGTGAGCAAAATCATTGTTGAAATTGTGCCAAACGGCGTTTCCACCGGATGTTGTATGAAGTGCAGCGGGGGCTGATGGATGAAGCGCGGCTTCTCTTGAGGGCTCTGTGCTCGCCATTGTTAGATGGCTTTGAAGTACTAGAGAGTTCTGAACTTTATGCTTGTCTTATATCACTTCTAATCTTCAAGAGATTTGAAACAGAGGTGCATTGTGAAATACCCACGAGGGCAGTCAGCTTTATCAAGCAGTGAATGAATGCGCCAGCCAAGCCACTGGGTAACATTCAATTGGTGACTGATTCGTATCTCACAATCTTACTCAAGGTGGGAATCACTGAATATGGCAGGTTCCCGTCCAATTTGCGGCGTGGTGAATGTGGTTGTACCAAACATGTTTTCACATCAACGAATTGCAGATTATGATGTGGAAACGGGCTTCACGAGTGACGAAGAGTGTGTTGCATATGATGGCTACAGCCGACGAGGCTGATATTGAAGAATTAAAAATACGACAAATCATACGTTATAGATCTAGCACGTTTCCGGTTCAGAGGTTGATACAAGGTTGCTCAAACCTCCCCAATCAAGCCCTGTAATACGTATTACAGGGTGCTATTTATCAAATGTATCGCGAGCATGGGCGGTTGTATTGATTCGCTTAATGGACTCGTAGTGTTACCAGCAACGACATCGTATCAGACTTCGAGTCAGTTTTAGATTTGATTGATAAATTGGTTTGATTTCTGTGTAGCCTAATAATGTAGCATATACTGTAGCATACGAGGCAACAGCGATGTTGCCGTCTATAAGGAAGTATAGACCCGCCGTTTTGTATCGTTATGGGCCGAATGGACTGCTCAATCTTGATCTATTCCCAAGATAACAATAAATAAGATATGAAATTACTTTGTGTTAGCTGTGAGCCATCTGCGCCACTGTATTGCAGACCCAAGGCATTCTTGGCATTGATAAGCATTTAAATCGGGATGCTAGAAGCGATGGCGTAGTTCTATAGAAGGATTCTCGAAGTTTAGGAGTCGATGAAAAGGGAGCTCGGCATGGAGCACGTTCTTCCAAGAGATCTTTAGACAGGACGATCTATGACAACTGAAAATCTTCAAATACAAGAGTACTTTCCCTTTTTACTCGTGTAATCTGCCCTGCCATTATTGCGTTCAGACTTTAGCTGAATTTGGGCAGCCAACAATTTGAAGCAGTGTGATATTGAAATGTTCAACTCTCTTGGCGCTTTCGAATTTGGTAAGTTTGAATCTTTGCAAACCAGCTGGGACATCTGTGCCGATTTAACCGTCGCTTACCATTGCAACCATAGTAGTGACTTCAAGCTATACTGCCAATCAAAATATTAGGTATCAATAACCACTACCGACAGAGTCGTGTTTTAACGCTCAAGTCCGGATGATCGTGGGGGCTTAGAAGGCATTTTCTTGCAGCCTCTTCGGAACATCAGGCGTGTATACCAAGATGAGACACTGGGCTTTGTGACTCTTTGGATGTTTTGGTATCTTCTTCGCCAGATATCCACTGCCACGCTAGCAACGACCAGTTCAGTTCCTTACGCCAGAATAGTCCGTGACCGAGTTCGCTGTCTGCACAGAGACCACCAGTCTTTGGCATACGTTGCCCAAATATTACCCGTCCAAAGCGAGAATGTACGATAGCCATGGAGCACATAACACACGGCTCATGTGTTATGTAAAGCTCCAACTCATGGCAAAGATATCCGTCGATCCACTCAGCCGAGCTGTGGTGCTTTGTTTCCAGGGTGTCCAATGCTTGATCTCGGAAAATTGATTTTTGTTCTGAAGTATTCTTTGCCTCTGACTCTTTGCCAGCTTTGCGTTCTTCTTGAACTTTTATTCCATCTGCTACCATTGCAATAACTCGAAGCGCCGCATGCGCTGTAACATTACCAGTCCCAACCCGTGGCCATTTTATCCATCGCGCGTCGCCAGCAACCGCAAGTATGCGTGCAGCTCCGTTTTTTCGCTCGACAACTACAGCACCGATTTCCTCTCCAATACCTGCCGTGCTTGAAGAACGAGCTACTTCAGCCGCTAAGTCCATGTACTTCTCGACTTCTCCTTGTACTTCTTCTTCTGCTCTAGATACAATTGCTGGATGGGGACCAAACGGATTACTTTTCTTATATACTATCGGCCAGTATTGAGACGACCAAGACTTCGCTTGTTCCTGCGATGTTGGGGCTAATAAAGGTACCTTGATGGAACAAATGGTTGCTGGATCTAGAATTGGAGAAAGAGCACTACGTAATTCTTCCGAGCTGATGAGATTTGCAGCTCCCACAAGAAGAAAAAGCTCAGGAGATTCAATGTCAGCTGGGTCATCGCTCTCTGCTCTTGCTTCTAGCATAGAAGTGCGAACGTGACCTGGAACGTCCGTATGTTTCGCGAATCTCCTGATGTGCTGTAGATCATAACCACCATCTTCAGGAAAGAGTTTCCTCGTTAAACTGAGAAAATATGAGTACGTGCATAGTTCAATAAAAATGAGGTTTGACACTTACTTAAGAACACCACTAGCTTTTTTCGCTGGAACGCTGGTAATGTAAACACTGAGTAATGAATATCGAGCCCTCGTTTCCAATGTAGTCTTAAGAGGAACAAGACCACTTGATGTACTAGCCAAAGCCTCGGCCTTGTTTTTAGTGAGTGCTTTATTCATTTTACAGTTCCAGGTAACTTGACACTCGTCTTGTATAAATTATTAATTGTTAAGCCTCAGTTACTCTTGTCTGTGAATCATTAGCTCAAGATATTTACTAGGTTGCATGTTTGTGCAGAAAAGGACTCTGTGGGTCGGTAAAAAAATTCACCAAGCTTGTTTTGCACGTGATCCGACCTACATCATTACCTACGAGCCACGCGAGCCTACTTCGTCGAACTTATTCGATGGAGTAAAACCCCGAGATGCTCTTCCTACCCCATTATCTCAACGTATCATTCTTCAAAAGGGCACGTATCGAGATCCTGAGATAAGGTTTACCATATCTCCCTGCTGTCAATTCTCTCTACCTCTTACAAGTTATTCTAACATC
This sequence comes from Botrytis fragariae, assembly GCF_013461495.1. Classification (NCBI taxonomy): domain Eukaryota; kingdom Fungi; phylum Ascomycota; class Leotiomycetes; order Helotiales; family Sclerotiniaceae; genus Botrytis; species Botrytis fragariae. The sequence goes on from NW_023501001.1 coordinate 390,055, forward strand.
CGCAAATCATCAAGTAGAAAGCATTGCATCAGATGTCATTGTTTTATACCTACTGAGGTAGTTCGACTAGAAAATTCTGAATTTAAGTCCTATTTCACCAAACCGACGTATTTTTCTCGATCAAGTCCAACCTGAAAATATTTCGATACCTTATCAACAACCCATTGATGATTTGCTTCCCCTTCCCTTGAATTCATATCCCAGCGTGATAATACAAACGCTCCATAACCGATGCCATCCATTCATAAATGCACAGGTTTATAATTCCCATTCCAAACGCCTATGCTATAAAAACCCCGAATACCCATTCCCCATATACACATGTCTAAAACATTTTCAGTCAATCAGCTGAAAACTGGAGCTTTCATCTGCCAAAGAGCAACTTTAGCTCTTTCTCTCACATCCAATTCTGGATCATGTTCCAGATTTTCAATTTTTTCGAGGATACCAAGTTGTTTCAAGTTATGTACGCGTTGTGCGCAAGCAGGTCCATCATTCGAATCATCTACCCAGGTAAGGTTAGAGACCAAAAAGCACAAAGCGACGCGTACTTCGTAAGCTTTGTTAGTGAAGTGAGGAACGAGAAGTTTAAGGAGTTCAGTTTGGGCGATGACGATTTGACGATGCTGAGGGATGCTGGCGGCCATATGAACAAGAATATAAACGACAGCGACAATAATCTCTGGTTGGGGGGTGATGACTTTCTTTTCTTGTGCATTAGAATCTCGGCGATTAGCGTTGGAGGGAATATTGATGATCTTTGGTCGAAGCTTGGATGCCAGAATATCGAAAACTCGATCTTGACCCAAAGAATTGAAAAGAAAGTCAATCATCTCAGTATTTTCTGCAGTGCCACCATGACCTGATCCTGCACTTGAAATCAAATTTCGTATGAAATCCAGACCTTGTTCTTGAACAGCAAGATCGTCTTTTCTGGCCTTTTTAGCAGGGTTTAGTTCAGCTTCCCTTAGAGCTGCAAGTTTAGCTTCTGCTTGCTGTAAGCTTTTGCTGCGATTGCTACTACTAGATCTGGAGTTGCTATGGGCTGGGAATGAGCCATTCATTGGTGTTTCAAACTGACTCATCTCCACATCTTCGTCCATAGCATCATCATGCCCAGAGGCTGTGCTATAACTGCTTTCTTTGAGAAGTGCTTCATCTTCTGTATCGTTACAAATGAGGTGGTCTAACCACCCAGAACCTAACTCCTCTAAACACTTTCTTTTGGCCTCATTGCCGACACCACAAACAAAGTGTTTGAGTGCCCAGGTAGCATTCAGACGAAGCTTTGCGTTGGTCGAGTGCGCCTGTTCACAAAGGATCCTAAGTACCCCACATTCCATGAAACTCTGCGAATAGATTAGTAACGAAGTAATAATAGCATCGGATGTGTACAAACCTCTCTCATTGGGGCAACGTCAGTCAAAAGATTGCAGACTGCAGCTGTAGCGGCAATCTGGACTTCGACATCTGAGTGAGTGAGAAGGGGAAAAATTGGTGCAACCACCCCATTATCAATCAAGGTAGTCCGAAGTATACAGACCGATCTTGCCAAGGCGCGGGTAGCGGTACAAGCAGCGATAAGGACGCCCACGTGGTTGATCCCGTAACCATCCTGCTTACCCTCAACGTCGCCTGATTCGGGTTTCTTTTCTGTTTTGTCACCTTTATCATTGACTTTGGTTGATGGTTTTTGGGGGCTAGGGTTTAGCGATTCGACAATATAAGGAATGATACCATTATCCACGACGGACTTTCGGTGTTCTTCTTTGAAAGGAACAAGAGAGGCTATAGCTCTCAACACGCTTTCTCTTACTTTTATTTTGTGGACAAGGAGAGCAGATTGACCAGCATCGCCAAGACGTGAGGATGGGGTTTGTTCCACATAATCCTCGGTCTCATTCGACTGAATAGGTGACCAGAATTGGGCATTTTCACTGTCTGGTACAGGCTCATAAGCCAATTTTATCAATTTAGATAGCTTGGGCATTGCTTTGTTTTGAAAAGTGGCCTTTTGGAGATGTTCGCTATCCGTAATCAGTAAGGATAATATTCGTGGAGCCATTTCTGTGATTGACCACTCAATTCTCAACGTTTCATGATCATGAGAAGCATCCTTAGACCTCACTGGAGTGGACTGTTCATTCAACATCTGCACAAGAAGCGGCACGACTAACAAAGCTAATGTCGGTTCTCGGACTTTGTTGATAAGACCAGCTCGAAACAGAACTGTTAGCAGATATGCAGCCATAAGTCTCTCCTTGCCTTGTCGTGACCTCATGATAAATATCAAGTATGCAACCATGGGGGTTTCAGATTCATCTGGAACCACTTGACTTTCCGGTGGCGAACCATTGCGATCCGGGGCGCCGCCCCATGTGGAGGCAGAACTAGACTTTCCACGACCATTGGGAGGTTCCCGAGAGCTTGATGAACCAAGTGGCGGAAATGCGGAAGCCTGTGCGCTCTTAATTGGATGTTGTGGAATGATCGGGAGTAGGTAATCAATAGCATTCAATTGGCCTTGCTTTGAGCCTAAACATGCTGTATTGAACGTATTCCAAGCAGCCCTCGAGTGTTGCGGGACCGGTTCCTCCCCTGCTGGAATCGATGGGAATACGGCCATAATTGATGGGTGATAAAGTAGTTGTGAAGCTCTCAACTTGGATTCGGCTACAATACTAGCTAGAGCCTCTAAAATTGCCGGAAAACTGACGTTTGAGGGCGAAGCTTGGGGGAAGTATTCCAGTAGTCCGTCCCTATGCGCAATAATATCTGCACCTGGAATAACCAGTCCCTGAGCCACAACAAAGCTGGCTAATTTCACAGCCAAAGCATCCAGAACGCCGGAGGTTGCTAGACTTTGTTGGTGAGACTCCTGCAAGCATATTCGAGCTATAAGTGATGCCGCCAACGAGATCTGATTTTGTATAATGTGTGATGATGATGTTTGGGAAATGATGCGGGTTAGCGAGGCAAGATGCGGGCGTGTAAATAACGCTGCTGCCAGAGATTTGATGGTGATAGGATGTGCACTTGTGGCAAGCATTGCAGATTCTGCAAGATTGGTTAAGGCCCGAAGTGCTGCGAGAACTGTTTGTGGTGGGTTATTCGATGGGCAAAAGTTCGATAGGATAGCTGGGAGCGCAGAGCCATAGTGTAATGGCGCAAGGAAAGCTGGACCACCTAGTTTATGTTAATGAAAGGTACAATGAGTATAGTAAATCTGCTAACCATATGCAAGGCTTCCTAAGACTTGAAGAGCTTGCAGTCGAAGCATTTCCTCCTCCTCTTCTTGTGATGGTCGGATCGCATAACTATGGTCGTGTGCCTTTCCGTCCTGATTTTTGGGAACCGACTTATTGAAACATAGGCGTACGACAGGTTCCACAAGGCCCATGGTTACAACCATTTCTTTCTTTAAAGCATGTCCAACGATTTCATTCTTAAGGCCTTTCAAGTTGGCGATCTGCTCCGAGGTAGACCTGGCATTTCGAATCAAGAGCGGCCATCCTTGTGTGGCTAAACTTCTAGCCATATCGTACTTTCAAACCTGTGAATGTAGGGAAAACTATCTCGAAATAGCACCCGATGACGAAGGAAGTTATTAGACGTAGCAAGAAATATTTTTGAATTGATTTGTGTTCGACAGGTAAGATGGTGTGATTCGTGGTCGATTTATTAGCAGTAGGTTGGATAGAAGAATGTTTGAATGTTGTACGCAGATAGGATAGGGAATTTGTTAATAAGGATAAGGTTCCATTAGAACTAAGGTTAATGACGAATGAGTTGTATCTCGCACAATACCTACCTTCTCTACAAAGAAGTCGTTAACAACAACAATAACAACAATGCAATTGTTGAAAGACAAATATCGAAAAACAGCACAATCAATCGCTTGAAGAAGAATCCGGCATGTACAATAATTATTACAATATGGAGAGACCTTGGTAGGTACGGTGAACAAGACAGGTAGATCGCCTAGGAGACATGTTCCATGTTCTGAACCGAACACCCTTTCTTTGCTATTACTGATGGATGACGCGCTACTCTGGAGTCTGGGGTTGACCTCAAGCGTGGGATTGGATTGGAATTCTTCACATGGATCGGAGGTAGGGAGGTAGGGAGGTAGGGAGGTAGGGAGGTAGTGGTAGTGGCAGGTAGTCCAAGGCATCTTACGGAACATTCACATAAGATAACGAAAATGATATAAAATGATCAGATAGATTAAATACCAAATACTCGATAGGAAGAGAAAGAGAAGAAGGCATTATTGTACCACGAGTCATCGTCACCTACTATCTATCACACACATATTCAGGTACGGTACTTAAAAATTACCCGGAATCATTCTCGAGCAGAGTTTTCCGGTCAACACTTTTCTTTCTCTTTATTGACTATTTCTTTTGCTCCTTTGCTTCTTTTGGCCCTTGACATCCTCCTTGCTAGATACAGATACATCGCAAAGTCGGTATACACAAAACCTTATGAGACTGTACATTTCTACTTTTCTCTCTTGGGTCCTTCCACGTTCATCAAAAGTATCGAATCGCAGCTATTTCTGACACCACGCCCTATCATAACCCCACTCCATCGTTCTTACCCACTCACTCAACTCCACTCCGCCAATTTAGACCAGAGTCGGAAGGCACTGATCATGATTCAGTTTGAAAAAGGAATATGTTGAAGTCGCCATCACTGAGCAGATCCCAAGCTTCTCCTACTCTCTATCACTATGCACCTACTGCGACACGACCCTCACTGTCGCGCAGAACATCGGCTGCAAACAAACCTTCTCCCTCGCCACAATCACAACCACAACCACAACAGCAATCGACACCCCAGTCGCAACCAAAGAAATGGGTCTATGTTGATGCATCTACGCAGTGGAGTCCTCCCATGATGCCTTCTAGGATGGCAGATGGAGCATCGCCGTCCGCGGAAGTGAAAGTAGAAGATCCTCCTCCAGAACCCACCATTGCGCCAGAGCAACCCAACGTCAATGTATTACGAAATATAAACCCGCCAATACAACCGGAATCACCAAGCATGAAGAGACGCCAATCGGCAATTGAAGATGCGAATACTTCCAGTAAAAAGGAGTCTCTCTCGAAGAGAGTAAAACCTCAAACGTCCGTGAAGATTTTGCCTCGACAGTATGAGCACTGTGAGGAAGAGGATATGGTCATTCTTATAGCTAGTATGATCGCGGAATTGATTCAAAGAAATGACGCTCTTCCTCCCCAAGGCGGGGTATTAACACGCTTTCATTCTAGGTATGTATATTCATATTGCATTAGGATGCCTCTTTACTAATGAGTTCTAGATCACCTCCTGGGATTTCTGTTCTTGATTATCTGGCGCGGCTTGCAAAGCATGCAACCCTGAAACCTCCTCTTTTACTTTCTATGGTTTATTATATTGATCAACTTTGCGCATCATACCCTGCATTTACAATTACAACATTGACTGTTCATCGATTTTTGATCACAGCAGCGACGGTAGCCTCAAAAGGACTTTCAGACATTTTCTGGAACAATTCTACGTATGCGAGAGTTGGTGGTGTCAAACTGGCAGAGTTAGGATTACTGGAGCTTGAATTTCTACACCGTGTTGATTGGAAAATAATCCCAAAGCCAGAAATGTTGACCGATTATTACAAAGGGTTAATTGAGCGAAACGAGCGTTATAAAATGGAAGGAGATACGACGGATGACTCTGATGAATTAGAAGATGACGATGAAGAAAGCGACGAGCCTGATACCCCCGAGCAAGCCGAGGTTGGAGTTGACGCAGATATGAGTAACACGAAGGAGTCAGATGCCCCAAATCATAAGGCAGAGTCTGGACATGAAGAGTCTTCGCGGTCAGAAGGACCCTGATTGCGTTTTATAATACCCCTTTCTCTTTCGCCTTGATTCTTTGGTTTTATGGCGTTGGGTAGGAGTATTTTTACACGGCATTGATAAATAGATCAAGGGGTGCCTCGGTTTTGTCTGTTTATGAGGGAATCATGTATATACTCAAGTTGAAATGCAAATGGCATTATTTGCCAAATCTTATGAAAAGCTGTTGCTTTTGCAGGCAAACAGTCTTGTTATGTCGAATTGGTAAAGAAGAAACACGAAATGGTCTGGGAACATTATAGGCAAATATCAAATTTCTTGAATCGAGGCCGTAACTGAATGAATTCTCAACGTCGTACATTGTGTCGTACAATCCATACATCTAATGTTGAAATTGATCCACAGCATGGAATCTCGAACATTCGCGCTTATCATCTTACGTAATCACAGCCTTCCCCAGACAATAGCTCCACGAAGCTCTCATCTCAAATCTCCAGCTTCGCTCCAACAATCCAATCCGATAACCCAACCACCATCATGAAGCCCGCCACTCTCCTCCTCGCGCTCTGCGCACACTTCCTCCCTTTGACCGCTGCAATCACAGACCAAACTGATACAGCAACAATTTACATCCAACCCCTCCTCTCCGCCTCCGCATACCCGCTAGCAAGTATATCCTACAACCCCTCTACCCTCTCCGCCTCCCTCTCATCCTACGATCCTCCTACCGATCTTCTTCCCGAGATATCCTCATCTCCAGAACCGGACTCCCGTAACCCGAGTGAAAATCTCGCTCGCATAGGCATATTCGATCCTGCCACCTCTGTCTTCAAAAGCTCCACTTCTCTTCTCTCGTTGTCGAATTTCGAAAAGGGTTACAGACCGACTATTCTTTTGACGTTGGATTCGCAGGGTGCGGTGTTGGGGGTTACGATTAAGAGTGGTGTTATAGATGCGGGTGCTACGAGGGACTTTGCGCCGAAAGTGGAGATTAGACGGATGGTTGAGGGGAAGGAACCAGTTTTGGGTCCTAAGGTTGTTTTGAGCAAGGAGGGAAAGCTGGAGAAGGAGGTGCCTGAGAAGTCGTTTTTGCAGAAGTGAGTCCTTCTTTGTTGTTGGGTTTTGCGAAGGGGCCAATTGGATGGATGGATAGATGTACTAATAATGTGAACTTCAGGTATTGGTGGGTTCTTCTGGGAGCAGCAATGTTGACGATGACTGCGGGAGGATCTGAGTAATAGGTACGACTATAAACTTGGTATCGGAATTAGAGCGATGCTTCGGGAGTACACGGGCGTTGGATGGGTTCATTAGACATCGTTATGGCTGGGAGCTTCTACGAAACGGTATGATGATCAGATCTCGGCAGACTTCATCATGTAGGCCCTAAACTCTCTCGGTGTTAGGTCTCCATGCGCAACATGGTGTAGTAGACACTCTAGGGCTTTCTCAGGAGCGAAGGCAAAGAAGCCTCGAGATAGTTGGCGACGTCGCTGTGTAATAGATCAATGAGTAGCGACCTCATCGCTCAAAAGGAACATTATACCCACGGCTCTTTTTAGCATATCGGATAACCTACAAATGCGCACGTGTTGAGTATAGGTTTATAATCCGAGCATAATATACATGTTTCAAAACTACAATTTACCAGTTCTTTTTTGCTTTCGCGCAAAGATTGTTTGATTAATGATATGCCCGAGAAGGCATTCTTCAAATTCGTCATCGTCTTCTTCAGTGTTCAGTCTGAGTTTTAGGAATGAGGAGAGGAAGAAGATTATCATTATTATTTCAAATATCAGAAAAGAGAAAGAAAAGAGAAATGCCATGTAAAAAGATTTATATCTGGAAAATCGATCACAAGTAAGAGAAAAGAAGTATATGGTGTGAAGACACCACGTAGACCGCAAGAAGTAAATCCTTCACTACAGCTACCGAGTTCGCTCGATGCTACGCAGATGAACACTCGCATGATATCATTACTCTCCAATTTTCCCCCGAAAATCTGCACCGCCTCTATTGTATAAATCGTACTTATCGATCGAAGAAAGGTGTTGGAGCGATCCCTCAACCGGCCAGGTCTCTCTTCCTACCATGCTCGGGACGTTCGTGCAACCAGGTAGTCGCGCGCCTACGGACCAACTTCATATAACCACGGTCGCTTGTAGCCCTACAATTTAGTATTCATGCGTGATAAGAGATGGGTCATTGGCGATGTTGTGGTTGTGAAAAGATGGTTGTAGGGCTGAAGACCCGGACGAGGGCGTTGCGAGGGAGGAACTTGATGTTGTTTGAGGGTGTTGGGATGGCTGGTGATGTATGCAGATGTTGGGGTTTGATGGGGACGTATAGGTTTTGGGAGGGATATATTGGGGATGGAATGGAGAGGTTGCGCATGCTTGTTTTTCTTTCTGTATTTTGGTTGATATTTTTGTCTGGGTATTTGAATAATATCTATCTACTTCGAATTTATTGATCCAATTCACAGAAGCGTAACTCATACAAAGAAAATACAATGGGCAATTCATCATCGCACCACTCCGTCTCCTCTCCAGCCTCCACATCTACATCCACTTCCACTTCCACTTCCCAACCTGCTTCTTCTAATTCCTCCACTAAATCCCACAAGCACTTTCACATCCATTCCAATCCCTTTTCCCACTTCCATACCCACACTCGTCGAACATCTTCTATCGAAGAGCATGGTTCTCTTTTGAAAAATGCAGATAATAACATCGAAGAGGATGATGATGGTACATATTTACTCCGCAGAGGGAGCGCTGAGTCCAGGGAAGAATGGCTAGCACGGAAACAAATCATCGCTTCGAGAATTAAGGGAGATGGTGTGGGTAATGTGGGGGTTAATTTGTGGAAGGACTATAGTATTGTTGATAGAAAGGGACGGCTTTGATTGAAGTGTTTGGGTGATGTTTATGATGGTTTTGTGGTGTGATTTTGGTATCTGGATGGGTATGTCTTTAGAGAGGGGTTTCAATTGAGGTGATTTTCGGTTAGATTTTAGGGGGTTTCTTTCAGGTTGTCTTTGTTGTTTTTTTTGGAAAAGTGTTGTATGAAATTTTGTTGGTTTATACGGAGTTTTTTGGTAGATTGAGTGTGAAAATATTGCAGATATCTTGAGGTGTTGATAACCATATTTGAGCAGTTTTGAACATCACTTGATTACATGGTCTGAAGCTGTGGAAGGGAAGACTTTCTCGGAATCATTGAGGTCAGCCCATTCGATCATTCGATCATTCGATCATTGATGGATGAAAGAAGTGCTCCAATATTTGAGGGAGTATTGGGGACTGCTCATGGAAGATGGTGACATTCGTAGGTTGTAGCACTAGCCGCACTTGCTCCTGATCAGGAAGAACCCCCGAAGTATCAAAATAATAATGCAAATTTTGTTAGCTCACTGGGCGCTAACTACCAGAAATAGCTTCATAGATGAAATGTTACTCTCTTCAAAGATCTTTTGAACTGTAGGAGGAGGAGAATTTGCATTTCCATTTATCCCCAGCATACAGCTAGATAGGTATATATACTGTGAATGGACTTCCATCCATTTTCCGCTGCAGCTAGTTAAATGTCAGTGGAATAAGAATCTCGAGGGGATTGTATCTAACCACCTATGCACATGAAAATACTTTACAATTATTCTTCAACAGTACTTAAGCTTGAAGAGCTTTAAATAACCTTATTAAGCTATTACCGGGGTTATTCGGCAATCGCTGAAAATTAGACGCCAATTTCAGGGGACTTACAGGGACCATGATACTATTTATGGGGTATATTTGCTCTAGATTCCAGAACAACCATGCTAAACTGCTACTACCTCAGCTGAAGGTACTCAGGGTAGCTACTTCCACGTTGTCCTTTACTACTTCTTTCAGCTATACCAGTCTAGGGATTATAATAGGGATTATAATGTTGTTTACTTAGCATAAATGTCTTGAGCTCTTACCTCCACAAAATATTCAACTACCTAGACAGCACATAGGGAAAAAAACCTGAAAGCTAGAATCGACGGAGTACCTACCTACTTATCCTTGCAGAGCGCACCTGCAATTGGGGGATTATCAAAAGCAAATAAAAATACAGTAGTGTGCCTCTATTCTACGTGTCAGATTCCAACATCTTCTTAAAATTGTTTTCTTCTTTTTGATGCCAACTGCATTGTTGCTGAGCCACTATCCAGTTTTGTATCATATTCCACCGTACCGCTTTCAGTCACATCGGTACCTAAAATTCTGGAACATCACATTCAAAAATCCTCCATTCTTAGAATCCAACACGGAAACGCCTCCCCCTGATCGCATTCAGTTAGTCAGAAAGGCGTATTTATGAATGGCTCGAAGACGCAGAGCTGATTCTGCTAGCAGCCAGCAGCAAGCATCTATGCCGGCCCAACGGCGTCGTTCCACCCTTCGAGATTTGCAAGCTTCGAATGCCGATGGAGATGTCGTAGCCCCAAAGGTTATTAATGCTGCACCATCATTGGAAAAGGCCGAAATGTATGGAATTAATGATAAAAGATCTACGTCCTCAAAATTGCTTGCAATGGCGGGGCGCATGTTTATTGAAACAATTCCGCAATGGCTGGCAGTGGGTGCTATGCTTGGGTTGATTTTCGGAGGATGTTGCTCAAATGTGAGTGCTCCTACACGTTTAGAAAATTGGAAAGGATGAGGAGCTCATTGCATACTTAGGTTTTCGCTTTGGAAGCCATTGTCAAGTAAGTTTTGACTCCCTTGCTTTTGACGTTATATTGTTTCGAGTACCCCGCTGACAGTGATTAAAACAGAGTCGAGAAAGATAGCGGTACATCCCCTCCATGCACCACCTCATCGAATGCCATTCTAATTTTCTGAAGGAACTCTTATGACATTTGTTCAATTCATCTTTGTAGCTGTGACCAGCTACATCTCCCAATTCGATCGAAGTCGACCCCCGCTCTTCCTCACACCAAATCGTGTCCCTATACGTCGATGGATTATCAATATTGTTTTATTCTTTACAATCAATGTCATGAACAATCATGCATTCGGATATAATATATCAGTGCCTATGCACATCATCTTGCGATCTGGCGGTAGTATTACAACCTTGGCTGCGGGATATCTATGGGGGAAGCGATTCTCTAGAATACAAATTATAGCTGTCATTCTTTTGACAATTGGAGTGGTCACAGCAGCTATGTTCGATGCGCAGTCTAAGGTATTATCACGCTTCTCATACCCTCGAAGCTCACTAACAATCCCCTCGCAGGACGGAAAAGTAGACGCAGACATACCCTCTTTCAACACAGGTCTCGTTATCCTCTTTATTGCCCAAGTGCTCTCCGCAATAATGGGTCTTTACACGGAAGAAACCTACAAAGAATACGGACCCCACTGGAAAGAAAACCTCTTCTACTCGCATATTCTCGCACTGCCACTTTTCGCTCCTTTCTTCCCCTCCATGTATCGCCAATTTCTCAGGCTTGCCTCCTCCGCACCGCTTAGCCTTCCCTTCCTTGATGTCCAAACGCTCCCCTCCGACCTCGTCTCCAAGTTCTCACAAATTTATCTACCAAGCCAACTCGTCTTTCTTGCTATGAACGTGCTCACGCAATATGCATGCATACGCGGAGTTAACTTACTTGCCGCTGCATCTTCTGCACTTACGGTCACGATTGTGTTGAATGTGAGGAAATTAGCTAGTTTATTATTGAGTATTTGGTTGTTTGGAAATAGACTTAGTCCTGGGACCTTGGTGGGTGCGTTTTTGGTATTTTTTGCAGGTGGATTGTATGGTTTAGATGGAGGAAGAAAGAAGGGTTCGGGTAGACTTAGAAGTAGTACTAGTAACGGAAAGGTGGGCTAGTCAAAAAATTATATATTATATAAAACGCTGTTGTTCAAGAATTGAGGGTAATTGATTTGTGAGATCTGATGTTTCTCTCAAATGCCTTCCTTTCAACAACTATCTTTTCTTTAGAGTTGAAGAAAGTTTCATCAACATCTCAAATCTTGCGAACTTTCGTCCTCAATCCTAAAAAGCTGATCCGAGGACTTCAGTGCAAATATATCATCACGCAAAAAAAAAAGCTCACAAGGTTGATTACAAAATATTCCTTCCCTCTAACTTTCCTACTTCATATTATCAATCTCCTAAATGGTACGTCAAAATTTCCAATCGTCTCCCATGAAACAAATTGTAAGAAGCGGAGTTAACATACATATTCTCCAAATAATCCTTGATGCGGACATCACTCAAAGCGGTTTTCTTTCTCTCATTCTTGATATCTTTCTGAGTTTCCAGCTCGTGGGTGACAGTGTTGCAGATGTGTCCATACTTTGGAGTCAAGGGGTGGATGGTGTGGTGACTTCTTCCCGAGAGGCTCGAAGATTTGAATGGAAGTATCGCAGATCGATATCCAGCATCGTATCTTCTTCTCTGAACATGTCTTCTTGACTTCTTCTCTCCTCTCGCAAAGACAAATGGAGAATCCCCTACTACTCAAACATGTTCTATTCATCTCCGGTAGTCACTGACCCGCGATGTATCCAATCCACTCCCCAGCGCTCTAGTCCCCAATGATGGTGGCGGGCGTACTCCGTGACCATATCCATGAGTAGTATCTCTATCATGATAATCCCTCGAGTCTCTGCTACTACCACTGCCATATCCACCATTACTATGCCCGATTTGCGATGGTCGATTTGGATATCCGTTTCGCCCAGAATTGCTGCTGCTTCTCGAACGATTTCTATAATGATCCAGGCTAGCAGGGACGGTTACTCGATGACTGTTAGATGCGTACATTTTTTTCTTTTCATCGAATTCGTGCTGTGGGATTTTCTTGACGGGCTCGACGTGTTCCCCGCGGGATCCGAAACAGCAGCACATTTTGTTGATTTTTGAGGAAAACGAAGTGGTAGGGAAGGTTTGAGAGTTCGAGAGTTTGAGAGGCTGAGATAACAATTCAAAGAAGACGAATTTTCAGATTCAAAAAGAGCGACTGGGTAGTTAAGGAGTGAACAGACGTCTATTTCTCAAGAAGAAGAGGACGAAATGAATGCAGAAGAACCAAGAGATACTCCTCATCTATATACACAGGCCAATATTCAAAGGATCACGAAGAAGTTAGTTGACCCAACACAATACCACCACCCGTCTTACGGCACGTCCAGTGTCCATTTTTCAAACCCAAACCCTTCTCATCGCCGCTAACAAATCCCATAACCAACTTCTCCAAGTGCCTTTATCCAATCCCAGGGACACGTATCCGATACCCAAGAACCCCGTACCCGGCTACTTCTTAGCGCCTCAGGAAGGCTGAGCGGTCGAGTTCCATGGACTTTTGTTTGTTTCAGAAGAACAAAACATGTTGAGTTCATAGGATAAGCGAGGTCGCGAGAGATTGACCGCTGCGGCAAAGTACTCATGGTAGTGCAAAACGATGGGTTTCTGAATTTTGACGTACCGGGACTCGAAGAGATAGAGTCAAGATTTAAGTTTTATAATGCAAAGAGATGCATGTGCTACCAAAGCAGAGATGACTTAGTGTAAAACTAAGACATGAAAATTCATATAAAAAGTTGTGGAGATACAGATTTGGTAGCCGCCGACCCAGCAATCTGGTTACCAATCCATCGGGTCAGATCCTACGAAGATCCTCCAGGAAGCGGAAATCTTGGGGTATATCGTCATTGGGGATTGGATTCTAGATTGTTGTATGATCATTGATTGAGGTGTTGAAATTCCAGGTCCCGGGTGGGTATTCAAAATTCCGAGGAGAGGATGATATCATGTATCATTTTAGAAGGGAAATTCAATGGGATGATCAGGTAAATAGGAAATACTTAAATAACTTCATACTTTATCCCAAGATTTTACAGGAACAGCTCCGCCTCAAGACTCAGGCCCCCAAACAGTATACTCCAGCCTGCTAACGGATAGTATCCAGCTCGCTAGTAGCGCACTAAGTCTCCATATCCTCTCAAACACAACCGCTACTCCACATCTGAAAACTCTGATGTTTGATAATCCAGTCTTCTAGTTTGTATATCTTGAACACTATACATTGAAATCATTGGGGGGGGGGGGGTTCCCCCTAAGATTTCAATTTTTAGCGAGCCTGATTCGTAGTCATGAGTAGGAGATAGGAGAATGGAAGAAGAGGACTTCACTTCGGTTCATAATTATTGCCCAGGTATGAAATGCTTACTCAGGTAGCCTCAGCATGAGCTTTGTTTGAACGGCCGCTGTCATGAATAGTAAGATGGATAAGAAACTGCAGAATCACCCATACTACCCTTTGGAATTGGATGCTTGATACTAGTGCCATCTGGTCTGCTCTATCGTTGTCCACTTAAGATACGATCTGCAATGTAAGATATGCATTGAGAGTTGTTTATCCAGAATTCACTAAGTACTGTATTGATACAAGAGTAGGTCTACTGACGAGAGCCGCCCGGCATCATAAATCAGCAATTGTAAGTATTTTCCTGCGTCAAAGCACTATGGAATCTCATGTGATGGGTCGATTTCTCGCTCCTGGTAGCTTCTCGAAGCATGAATCTGGAATTGATATAGATGTCCCTATACCGCGAGGAATTTAAGCTTAAACAACGACAATATAAGAAACCCCATTCTTCTGTTGTCTTAACAAATCTATCTTTCCTGTGTCTATTTTTCGCGTCGTGGTTCGGTCCATGGTTCCTAGGTATTATCACAATCCAAAAAGTTGATCATCTCTCATCAATCAGCTAGAGTATCAACAAAACTCCACGGATGCAGACACTACGCTCATCTAATAATCTCTCTTCCACCACTTGCAGCACCCCCCTCCTTCTTTCCACCAGATCCAGCCAACCAAGCTGCCGCGTCGAAATTTTGCAATGGATTGGCGCCATTGGCACCGCCTGTAATTCCACCACCACTCTTCTGTCGCTCCTCAAACTCCGCCTTGAGTTCTGGGTCCACTGTAAAAGATGTACTGTTAGCACAGAAAACAAAGAATATATTATATGCCATGATTGTGAAGCCTGAAATCCTACTCCCAGAAATTCAAGAAGAATATACGTACTATTATCCATAAGATAAGGCATTCCAAACACAATAAGCATACTGAATCCAGCAATCAAGATCATGGGATTCTTCAATAAACTCAATGGCGAGAAACCCACTCGCTCAAGATAATAGTTTTTCTCGACAAGTGGCTTGACTTCCGTTGTGTATTTATCATCTCCGAGTTTAGAAACCGGGATGATCTCTCCCTTGTTGCTCCATTCGTTGGCGCGGAAAGTGGTAAATGCTTCGATGGGAATGAGATTTGACTCGGAGGATGCAGGATGGATATCGACGCGGAGAGGAATGAAAGCGTGAGCTGGAGAGGAAACGGTGAGGAGGTAGGAGCCGCTAGTAAGGTTGCGGAAAGAGAAGGAATTGGATGGTGTGAGAGGCGCGGTGTGCGTGTGAGAAAGGGCACTGAGGATTGCGTGGGTGGAGGGGGGGAGAGTTGATGGGTTTAGTTGGGGAGTCGTTGGGATTGTGAAGATGAGTTGAGTTGCGAGAGTGGAGGGGAGAAGGGAGAGCAGCGAACAAACGCTGATAGTTGAAAGACGCATTTTCCAGGTGCTTTTGGGGAGTGTGTCTTTTTGGAGATTGGGAGCTACTTGAGGGTCTGGTCGGTGATGTAAGGTCAAACGTATCTTGAGCCGGAAAAATGAATGGTCCGAGCTTAGGTAACCTTGGGATTAAAACAAACGGATTTCTAAACTTATTATACGTTTATTACATTCATTGTTCACTTGCAACATAGCCGTTCACTATTTTGCACTAGTAATATATCACACCTAGTATGTATATATTAGAATGTATACCAAGATCTTAAGGATACGTCGGGTAGGCATCTTGTGTTACCTCTCAACCCAAGTACAGCTCCTACTTAGCAAGCGCAAAGTGAGGACGGCGATGGAAAATGTCTATGCCTAAGCAATCTACAATACATTAGCTCTTATTTCCACTAGATACTTGGCTGTAGGGCTTCCAATGCTCGGAGCATATTGCACGGGGATGAAGGATATCATGAAAAGATATGGAAGTTGATTTCTCACTTTCATATCATGACTTCTTTTGCAAGTGCAAAGTTCAATAATGATACCATACCTGTAGAATATCTTTTGCTTTGATAATTGAATATTAACATGTACCGCTTGCTAAGGGTCATCATTTCAATCGCAGCAGAAGCTATACCCCAATCAACATCGAGAAGACAAATCTCAACTCTACAAATCTAATCTCATGTTTCTAGGATCAAATATCTCAAGCGAAGTCAGTGTTCCAGCAAAATGCAGATGGTTAAACAGTATGCTACAGTATATGCACTTTGTCACGACAAGATTCACACAGGCATTAGAAGAAAAGGGAAGACCCATAAACACAATATTGGCGGTATGCAAAACTTCTTCCCCTCAATCAACATGTCGTCAATCAATTTTGACCTTGCGGGACAAGTGGTCAGAGTGGGGGATGTATTGAACACCAGATAGGTCCATGATCCCACGTTTTGAGCTTATTTCACCTCACCTCACCTCACCTCCACCAACAAACACATCTCAACCCAATCAAATCACACCCTCCTACGTATCAATCAAGCTAAACAGAAACAAACTTCCACAAAAACCAAAGCATCTCCATATATACACAATACATTCTTCCTAGCTCCCAGCCCGCCAAGTAGGTAGCGAACCCAAGCATAACAAACAGCACATATAATAACTCTTAGCGAGCCCCCCATTTCTCCACTTCAAGACTACGTGAATCATGGTTTTAGCAATAGCAGTAGGTAGTAAGTAGTAGGCAGTCGGTGATCCCTAAGATTTCCACCACTGACTTATCACTACTCATCAGAAATCTACTGCTCGATTGAAGTTTTCTACGAGACCCAGATACTCCCTACCTTGAATCTCAATCTTCATCCCAAGCCCCCAAAACCCCAAGCATAAAAACGTAGACATTCGTATTTATAAATATCTATATTTGTAATTTCTCACTACCTATTACTATTAATCCCCTTTCCCTTCCCCCTTCTCTCCCACCCACTCCCAAGTCCAAGATGAACCCCCCTCTCTCCAGAAATATTCTTCCCAATGCCGCTAACAACAAACACACTATCATATCATCCATATTTTATTTTTTCCTTCAAAAAAAACCAACAACGACGCGCGTCAAGAATAACAAACAACACAAATTCACCCGCAAAAAAGCAGTAGTCCTCTACTACCATCAATTAATTACCATAAAAAAAGTCACCTCCTCTCCTCTCTTCCCTCCCCTTCTCTCCGCTCCACTCTGATAACCCAACTCCATCCCTCTCCCCCCAAATCCAAATGTCCAAAAGACATCTGCCTACCTACCTTAATACACCCACCAACCGGAGTACCCTTAACACACAAAATCAACGAGCAAGGGAGGCAAAAACCAAAAACCAAAAACATACAACAGTGGGGATTCGCTGGTGGTCACCCACCCAACTACTAATCCACCGATCTGAAGCTTGTGTATGGCAGAGCGGACGGGATGCCCAATTCTCTTCAGTCTATGGTCGTATGTGACAGATAAAATAAAATTTGGGAATATATTTGGAAGGGTCTCGAGGGGTGAGCTTATGAGCGTGCTGCGTGGTGACAGTGGAGAGGTTCATTACTTCAATGATTTGTTGATACCATCTAGCTTAGCAATTATTAGTATATTCAGTTCAATGTACCTAGTCGAACATTTTGAGTCTAGAAATGGAATACAGAAAACACTTCAGATGTCAAAAAACGAAATTTCACACGTGTAAAAAAAAAAAACCATATATGATTCACCCAAAAGAAGAGGTCCTTGTTTGAAAAAAATTCATATTCTGCCTAATAAAGCTGTGCAATTATTGACGATTAAATCATAAAGTCATAAAAGTGAATTGATTCAGAGTCGAGATAATACACAGACGAAACGGAATACTCCAATCCGCACGTCATTTCCTTCCCATGCCATAACCCCATTCCGTTAATCCTTCCCAACGATCATACCCAATATTAAAGCGTAATACATTTACTCGAATGGGTTGGTGTGGGTTCCCCACCAGGTGAGGAAGAGAGAGAGACCGACAGTCTCGAAAACGCGGGCGAGAGCTCCAACGGCAACAGTGTCGAGTGGTCGCTTCTCAGTGGTGACTTGTGCAATGAACTGATGAGGTTGTTAGTAGATTGTTCTTGATGCATGATGTTTCAAGATGGATGACGTACAGATGGAGCAGATGAAGCCATGAAGATCAAAGATCCCAAGTATGCAGCACCCTTGTATGAGAGAGTACCGGTGGCATTGATCAAAGCACCAACACCATATGATTGGACGGCGCTACCGACAAGGGAAGTTCCCCATGCCGCAGCGGCGGAAGCAGCCTCCTTTGACTTAACAAATTCTTCCTTGGAGTTGGCAGCTTGAGCTCTGTGGTAGGTCTCGCCGAAGACTGGGCCGAGGACAGCAAGGGATGCAGCGTGGTTGAAGATGGTACCGAGGGCAATAGCCGATGGCTTAACTGGTGGGAGGTCTATTAGGAGTAGGCGTTAGTGGCAGCTAATTGGTGGGGTAGAGGGGAATTGAAAGAAAAAACGGGAGCTAGGTGAGGGAAGGTGGTGATGGTATGATGATGCGTTGTGAGGATACATTGTGAGGATATTCTCTTGACATTCAACTTGGAAAGTGTCAATGGAACAAATCCCAAGCTCAATGTGTCAATTTCAAAGCTCTCTCACAATGCTCCAGCATCACCAGTTCCATTCCAAGCCATCTCCCATTAAAGGCGTCCCGAGCATGAGTACGTACAGTGAAGAGACATGATGTGATTGTAAAGTGGTGGTTGATTGAAAAGATTTATTAAAGGTTCTTGTTGATTGAGAGTTGATGAGATTGATTTGTTTGTTTGTATTGATGAGTAGAGGAGAAATCTGAGAGAAGGGAGGGACAAAGAATAGATTTATGTAGCGGGGTGAATGGAAGCTAAAGCCATTACGGATAAAGTTGGGAAGGCACGTCATGGAAAGAGTTCCAAGGCAGATGAAGACCGGGTTTGTGAGAGGTTGGCATGATTGTGGAGTAACAAACAGGTGGAAAATATGAGAATGATCGGGAAATCACTTTTTCTGGGTTCACAAATGCATGGGATTTTGAGGTGGAGCCTTTTAATATATTGCGAATAATCTACAAAGAATCCAGATTCCAGATTCCAGATTCCAGATTCCAGATGGATCATGGATGTGATGTGAAGACTCGAGAGCGTACAGATAGCAGTAGCTGATGTAGAGCACCAAGTATACAGTTTACTTGACACATTCAATGAGGATACCTATCTTAGGATGGATATATACCTTTGGAGGTACGAAGTGTTATCCAATGGAAGTATATCTCCAATAGAATCGTATCTACAATGAAAGTATATATCCAATAGAAGTATGTATCCAATGGAAGTATGTATCCAATGCAAGTATATCTCTCGTAACCCAAATCCTTTTCGATTGATCGAGCGTACTTTCCTTAGCAAAACAAATCACTCACATCTTGGACGCCACCAATAATCTCTCATGAAAATTCAAACTCGTCGTCCCGGCCCATACACTACCGCTAGACTACGTATACTTCATACCTGTTCCTGTTCCTGTTCCCGTTCCTCTCTGTACAATGTACGATGTACCTTACCTGTCTAGATCTGATTCCCCTCCGAGCTCTCCCTCATTTGGTTCCACTCTCCACTCCACTTTCAAGCTTTGCTTGCTTGCGTGCCTCGAGCTTGCTTTTCTGAAAAAGAGCTCTGAGCTAATTTCCCCACAACTTTTGCATTCACAACCAGATTTATCCTGGAGTGACATCATACACGGACCTGATTCTCCAACTTTAACATTGTGGCGTTATGGATCACGATTGGAATGGAAATCACGAGTTTTTGAATTGACTTTGTGGCTAGTTACCGCCGCTTTATTAGTTTCCGTTCAGTAATCATAAAACAGCGTCACTTTGATTTCAGCCTTAGGCACTAATAATCTTGTGCCGTTGCGGTTACGTACAAAATACCAACGCGCCTAGAAGTAATCCTCTCCTGTTCCAGAGCACTCATCCCAACTCCTCCTAACAACTCTGAAACGTCAAGCGTAGACCAATCAAATTATATTCAATGTGAAACCAGTATCCTGTACTTAACACAATTCATTCCTTTGACACGTGATGCTCATTTGAATTTGGTTGGCACTTTTTTCCCATTAAAACTCAATTTTGGTTCAAAGCATTAGAGCCCCTTTTTTCTCATTGTCGCCGATACTATCTCTTGGTCCGAAGATTCCGTATCATGTCATTTTGGTGTTCGTTTTTACTTTAGGATTTGGATTTCGGATGGTTGTGAATTTTGAAGCCGGCGTTGAGTGAAGGTGTAAGATATGGAGGACCAGGAGTCTTTATTGGGTCATAGGTCGAATGAAAGGTCGGGCGCAAGCAGTATTGCCAATGCATACCAATATGCTTATCGACGAACAGGTTGTTGGAGAGCATCTTTGATTGTGTAAGTTGGGTTTGGGTTTCTTTATTTAAGGACCATTGTGTACCCAGGTACTTCTTTGTTACTATTCTATTTTGCTTGTGTTAATTTGCATCTTATTTTACGGAGAATCATTAAGCTCATCAGCTATCAGCTAACAATCAAAACTCTAGACCTTGCTTATTTTTAGCTACACTTTTTCTGACTCCATTATACATGATGAATAACAAAGTACAACCAAAGACTAGACATATGGAGTTTAGAAATGTAGTAGGATATTTCCTACAAGATGATCAGAATACAAATTCGGAAACCTTCAGTTACACGGTAAGATAATTCACACTCATGTTGTTGGATTTCAGACTGACATGGCTATCTACTCAGGAGTCGAACTTTGGGTTAAAAGATCGTGTATATGATACGGATGCAGAATTTGACCCGGAAAGACAGAAGACTCAATGGGAAAGATTTGAGAATCATGTTGTGAAACTCAACAATCAAACTCCTAAGAATGTTCAGTACAAAGTTCTTTACTGTATGTATTCAAGATCACTACTGCCATCACATGATATGCAACTGACAGTTTGAAGTGGGGCGTCACGGGGAAGGTTATCATAATATAAAAGAGACGGAGGTTGGAAAAGAAGCATGGGATGTATGTTCTATCTGGCCCTCAATACGCGATCCTTACTGACCTCCATAGTGCTACTATTCTCACTTGGATGGAGATGAAAATTCAACCTGGGCCGATGCTCAACTTGCTCCCACTGGTGTTGCCCAAGCTCTGGTGGCCAACGATTTCTGGGAGAAACTAATCACTACACAAAAGGCATCTCCACCACAATCCTATTACGTCTCACCCCTGACACGTTGTCTCGAAACATGTTCCCTTACATTCAGCAATCTATCACTTCCACCCACCTCTCCTCCATTCACACCTATTATTAAAGAACTTCTCCGTGAAGGTATCTCCTCTCATACTTGCGATCGACGCCGCTCGAGAACTTATATCCACGCCCTCGCCCCCACTTGGAAATTTGAATCCAATTTCCCAGAAGAAGATCCTTATTGGCGCGCCAATTACTCAGAAACCCATGAGGCAGAAAACCGAAGATTCAAAGCTCTCTTGGGTGATTTGTTCATGAATGATAATAGTACATTCGTCTCACTCAGTTCCCATTCTGGAGCGATCAACACTATCTTACGAGTTATCGGCCATAGAACATTCTCCCTGAAGACAGGAGCTGTAATTCCAGTCTTGATCAAATCACAGAGTGTATTGGGAGAAGACCCAAACCCTATTTACAAAGGTCCAGAGTTTGCAAAAGATCCGAAAGTATGTTCAGCGCCTCCACTTCCATCTGATACCCCGAAGCCAGTAAATGATATCGGCCTTCAAAAACCCGAGGACCCTGTTCCTCCCCCGCCACAACCTCCAGCTCCGGAGCCAGCTACCCCCGCCGAGCCAAATCCTCCCACGGATCCATTACCACCCGCAAATCCAAACCCTCCCGCCGAACCACTTCCTCCTGCTGAGCCAAACCCCCCTACCAACCCAACACCACCCATAGATCCCGCAAACCCAGCAACGGTGGAAACGGATTCTCCTCCCACCCAAGAAGTACCTTCTCAAAACGCTGAGGTAAATCCTCCAGTCGAAGCAGCTCCACTCACAGATATAGCTGTGAGCCCACCAACCGACTCGATCCCACCCCCATCAAACGACCCTCCAATCAATTCCCCCATCGAAGCAAACCCTCCCATCAACGCAGCTCCCCCACCAAACGAATCTCTTGAGGCCGCCAAACCCGACCCCATACTACCTGTTGACCCAGCACCGCCTGTTCCAGGAGAAATTGGCACTGGTGATGGGGTATCTTTGTAGTTCTAGTTTCTTATTATTCTGTTGAATGAATACTTGGGTTTTCAAGCAGACAGAAATCTTCATTTCTCGTCATGATATAGTGTGATGATAGTGTAGCAGTACTGTGATTTTATAGGAAAATGGATTTTTGGCGCTTTGCATTTTGCGATGGATTGAGTAGGGAAATGTATATATGGAATGTAGTATACAGATGCGTAAAGTATTCTCGTGATATCATTCTTCGATATAGCTATATCAGAAGTTTAGCAAGGGCATATAAGGACTCAAGGACTAAGCTATTACGCATTTCTTGATCTTTCACGAGCCAGTTTCATATACATTTCAAAGGAACAAGACGATGCAAAATATCGAGTATTTTTGATTCTCAATCCATATGATCTATATGTAGACTGTATAAGTAATCTTGCTTGAGAGAAGATTCCTCCCTCTCCCTCGGGCGTCCATGATATACTAGGTATGCAAACTGCAATTCATGTTTCCACAAGAGCAGCACCTTTCCTAGGTATTTCGTCATACCGTCTATAAAGCCACCACAAACCAGCATGATGAAAATGACTTTTAGACTCCAGGAATATATGCAGTCCTAGCATCCCATACACATCCATTTAATAACCCTCATGCATTCCTCTTTCTCGAAAACGAGGAATCGCAAAATAGTTTCGCCATCTCTTTCACTTCCCCTCCCTGATAGGCAACGCCTCATTTTTCTCCACCAACTCTCCCACTCCCAATCCCCTCCCTACCTTGACCTTCCTCTTCTTTTCTGCCGCCTCGCCATCCTTCCCCTCCTCAATCGCCTTTACATCCTTTGCGCTTCCTGCGCTCCCGACAGGCTCTCCCTCATCCCCCTCCTCTTCATCGAGTATCTGCTCGCGTATATACGATAGATCCAAGTTCATCGAATAGGCATCTTCGCCGTCGGCGTAGTACTTTGCTTCGATTTTCTCGGTCTGGAATCCGAGGGTGTCGCGGTAGAGACGGAGTGCGGCTTGGTTTGAGACGCGGACGTGGAGGGATACGTATTGGGCGGAGAAGGTTTCGACCATTGCTTTTTCTGTTGGGTTGGTATGGTTAGCTTTTGTGCTTTTGTTGCTGGGGTCTCATTTCTATCTTGCATCCGAGTTCCAGTTCCCAGGGGGGTAAAGAATGAAGATGAGAATGAGAGTAGAGTAGAAGGGAGAACATACGACTCTGTCTCATTAGTTTCTCGGCAATACCGAGACGACGATGTGTGCGCATAACACTCAGACTGGTAATATGACCATGTTGCACGCCATCCGCAGGATCTTCTTCCATTTTCGCAAGGACGTAGCCGACGATGCGGGGGTAATCGTAGGGGGTTTTCTGGGGACGCGAGACGTCGACTGCGACGAAGGAGAGTTGTGGCCAGGAGAGGGCATGGTAGAGATAGTATTTCATGAAATAGCTAGAGAGGGTTAGTTTGGAGGGGTAGAGGGAAGAGGGGAGGGCAATGACGAACTTTTCGGGAAGATTGGTGATATTGGCATGTTGAACATGCGGAATATCCGAGGATCGTAATAGTCTGATATCCATATTTATTAATGCGACGGCCTTTCTTCCAATTTTGTTTTTTCGGTGGAGGACTGTGAGTGATTCGAATGGGATAGCTGGTTGGTTGTTTAGAGCTCGGTTTGACAGGTCAACAATTGGTGTATTGTGTAATGCAAAGCTTCCTCTCAAACCACACGTAACTGGTGCGCTTAACCGATAAGAACTAAGGAAATGATAAATGGACCCCGGGGATTTCTATGCCGACAATTATGTATAACCCCACCATAGAATGCTCAAGTGATGTGTGGTGGGGGTATGAGGAAGGTAAATAGGTAGTCAATGGAGTGAAGTTGGGACTATTTGTTACACATATATAAAGGCTGAGTAGACATTTCTTTCTTGTTGTTCGTTTTACTTCTTCATTGATTGATCAAGCGATCCAGTAATCAAAAGACAAAAGTGCATTTATCACTTCTATATCTGTGATATAAGACTAAACTGCTCGAGAAATCCACTTCACATCAAAAACTACGCAATGGCTTCGAATAGACCCTTAGAGGGGAAACTGGCTATCATTACTGGTGCTTCTAGAGGTGGGTCAATTGCTTGTTGTCATTTCTATTCTACAAATCTTTCTCTATATTCACTAAGCCTTCTTTCCACTCCTGCCCATACAGTGATACATCCTATAAAACCAACACCAACTAACAAACCCCCAGGAATCGGAGCAGCAATTGCCGAAAACCTCGCATCAAAAGGCGCCAACCTTGTCCTAAACTACACATCCAATTCCTCCGCCACTCTCACCACCGAGCTCTCCAAGAAGCTCGAGGAAAAACACAACATCAAAACTTTCATCGTCCAAGCCGATGTATCTGAGAAATCCGGCGCAGAAACCATCATCAGCAACACTAAATCTCATTTCTCAGACCCCTCTGGAAAATTCCAAATCGATATCCTGGTAAACAATGCAGGTGTATCTAAAAACACACCCATCCCAGACATCACAATCGATGACTTTAACTGGCAATACAAGATCAACGTGCTTGGTCCCCTTCTTCTCTTACAAGCCGCGTTAGACTATCTTCCCCACGATAGATCCGGCCGCGTCATCAATCTTGGTTCCGTCTCTAGTTCCGAGGGTTTCTGGGGCCAAACGGTATATGGTGGTACCAAAGCAGCTGTAGATGCCATGACACGAACCTGGGCACGCGAATTGCATGATCGCGCAACGGTAAACTCTATTAATCCAGGTCCAGTGAAGACGGATATGTGGGCAGGTACCACTGCAGAATTCAGGAGGGGGCTGAAACCTTGGATTGAAAGTACTCCTGGAAGTAAGATCAGGCCGGAATTGGATGATCAGGATTTGGTAGATGACGCGCCAAATGCTGGAGGTAGACCGGCTTATACTTCTGAGATTGCGGGTATTGTAGGTATGTTGTGTACGAGTGATAGTCAATGGTGTACCGGACAGGTTGTATGTGCGAACGGTGGAATGGTTCTAAGATAGTGTTGCTGGTATCGGGTTTTGGGCATCGAGTCTCGATTCGAGGATAGTTGATCGTGGATAGATTCCGAGCAGATTCTAATTAAACAAGTATGACCATGGATATTGAAAAGTCCATACTGTGTCTTTTTGGTCTTAGCAGGCCCTTTTATCTACCGTAAAGATGATATCGTGAAACCAATTCATCATTATCCACCCCTGATTTTCGGCAGATATCATTTGGTATGGTCTCGCTAATCAAAGGCGATAGATATATCAAGTTCGGATGAATATGCGCGAAGCTTTCTTCATAGATGTGAAGAATAACTTCTTAGGTTGAAGAAACGAAGATTCCTGAGAACTTGAGATAGAACGAGAACTTCTCGGATATCCTTTAATGTTAGGGTAATAATGACGTTATGATATTGCGTCGATCATCTGCCCTGTCAATAACGTATAACACTCATGAAGTCGTCGCTTATTTGCGACTAGAATTGCATAGTAGATTCGGTGGTGCAGGGTGGTAATGATATCTTTCAAGATGGAATCGGTCGACTTTAAATCCGGCATGAATCGGGTCAGCTTGACGGCCCTCGGATGGCAATCTGTTTTTAGGATGGAAAATCGGTACACTGATGCTCGGGTCTGTGTAGGATTCAGAGGAATTTCATTCGTTGTCACATTCCCAGGTTGTCGCTGTTTCCTATCGAAATGTGGCTTTCTTCGGTTGTGATGTTTTCAATTGTCATCTGTCGAAGTATAGATGAGGCTCACGTCTTACGTGGCACCATAGAATATATACACATTTTATGGTACTTCCGAAAGGCACTTTGCTGTTGCGCCCGATGACACAAAGCTTTCATTATCTTGTTCAGCGCAAATCAGCAGACTGATCTCATCAGTTGATGATTCGTGATCTGTTGTTTATCAGCGAAAGTTGCATAATGAATGAACCAAGGCGGAAGTGGTCAGCAATTAGAACTCTCCGAGCCCACTAGTTCATCGTTGATATACTCGAGTAGTTGTGAAGCGGCGTTTTTCATTTAATTTCTTTAGTCTTACGTGATTAGAGACACAGAGCAAAAGTGGCTTTCATATGTAGAGTATTTCATCTCTTCCAGGTAAAGGCAGAGGAAATGGGCTACTGGTGAGAGCCATAATGCTTGGGCATACTTCTAGCATAGGTAAAGTCTGTAAAAGTCCTCGGTACAAGTTGAGATGTCTACATCAGCACTCTAAGAGCTTATGCGATGCAAGACTTGCTGGTTTCGAGTGACGCGAGGCTATACACAATGTCAGCATCAAAAATGTTAATCCCCAAGTGAAAGTATTGCAACGATGATTGTGAAAGTCGACCAATAGTAGGAATGACTTACTTGGAATGATCCAAATTTCATAATACCATTCTTCACCACGAGGCCCATTATTCGGTGATAGGGCAAGGTATGTCCCTGCGGATTTAGCGGCGGCCATCATTCCCAGATGAAGCTTCACGATGGCAAGTTCAAACATGACATCGAATTCCGGCTGACCCGTAATCTTTAGATATCGAAGATCCTGTAATTTGCCTATCAACAATGGGGATCGGTGGCAGTTATCCACAGCAGCTTGCGAATGATATTCGATAGATAAATAATGAGGATGAATGTTGTAAAAATGTTCCTTTGCTGGTGTTTCCACTTGCAATCTAGGAATGATATACATTGGCCATGGATAACTTAAGCTTCCCGGAAACGTAGGAGTGAGATGTAAAGTCAGTGAGGTCAATGGAGCATTAGAGGTTATGATCTCTTCGAGGATCGGCTCCAGTAGTTTGGTCTCGGGAGATGGTACTGATAACTCCAGACTCTTCAGAAATCGAACACAATCATATGTGATGGAAAAAACAAAACGACACAGGGAAGGTCGATATAACATAAATCGAGGGTTCATCCGACACAAGAATTCAGCCGCATCATTCAGGAACCAATGGTTCACACGGAATAAGACTGCTCCTTCATGTACGAAAAAGTCGTGGCATTCTGCTTCAGAGAAGATATCATCTCGACATCTTAAATTCTTGAAGAGATATGAGTAGATCTCATGCCGAAGCTCCGCTGGTAGATTGAAGAATCCATTACATGGCTCTAAGATATGAGCATCTTCCTGGGTAGGAAGCGTCCGAAATTCTTTCCAATAGTCAGTTGTGTGATCACAAATTGACTCTATCTATGACGGACCGTACTTTTTAGCTTTGATAGAAAATATTCAATCCTTTTATATACCCCAGGCTTGTGGGTGGCCTTGTGGTGAAGACGCTGTAAAGATTGTGGTACGTGCGGCATGGTCAGTGAAAACTGTAGATCATCACGATAATGACGAATATCTGATCGTATTGGGTGAAAAACGAAAAGGGGTTGAAAGTTTGAAGTCCGGATTCAATAGAGTTGGATTGGATTTCAGTGTAAGGCATAAGGCATGTTGGTGGCTTGATAGATGTTGGGACACATATCAAAAATGTGCTCGTACTTTTTCCCTTCTACAAACGGATCAAGCAATATCAGCTGTCATCTCCAACTTATTATTGAAAAGCGGAATCCAGGGGAACAAATATGGTACGTATTTACTTGATTGTAAAAATTCGGATGAAACGAGGATTCCGGATAGACCATTTGAGCGCAATTTAACTTCCTGATTGAGGCGACGATCAAAACTTATCCTTGCGGAACGATCAGGGAGAAATCTCAAAGCGCTGATATGTCTTGCCCTGTCTTCTCCGCCCCTTTGCCTTTTCGCCCTGGTCAATACCGGAAAATCATCTCCAGGTCAACATCAAGCGCTTGTCACAGTGACACTGAACTGGCACTACTGGGTACACAATTTGGTACCGAAAGAACTCGTAAGCATGAACTCTAACTGAAGAAAATTGTACATGTCATATCCGTACGAATGTGGGTATAGCCATGCAAGTGGTAACAGACGCTGGACGCATAACGACAAATCGAATTCCATGAGGGAAAAAATTAAGAAAGCAAGGCGGCTGGGAAATGCGGCGCAAATGATAAATCCGCCACAATATATATACATGCTACTCGAACACGAGAACGAGACATAACCAACAGTGTACCAACAAGACGGTTTAAACTCATTAAACCAAGAGCCCAATGAATCCACAAGATTGCGATATTAAAGGCATGACTCCTCCGTTAACATCGCCGATGATAAGAACTAGGACGGGTCGGTTTCCGTCGCTCTTCAATAGCCGTCGGCAACAGCACGAAGCAAGCAGATAAATGCATGCATAATTGAAACTTGACAAATCATGAAGGAATAGAAAGAACGTCTTATATTGGTTATGTCCTAGGAATGATCTCAATCTGTCAACGTAGTACGAAGAATGGACGTGCAGGTGGATATGTGGAGTTGTGGGTTTGTGGATTTGACGGTGTTGATTCAAGACTCCGCGAAATTGGCCACTTTCTTTCTTTCCCTGAGCAGCACGGTCTAGAACAATCATGAAGCGATATCAGATGAAAGTATACTTAAAGTTTCTAACATAATTGGCAATTCGTCCGATACTTTCCCAATACGTTCAGAGAAAGAAAACATCCCTTTACGTTCAGATAAGAAATAGGAACGTTTGGTTGTAAATAATCAAAGGGCCAAAGACTAGGTATGAAATTGGGGTTACCCTTCTGCTCTCCTCGCCACACATTAGTCCATTCTCATCAATCTGGAGTTCGCGGAGTTTGTTTTCAAGGGCCCCCTGATGCAGGCAGTTTTGCTTCGAAATGGCTTCCAAATAACACTAAGTACCACACCAGCAACGAATGTCTTCTTCGTATTTGAATCCAGGTTGAATGCACAAACAAGTGAATCGAAGAGCCACAATTTGAATTTTGACAGGAAGACGAAGTATGACCAAGAGATTGAAGCTACCATAACGATAAACTGCTCAACTTCATGTGAAAAGAAAAGACTATTCATTCTAATATCCATTATCCCAAAGATTGTTAAGTACATTCAATAACTACAGTTAACAAATGAAATATGACCAAGGAGACTTGAAATACAAAGGGCTGACAGAAATCAAGAACCCCATTAGATCTTGCTCAACACTATTATGTACTTGAAAACACAGATCGACCACCATATTATAACATCGTCGCAAGAATCAGATCACCAGCCAGAACTTATCAAATGTGTATTCCACAATCATAAACATAATACCAATCAAGAATCGAAATCAAAATAATCGAACAAAAGAACTCCGTATATCATCATGGCCGTTATACATATCATGATCAATGCTTTTCCGAAGCAAAGACCTTTTTCCCCAATGTCATAAAGCTCTTGAAAGCACTCTTTGGTTTTTCCGCTGGCTTTTCCGATGTACGAGAGCCTCGGGATGTGGGTACTTCTGGACGAGAGCCTCGTGAACTATAAGAATTCGAATGGTGTCTTGTCGGTCGTCTTTCCCGAGTGACTGGCCTCGAGCTAGGTTTCGATTCTCCGTTGTCGACATCATTTTCGGGGAATGGTTCCAATGATTTGTCACTTTTCTCCTCCAGTTCTCGATTCCTAACCTCTCGCTCCTTGGCCTCGCGTTCCTCACTATCTCTTTCTTCTCGCCTTCTTCGTCTCTCCTCACGATTTTGACGCCTCAACTCATCGTCTTTCTCTCTTTGGAGTCTATTTTCTGCTTCCGCCTCTTCCTTGGCAAGTTTTTCTTGTCTTTTCATCTCCCTGCGAGCCCTTCTTGCCTCCTTCTCCTCCTCCGTATTATACTTCTCCCTGGTAGAATCTCCTCGACTTGGCTCTTTCCTAGAACTATGAGTTCGTTCAGACTCTCTGCGAGACGACGAGTGAGATTGATGTGGATATGATCGAGATGATTTTCTCGTATTAGAACTCATCTTCGGGCGTTCTGGTGTAACATCGAACTGAGGAAGGCCCGGTTCATCAACAATGGAGTCTCTTCTGGGACGTGTGACGGGGGTAAGCTTCTCCTTGATATGTGGCTCGTCGTTTGCTATAAATGGACTGGTAACTTCGCTTTGAACACGCTTCTTGAGACTAAGAAGTCGGGATCGAATACCGTCACTTTCATGCGGAGTGACTGAGTATGACTTTGAAATGCTTTCTCTTCGTGATCTTGACCGCTTTGGAGCGGCGGATAACGGAATGGATTCAGTTTTTTTCTTTTGCAATGCCTCCTCAGCTTTTCTTTCCTCCTCCTCAGCTTTTCGTGCCTCTTCCTCAGCTTTTCGTGCTTCTTCTGCTCTGAAGGCTTCTTCGGCCTTGATTGCTGCCTCTCTTTTAGCTGCTCGGCGTTCCTCCTTTTTCCTGTCGTGCTCTTCCTGCTCCTCTCGATTGCGGTCTCTACGATGGCGTCGGCGACGTTCACGTTCATCGTCCACACCCTCAATAGCACTATCTCGACGATCTGGAGATTGCTTTGCTGGAGAAATACCACGGGTTGGCTCCTCTTTATCTTCCTTTTCTTCTTTACGGCCAGACCTACGTCGATAAGAACGCTCGGGCTCATCTTCCCTATGGCTAGATCGTCGGCGATGAGAACGTTCTGGTCTCTCTTTATCATCTTCCTTCTGACTAGATCTGTGGCTACGATAATTCTCTTTATCCTCTTCTCTATCACTAGTTGCGCCACTGGTTCTGTGGCTGTGAGAATGTCTTCGGCGTCTTGGCTGTTCTTCTGGTCTGCTGGAAGGTGGATATTCACCATATTTGGTTGAGTTGTGGTTACTGAATGAGTGGTGCCTCGAGCTCCTGTGTCTGCGTCTGTCTTTATCCAATTTGTCCGATTTTGAGGGAGACTCAGCTCCTTTATCCTCTCGATTTTTAATGCGTTCCGGCTCATTTACCAAAGGCTGATCAGCTATTGGTTCGTCATTGTCCTTGTCGTCCAAGGCCTTGGCCGCCGCTGCACCTGCGGCTGCACCTGCAAGTCCAGCAAGGGCAACAGCCTCAAAGTCTTCGACTTCCTTTGGCTTGTCCTCCTTTGGAGACTCGCTTTGCTCTTGTATGGGATCTGAGGGAGCAGGGGACTCCTCAATGACTTCCTGTAGAATTTCTTTAGTCCCGGGGACTTCTTCTACTGTTGGGGCCGCAGGTGGATCAGACGATAGATCTTCGACAGAGTCCTCGGGTGCCTCTTTGGTTTCTGTAGTTTGTTCCACAACAGCGCCCTCTATCACTGGCTCCTCTAAAGGTAGTGCTTCCGCATCAACTGTCTCATCAATCGGCTGTTCAGCCACTAGGGCGACGGGCTCTTCGTTCGGCGGTGTAACGCTGGCTTCTTCGACGGTTTGTTCGAGATCTGGTTCACTGGATACCTCCACTGATTCCTGGGCACTTTCGACGACGGGTTC
Source organism: Botrytis fragariae (assembly GCF_013461495.1). Classification (NCBI taxonomy): domain Eukaryota; kingdom Fungi; phylum Ascomycota; class Leotiomycetes; order Helotiales; family Sclerotiniaceae; genus Botrytis; species Botrytis fragariae. Next base: position 421,715 of record NW_023501001.1, read on the forward strand.
TTCAATCGGTGCTTCGATGGTTGGTTCCGGGACAACCGGCTCTTTTTCAGTCTCAACTGTAGATGAATCGAGTATTGGCGCCTCGCTAGTGGTATTATCGGGGAGTTGGTCAGTAGCTGGCTCCCCAGCAAGTTCTTGAACCACAGCCTCTTCAGCCTGCCCAAAGGTTACTTCTTCGATTGGCTCTTGAACCGTAACCTCTTTAGCTTCCTCAACAGCTTCTTCTTCAATTGGTTCTTGAACCACAACCTCTCCAGCTTGCTCAATCAGTACTTCTTCTATTGGTTCTTGAGCTACAGCCTCTTCAACTTGCTCAACAGCCAATTCTTCTATTGGTTCTTGAGCTACAGCCTCTTCAGCTTGCTCAACGACTAATTCTTGAGCTGCCGGATCTTCTATTCAACGTCAGTACATATTCACTCCGTAAAGGTAATTACAACACACCATTTGTTGTCTCAACAACCTCAGCCTGTTCCTCGCCCTGAATCTCCTCAGTTGGTTCAACGACATCAAGTTGTGTAGGTTCAGACTCTGCATAAAACTTAGCGTCAGGGACTGAAGGATTAAGGGGAAATTGGAAATGGGCCACACTATCTCTAAAACATTGGGCTATTGTAAATTCTAGACCCAAAACGAGAATGGATCCAAGGTCTCCAAGATCTAACGTACCAGGTGGTGCTTGTTCCCCATCCTCCAAATTTTCAATGGGTTTGGTAGGTGCTTGGGGAGTTTTTATGATTGGGCTGGGTTCTAGAAACATTTTATGTCAGTTTGTGTGTAAGGACACTTTTATTTCATCTCTGAGAGGTGTTTATTGGATCGATTTGCATTTGCAACGCCCATTGTTCTTTCAAACTTTGGATTTGTCATCTTTTGGCATGAAAGTTCTCGAAATTTCCGGACCTCTGAAACACATCTTGGGGTTGTGGAAATTTATTTGAAGCAGATTGACTCAGAAATTTGCCAATAGAATATACGCCGTATAATATATAGTTTTGAATATATTCAAAATAGATAGGTGGCGTTGTCGTGAAGTATGAGATTCGACACGTGTCAAATGATCGTGGACATACGTATGCAGAGTTGCATGTGTACACAATATTAAGAGAACACATAACTTACCAATAGGACTTTCTGTCTTAACGCTCTCTGGCTCGGGATTGCTTTCAATCACTGGTTCCTCGAAATTATCAACTGGGGCGGGTTCTAATTACCCCGCATTAATTTATTTATCATAACGTGTACAAGAGACGAAAAAGTGAAACTTACCAGGGGAAATTTCTTCCATAACCACAGGCTCTGAAGGGGGATCGCTGGCTGCTGGAGATAAATCGATAAGCTTGTTATTTTCTGGGGAAGCTCGGCGTAGGGGATCCAAAGCCCAGTTTGAGAGGAATTCAAATCCTCCGGGACACTTACTGGCTTCTGGTTCTATAGGAGATTCTGAAGGAGCTGATTCCTCGGCTGGATCGGAAATAGGCTCGCTTGGTGTGGGCTCAGGCTCTGGTTCTGTATCTTGGTGTGAGTAATTTGTTTTGGGGGAATGGCAGAGAAATGAGCTATCAAACACCTACCAGCTGGATTTTCCTGGATTGGATCGGTAGCAGATTCTTCAGTATGAGGATTCTCAGCAGCGGGCTCTTCAGTAAGCGGATTCTCAGCAAGGGGCTCCTCAGTAGGAAGATCTTCAGTCAAAGGCTCTTCGATTGGAACAGTCTCTATATGTGTTGAATCGGGATCTAGACATTTTTTTCAGCCACATTTCATGATACAACATACCCAAGTCCACGCAGTACTTACCAGCATCTTTTTCTAGAGCTTCCTCCTCTTCGGGCGCTTCTATTGATGGTTCTTTATCTGCCACTGTCTCAAGAGGTGTAGCGTCGATGGGAATAGACTCTGGTTCTTTTCAATAAGTTGTTAGTACGCCGGACATTCTGATTACAAACTCTTGTGGCTTCTTACCAACTGGAGCTTCTACATTCTCAATAATCTGCTTATCCTCTTCCACGGGTGGATGGGGGTCATCGATCGCTTGGGTCTCGTTTTCTGTGACTAATAGAATTCGTTATTTCCCTGGATTCATTCCTACCAGACGAAGCACAATGTTAAGAAAAAATGTAGATAAACTTACTAGCAGCAACATCACCAGTGATATCATCGCTCTCTACCTCTTCCGGGGCTATTTATTGCTATCTTAGTATCTTGTCGTAATCAAGTGAGTTAGCGGAAGAAAGTTTAATGTCAACTTACCTGCAGGAGATTCATGCGCTTCAACTGGCTGTTCTTCATGGACTGGAGGGTTGTGATCTTCATTTGAGACGCTTTCTTTGGGCTGAATAGGTTCTTTGTCTTCGACAACTGGTTCGGGCTCATTTTCCTCATTGACGGAGACTTCTGGTACCTCAGTTGCCCCTTGCTCAGAAACAGGGCTGTCAGGCTCCTGGGACGGGACATTTTCCATGATCTCAACCGAGGGTTCCTCGCTGACTGGCTCGGAAGGTTCCATGGCAGGGGCATCCGGGCTCTGGTCAGATTCACCCTCGGGCACTGGAATTTCGGTCTCCTCATCATGAATTGCTTCTTCTGAGTGTACTAGTCCTTCTTCCTCGACAATTGCCTTGGGAGTATCACCTTCGATAACGAGTGTTCCTGGGTCTTCTCCTAACTCTTGGGTAGGATTGTCAATTTCCGGGGATGGGTTGGTATCCGATTTCTCGATATCTTTATCTCCTTCACTGACTAATTCGGGAAGACTTTCAATGGCAGGGGCCTCTGTATTTTCGATAACTTCTTTTTCGGGTTCGTGAACTTCTGCAATATCGATATCTTCGCTTGGCTGAACATCATCCTTCTCAACCACCGTTTCGGAAAGGTTGTCCGCAACGGGTACCTGCGGGTCTTCGGTATATTCTTCCTCGTGAACAGGAGTATCGGGATCTCCAACGGTAGCTGTTACAGCTGGCTGATTGTTCTCCTCTACGGACTCGGGGATGTCCTCGACGGATTCCTCTCCAGGAATAGGATTATTGGTATTATCTATATTGGCTGTTTCATCATGTTGAACATCAGCCTCTCCGTCCAATGATTTGGGTGCATTATCCAAGGAAGGAACATGGACTTCATCTGATTCGTTGGTGAGAACCGGAGCATTTATTTCTTCCGTCTCATGCAAATGTTCCTCCTCACTCCCTGCCGTTTCAGGGCCATTTTCCTCGGTAACAGATGAGTTTTCGTCCTCGTGTTCGTTATCAGATTCTGAATCTTCATCATTTGAATCGCCATCCCAACTTGATGCCTCGTTTTCCGATTCGATTGAATCGGATTCCTTTAACTCTTTCACCTCGATTTCGTCATCATGCTCGGTAGAAGGAAGCTCGGTTCGAGGTTCTTCAATTGGCTCGGGATTGGTATTATCTGGAGTTGTTTGTGCGAGACTTTCATTCGGATCTTGAGGAGGATCTTGATGGATTTCCATTTGCTGTTCATTGCTAGCTGGCAATTCTTGAGTTTCATTGGAAAGCTGTTCCTCTCCAGATTCAACTTGTGATTCCTCGCTTGGTTGTTCCGAAGTATTTTCTGTATTGACAGGAATGGTTTCATTGTCAGCCTCAGGCATTAGGCCGGCTTCTGGAGATTCTTGGATCGCTTCTATCTTGTCTAAAGCATCTTCTATCGGCACGTTTTCTGGATGGTTGGATGTCTCCTCAATCACTACAGGATCCTGTTCAGGCATGAGTAAATCTGCTATCTCGTCATCCTCGGATGATTCATGAACATCTTCAACATCTCCTAATGAGACATTTTCCGGCTCCAAGTCATCCTGAACCACCGACGGTACAGCGCCGTTCTCGAGTTGTTTTACCGTATCGTCATTCGCTTGTGGTTCTTGACATTCCTCAATCTCTGTTGGACTTTCTTCAGATTCCGGTAAGTCTGGAGCACTTTCTGTCTCGTTGGAGGTTTGATCAATTGTCATCGGCGTTTCTTCGTTTTCTGGACTCTCATTGCTTTCTCCCGTATCAGTAGACATGTCTTCAACTGCCACGGAAGTTTCTGGTGTTGAATCTCCCTCGATTACGGCTTGTGAATCATCCGAAGGACTCTCTTCCGAAGCTTCGTCTTTGACTGGAGTTTGTTGAACATTTTCGCTCTCGATTGACAATTGTTCGACTTTTGCATCAGATTCCAGAGCTTCGGAGTTAACGAGAGCATCTTCTTGGCTCTGAGGTGACTTTTCGATTGTAGCTGGAATATCTAGGACGTCATCGTTGGTTTCAACGCTTTCTGTATCTGGGCTGATTTCAGAACTCTCCTCGGTAGAATCTCCAGCAACCTTTTTTTCAATGGCTGGACTGTCATCAGAATCGCTTGATTGTGCTAATTCCTGAGTGACATCATCCTCGACATTAGAGTCTTCCACGTGATCTGCCAGCTCATTAGTCTCGGTAGTCCCAGTCGGATCCTCAGGGGTCAGAATATTGGTATCGATATTGTTAGGCTCTGTTTCCGCCTGGTTGTCCTCGGTTGGCTGAGGAGAAGGTTCTTTTGGCTTAGATTCTTCATCGGTATGATTATCTGCCTCTTCCAGAATTTCAACACTCTCGGGTCCAGCTTCTTCGGGACTAGGCGTTTCGGCTTCGGTTGGTTGAATAGGCTCATCTTTTGAATCTTCTGTGCCTGTTTGGTCTGGAACAACTTCTTCTGGAGTATCCAAAGTCTCATGATTGGCGTCATCTAATTCTTCTTTCTCCTCGTCTTGAACATCACTTTCGATCATTACTGGCTCCTGGGCAGGTAGGGATACTGGCTCGCTTGGATCGGAGGCTTCTTCAGAAACGGGTTCTTCAGAAGATTTTTCCTCGATTGGTTTCTCGTTCGCATCAAGTTCGGCTTGGGAGTTTGATTCAACTTTGTCCCCGGATATATCTTCGAAGGGAGGTGGTACTTCCTCATCATTATGTGCACTTTCTTCCAGAATAGCCGGGTCATCACTAGAGTGAGTATTATCCTCTGGTTGAGGCTCATCGATTTTTGTAGGTGTCTGCAGGGGGCTTGGAACTTCTTCGCCGGTGACAGTTGTTGGTGTGGATTCGACAGGTTCTAAGGCCTCTTCCCCAGGGGCTGACATCTCCTCGGTACCAGTTGGAATATTTTCGCTGCTTGAGCTCTTTTCAGTTACTTCAGGATCTTGTGAATCGTTTTCATCTGGTAAAGAACTCTCCTCGTCATCGATAGGACTTTCCACTGCAGCTTCCGAAACAACCTCACTGTTGGGCTCTTCCGCATTGATCTCGATCCCATTTGCAGTCATGAGCTTATCATCATCAACTTCAACCGTTTCGTTTGTAACAGGAACTTCCTCATCAACATGAGGTTTCTCAATGGCATCGGGATTGTCTTCTGTGCTCGGAATCTCTCCACCTCCCACCTGTGAATCTTCTGCTATTGGCACATCAGTTGTGGACGCCTCTTCTGTAGCTACATGTTCCTCGGAGACGGCTTGATTGTTTTGCATGCTCGCAACGTTTCCCTCTTCTTCCTTTACGTCATCTGAAGCTGGTACATCACTGGTTGATGGTGTCTCCTCGGTGTCTGGATGTTCTTCAAGTTGTGTTGGTAAGTTCTCTTGTACTGGTACTATTCCTTCGGCCTCTATATTCTCACTTGGGTTATCTTCGGGTAGGGGTGGGGGGCCTGGATCTTTTGAGGTGATAGTTAGTACATGTCATTCATAACGTCTGATTATTGACCGCAGATGGATATTCCAAAAATTCATCAAGCAATAGTAGTACTCACCTGATACTGGCTGAACAAGATCTGGAATTGTCTGTGGCTCCTGGACTGCTTCATCACCACTATTTTCAGCTGGTATGGACTCATCATGTATTGCCGTTTCCGAAGGTTTCAGTATTGACACTAATGCCATTTTAGAAGCATCCCTTCCTTTGCTCCTACTTTTCTTAGCGTCGCCTTTCTCTTTCCTGTCCTTTGCCTTCCTTTTCTCCCCCTCGAATGTTTTTCGAGCTCAGCATGTTTCCGCTGGGGCGGTTCGGGAACTTCTGGCGGTACTCGTAGTCCATCTTCAGTAGACCGTGAGCTTTCCCTGCTCCTTTTAACTCTCTTACTCAATAAAGACTCGGGTTTGCTTGGAACTTCGGGCACAGGTGGCTTTCTATCCTTACTGCTCCTCTTGCTCCTCTTGTCTCTTGATCTGGAACTTGTTGACGCTATGTCGTCGGCGAAACGAACTGAATGATTTGACGGATGCGATTGACAGGATTCTATTTTACTAAGTGCATATCTGTCGTCCCGTTTGTCTTCTGATGGTGGAGCGTCTGGAATGGAAGGGGGGACGTCATCTGATGTATTTGGAGTAGGATCGGAAGGATTTTCTAGACTATCATTCGATTCTGGCTCCGGCACTATTTCAAAGTCAATAATGCAATCTTATGTATGAAAAGAAGAGATCGATCAAGTGGCGTTCATGAACACGTGAAGATGATACTTATACTCCAAGATATAAGATGTTTCCATACCTGCTTCTGTATTATCATTCGCTAGACTTTCTTCTGGAGTCGCGGTCGACTCTATCAACTTCGAGTCAGTCAATTCACCTGTTGTCGATGGGGGCTTGTCGCTTTCGGGAGACCGAGGTTGTTCTTCTAAGTCATATGTATCTTCATTCCCTTCCTCCTTGGATATATCTTCCTCCCGTGAAGGTGAGTCTCCATCCTCACTTTCAGACAGCGGGGTATCGCTTGTTTCTTGTGTTTCTATTGGCTCCTCTGGTATTCCCTCTAATTTATCTTGATTCTCATTATCATTATCATTACCCTCGCCCTCCTCGTCATCTTCATCGTCTGTGTTTCTGGTTAGCAATGCAAAGCTAGATTTATGGGAGCATTCAATGTTGCATTTTTAATGGAAGTGGAACATTCATGATTGTTCGATTGATTAAAAACAATAATTGTGGAGAAGATTGTAGACTTTTGATGGAATTTCGAGATGCAGACATGGAATCAGGAAAGCTTACCTGTCTTCCCCTCATAATATCTGGCAATTTTAATATTTGATGTATCCAATACTAAAGGTTTCGCCAACTGAGTTGTCTGGATTGAGGACCAATTATTACCAATGGCCGTGGTTCTGGCTGGACAAAAAGAAATATTCATACTGAGGGTGTGTGTACCTCGTCACAAGCAACAGAAGATGCAGGATCCTCTACGTGATGAACGAATTGAACGTCCTTCTTATTGTTCTTTTGATCCTTTCTTCCCATGGTCTACAATGACGAGGGGGGTTGCCTCCGGTTGAATGCGGGTGCCCAATCTTTGGGTGACAAACGTTTGGTTACCACCCGAGAATCGATTCAACGTGGTTGGAATGGAAAACGGGACAATAATTGAAGAATCCAAGATGACTTATATCAGCAGATGGCAAGGCGAAAAATAATTCGCCTATAGGAAAATAGAATGATGAATAAAATCAAGACTAAAAGAAAGATTCGGAAACAAGAACGGAATTTCCTACGAAAATTAGTTTCATTGGTAGGTACAAGAAGGAAGTCATTGACAAAAGAGAGTACAGTATCACTTCTTTTCCCATAGCATAAGATAGAGATGGGCCAGAAGTCCCACGGTAATCCCACGATTTGCCAATGTTTGTCGACAGCATTGTGAGAAATTTGCCTAAATCATGGTCGTGCTCAACCATTATTGGCCCAATATGATACATTGCAGCCACGTCGCAATCAAATCAATGATAATAATCAAATGTGATTTTCGAGGCAATCCGCGATCTATGTTGCAGGGCCCCGAGTGCAGCCCAACCAAGCTGCACATTGATGAGAAAGTGGACAAGACCGTGCAGTCAGAAAATTCAAAATCCAGAGGAAAAAAATTGTAATGTGCAGGAATAAATCCGGTAAAATGGGCCAAAACCCCTGCTGCTTGCAGCCTCCATTCAATTCATACGTCTACGTCGTACTAAACGGGGTAGATGTCATTGGATGATGTGGGACGATGATTGATGATTGTATTGAATAACCTACCAGCGACCACGCCTACTGGTCAAATCAATCAATCAATTCATTGAATATCTTGATGTACGAGACTGCTACCCGAAAATGTTTCGCGGCGCCGTGCAGATTGACCTGGTGGGTTGTGCAACGTGGTCAGTCGCCTTATATACCTGCCTCATCTTTTTGATGCTTGCGATTACCTACCAGTGAAGCCAATCAAGCCAGCGAACAAGCAAATGATCATCCTATATATCCAGCTTTATCCTCTGTCAATCATCGTGGAATTAAGACAGAAATCAGAATGTGATAAGCAAAAGAAAAGTAAGAAAATCACAACAAGCAAAACCCCTCTGCGGACCCCCAATAAATAATAATGGCATCCAATGTCATCCATACGATATTGTTTAATTGTAACCCTTTGCCACACCAGTGGAACTCTTTGGTGCTGATGCCCAGAATAGTGTTTGCGACGTGATGAGTTGTCAGTACAGATACATTACATGAAGTACCTACCTACATAAGTTATCGCCTAGTACTTACTGAGTTACTGTACCCATCCTTTTGGGTGCCCGGGTATCCGATGTACGATAATCTTCAAGGGGGTGAGGATCTAGCTCTTTTGGCGATTCCGTCGATGATACCGATATGTCAATTCAACTTGCTTCAAGCATCTAGAAAATGAGGGGTTATAACTTATGGTGAGACCTTACATATATTTGATGCACTGATGCACTGATGCACAAGATGTTGTGTTGGTGGTGTGGGTACAAAAAGACCAAGAACGAGTGGCTAGAAAAATTCAGAGACGGCTTGAACAGAGAGAATTTCTATAATTAATTCGACAACTAAAAATTGATCCGAAGGAACTGGGCCAACTAGGATTAACTCTGAATCTAAGTCTTTAAGAACAACAGCATTCCCTCTCAAAGAGAATTTTGATGTGTTTTGCTACTTGTATTTGCTAGTCGTCGACTCCCCAATGTTTCAGCCAGGAGAGTAAAACATGACTCAAAAGCGAGGCTGACGTGATGGATACCTACTTTAGCTTTCATGTACCTATGTATGTATGTGTGTATCTGTCTATCCATCCACAGTATCAGATCGGTGAATGACTATCATGTGAGCGAACTTCAAGGAAGGTATTGGTAAACACATGCATCATTACATTGTTGGTAGATGTTATTCTAGTTTATTGGTAATAGAAGGTATTCGGTGTCCGTTTGACAGATGTACAACAAATCCCAAACGCCGTCGCAGTTAATGGATTCGAAACTCCCGATATCCTCTCTTGTGCAAATTGAAAATTGAAGCTGCCAGTGCCCTCCCAAAATAATCTCGCACGCCTCCCCCCATACACAAAATAAACTGATAAAACCAGAAAGCCCAACGACCCCCTCACTCAACATTGGATTTATTGTTCTTGAATTACATGGCCATCTCAGCTTGTAGCCTTCGAAGCTCTTCCTCTTCGTCATCCTCTTCAACATGAACGGGTGCTTTGGATTTGACTGAAAAATGAGCCATTAGTAACTTTCAACAAGAGAATGATAATGGTATTAGAAACTCACCCTCTCCATTCACAACAGATGGCAACCTATGAACTTCATCAGAGACTGGTACGGAACCAGTCTTTAGCATCTTATTGTCCAACTGCTCTTGTTCAAGATCCGCCAATTCGTCTTCGAGCTCAGTCTCATCTATAGGCTCGCCGAGAGGTGCGCTCGTAATAGCTTGAGCGATTTCTTCGCCCAAAGCATGCTGTTCTCGAAGTTTGTCCCTAAAAGTATATATGTTAGCTTTTATCTCCATCTTCATCGAACCACAAAAAACGTACATTGTCTCATCAACCTTGTTGATATCGAGTTTGCCATGAATAGCTGCCATTGCCTTGCCGGCTTTCTCCATGGCAAGGAGAGTCTCCTTGTTGATGTTGGCTGCTTCGATCGAGTATATTTGTTGTTCTAATGTCGATATCTGCGCAATAGTTTGATCTAGAGTGTGCTCATGTTGTTTCTTCCGGCGCAATGCAGCCTTCGCAGCTAAGAAATGGCCAAATGTTAGCAGCTGCTATATAGACGGTCCGGAGAGATAGAACATACCATTCTTATTCGTGCTTACATTCTTCCTAGCTATCGCATCTTGTTCATCCATCTGACTTTGTAAATGACGCTCTCGTTTCTGCAGCATCTCAAGCTGCGCACGTAGTCCTAAGATAGCATTCTTCGGGGAGTCCTTCGCTTTCTGCGCACCCCCTCCCCCGAACCAGCCCCAAACACCCGACATATTTCACGATACTGTGCAGACTCGAAATCGTTGAGTTGGCAGGACTTTCAAGTCCCCAGCGCTTTTTCGCAAATTATGAGGAGACTGTGAAGGCTCGAAATCGATCGAAGTAGCGGCTAATGATTAGGGTTTGATGATAAGACCTGCTATCAGAACTTGATAGTGGGGAGCTCGATTTTGTCGGACAAAGACGGTAAAGGCAAGTAGACGAGTTGGCTGGCCGTGAGAGATGGAATCAGTAGTGTCGAGTGTGTTTCGTTGGTTGAATTCTATAAATGTTTTTGTGGTTGTCTACGGTTGTTTCGCATAGATGATTGAAGTGAATGATGAAAGTGTGGTAACATGGCGTCGATGATGACGCTAGTCCCCTCGTCTATATCAGGTTAGCGCAAGATCAAACAGGAATCACGTGTAATGTTTTGTTCTAGCCCAGCCATCTGGTGATCTCGAGTTTCACGCATGTCAGGTAAAGTTTTAACACAAGAATCAACAACAACACCAATACCTTTTTTTTTCATAGTCCCATAGTACAATTTCTCTGAGTTGGTTGTTAGAACAAATAATATGTCAAAACAATATTCGGGACCCAACCCTTCGAAGCTCATATTACTTGCCGACCTTCAACAGTTTTCAGAAGGGGATAAAGTTCGATTCTTAGGATGGTATGATTAACATCCCTCTTAATTTACTCCTCTTTCTTTTCAACAAAAATTTCATTGTCTACAATGTATATCAGTAATCTCTCCTTTCTCTTATGCGAAAAAACAGACATTCTCTGTCAGATCTTATCTAGTCACCAGTTGTAAGGAGAGTTCCCCAAGTACTCGGCAGAGCAATTTGGAAAGGTTCATAATTCAAAAAGAGATAAACTGACATTGCACTTATATAGTGTGATAAGTTACAACAGGGGCTCTGCTGTTCTTACTTTGGAACACAACTTTCCCATTGGCAACGGGATCAAAGCTTCTGTCAATGTTCAACTTCTGCTGAATAGCTTAACCCACCATGAAACCCGGGTTGGAGAGTGGGTCAACGTCTTGGGTTATGTAGCAGACACAGATGAACCACAAGATATCAAAACTCGTAGATTAGGGACTGATATCGCTATTCAAGCAATTGCCTTGTGGTCATCTGGTCCCATTCAACTCGATGCATATGAAAGAAGCCTTACGCCTTGACACTGGACACGTAGGACCTTCAAAGTTGCAGTACGGTGTTGCAGAAATGAACTGTTGAAGTCTGTTTGAGTCTCGAACCAAATATGAGGATCCTCACAAGCCATCCCGAACTCGAGTGAAAAACACACTGTTTCCAGATATCGCAATTTTTTCCTGAGAAACTCAGCATAGTCTCCATATACAGAGTCTTAGTATTCTTGTTCCTACGAACTGATTCAGATCAAAGTTCTTAGGACTTATAGTGAGTCAGTGCCCTAGGGGCACATGAGAAAATAGACGGCATCGAGTACCCAAACCCCATGTGGTCACTGTTGGTTTTGAGTTCAGTTTGTGTTGAGGTCAAAAGGCTTCGTTAAGTCGGTCTTGAGAATTCGCTCCTGTCGTTATTAAAAAAAAAGATTAAATTCCAACACTAAATGGAACACTAATTGTTGTCTTGGGACGATGGGAAAGTCTACATTGCCAATACAATTATTACAAAATTTATGTCGCCAAATTCTGTCAAATTCAGTACAAGGATAAAGAGCTGCAACTACAGTACATGCAATGTCTCGCTTCGTTCTTGGCTGCAGATCACCTCAGCCTAACATGCTATTCGGTCGCATTTGAAATGCAGCCTCATCTCAACCTAGATGTCCGGGATTGTGAGGCTTCAAACGAGTCCTAATGTCGGCTGCATCAAATACGACTAAGACTAGTGTCATAGCTAGCGATTATGACTCTAGTGGTAGACACGGCGAAAACAGTCACAGGAGTTTTGATCGCCTCCATGGCTGGAATGGCACTTTTGGTTTGTATTGTCAAAAAAATTCACAATTGGCAAGAATGGCTTGTGGATGCTGATGTCTATTCACGGCTCTTACATCTCGAGGAAAATTGTGCCAACATATGAATTCTCCTATACTGGAACAATGGCAGATATGTAGAGGGATATGCAGATTATACGCCAACAAGCACACCTCCAAAAGATGCGAAGAAGGCTACATAAAAAACCCGGATATCAATAGCAACAATAAGATGTATGCAAGCGCTATGCATTTTTACTTCCGCAACGGTTCAGTATCTTTGCCCTGTAGTAAACTTCGAGTCCTTTTGTTCTATGGAACAAGTACAATGCCACACTCTTTAGCTCTCGTTGAAATATCCACGCGCAGGACATTTGCATCGTTAGGATCGTTTTCGTCCTCTTTTAAGTCTATGCCATTCGATTATCAAGATCTTTTATGATCCGGACGATGAGATCTTGAGGAACGGGGCTTTGAGCCCCGTGAGATCACAACTGGCTGGTGCAGAGGCCGCTTTAGTTGCTTGTCTGACTCCTTCTTGGCTCGAGCCGCTGCCTGCTTTACCCAGAGCTCCTTCGACTTGATACAGATATCGTCTATCTGTTCCTATATACCAGATTAATCGAGACTCTCAGATGGTTTGTTGTACATAATGGTGCTCACATCTGTCAAGCATTCTCCTGGTGTGCTAATCAGATATCCGTCTTCTCCCTATGCACCCTATGAGCATGATTATTTGACAGCTGAAATTATCATCACGTACGTCTCGTGTATATGGCCTCAACGTGGATTCTGGTCCCAGATAGTATTGGATCTCCTTGGTGATGACTCTCTTGTTGATATCAAAATTGGGTATCCAGTATCGATTAAGTTGAGAAGACATTGCACTTGGCGATGGTATGACAGGAAGAAGAGTGTAAAGCAAGAGGTTTAAGGGGGTATGGACTGGTTGTGTATCACCATATACACTGGTCTATGACACTCTTTTGTATGAATGTTCGGACATTTTATAAGAGCCTTGTTACGACTAAGGAGATGGCGGCAATAGATATCAGGAGCTATCAACGCCCCTCATTTAACGTCTTATTGAAATCGGACAATTTTGTGGATTTATAGACTGCTGCTAAGTCGACTAGCTGAATCAAAGGTCGCAGCAACCTTACACTTATCTGCAGAGAGGTCTGCATACAATATAAAATTCCGGGCAATAGTGGTGTCTGGAAGCCAATATCTAAATCGCCTTGTTGAGGCGGACTGGCGAGCTTGTCTTCTCATACCCCATTGGTTCCAACATACTCCCTAGTAATCATAAGATACTAAAGGTTACTAACCGTGCAAATGAAATACAACGCTATAAACCGCCTCCGATGCGTATCTCTCGTGGCATTCCATTGCTGGAATATGAGGCTAATTACATTGCAGCAAGAATACAGTCGTGTTACGAAGAACTGCAGCAGGAAGATTTAATGCAAAAAACAATATCACGAGGACATCAATCAAATTCTACGAAATGCTTCTCAAAATTTTCACATGCAACCTAAGTTCTTTGGCCGATCAAGTTGGGTTCCATCGAAGATCCAGATTTAGTTTGGTGTTTCTTGAATTTTGCTCTTGGGATTCAAAGCGAAATGTTGAATTTTGAGTGATCGAGAAGCATACCTGTTTTAAGAAAGTCGACGAAGGAGGTATTATATCTGCAGATCGCTGATCATAGTCTAATTCTCGGAGGGTTTCTTTCTCTTATCGCAGATCCGCTAACTATCACTCAAGCTCGAGAATTGGCGAAGAAGATTGTCTCGCCTTGTATGGGTAGCGTGTTTCAAACGAGAAATCAATCCTTCCATCCTTCACAATTTCCCTGATTACTTGCCCATCATAGATACGCATTCTTTCTTTGTCCTTGTCTACCGAAGTTGGTGTTTCGCGGCCATTGGAAATCGATCGCCTAATTCCTTCCTTTATTTTCGAATACCAGCTCAAAACATTCATTCCATCATCTTATTTGGTGTCCCATGCCTGCTGACTTATCTGGGACTCTAATAATTCCACTTCACCATATTAGCAGGCCTGAGCAATGCAGTTTGGGCGAAGTTGACTGAATCTTGTAGTCTATGAAGGGAACACTCTTTTCTATTCGCCTGTTTAAAGAAACATCAGAAGCTCAGGATAGATATCATATTCGTCAGAAGTATTTGACAACTGATCAACCCAAAGTTCGTGGGGGTTCGATAACAATTTCGAAGCTTTCTCCGCGCAGTACACAGAGAGAGGAGATAGTTACTTGCAACTTGTGAACTGTCAACACCACCCAATTCACGTGATGAAGTGCTCCCCTATTGGTCTTCTGTCCTTTTGCAGTAACTATCATCCAGAGCCCTATTCTATTGGCATCATCAGGTGGCCATACTAGGAAATCATGGGAAGGTTTGCCCGGCCATGAGAGCATGGACTTTTCTGATCATTCAACTCAGGATACCTCAATGCCGGTTTTCACAAATAAATTGGATTACACACAGTTATTTGTGATACGTTTGACCGGATCCGAGCATCCAATAGATGTCTTCAGATTCTTCCTATCTCAGCTATTACTGAACGCAGAACTTGCGTTGTTCTCAGAGAATTTGATCGTTGGGTCTGAGTCGACCCCTTCTTTTTCATGTCGTCGTATCAAATTTCCTCCCTTCCACGCGGCCAACGCGGATAATGAACGACCGAACCGGTCTTCCCCAACACCATAGTAATTCCCGGCCATGCATGTGTGATCCGACTTCCGGGATTTATATCTGACTCTGCAGAAATTCGCTACGCCCGAGAATTATGCGGTGGAATTACACCTATGACAAGCTGTCTCTTTTGGTGCAACGCGAGATACTCCACGACATTTCATCAATTTTTGGCCCCCAAATATGAGTGCATCATGAAGGTAGAGTGAGAATGTAAAATAGCACGGAAAGCGATACTAGCATTCCAAAACCATGGATCATGTAAGAGAAGAGATCGTTTTGTTATATGTTTAAGAATTTTATGTGTAGATAGCGATGATCAGGTTCCAGGAGCCAGCTTTGGAGCAGTGTTAGTAGTCTCAATCAGATCAGCGTTTGAATTGACGACGAGATTAAGCATCAAGTCAGGTGATTACCCAGAACCCATAATTGACTGATTGGTTGTCAGGCTATATAAGCCGTTTATTGATCAAGGATGTTTGAATTGTGGCTAAAGAGCAATGATGCAGCTGGCTCTAATAAAAAACTATGATGCCCACTTCGAAGGTACCCGTCTCGAAGCGCTGCAATCAGCAAAGTCAATGGCGGCTCGTCATGCAGCGACCACGACATCAATGCACTCACCGACATGAACCACAACACGATATGATTGCCATGCCAAGGATTTCCGTTCATCCGATCTCATTCAAAGTATTGTTGCATCGAGGCCACTTGACAAGTAATGGAATAACCGATAGAGATCAAATATGCAGGGTATATAAAGTAGCTAACTCCCATTCATTTTCAAGGGCAATCATCCCCGCAAAGTAAAAATCCTATCACATATTATTCATCGGAAGTTGTACATATACATTTCACGTCTCCCTGTACATACTGCATACCTAGGTATGTATAAATGTATCTATGCAATCAAAAGCCAACGCGGCACGCATGCATGCACTATATCTACGCGCCTATTGCGTAGCTTTTTATGCACGGGAAATCTGTTCTATGTATCTGACGGTATCACAAAAATGTATATGCACCCATTAAAGAAATCAAATATAGCACAGAATGTTAATCCAAAGGGTACACCACAACACCACATGTAAACTCTAATATACAATTCTCCTTCCACTGGTGCGGAGACTCTGCCGTCTCGCAGAAGAAACGGCATTGACGCATGCATATGCAGGGTCGGTACTCTGATCTCGGAGCGTACGGGATAGAGTAAGATGGGGCGGGATGAGGTGAGATGAGGTAAGATATCGGGTCGGGTCGGAAGAGGTAGGGAAATATAGGAGAAAAAGGATAAGAGTAGAGAGAAGAGGCAGGGTAAAGGGGGACGGACTTATTGATGGAGAAAAAAATAAGTTGATGAAGTGGTACATATGGATTGAGTAAGTTTGTTATGCTTGATGACGATATCTGTAATGAGAATGCAATGTTCTTGTCTTTCTACCAATGACATGGTTTCGGGTTGCAGAGATAAGTAGAACGAATACATAGCTCCTCGGAAGTGGATAGGATAATCCGAATCAAATGCTTCGATGAATATCTGTGAAGGGTAAAACAAGACAAATGCTAAATTTCAAAGCAGATCTGGTTTCTGATTGATATATGTACGCAAGCTCAAAACTGCGCATCAAGAGATCAGTGGGTGAGGGTGAGTAAGAGTGTGCAATAGGTGTTCACCTAACGTACGATGTAATATGTGTCATACTATTATATCACCCTTTCCATATATACCAAGTAAGCTCATTCTTCAGAGATGATACAAACTCATGTCATCGAGCATTGTATCCGCTCTTTTCTCACAACTTTCCATTGATTACCTTCCCGACCTCTAATTTCTAGCTTCCTCTTCTAACTTCCAATTCGACTCCCTCTCTCAAAGTTAAAGTACGCATCCCATCCTAGCCGAATTCACATCCCCATTTCATCATCATCCAACCATCCAACCATACAATCCAATCAAAAATTCCCAAATAAACCATCACAAATGATAAATCTACTTAGACACTCTGTATAATCACTTCCCACCATGCCATCTCTTCCCTTCCCTTCCCTCCCACTCAATCCCATCCCATACACTCCAACCCATCATCTCACAACCCCACAATCGAATACCTATATCTATCTATATCCACTCCAGTCAAATTCTCCTCCAACATCTAAAGGTTATAGATATTCTACATCATCCGATTCATCGCTATCTCATTCTATCTCATTTTCTCAAGTCTCACTCTATCCCATCCCGTTTCATCTTCCCCCATGCCTCTCCCCATCTCCCAATCATATGCCCAGTAATCACCTAAACACTTCCTTGAGACTAACAAACTCATCTATCCCATCCTGCAAGAGAAAATACCATATGATTAATACCCACAACATTACATGTAACAAAGCCACAAAGTAGTGAGAAGTAAACATTTAGTCTCAAATAGTAGGTAGGTATGCAGTAAAAACCATCCATCATATATGTTCAGAACGACGAAGGGCATAAAGAGACAACAGTATGAAGTAGTTAGGAAATGAGGATGGAAATTTTACAATTTGACATCATCATTCAAACACATCACACATACACAATTACATGCTCACACCCAAGACGATTCATATGGCCCTGAAAACCATAAAACTTAACAAACACATTCCTATTGACTCATATGTACATGTTCCATTCCATTCCGTCTCTGCTTCTTCTCTTCCCTATTCGCAAACGTGTACCTAGATAATGTCTCTGTATTAAAACACCCGCTAGACCTCGAGAAAATATTCTCCAATTTCTCTCTCATCGCCTGGGTCATCGACCCAACAAACAAGGTAAGAAATCAAAAGAATCATCAAAGTCAACACTTTGCCCCAATCCGGAGCTAGATGCTACCCGGCCAAGCTACGTGCGATACCCAAAACCGGCACCTGAAAGCCCGAGTAAAGAGCCAAAAGAGGCATTCGATACTATCTGTTCATAAAAGAACAACCAAATCGACACGATAAAGAAAACTAAACAAAATTCAAAAACGCCACCCCATATGCTTGTGGCTAAGCTCCAAGTTCCCATTCCCAAAAAGAAAAGAACCACCGCTGCTATGCAGGATCGAGTATGCTAGAATATGCTAATCATCTCGCGGATGGGATATCTATAAGAACGCCTACTCTTTCCCTAATACATTCGCTAAGCATACGCCCTGCATCACTTCGTATAACGTTAATGCCCAGACCCACGCCCATGCCAATGTCCAATCCCAATGCCAAGTCTGGCCAAATCCATTTCAAATCAACGAAAGCGACAAAGACCCAAATTGTCCCGTTGCTCCCAACACCGCATTAAAAATTGAAATTAACCCTTTCCTCTCGTATAATCATCATGTGCTTGTGCAATGAAATAAAAACTTTTAAGTTCAAATATATACTCCGTACGTGGGCGTGCTTGCCCAACTGAGTGGAATCGAAATAACTGATTTTCTTTATCAGATACTCACTCTATATCTGAATGAAATGTTACGTAATGTAACGTGTCCCATCAACTGGAGATTGGTGGATGAGGGAAACTTCGTACGAAACCCGCCTCTGTCAAAGTTTCACCGGCTTTGAGCCCATGGTTTGTTCCATTCTGACTTGTTCCATGTCGATTGGTTCCAATTTGAGTCGTTCCACTCTGATTAGCTCCCTTCTCGTTTGTTCCATTCTGATCAACAGGCTGTGCAATGGTTTGATTGACTGTGCTTGCGACAGGTGGCGTGGTACCACTAATTTTATTGTTGCCCGAAACAGCGGTTTGTGGTGGTGGATTTGAGGGATTAGATGGCACAGAAGAGGATGAGGCTGTATTTGGTCTGGAAGGTGTAGGAGCAGATCCCGAATTGCTTCTTTGTAGGACTGGTGTCATCAATGGTGGTCTAGGTACAGAAGAGTTACTGGATTGATTTTGATGGGTTCCAAAAAACGATGGTCGCATGATCGTTTGTTTTGGAAGGTCTGCTCCAATAGGTTTTCCAGGTTGTTGAGGTATGTTGCCTTGAGGCTTGTTCTGATTAATCGGCGGCTGGGGAACCTGTTGCGGTACAGCAGGTTGTGGTTGAGCATGGTTTTGGTTGGCAGGAGGTGCACGAGGAACAGGGGGCAACTTGAGAATGTTGAGAACACCATTGATAAGTTTCATCTCATGTTCAGTGCTATCAAGAGAACGATCTTCTTCGGTACCATCATAGACTCGATTTATGGCCTTGTCAACAATTGCCTCAGCATCATTTGGAGCTCGTTTTCGGATCAAGTTGGCAACATGGTTACGATATGCGGTTATTGCAGCGACCAGGTTAGGAGGAATGACTCTTTTTTGAGGAGTTGCGGCTGGTAAAGCTCCGTGCGTAACTTGTGGTGCAGCATGAGCAGCTGTCTGGGTTTGGTGGCCAGTTGGTGGTTGCGATTGCTGTGACTGCACTGGTGCTTGGTTCGTTTTCGGTGGCTGCGGTGGTTGATAGTGAGGCTGTTGAGGCTGTGGATATGGGTGTTGATGCTGTGAATGCTGAGGATGCGGATGCTGTTGCTGTTGATGTGAATGCTGTTGCTGTTGAGGCTGTTGCTGTTGGGCCTGTTGCTGTTGAGGCTGTTGTTGTTGAGACTGCTGTTGTTGAGGTTGTTGTTGCGAATTTTGCTGTGGAGGTTGCTGTTGAGTGCTTTGAGATTGTGTTCCAGCAGCAGGTGGCTTCGGAGCATAAGGGGAGCTATAAGAAGCAGGCGCAGAAGGTACCAATTGAGGTGCCATTGGAGGGATGAAAGGTGGCTGAATACCTTGAGGTGGATGATAACCCTGAGGAGGATAAGGAGAATAGTGAGGATTTGGGCCCATGTACGGCTGGCCTGGCTGGTATTGCTGATACTCTCCTTGTGCATGTGGATTCATCTGATTATGATATAAATTGGGATTCAACATATATCCAGGCGGAGGCTGACCGTAGCCAGAAACTGGTGGGCCAGCTTGATATATTGGTTGATTTCCACCTGCAACTGGAGGTGAGGGTGCTCTCTTCTTCTTCTCCTTTAGATAACTGGAACCGGGTTTCAGAGTCCAAGCCCAGCCTTTACCAGCACGTTTAGTACGCTCAAAACATTCATGCTGTCCTAAGTTATGCCTCACACTGCTTTGCCACCCCTTTGATTCTTGAAAGGCGTAATACGGATACTGGACCTCCATCTCGTTATAGATTTGTGGAAGACACAAAGGCTGTTCTGCTTCCTTTAGAAGCTCGAAAATGACCTGAAGATAATTCTTTGGTGGCCTTGAAAGTTGATCCGCGGTATAGTCCTCCCTTCTGTGTGTAACTTCTTTCAAAACGTAAGCGACTTTTCTGGAGCTTCCATTCTTGGCTTGTATGCAATTGCCATCGTCATCAAATCTGTCCTCATCAGCCTCCTCAGGGGTCTTGGGGCCCGATTGTCTCTTGGTATATTTGCGTTTTTGTCGTGGTGGTCCTTCTTCCGTAACATCTGGTCGTGGATGCTTTCTTGGTCTACCAACTTTGTTTTTACCAGGTACAGTTTTTGAGGCTGTAGCTTGATTCTGTTCTTCAACTCTCTGCTCTTCTTGAGCCCGTTCTTCTTCTTGAATTCTCTCTCTCTCCAGGGCTTCCTTCTTGGCAATTTGTTGTTCCCGTTTGGACATAACACCATTCTTAGGCGGACGTCCTGGTCCGCGTTTCTTTGTAGGTTGTGGGCTACTGTCCGTTAAGTTGTCAACAGGGGATTCTGCTTCCTCGGCGTCTTGTTCTTCGTCAATTGCTACTCCTAAGGGGTACAAAGGATCGAGATCCTCCACTCTGTCCACTTCGTTATCAGGAATTTCGTCCACCCCGAAATCGTTTTCGTTATCTGAAGAGCATTCGCTATCGGTAGACCTCTGATCACCAGCTCGTGGTGCATCATCAAAACTAAGACTCATCTCTTTCCCTCCTTCCGAATAAGTTGTTGTCGCAGTAGCCGTCGCCTCCTCTTCGGGTTCTTCATGGTACTGGAACCCTGTGTCATCGATCACGACATCTGGTAACAGAAATCTAAAGAAAACAAAACCCATTTGCAATTTGCTACCACTTACTAATGGTGCTATCTGCTTGGGCTCGAAGTATATGTCGTCCACGAAACCTCCATTTCTACCAAGGAATTCTACTTTGAAACTATCTTGATGGTCATCATAAAATATTTTAACGTGTTCTCTGGATATAGCTTTGAAGCCCGCTACACCTTTGTTGAATGGAGGATGTACATGGAGGACAGGACAACTATGCGGATCGGGGTTTTGAAGTGACATGTTTCCATTTGCAGGAGGCAAAAGTGACCCAGCAGTAGCACTGTTGCCACTGATAGACCTTGAGCCCTTATTCTTCTTCCCCTTGCGACTTCGCCTGTCTGCCAATTTGACCCAAGGATCCATGATACCACCAGTATGACTTTCGATCTGCATGGTTGGTTTAAACGAGGAGAATTCTGATGTATTCATTGCCTCATGTTCCTTCTCATATCTTCTCATATTGTTATACCCATTTTGATCACGACCAATGATCAATTCATGTGTGGTCATATAAAAGTCCGAATCATCAAAAGCCAGCTTTGCATAACCATCCAACTGCACTCCCGGGTCTATCAAAGGTTGTCGATTATAAAAGTCTGGATTGGACGCGACGTTTGGAAAGTCCATAGTTTGGTCGTAAGCCCATACATTGCCATCTAAATTCATATCTGCTCCATATATATTCGCAGGGTCTACAAGTGCATTTGTCGTGTTATAAGGAGGAAATGAGGCAAGGGGTCCAATATTTGACGATGGTAGTTGTTCCTGAGTGGGTTGAACTGTTGATTCCGGACCAGCCTGTCCAAAAATTTCGGGGTTGGTATCGTTGGCCTCTTTCTCATGCGACTCCTGTTTGATTGTCGCATTGCACATCTCCATTGCGGAATCGATTGGCACTTTGGGCTGTGCGGAAATGTTGTTCTCAGTATGGTTTTCCGATCCTGTATTTCCCATTTCATTCGTAGTATTGAGTGCCTCTGCTGAAATGCTTGCATTTTTGATCTCGGGAAGGAGACTTGTTGTCGATGGTTGGGCTGAATTCGAAGGAAGAGTTGTATCCATTGCAGCGGCAACAGACTTGGTTTGTTCCGCAAAGACGGGGCTGTTATTATCGTGAGAAGGTTTGGGGTATGTGAACATTTCGATATGATCAGGGTCGAAGTGAATGCCTGTAGACATTAATGCAACGGGCGCGACAGGTTGAGGAACGGCCTCTGCCATCTGTGATGAAGTCATCGCTGCTAAAAACAACTCGTTCACCTTCTTAATGTGAAGTGTGAAAGCGATATGTCATGCAGGTGGTGTGTCGTTGCGGTATGGTTGCGAATGATTCGCAGGTTGCGAGGGTTGCGAAGATGTCGATTTTCGACGTCAGAATTGATGCGGAAAGGAAGGAAGGGGAGTACATCGGGATTTATTTTTCGATAGAGGGTCCGGATAAGATCACGTGACTGTAATGATTAGGTAAAGTTTATCGAATAGCGCTACTTGATTGGCTGTAGGTAAAAGTTAATGACCTTTCTACAGGTCTAGTAGGTGGGTATCTATCAAATTTACAAGTTATCGAGGTCTATCTAAGCAGTATCTAAGCAGTATCTAACCAGTACCCAGTCTTCAATTTTCCCTCGAACCATTTCACTCACACTCCACTTTTGGAGGAGAAAGAGAAAGAGAATGTACCGTGTACACTTACCTCCGTCGTCCGTATGTTCGAATCACCAACACACTCTCTGTTGATCATGCATGGGCAATTGGACAAAATGGCTGCGAATGTTTCTAAATGTCCACCCATTCTTTGATAGATGACTCCAAATTTCATTCTACTTACCAACTCAAGGTAGGTAGGTCCCTAGGTCCCTAGGTCCCTAGATAGTACAGAGTACTCGAGTAGATATCAATCTACCTATCAGCAAAACAGATCATCACCTCTTATCCATCTCTTAGTTGTCCCCCAACCTTGGAATTGCATCCTGTGGACTACATACTAGCTACTCGGTATATACCTACCTACCGCATAGTATCTAGATAGTCACGCTGGGGTAATAGTAATCTTCTTCACAAATGTTCATAGTTGACTTGAATTCTATCCCATGATCACATTCTCATTGAAAATCCCCATCTATCTACTTCTCTCGCTTCTCCCTACTCGAGCACAGAAAAAAGAAAGGCAAATCCTCTTGTGAACCTTGAAACATATCCCCAGATGAAACACATCCATCCCCAGACATTCAGACGAAATAGATGAATCAGACCGATCTAATGCCCTGTGCTCTCCTCAACCAATGAAACCCCTTCCGAACTGATGCCGGTTGATGTAAAACATTACAGAAAATAGAGTGGCCGATCACTACGTCAGTAAGAACAGCTAAGAACAGCTAATAATAAATTTAGTAATGCAATTCACCAAACCTCTCTTTGATCTAAGCATACCATACTACTTCCTAGGCACCTGCGAATAAGTAGGTAAATACGATGATTTTTACTTTCATCAAGGTTTTCAAGTCTTCCAGAGCTCTAATAGCCAAGACACTCAATCTTCCTTCAGCTATACCTAGTAAGTACTAATAACATACACAGCATCCATCTAGTCAATGCAAATCTGATCATCTTTCTTTCCCATCTTCTCATCCATTCTTTTCATCTCATCTCCTCCTGCAGATTGATTACGTTCTATCGAATTCTGCACAATTCCCATCTCTTTCCATCCATATTAGATAATACCCATCAATTGATCCAGTCTCCCGAATCAGAATTGCCTGAAGGTTTCACATTTAGCTCGAGTTCATCATCACACCTTATCCTATCGCTTTCCTTCCCTCCAATTTCCAATCCAAACCCAACCTAACCCAAAAATGTGCGACTTTGGAATTCCATTTGTCTGTATCCAATGTGGTACCGATCAAAACCCATGTCATGTTAAGATAGTCGGTCCCACACTTGGATTCGGAGTTGGAGTACTCAGCGCTGTGAGTGTGACGAATACCCTCCCCTTCTCCTTCCTCATTCCACACCAGCAACGGGTTTATGAGCTACAAGTCTCCCTGCTACAGCCAGCACTGCAACCACTACAAGTTTGCTCTCAACTGACAAAACAAATACTATAGCTAGTATGCTGGCCAGCCTCGCTCTTCGTCGGCTGCTGCGCTACGGAAGTGGGTAAAAAGTAGGTTCTCAGCTCTTGGTTCTCCCCCACCCATCTATCACCCATCTATCACAAGCCAACGTCGAAATGATGACGACTAACAATAGTGCGCACATTAGAATGTTAGGAGCACCTGTGGACATCAATGGACAGGTCTCAAACGCGATACCATTTTAATTGTGAATATCTACATTCGGAGAGAGCTTCAGTGCGTCGATTTATGGGAGAAAGTTAGGACTTGGATAGGTGTGCATGGAGAGAAGAGAATAGAACAGAAGGATGTTACAATGATACCTAGGAAGATGGGCGGTGGAGAAGAATGCAATTGGGCGCATGATCTGATCTGGCATGGCATGATGCGTATATATAATGAGCGTGCGAGCTTTCACAGGCAATGAACTAAAAACATGAAATGATTCAACAATTGAGATTGCATTTCTAACAGCGCGTCTAAAATGCTTTCGCACCCCAGATTCCAGTATCGTAGAATCGACCTTCATCTTCCAACGCCTCATGTCCTCGAGCGTCTAAACAATAACGCGTTCACAGAATCACACAAAACGTAACACGGCATACCTGGTTGAGATCACATTTACAGTACCACCCAATCCCATTTTTCTTCTACGATCCACAACTCACCCCAGAATCTACCTAATACAAATCATAATCGTATCCAATAGTCCTCACCTCTCCTCTTCCATTACACATCTCCACATCTCCAGATATCTAACATCTAGACTCACCAATCCAATTGTTCTCCTAGACAGCTGATACAAAAACAAATTCAGCAAATTGTGAAACCCGAAAGTGAATTGTGAAGTATAGATTGTATGGACCTACGATGCTACAGTCGAGTAGGAGATGGAGTAGCTCTGCCGCGTGTTAAACATGGAGGTAGGTATCTAGAATCCAATATCTAGACTCATGAGCTTTTTTCTTTGTGAGGAATCGGTCAAGAGACCTTGGAGTATGTGTACCTAGGAATGTACCATGTGAACAACACCTATATAACACTGATGAATATTTCACGAGGAGAGAAATAGATGGATGAGTTACAGTTACCTATACATCAGCATAAGAGACCCCAGCTAGCCTACGGACCCCCAACCCAGCGTATCCCCTCCAGCTCAAGACTTTCCATGCAAGACCGAAATCTCAAGATTCGCCCATCTATCATCATAAAACCTTCAAACTTATCAAACACAGCTAGCTATACATAATACAAATTCAGGAAAATGAACGACCACTTCAAGGACCTACCTACTGCCACTCGCAACCGAGAGCGAGTTGAGACGGATTGAAAAAGGATGTTGAGCAGAACTTCAGTTTGATGTGTCTGTATAATTAATTCTATTTAGACGATATTAATACTACCCGCTATGTTGCACTTGTTAATTCCCAGAGCACATCGGTGTATATGTATGATACGTATCTGTTATATAGATCGTCAAGATAGACGGTCCAAGTATTGAAGGTGAGAATGCAAATGAAGATATGTAAACAGAACATTCGTGTGCAATGTTAATATCATGATTCGAGTCCATGGTATAAAAACGTAGACAAATTTACTTTCACACTAGACATTTGGCTCTCCCTCGCTAGCGAGGAAGCACGTAACATAATAATAACGTCATGGGTCGATCAGGTCTTGATTGGAAACGAAGAGGAGGGGACGAACCCAGAAAGAAATGCTTAAATGTAAGCAAGCCCCTTTCTGTCGATATATAATGATCAAGGCGGAGACAAGATATAACACAACTTACCACGTTTCTGACAAAGTAAACGTCAAAAGAACACTAGAGTTAGTACACATCACAAATAGACTTACCATCTTATCACAAAACAGTGTGCTCCAAGGGCACAAGATTCGTATCTTCTCAAAAACTTTGTCAGCATTGCAATAAAATCTAAGTACAATATAGGAGTCTGCACCTTTGCACCATGATAGATATCCTCAGTCCCCGCTCGAACTGATCTGATCAAGCCAATCTCACACCAGCTTGTCTGTTCTTCTTTAACTGTTGTGCTGCTGCTCCCGTCATACCACCAATTTGACTTCCATCTAGTGAACTCTGCGCTTCTCTTCGTTTCTCATCTTCGATCTTCTTCAATAATTTCTCCGTCTTTTGTTTTCCGCTGCCCTTACCATGGAACTGATGTGATAAATGTTTGAAAGCCTCTTTCTGGTTCATATTTCTTCCGTATTCATCGACATATTTGAGCTCCACGTTAGGCTTGTATTCCTTGTTAAAATGCTCAGCGAGTTGCCTCGATTCTTGTTGGTCTCGCATTGTATTCTGTTGTCTGGCATGTTCTTCTCTATCACGAGCAGACATTCGATCCAAACGACCTGTGGTACGATCTCTTTCTCTCTGAGCTTTCGCTCTTCTCTCCGCTTCTGCCTCACGTCTTTGTTTTTCTGCGAGAAACATTTGCTTCTCTCTGAAGATTGTGGCCACATCACCAGACTCTGAAGTCTTCAGAATACCTCTTTCTCTCAAGAGTTTCAAAGTAGAGCCCAAACCCTTTTCGAGAGTGGCTTCCTCTTCCAATCCATTATTCGCAATGGCATCCTTGGTTTCTTCTTCACGCTTGATCCGAGCGAGTCTATCTTCATCATCCTCGATATTTGCGTACGATTCGTTCATTTGGACATCCCCATCATCATCAGAATCGGCGCCCATGGAGGTAACGGCGTCTGGTCGAGATACAGATCTTTTCTTGGGCTCTGGCGCGACTGGCTTTTGAAGGTTCGCAACAAATTCCGAGGTTTCATCAATAACTAGTCCCGAATCATTACCTTCCTCATTATCTGCTGGAGTTGCTGATGCTTCATCTCTTAACCGCTGAGCGAAATCTTCTGGTCGTAACTTTTGGCGTTTCTTTAGTGCATTTCTTCGTTGGGTAGCAAGTAAAGCTTGCAAATCATCATCGTCAACAAAGGACATGTCCTCGAAAGTTCGTTTTTTGACAATCGGCTTGGAGCCTTGATCAACATCCATTGCATCAGCATTATCTCCGTTGGATGCAGCCGGTTCAGATTCTGGAAACACGTCGTCTTCATCCACCGCCTTTTGTCGCGTTGACTTAGCTTTCTTCTTCTTGGGCTTTCTAACCTTGATGTCTGAAATATCAAGGTAATCGGATTTCGGCTCATCGTCTTCTAAATGAAATATTAGCGGCTGTACTGTTTAGAACTTCAAGTAGTTGGGATCCTAAAACTTACTCAAAATATCGAGGCTGAAGGTTTTGGCTTTTGATTTCGAGGTAGAGGCAGAATTTACTGTTGCGGCTTCAGTGGTGCTACCCATACCATCCAAAGTAAACCTCTTTCCTCTCTTGCCATCGATCTCCTCATCATACTGGGCTAGAATCTTTCTATCACCAGAATCATCATCGTCATTCGGGTTGTACACGGGCTTCTTCTTTTTTAGTTCCAGCTTGTCAGACAACTTTTCACGCTCGCGCAAATCTAAATTCTCTAACTCATCTCCCTCTTCCTCGTTTTCATCGATGGTGGTATCCTTTAATGTGAGAACCTGATCCTCTCCTTCAATAAATGTATCTAGTTCATGACCGACTCTAACGCCTGCAAGATCTTTGGCTGTATATTCGGCGGCTGCAGCAGCTTCTGCCTCGGCAAGTTCCTGTTCCTTCTTTCTGGCCTTTTCGATCTCCTTCTGTCGTTTCTTTTGTTTCATCAACCATGCCTTGGCATCCAAATCGCCATCGTCATCGGCTTCTCCCAGACCTTTGCCTTCGAGCTTCGCAAATCGTTTGGCTGTATCTCGCGCTCTCTTGATGGCTTCCGCTTTAGCCTCTCTTTTTCTTTTAGTTTCTTCAGCTTCTTGCAGTTTTCGATAATTGTCATAGCCTTCAGCCTGTCGCGATTCTAAAGTACTGCCAGCATCCTCTACTGGTGCAGATGGAGCCTGTTTAAAAATTGGACCTGCAGCTCCTGGCACTGCTAAAGGCTTCATTCCCAGTGAAGCTCGAATACGATTCGTCTCCTCAATAGATATAGCGTCCGCCATCTTGATATAACGTGATATGAGATGTCGAAGAAATTGATTGATGATAATTGTTTCGAGTTTCGCGATATTAATAAAGTTGAAGTTGGAACGTGAGGCTGACAGATAAATTAGCTCTAACCGAATGCATTCTAGTGTGATTCAAAAGCCACGCTAAATTAGCGCCATAGATTCGCTACAAAAGTTTTTCGTTGCGCAAAAAGTTTTCGGTTTTCTTCTCACAAAAACACCAGATTTGTGTCCAGCGTCCCTTTACCAGAACTGCTCGTCAGCGATGGTTTAAGGTTGCATGCTGAGGCAGTTCGATCGTCTATGGAGCCATCAACCTACCAAGGTAATTTATGATGTCAATATCCGATCGACAAATCTCAGAATGATCGGTCCTTATGAAACCTGAGTCGCTTCGGCTGATTCGGTGGATGAGTGTACTGAAGACGTCAGATTCCAAATCTGTTTGCCTAGGCTGTTAGCCTTTGAGGTTGCGGAATAACCCTCTCGTCTACATTTCAATCTTGGGGAATTTACATAATGAAGCAACACTTGATTACGATCTACGACACTTCTGACTCTATACGGCGATTGCGCAGATCTATGAGAGACTTTTGGAGGGTACAAATGAGTGGTGGAATATCTGCGAGGACACTGAGAAGAGGCGTTATCCTCGTCCGGTTCTTACTCCGCTCGAATGGAATATAATGATATACATGCGTATTGCGCGTCAAGTTGAGTATTAGGTAGACATTCACGTATTTCATAGTCTTGCTTGTGCAGAGAAAAGGCCCGATACATAATCAATTATTGAATTTCAAACTTTCTTCCATCGAGTGACATGTAACTTCCCATGCAATGCCGTGCTTGCATCGGGATCACGTACCGTTGTGGTAGTTCTCCGCCCTACCTCGAGTACAATCTCTTGTGTTGGCGTACGAGATTCTCATAGCCGGGTCGTAAACCTCTATCCTGAAGATGGAAGCTGGACTTGGACCTGGACCTGGACCTGGTTGGCTCGAGCTTGCATGATCTGTATTATGACCACAGCAATAGGCCCATGGTTCGCTCAAGCACTGGGCCGTCAATCATGCATGCAGAATAATATACCTAGTATGTACCCGACAAGCGGCCAGTCTTCTCGATTGACGCAAAAGCTATGTGCCTCGGGTATCAATTACAAGGTACATTGCTCAATCAAAGAAAGTACTTGATTCTCGGGGTTCAACCTCGGTATACTTGCTAGTTTCTTTCCAGATGAGCCTGTCTTGCAGAATGCCTTTCTACTTGGTGTTTTTTCGTCATGGCTCGTCATTCGATCGGATAGCGGAAAATCCTTCGATCCCGCAATTGTCTATGCCGCTTCCAAATCGTTCAAGGACCCGATCTCTCTAGCCACCATTTGGTTCATGTTAAGGAGTGGTGGAGATCTTCGCAGGATCCTCAAATGCAACTGCATACTTATATTGTACAGAGTACAAAGTATCAATGGTACGACAAATCTACTCTTCCTTAATCTCAGCATCTGTTAAGCTCGCCCACAAGATCAGGAACAAACTCCAAGAACAAACTCCAACTCCAGATCATGTATACACCTGCATTGAGGATCTTTACCAACCAATCTCCAAACTCATACCGGTAGGTACCGCACATCAAATGCAAAGCAGAAAAACGTGCTCAGGCGCAGCGCGGGGTTGAATTCAGGCTGTGGCTGCAGACAAGGGACGGCCCGATTAGATAGAGAATGGCTCGTGTGGGGACCCCGGACTAGCGAATACCTACGAGCGAGTACGTACCTTGGTACCTGTAGCTACTAGGTATAGAATGTATTTGCTGACTGCGGGGTTTAAAATAATATGAAGTTATACACACTTCATCTTGCCCAGGTTAGTAATTGCAGACTAACGCATGTATCAATTGAGATCTTCAAGCACATTTCAGCTGTTTTCACTAAACGAAATAGTTGTCATCCCGTCTGTCTGAAGACTACCTAAGTACGGTTAATCATTGACTATTTGGTAGGTACATTCAATCACATCTAGACACGATCTTTCAGGGGCCACTTTTACATGCGTACCAATGAACTGAGAAAAAGGCCCTAGCTTGTTACTGAGCATTTAAGAAGAAGGGGAGAAAATCAGGGAATTTAATTTATTCAACTTCATGGTAAGCATTTAGCACATTCAAAAACTCACATACTGAACGGCATAACGTTGCGCCTAAAGTATCTCAAAACGGTTCTACCTCCGTACCGCACGCAACATCGTGACTGCCTCCGTACCTTGCAGCTACACAAACAAAAAGGCAAAATTCTGTCCTCCCTTGATTAGCTCATCTTATCCCTACAGTGCTACCTTGATTCAACTACCTGCCGTTCATACTATCAAAAAAAACACCCTGGAGACTTCGGATGCGTCAAGACACCTAGTATCCAGAGGCACAATTCGGTCCTACACACGTTTATCCATGACTTAGGTCTAGACGGAAAGTCCTTCTCACCAATATAAATAGCAATGGCTTCTTTGCTTACCTCCCTCACCTCTCTCAACTCCATCAGCACTTTCAACAGCACTGCGATCCTTCAAGCTGTTCAACCCATTATGCATACATTCGCCCCCCTCCTTTTGGTTGGCAGTCTTGCCCTCCAAACTATTTATGCTTTACCTGGTCCTAGTAAAGTTGAGCAACGCGCCGAGATCCTAAAACGCTCGGTAGATTCTTTTATTGCCACTGAAAGTCCCATTGCTTTCAGAAATCTTTTATGTAATATCGGCTCAGATGGAGCTTGTGCTTCAGGAGCAGCTTCGGGGATTGTGATTGCTTCACCTGATAAAGTGAATCCAGATTGTTAGTATTTCATGAACTTGTTTGAAAAAACGGAATTCTGATATGCAAACAGATTTTTATACTTGGACTCGAGACTCCGCATTGGTCTTCAAAGCCCTCGTTGACACATTTATCAGCAGCAGTTATTCTGCATCACTTCAACAGGAGATTGAGAATTATATAAGCTCCCAAGCTGGACTTCAAACCGTGTCAAACCCTTCAGGTGGTTTATCATCTGGTGGTCTGGGAGAGCCCAAGTTCAATGCGGATAAATCGGCATTCACAGGTGAGAAAATTCGAGAACTCTCTTCTGATGGTGACTGACATGTGAGCTATACAGGGTCTTGGGGAAGACCTCAACGAGATGGACCCGCTTTACGTGCTACTGCTATGATTACCTATTCAAAATGGTTGATTGCCAATGGATATACCTCCACGGTGCAAAATATTGTTTGGCCAATCATCAGAAATGATCTGTCTTATGTTACTCAATATTGTAAGTCGACGTGAAGAAAACTAAACTAGTCTCAAAATAGATGACCCTCTTTTCTTGAAGCCCTTGATTGACTCAATTTACAGGGAACCAAACTGGCTTCGATCTCTGGGAAGAAGTTCAAGGATCAAGTTTCTTCACTGTTGCTGCTCAACATCGTGCCCTTGTTGAAGGTAGTGCATTGGCCGCCCAAATCGGTCAAAGCTGTACCTATTGTGATTCTCAGTAAGTATACATGAAAGAACATGTTTCAATACACGTGCTAATCCATTTTTCAGAGCCCCACAAGTCCTTTGCTTCCTCCAGAGTTTCTGGAGTTCATCTTCGGGATACATCATTTCCAATATCAACCAAAACAGCGGAAGAAACGGAAAAGATGCAAACAGTATCTTGAGTTCTATTCAGACCTTTGATCCTACTGCTGCATGTGATGCCACCACATTTCAACCATGCTCAGACCGCGCTTTATCGAATCACAAAGTTGTGACTGATTCTTTCAGATCTATCTACAGCATCAACTCTGGAATTGCCGAAGGTGTTGCCGTTTCTGTTGGACGTTACCCAGAAGATTCTTACTATAATGGTAATCCTTGGTATCTCAATACTCTTGCTGCCGCCGAACAACTATATGATGCATTGTACACCTGGAATAGAATTGGCTCTATCACGGTAACTGCTACTTCCCTAGCATTCTTCAAGGACTTCAGCTCTTCCATCACAGCCGGAACATACGCATCTTCCACATCAACCTACACCACTCTCTACAACGCCATCAAAACCTACGCCGACGGCTACGTCAACATCGTCGCAACCTACGCACAAACCAACGGTTCCCTCTCAGAACAATTCAACAAAGCCGGCGGCGCCCCTCTCTCAGCCTACGACCTCACCTGGTCCTACGCCGCCTTCCTCACTGCCGCCGCCCGTCGCGCAGGCGTCGTCCCATACTCATGGGGCGAGCCATCTGCCTCCAGCGTTCCAGGAACCTGCTCCGCTACCTCGGCCATCGGAACCTATTCCACCGCAACGGCCACTTCTTGGCCCGCATCGCAAACCCCCAGCGGCGGAGGAAGTACACCCACAACCAGTACATCCGCCACTACCAAGACAACTTCTACCTCGACCACCACTTCTTCATGCGCAACAGCCACTTCGGTAGCTGTGACTTTCAATGAATTGGTCACTACCTCCTTTGGCCAAACGATCAAACTCTCCGGTTCCATCTCCCAATTGGGAACTTGGACACCGGCTTCGGCGATTGCGTTGAGCGCCGCGAAGTATACGGCTAGTAATCCGTTGTGGACCGTAACGGTCAATCTACCAGCTGGCACGACGGTGTTGTATAAGTTTATCAATGTGGCAAGTGATGGGACGGTTACTTGGGAGGCAGATCCAAATAGAAGTTATACTGTTCCGACAGGTTGTGCTACGACTGCTACTGTTAGTGGGAGCTGGCAGTCGTGAGAGGATCTCTCAGATTCTGGAAAGAGATGATAAGAAGGTGGTGGTAGTGGGAAGTTTGGAGCATGGAGATACATGAGAGGAGCTTTATGATTGAATGAATTAATTGATTAGGGTACATAAAATTGTTCAGTATCATTGCATCATTGCAGTCTCATCGAAACCTAACAGTGTGTGTGCGTATGTTTGCGCGTGTGTTTCTCAAATAATCTCCTTTGAAACCATCCCAAGCATTTCAAGATAAGCTCCTGAGTTCACAACTCTAAAGATCCTCGGGTCGCTAATAGCAAGATGCACACTTCACATGATTTGATGTCATATGAAAAGGGCAATGAAGTGAGGTGAATAACAGAAACATTAGCAAATCTGCAACATCAACCAATTCCGAGAGGTGCCCTCGAAATCCCTTGAATCTGGCCCCTATGTCTCGAAGCGACAATTTTTCCTTTCTCGGGTGTCTCTCGAAAGTAAGAAATCCCTTCCAAGCAATCTTTTGAACTTAGATTCGAACTCCTCATTCTTCCTCATCACTCGTAGCTTCAATATTTTCTTTCTTGCCCTTCTTACCCTTCTGCGCTTCTGGCTTGACTTTTTTATTCTTGCACTTGGATTTTTTGTCGGCTTCTGAGTCTGTTTCTACGGCTTCTTCTTCTTCATCCTCCTCTTCATCATCCAATTCTACTTCTTCCTCGTCTTCCTCTGCCTCCTCTTCATCAGGACTAACGTCAATACCTTTTTTCTTAAGATTGGCGTTGATTTGGGGGATGGATTTGAGGAAGTTTTTGTATTGGTCCACTGTTAAGGAGATGCCCTATTTATTCTTTATTAGCTTTTGACTTGTTTTCCTATTTCTAATTGTCTATTCTGAAGATTTCACACATATAAAATTTGCAAAGACAGTGTTTGTGGCACTGCGTTGAGAAGGGGAGTGGATGGGGGGCAATAAGACAAACCTTTTTTCCAGGTAAAACATTTCCATCTTTCTCATAGAACTCGCGGATGTTTATGAGTGTTTGACCTTTGAAGTCTGAAAGCTCAATTTTGCGAGGAGTGCGACCGGTGGAGAGATCCCATGAAGGAGAGATGGCGGAGGAGGAGGAAGTGGGTTTAGCTGCTGTAGTGGCTTTGGTAGCTTTGGTGGTCTTAGATTTTTTGGACTGAGGGGTGTATTAGCTAGGGTTGGACATTTGTGAGGTGGGATCGAATAGAGAGTGGCAATGTATTCAGAATTGATGTTGGATGATGCCAGAAAGAGAAGGATGGAAGAGATTGAGGATGACTAGATTGAATTGGAATTGGGATTGGGAGAGGGGTTACCTTGCGAACAGCACCATCATCATCGGATACGAAACCACCATCAGAGTCGTAAGTCTCGGCAGGTTCAGCGCGGGCTCGTTTTGGCATTTTGAGGGGACGTAGAGATTGAGATTGAAAGATGTGGATTAAATTGAAATCTGATTTGTTGTATGGGAGTGATGAATCAGCTTATCAATGAGGGGTCTTCTGGAGTAAAAAGGTAAGATGAGATTATTTAGAGAGTAGAGGACACAATAACAGATAATCAAGTAATTGAGATGATTTGTTTAAATTTCAAATTTGGGATGAAAGATTGTTTGATGAATTGGATTTCATTTGGATTTCAATGTCATGAATTTGGTTGACGCGTTGAGGTGAGATAAGACGAGAGTTCGCGTTTGCGCGTAAATTGATTTTGGTGGAAGGATTGATAGATCTACATCACGACGGGGATATGTAGCAGCAGAGACCGATCGATAGCCACTAATAAGATGGGAAAGGGTAATTAAGACACTTTCTAAATTTCGATTGATATTCCTCTAATGATTTGATCTCATCCAAGTCGGTGTATATCATAGAAGTATATGTTTTCTCTCGAAAGGCTGAAATCTTGCACCGATATATTGATCGGTTGATTTGATATAGAATTTCTGTTCATAGGTAAATACATAGTTTCCATACTCGGCATCTCTCTTGTTTCGGGTAGTACCTAACCTCACTCAAGCTTTTTTAGTAAGGGAAAGGGTAATCTTCCCTTCCCTTACCTCTCTAGCTACAGGGCTGGGGAAAGGGAAGGGGAAATCATCCCTGACGATCCATCAAAACCTCAATATTTACACATTTATCCAGCTAGACGTTTCTATTCTTGTTTCAAAGGCTTCCTTCCACCGTGCTTGGACCGTATGTTCTCGATCATGGCTACAGAAAATAGTCATCAGAAGTGATAATTTGAATGTCTGTTTTTAGATGGAATGAATGATCAAGTGTGGAAAAACATGGAACATCGGAGGGAAAAGCCATTTGAAAAGATACCTAGGTAGTATTGATGTATGCAATTGTAATAAGGCTTGCAACTTCTAAAGTACAGCAGCTCGAGAGCAGGTACGAGGTCCTAAGTGTTATCAGCGATAACAAGATTGAGTTGCCATTTTGTTTCAACTCAGCCTCAAAGTCCGCGGTCGAAAAAGAAGGTACACAGTAGCCAAAACCAACATTTTATTGTTCAAAATGGAGCCCATTACTTTTTCAATGTGAGTCTCGAACACTCTTTCTGTTCTTTTGACATTTGTCCTTAATCTTAGTACCCCTAGTACATGAAGCTATTCGAGATAGAAGCTACGCTAAACTAGGCAATGACGATTGACATTGCGAGTAGAATGACTTTGGATTAACATTGCATTAGCATTCCTTCGAACTTCGCACTTTCTGATTCTTTTGCCGCAGCAGCATTGAATCAACATAACAGGTTCAAACTTTATAAGAACACCAAACAACACAATACTGTCAGATAACACAACTACTTGAATGCCCACAATGGACTCAACAAACGAGTCCAAGGTCGCGGAAGTCGCGACCGACGACCACATAACTACACGATTACTACGATTTGTTTCTACGGCTTCAAACGAGCAGCTTATTTTGGCAGCTCTTGCCCTATCATTCGGCATATACATAATAATCGATGGACTGTTTCTTCTCCTCCTTGGGGGCCTAGGCGGTGTCATCTTACATACAATTTTTACGGAGAAAAGTGCTTTGGCTGTGCGAGAAGAAGCAGTCAAGTCAAAAGACATTCAGTACGAATTGGTTGACGCTGGCACAGGGAGCAACTTCGAGAGTTTCCGACCTAAGACTGCCACTGCGTTGAACGACTTGGTTGATGCCGTCATTCGGGATTATGTCAAGTATTGGTACAGTCCAATACTTCCAAACGATGAAGCATTCCCCATTGCTGCGAAATCAACCCTTACGAGGTTCATTCTGTCGATGTCTCAGCGTTTGTCGAGAAAGCGACCTGCCGACACATTCCTCGATTTCCTTACCAACTCGTCTTCCATTACCATTGTCTTTCTCAATGAGTTGGCGAATGCAACTTCTGCAACCCCAGGAACAAGCCGGCCTGTCGGAGAGATGGTAACCGCTTATTTGAGTACAAAACCAGATAGCAGTCTGGCCAACATTATGAATGAGAGGCAGCAGAAAATAAAGTTTACAATGGCAGCAGACGATCTTCTGCGAAGCTTCCTTGAGAAGTCAGTCTATGAATCCGGACCAGCCAGAATCTTTTTAAGGGAGATCTTAGCCGGGGTTGTCTTAGAAATGACTTTAAAAAGTTGTTCTAAGCCGGAGTTTATCAACGGATGGATTGTATACCTCTTAGAAGACGGAGAGCCTGGATTGGGACAGGCAATTGATGAAGCCATGGACCGTAGAAACATCCACGATCCATTCTCCGACATTGATGGCAACGTCGGAAATGTTAGTATTGCTAGATCCCCCAAGAAACAAAGGCATCAAAGGCAAATATCGGATGAAGATGCCAACAATGAAGCTATGGCAGAAGCGAAGAGACTCAGCATGTTGATTGCTGCGGAGGATGCAAAGAAACTTGCACAAATCGATGATTTCAAGGACGAAGAAAATAAATTTGTTGACGATCAAAATGTCAAAGAGAATATACAACCGGAATCGGTTCCTGTATCATCAACAAACGGCATTCCGCCTCACACCCCTATCACAGATTCAAGACCTTCTCTATCTGGATCTGATACGAACAGCAGATCCCCTATGTCTCCTGACTCGAAGCAAGCTCTATCGCCTACAACCCCGCAGACCACTTCCTCGTTTACCAGCTTCGACCAGATCGTGCCCCCCACACCTGCCGCATTATACTCAAATGAAACCTCGCCTCAGAGAAGCAAGCCAGTGCCTCTAACCTTACATAATGCGAACATCATTATTTATGATGACTCGGTCGCTTCCGATAAAGGAAGGATCAAGAACAAACCTACAATGGACTATATGGTCCAAATTGAACCACAGTCATCGATCCATCCCGGATGGATGATTGTCCGAAGATATTCGGATTTTGAGACCTTACATGAGGTACTTGGACGAATCGCTAAAGTTTCGGGTGCGAATACTTTCATTGAGAAACACCAAGATTTACCAAACTGGAAGACCCTCACCAAACCATTGTTACGCGGTGAATTGGAACAATATCTGAAAGATGCTCTCACTCACCAGCCACTTGCTGAAACCGAGGGCATGAAACGGTTCTTGGAAAAGGATCAAGGGACAATGCCGGCAACGGCTACAAAAGCTGGCTTCAACTGGCCTACGTCTTCTCTGGAGAACATGGGTAAAGGCGTTTTTGATACACTTAAAAGCGCTCCGAAGGGGGCAGCTGCCGGGGTCACGGGAGTCTTCAGCAACATTGGATCACTTGCACAAAAGAGAGCCAGTCAAAGTAGCTTGCACTCTCAAAACCGTATCTCGACACCAGCACCGTCAAGAGTGGATAGTATGGCATCTCAGAGTAGCTTGCAATCCCAAAATCGTATGTCAACACCGGCTCTGTCAAGAGTGGATAGCATGGCCTCATCAAACGGTTCCTCATTTGAACAAAAAAGGGGTAGATTGAGCGAGGAGAGCATGAAAGCAGCTTCAGTTGTCTCACATCCTGGAAAGACTGCATCTCTCGGACGAAAGTTAAGTCGTGGTTCTATTCCAGGCGCTGAGGAGGAGTCTGGTATTAGAACCAGAGGATCATCTGTAAGCAGCCATATGAGCACCGCCTACAGCCCGTCAAACAGTCGTGAGCCTAGTCAAACTCCATCAACATCCAAGTTACATTTGCCGCCACCACCTACTGAGATGCCCGATGATTATACCACCCCAATCAACAGGTCATTGAATCAATCTGGACTGGAGAATGAGAATAACGGCGCAATCACAGCACCAAATGAGAAAAACCTTACCCCAGTCGAGAAGTCAATGCACCAAGATGTGCTTAACAATGACAATAGCGTTGCACCTACACCAGCAAATGAGAAAAAGCCTGCCCTAACCGAGAAGTCATTAAACGAGGACATGCTGGGCAGTGACAAAAACCAAACACCTATACTATCAAAAGAGAAGAAAACTGCCCCACTGAATGAGGAGGAAACCAAAGTAGCAATCGAGCTCCTCTTCGCTATCATAACAGAACTATATACACTGTCTTCTGCTTGGACCTTCCGACGCACACTCCTCACTGCCGCGAAAACATTTCTTCTTCGTCCAGGAAACCCTTCTTTATCCTCTATTCAAGGTCTCTTACAAGAGTCCGTTATCTCGGCCTATACTTCCGATGCGGGTATCGCTTCTTCCATTCAGAAATTAAGAGAGAATGGCTTACCTACAGAAGCCGAATTAAAAGCCTGGCCAGAAGAGATGACTGCAGAGCAAAAAGAGAAGTTGAAGACTAAAGCAAGAAAGCTTCTACTAGAGAGAGGCATGCCTATTGCCCTAATGGGGGTGATGGGACAAGCAGCTACCGGAGAAGCATTAGGGAAAGTGTTTGATGCATTGCAAAGGGAAGATATTGCACGGGGTCTGGTTTTTGGTCTATTACTCCAAGGAATTAAGGCTGTAACACAGTAAAAGACGGGACATTGAAAGAGTTAAAAACACTACTACGAAGAGATGAGTCATTCAAAAGCATAACTAGATACCACTGTAACGTAGCATTATTAATCAACGAGAAATGAAAAATGAAAAATGAAAAATGAAATTATTAAAATACAAAATTCACTTCGGTTTTTGAGGTACTCCTGTAATCACTGCAATGGTCCCGTGGTCTGCAAATACTGTACATATGTTCGCAGAAATGCGCCTTCATGGTCACCATAACAATCCATCTGGTATACCAAGCTGACAAGGCGAACCAACTTACTGATTGAGGTACAGAATTTCTGAAGTTCAACGTCTCTCGTCTCAGGCTGGATGGTGATGCAATATTTGGCAGGCTGCAGGAAATCAGAATGAACTGGCTGGCTGGCGGGTGAGTATCTTCTTATACTCGGTCTTCAGGTTAGATAAACGAGAGATGGGATATATAAGACCTCTCTAGAAGCAGAAAAATCTGGAAAGACACTTTTCTCATAATTGAAATTCAATCGAGATACGCAACGTCAGATCTGAGGGGTGGAAATAAGAGATATGATTCTTACACTTTTGCAAATCCCTTTCCAACGGACGACGTTGAAAAATAAGATATGCGACAAGAGGTTGAGGAGATGAAGTAGACTGTTTGTAGGCTTTTCCAGCATCTCGTGTGGTCGTTATTATGAGATGTATAACGAGAGATAATTCGGAGATTTGGTGGTGGGATATCAAGTGAGTTTCTGAAGGAAATCGGTGGTCTGGATTATAGATCTCTATGCGACATTGCGACAAAGGAATGAGTATAAATAACTGTGTCTAAAGGAAGTGAAGAAGTGATGTGAAGGTTCAAAAGTCAATTTAGTGAGATTTTCCCATATTATATGAAAGGCGATGCTAGTAGAGATGGTTAGATGTAGCGTCTGCGAGATCTCCTATATTGATATTTCAGATTCACAACTGTGAGAGCTCAATAGTCTCTTTCTTCTGGCGAAAACCACATCTAAAATTGATTCGGAAGTAAGAAGTGCGTTTGTTCTATTGATTCATAATATTCATCGCCTAACCCCATATTTTTGCACCCTAAAAATCTTTCTCCATTGGTGAAAGTAAAGGAGAGTGATAGTCCTAGCTATCCTATATATCATCTCCAGCTCATCCATAACTTTACAGATCCCTATCGTTCCCACGCGAATACCCACGACAAAAATCCAAAGCCGATCCATTCATCCTGTCCATCCATTCATATAGCACACATAACTCCTTCCCAGTCCCTTCCCGATTCATTATTCCATTACTCTGTAGCTAACCATCGTTCCAACCTTATGGTTAGCCGTACTGAAACTCCTCAGTTGTACTTTCTCTCCATTCACAATCTCTCTCGCATCACTATCTCCCCATTCCATTGGAACCTCACTATCCGCGTCCGCATAGACTAGAACATTAAATGTGCATGCGCCATCTAGTTCTGGCAAAAATGTAACACTGGCTGTAATTTGTCTGAATATCGACTGAATTTCTAATTGGATTTCTGCTTCGGTTTTCTCGGGCGCGGGTGCGGGTGCAGGTGCGTCCCCCTCTGTGGGTGCGTTTTCAGATGTGGATGGGGTAGTAGAAGATTTAGATTTGGATGATTTCTTGGAGGGTTTGTTGAAGATTTCGACATCAAATTGCCAGCGTTCAACATCTTCACCGGTTTCTTTGGAAGTAATTACGACGATAAGTTTGGTAATCTTTCCATTTACCATCCATTTGTCGAGTTGGGACATGATTTTCTTGATGTAGGCTTTGACTTGGTCATCCGAGGAAACTGATGAAGTGGAGTTAGTCCTGAAGTATAGCATGATGATTATGGAGGAGTGAGAGGTGAGGGGCTGAAATGTTAATATCGTATAGGGAGGACAAACCAAGCATTGTGAGGCCATATTTCTTGACTCTGTTAAAAGATGGTTAGTTCAAGTGTTCATCGACTACGATGTGAGTTGGATAGACAAACGCTGAGAAGTCTTCTGCGGGGTATACACCTCGTTGAAAGCTGTGAAACTATTAGTGATTTGTAGACCATTGGCAGATGAGCTAGAACTTACAGGATAGTATTTATTGAGTATTGGAACTGGGCAGATTAGTTTCCCCTCTTCAGATTGAACATCCAGTACTCACAAATTCCGCAACGAGTTTCGAAGAACCTATAACTTATTAACCCTGCAATTGACTTCCACGGAGTTTGACATACCTTTCAGAGAGAGTTTATGAGTTTTTGCCTTGTCCGATTTGTCAGACTTATCTTTTGACTTTGTGGTTGCTTTTGTAGCTGTTTTTGTGGTTGGCTTTGTGCTCGACATATTGACTGTAGTTTGGGAAAATAGTTTCGTTCTACAACCTGGCGGGCCTTCTTAACTATGTGTCTCTGATAAAAAGAAAGTAAAGAGCCCAAAATAATTAATCGGTTGCCTCAGCGACCGCCGTTTCGGAAAGTTCCGTCGCAAGCAAAGCATCCCCAAAATTAAATTTCCCCAATCCTCAACCCCGCGTCCTCATGCTGTGAAGCCCACTCCACAAATGCAGCGATGTCCATTGAACCTGCTTAGGCTTCCCAGCACTATCAGATCTCAATATGCATCCCACTTCCTTCCTCTCTCCTTCCCTCGAACATTCACCACATCGGTAACACGATATGCTATTGCTAAGAAAATCGTTGGGGATTTAGAACGTCGCATCCAAGCTATACCTATTGAACGATTCCGGAACTTCTGCATCGTAGCACATGTAGATCATGGGAAAAGTACACTTAGTGATCGATTGCTCGAATTAACAGGCACGATCCAACCTGGTGGCGATAAACAAATCTTGGATAAGCTGGAAGTGGAACGGGAAAGAGGTATTACCGTTAAGGCGCAAACATGTAGTATGTTATGGAATCATGAAGGGGAAGATTACCTACTACATTTGGTCGATACACCGGGACATGTGGACTTTCGAGCTGAGGTATCGAGGTCTTATGCCAGTTGCGGAGGGGCGCTGTTACTAGTAGATGCAAGTCAAGGAGTACAAGCCCAAACGGTTGCGAATTTCTA
Organism: Botrytis fragariae; assembly: GCF_013461495.1. Lineage (NCBI taxonomy): Eukaryota > Fungi > Ascomycota > Leotiomycetes > Helotiales > Sclerotiniaceae > Botrytis > Botrytis fragariae. The sequence continues at coordinate 463,708 of NW_023501001.1, forward strand.
TCTGGCATTCTCACAGGGTTTGACATTGGTGCCAGTGGTTAATAAGGTGGACTTACCGACTGCGGACTCGCCGAGGGCATTACAGCAAATGGAAGAAGCATTTGAATTAGAGCCCGAGAATGCAGTTTTGGTCAGCGCAAAGACAGGATTAAATGTTCCAGCTATCCTTCCGAATGTTATTAAACAAATTCCAGCACCAGTTGGCGACCATACTAAGCCACTGAGGTTATTGTTAGTAGATTCATGGTACGATAACTATAAGGGCGTTATTCTACTGGTTAGGATTTTCGATGGAACGATCAAGGCTGGTGACCAAATTGTGAGTTTTGCAACCGGAATCAAGTATTTCGTGGGTGAAGTAGGAATTATGTATCCGGATCAGACACCTCAAACTATTTTGAGAGCTGGACAGGTTGGATACATCTACTTCAACCCTGGCATGAAGAAAAGTCAAGAGGCTCTAAGTGGTGATACCTATACCACTGTTGGCTCAGAGCATTTAGTCGAGGCATATCCTGGCTTCGAGGAGCCAAAGTCTATGGTCTTTGTGGCAGCGTTCCCAGTTGATCAAAGCGACTACCATCATTTGGAAGACTCCATCAACCAAATCGTCCTCAATGACCGAAGTGTAACTTTACAAAAGGAATCTTCAGAAGCGCTTGGTGCAGGGTGGCGTTTAGGATTCCTTGGTACTCTTCACTGCTCCGTATTCGAAGATCGTCTCCGTCAAGAGCACGGCGCAAGTATCATCATCACGCCACCCACCGTACCCTTCAAAGTCATCTGGCGCGATGGGACAGAGTCCATCATCCAAAACCCCGCCCTCTTCCCCGAACAAGAAACCACACATCAACGCGTGCAAGAACTTCAAGAACCCTACGTCTCAGCCACCATCACCCTCCCCGAAGAATATCTCGGCAAAGTAATTGAACTCTGCGAATCAAACCGCGGCGAACAAGTCGATCTGACCTTCTTCACCGCCACCCAAGTAATTCTCAAATACGACATCCCCCTCGCCCAGCTCGTGGACGATTTCTTCGGAAAACTCAAAGGTGCAACGAAAGGTTACGCAAGTCTCGACTATGAAGATGCAGGTTTCCGCAGGAGTAGTATTGTGAAACTCCAACTGCTTGTTAATAAAGGTCCAGTGGATGCCGTGGCAAGAGTAGTACACACAAGTCAGACGGAAAAGATAGGTAGACAATGGGTTACGAAATTCAAAGAACATGTTGACAGACAAATGTTTGAGGTTATTATTCAGGCGCAAGCGGGAAAAAGAATTGTAGCGAGAGAAACGCTTAAACCGTTTAGAAAAGATGTGTTGCAAAAGTTACACGCAAGTGATATTGGCAGAAGAAGAAAGTTGTTGGATAGACAGAAGGAGGGAAGAAAGAAGTTGAAGGCGGTTGGCAATATTGCGATTGAGCATGAGGCTTTCCAGAAATTTTTGGCGAAATAAAAGGGGCTGTAGACGAGCTTAATGAACGAATATATGTATTGAATACCACACTTTTCTTATACAGCGTATCATTGTTTTTGAAATAAGAGTAGGTATGCTTTCATTTCCATTCGTCCTATCTCAATCCTATCCGGGTATTTCATACTCCCATCCTACCAATCATCCACCTTGCCATCCTCCCCCTTGAACTCCTATCGAATTACCTAGTATCCAATACTACCCAACAACCTTAAAATATACAGTCCAGTCTAGAACCCAAAACGCTATGCACCTCCTTTCCAATTCAATCGAAGGTATTGAAGAGATAGAAACGCCAATCCCGAGACCCACCGATCCGTCATTTCGTGTGTCTGACTGAACCATTCATATGTATATAAACCCATTCATCGCTTCCGATATCTATTAAGCGAACCCGTTCAATCTTGAGCACGTTCCTTTCCCTTGTCTTTCTTATCACTATTCCCATTTTCTTTCCCCTCAATGCTACCCTCTTCCTCTTCCTCCCCCTCCTCCCCTTCCATAACCTTCCCATCAAATTTCGCATCTTTGGGCCCACTCCCATCCAAGCCCTCCCAATTTCCATCCCATCCTTTTTCATCATCTACTGCCCCAATCGTTTCTCCTTTCTCGGCCATACGTCGAACATCACTCCAATATTCCAATCTCTTGACTTCTTCGTCTGCGGCTTTAAGTGCTGCTTCCAGATTCTTGGCACGTTGTCTTTGTTTCATAATTGCACTGTCGCCCTCAGTCTCGTCCCCATCCCCCTTTCCCCCCTCCTTAATCTCCCCACCCGCTTCCTCAAATTCTTTCATCAATCTCGCCAGCAAAATCCGCCTACTCGCCTGAAAGATAAACATGTTCATAATCTCGTGCATGTGTTCGGGCTTTGTTAGATAATGCAATTCCTCGCCCCCATGTTTGATAAAACTCTCCACTGCTTCCATTTTCTCTCTATCGATTCGACAAATTCGGAGCACTTTCATTAGAGTTGCAATATTACTTATTTCCTCGACCTTCCACTCGGTTTCGTAATTGCGGCTAGAGGCTGCTAAACTGTTCCGACTTCGACCATCTGCCTCTAAAGCATGGGGGCCTGTAAGAGTTGTCGCGCGACTTCTGCTACGTGGCTGATGAATGAAGTCAGTATTGCTGAAAATTATAGATGGTGGTGATTTCGAATTCGGTGTTCAATTGATTGACGGTAATAAACAATGAAAGAGTACTCACTGGATGTATAGTAAAGTAATCATCATTAAGCATGTGAGCATGTAGTGGCATATGACCCTTTTTGACTCGCTTTCGAATCCATACTCTTCTTCGAACAAATGAGCTATACCATTTGGCATTATGCCATGACCATTTCTTAGAGAAAGCGAAAGAATATTCCCACCCTTCATCATCGACCTAATTCACATTAACAGTTAGTATGTTTTCCAAATTCCAGCCTAGTGATCCGGATCCCGAATTGTAGATATGCTTACCCCGTCATCATGATTGACAATCCACTCTGGCCACGCCCATTCCCAACTTGGATCCGGGACTTGAGCATTCGAAGTATCTGTCAAGCTGGGCTTATTCGTAATCTTCGACCAAGGCGCGGCATCCAGGACCCCTAATGCTTGACCAGAAAACATATGCAATCCACATAGAATCAGCCCTCGTTCGTTTTCATATAAGATATCAATCTCGTAAGGCAGTTTGTCCCGTTCCTGTTGAGCTTTTGTTCTTCTTCGACTTCGGCCCCGATTTTCTTCATCGTTAACGGCATCATAGACTTCTGCAGGTATGGTTCTGCAAAGATGGAGTTAGTAAATTGCACACATGAATGGTATCAAATAATCGCATACACCATCGAGTTGACTTTAACAGGACTATCTTCGATTTCATCTGCAGCAACATGCGCGTCCCTATATTTCTTCCATTTCCTCCTTGTCAACTCCGCTCTCAAAGACCTCTTTCTCCTCAATGGCTCATCAGCTCGATCCCTCGACGATGAATCTGTTACAATTATCGCTGGCAGATCATCAGTTTTGACCTGCCCTCTTCTTGAACGACTTCGACTCCGACTCCGACTTTGAACCGCACTTGGATCTGTATGATCCACTAATCCGATTTCATGATCATAATCAGCATCAGTTAGTGGTTGAGGTCTCTTATTCTTGGATTGAAAAATGGACATTCTCTCGATTTCACGAGAACTGCATAGCCGTTGGATTGAGTTGCGCTTCTGTTGGCTGGCTGGCTGGATGGATGGTTGGTCGTCTACCTCTCCTTGAAATTGAAATTAAAATTAAAATCGAAGCTGGTCTTGTTTTGGTTAAAGATGCTCGTATTGAGAACCTAGAATCTAGATTGCTGATAGCTCGGCCAAGCTCATGGGTCACAGTGTAATGATAGTAAATCTCGCAGCAATTCCTTGATTAATTTCTATTAAAAGAGAGTTTTGAATGGAATTCTGTTGCACGTCTGTTCCAAGTTATTTTGTTGGAATAATCGGTGTTCAAGTGAATGTCCCAAAACCATGTACGGAGCAAGTGTGTACCAGGTAACTACCAAGTACCTACCTACCCAGCCCAGCTACCTATCTCAGCAGTTAGACTCAGTCTGGATCAATTGAAGAAGATGGAAGAACGGATTGGGATAGATCATTGGTGCTAACTACTAATAAGTACTAGGTAGGTAGGTAGCTTTGATACTTGCGCGCCCCCGTTTTGATGACGCGCTAGGATACTTCACTCTGGCATCCTGGTATCCGTATCTGTTTCTGATCCCAGTACAGATCTTCCATGGTTGATGAGTGAGACGAACGGGAAAGTGGCTTGAGATTGAATGCTGCTTTTGCGGGACGGCAATGCGCATGAAACATGTATATCTTCATTTTGATGTATTCATTTATGGACTTCTATCGATGTCGATAGCTACCTAGTTACTAACTATTCTCCATCTATTACCGACCACCCAGTAAATAGTATTCCAAATAACATTTCCAACCAAAATGACATTAATCCACTCCTTGCACAAGAACAAAGCAAATAGACCAACAACCTTTACCAAAGCACAAGCCCCGTCAAATAGCACCGCCACATCCCACGCCGCTTTCATCCCGAGCTTTCATCCAGTCTTGACCAGGATAGCTAACCTATGACGTTACACTTCCCCCTCATCATCCAAGAAACATCATATCATCGAAAAGAAGAGAAGAGAAAAAGAGAAAAAGAGAAAAAGAAGAAGCAACGTCGTAATAGTTTCATAAACAAGAATTCACCAATCAAACCGTCACCTACAAAAGTCTCCCGTACCACCTTCCCTTATTTCAAGAACCTCCCTCTTCCTTCTACTTCCTTTGAACATTAACATTACAATACTTTCATCTACCTAGTACTCGCAAACAGAACTTCTTCAACAACCAACAAACAAACACACTCAATTTCCATCTCAATCAATCTATAACATATCACAATGGCTCAACGCAGTTCCCGCGCTCCTCTCTACATTGGTCTTGCCGCCGCCGGTGGTGTAGGTTATTATTTGTATAGCGCAGGCGGAAGTCCCAAGGTTGCTGAGAAGCAATTTGAAAGTATGTATTCCTATTCCCATTTTGCCTCATAACGCCCCCTCCGCTCCATCCAACATCGCCACCGAATATCGACGATTTCAAAGCACTCAAACTCCTTCATCTCACAACATAACATTCTCTTGCCTCGCACTGAGCAAATAGCTAATCAGAATACCCAAATAGGTGATCTCTCCCGTGCTTCCGCAAAAGTAAAGTCCGAGATACCTGGTCGCACCACACAAGCTCAAAAGGAAGCCGAGAAATGGGGTTCCGAGGCTGGTGCTAAGCTTGATTCTGCTGTATGTCTATCATCTTTACCTTTCTAGCCTCTCATTCCCTTAGCCCAAACTATCTCCCCCATAATACACAGCTTCTCTCACCCTCACTCTCACAAACAACTAACTCCCGACCCACAGACCAACCAAGCCCGCGCCGAGCTCGCCAAAGCCGAAGGAAAATTCGAGCAATACAAGAACGACGCTGCCCAAACCACCATGAAGAAGATCGACGAAGTAGACCGTAAAGTCGAAGCCGAAGCTGCCAAGGCTAAGAGCGGTATTTCCAGCTGGTTTGGCGGGAAATAAATACCCCAAATACTGTTTCAAGAAGAACGAGATGTTTGTGCTCGCAAGCGAGCTAAGACATGTGCAAAATATCAAATTGTGATGTCGTTAATGGGTAATGATGATATGGCTTCAAACGCATGACGCGAGAGATAGTCACTTGTTTTTTTATATGGCGGATACGGATGCATGGTTTTGGAATGGTACTTCTTTGGAGGAAAGGGGTCTTTTCTTCGCAAGTTAGTTAATGATGCCCGCATGATGATGGGAGTTGTATGATAATGATAAAATTACCTTTCAATCCAATCTAAGATGTTTCACATTCGCTCACGGTGCTCTTGTAAAATTAATCCCTTTACAATATTTATAATCTCTTTTATATTTCTTACAGTCTTTCATTTGTTTTTCTCCAATGGTTGTTGTGAACCAATGCTATTCTCTGCTCTCTAGCAAGCAAAACCGGATTTGTAAACCTTACTTCGCTACCAAATATCAGAGGTTTCAAGAGTCTTCCTTTTCTCTCTTCTAATCTGCACACCCCCATCACCGAATCGCTCGCTAAATATAACTTCACATTTCTTTTCATAAACATCTATTGGTAATTCTTTATGGTGCAGCTGCAGGAGGAGGAGCTTGCTCTTCCGCAACCTTTCCTCTCAAAGGGATTTCAGTCTCAACACCAGCAGCTGGCTCCTTCTTCTCAGCGCCTCCAGCAGCTTTAGCCGCTCTCTCCGCTTCCTTCTTTGCCTTCTTTCTCTCCTTATCTCTCGCCTTATCCGCCTTCTTCTTTGCTTGGGCTTCTTCCTCCGCTAATCTAGAAGCTTGTGTTCCTCCATATTGCTTTCTCCATTCTTCGGCCTTCTTCTCATCAATACGTGTGAAGAGGTATGCTGGTTTACCGATTTTGTGACCACTCTTGAGAACAGCTGGGTTCCATTTATCTGGGATGGAGATAAGTGGGGCTGATAGTTGAGAAACGATGGACTCGGACGTTGAGGGCATGAAAGGTGATGTGATGGATGCGATGAGGTAAGCGAGATTGAGAGCGAGTCCGATGACGGTGTGAGTTCTCTCTGGGTGCTCGGCAAGGTTGGCGTTATCTAGACGGTATTGGAGAAGGTTGTTTCCGCTGGTGGAGATCTTCATGACTTGATCTAAACCGACACGAATCTTTACAGCTTCCATGTCGTTGTTATAGTCTTTCAACTGAGCATTGATCTCCTCGATGAAAGCAGGGGCATCGAACTTCTCGTCCTTGTATTCTGGAGAGAATTCTGGAATGACTCCATCCATTTTTGCATTGACAAATTTGACAACTCTGTTAACGAAATTACCCAAGTTATTTAGCAAGACAGAATTATTCAATTGAATGAAGTTTGCCCACTCAAATTGTGAATCTGCAGTTTCGGGTCGATTCGACAATAGGTAATATCTCCATACGGATGGTGGGACGCCAGTATCCTTTGCAGTATCACCGAAAACACCTACACCTCTGGATTTGGAGAACTTGCCGTTCTCGTAGTTCAGGTATTCGGTTGTGGAGAGATGGTTAAGTTTTGTCCATTTGTCTCCAGTTCCCAATTGAGATCCGGGGAAAATGACAGTGTGGAATGGAACATTATCCTTGCCCATGAATTGGTAAAGCTTAACATTCTCTGGATCGCGCCACCAGAGCTCCCAATCCTTTGTGTAGTTTGCAGTAATCGATGGGTATCCAATACAAGCATCAAACCAAACGTAAAGAACCTTGTTCTCATAACCTGGCAAAGGAATTGGTGTTCCCCATTTCAAGTCTCGAGTAATACTTCGTCCTTGCAGCCCTTGTTTGAGCCATGAATTCGTGATACTGATACCATTCTTGGGCCATCCTCCTTCCTCACTTGATTTGTTAAACCACTCCTCAATCGCAGGTTGGGCTTTGTCGAGAAGTAAGAAAATATGCTTCGTCTCGCGTGGAATTGGAGTAGCACCATCGACCTTGCAAACAGGATTGATAAGCTCCAAAGCGTCAAGGAGACTACCGCATTTATCGCATTGATCGCCTCGGGCATCATCGTATTGACACTTAGGGCAAGTACCTTCAACAAAACGATCCGCAAGGAAAGATTGATGCTTTTCGCAGTAGGGCTGTGTAGTTGTGCGCTCCTCCAAGTACCCATTCTTATGTAATTTCATGAAGATATCTTGTGCGATGATCGTTTGCTGTTCCGTAGTCGTCCTTCCGAAGTAATCGAATCCAATCTCAAACCAGTCGTAAACATCCTTATGTTTTTTGTGAAATTCATCACAGAGCTCCTTGGGAGTCTGCTTTGTTTCTAAAGCCTTGACTTCCGTAGCAGTACCATACTCATCAGTACCACAGATATAAAGAGTTGGGCGATCTCTAAGCTTGCTATAACGGGAGAATACGTCGGCGCTCAGCACACTGCCAACAATATTTCCAAGATGAGGAACATTGTTCACATATGGTAAGGCACTGGTGATTAAGATGTTGTTCTTGCCCTTCTCGGGTAGGATAATATTTGGAGTCGTCATTTTGGTTGTTGTGTTGGGAAGGAAACCTCAAGAGAAAGAACCCCGCTATGGATTTTATTAATGTTACTCGGGTGAGTCAGGCTTTGACGCACAAGTGGGTGTACCCACTGGTGGCGGGGTCCCTTGCTTATATAATCCAACCTTTCTATGGAAAATCCGAAAGAACGCATTTTCTTTCACCTCACGATTAACAAGCAAATTTACCAGGAAATAGTCTAAGTGCTCAAAATATTCAAGAACACACATCTAAATCAGAAGGAAAAGTTTCGTTCTAATCATAGCCTGAGTCGAAGTAATATATTGCGGGTTTTGATATACGATTCTCAAACGTCCGCTTCTATAATTTGCTCAAGAGTGCATCAAATCACATCACGCACCAAAATGGCTACTGTTGATCCTTTTGAAGATATTCTCAACCTCGAGGAAGAATTTTATTCCACCGGCTACAATCAAGGACTCTCCGAAGGTATAACCGCCGGTCGCATAGAAGGGCGGACTTTCGGACTTGAAAAGGGATTTGAAAAATACGTTGAAATGGGTCGATTACACGGAAAATCCATCGTATGGGTCAACCGAACTCCTTCTTTCCAAAAGTCCAAAATTCCCACAACCTCAAGCCCAGAGCTCGAGCGGGAGAGTCAGACAAAGGAAGGAGAGAGACCACATGATCTCAAATTGTCCGAACTGGCCAAAAATGAAAGATTGGCAAAACATGTAAAGGTATTTCATGCATTAGCGGAAGCAGAAAGTTTGTCGACAGAGAATTCGGAAGAAGCGGTCGGTGATTTCGATGATAGGTATAAAAGGGCGGTGGCAAAAGCGAAAATTATTGAAAAGATGGTTGGGGAGGGACAAGGACAAGGAGGGGCGAAAAGTAGTGGAGATGGGGCGATTGAGGATGTTAGTGTTATGAGGGCTAGATGAGGTTCTTTCAATGGTTTTCAACTCTCGTAAAGCTGGAACTTGTGGTATACGTACACGGAGTTACACAAATCACAGACTTCGTGGAAGAAGCACTGGGATGACAACATGCTTGATTCCAGACTTTATAGTGATGCTACGCAAACTTGTTGGCCGGTTGGTCCCAGTAGAATTGGAAAGCAACGGGGAGCGATTATGGAGCCTCATATTGAGCCCCCTCGGGGCTGGCTACAGATGGTTATCAAACAAACTATCGCTTTCTGAGCAACTTGGAGTAATTTTGGTTACATCAAAGATCGAAAGATTTGCTGTAAATCTCAGAAATGGGAGAGATGGTACCGTATATCCATAATTCAAACCGATGGAAATGAAAGTACGCCTCTGCGGCAAATGGAATTTGAGGTTGGTGGATCACGTGGTTGGCAACACCAGAAATGGGAGTACTCTGTCGTTGCGATGGCTGGGTAAGAAGAAGGGGTAGAAGTTGAAGGACCCGAGTTGTATTCAAAACCCGGAAGCCCCTAGACTCTCCCCATATTTTACGAAGTATCAATTGTACTTCACATCAATTCACTTTAGTATCGCCATCAATATGAAATCAAATCTGATCCATTGTACGCCTTGTCATATTTGCACATAAGTGACTTTCCATACACTGATGATCCCCCATAAGTTCCCTGGTGTTGCACCTGTACCTTGTATTTGATCCAGATATCTTACAAAGACTTCACCATACCTAAAAATATTGATAAAGTATACCCCAAATCATAACCCGGAACGCCCCCAGCCTCAGGGACTGTCAAAGTCACTGCGCATACCACCAGACTCCCCAAAATGATAAAGCAATACTTATTTTATTATGCATCACTTTCAGTCTCCGCGGCCACACGCAGGTCATAACTAAGCTCAAAGCATTCTGCAAGGAGATCAGTGACGCTGCCTTGGCCTTCAGGAATATCTGGCCCGACCATGAATTTGCCGTCTACACGCATGTTGTCGATTGAATTCAACTGAGTGATGTGTCAGCTAAGTCAAGGCACACAGGAACGTTAGAGGATATCCTACCTTCATGCTGTAAGGATACAATTCTCTTGGAGAACTGACTCCACCGGAATTTTTGACTTCAATGAGACATCGCCTCAGAGTTTGAAGTTGATTATAGACCGGAAGAAGTGCTTCAGAAACTGGTTCGGAGGACACCATGAGAAAGTAAATATAAGCATAGCTACGTCGAATTAAATAGAGTAAAGTCTAATTTGGTTAGTTTGCATTTCTTAAAAAAAAAAAAAAGATAAGTGTAGTTAATGTGCATACCCGCTGGACATATAATTCGGCAAATTTTCCTTCAGCATCAACAAAATTACCATCTACTCTGCTCTCGTCGATTCTGTCCAATTGTCGCTGAAAGTCGTACAAATCAGTTTCCCTCAATGACCAGGCTTGGGTCAAAGATAGCTTCTCTAGTTTGTTTCGAATCTCAACTAGAACGGAATATGGCCCTTGAAAGGCTTCTGGAAATTGTCCCTTCCTGATTGATCGTCAGCGAACTGTAGGTTGAGAATATATCTGAAAACTAACCTTTCCAGCACAACTTCCGCCCACTTCAAACACCTTTCTAGATATTCACAAACTTCATCATTTCCTGGAGGTGTTTCCCCAGAGGCTGTTACAAACTTTCCATCAACTCTTTGAGAATCAACCTCTTTTATTTGATTTTGCAGCTTTGTCACCTCTGTTGTCGAAAACTAATTCCCAGATCATAATCAGCATGGCGTTCAAATGATTTCTCACTCAAGCCGAAGAGGGGGACCACCATAGCAATTATCTCACCTTAGCCCTAGTATTTGCTAATGATATTGATCTCAATATCGATATGATCTTTTCGTGAATGGGTAACAAGTCTGCACCGATTCGCTCTAGTCGTTTGCTCAAGTTCTTCAATGATCGCTGGCAGACATCGATTCTGTTACCGAGAAGAGTGAGAAGGAAGGGGGAGTAAGACGGCTTAGCATTCTTCACTATGCCTCCTAGCCTCTCAAGAGTCTGCGCAACGTGTGCTAAATCCTTCTCGCAATACAGATCGACTTCGGTAAGATGGTCGAGTAGTCGCTTGATCGTGGATGTGAGAGAATAGGCTGCGGGTGCTTCGTTGGTTTTGCCAATGGTCATGAAGAATAGGGAGAGAAGTTGAAAACATCCATCCAGCACGCGATCCACTGTCAGGTTCTCGATCAGTAACTGCATTATATGTCAACCTTCTACCTCTCATTACTAACCTCGGTTTTGCTCATCGGGCTTATCGGCTCTTATCTCATTCAGAAGTTTAACTTGTTCAACTACTTTGCCTTGCAGGACGAGCACATCTGCAGCCTTGATGTACGTTGTTCTATCTTGCTTTAGAAGAGTCAATTCGTCCCGTATTGAAGTGAGCGCTTCCAATATAGGCTGCTCGCGAGGATCAAGGGGTAGCGGATGAGATGGGGTATCAGTCATGATGAATGTTGGTTGAGTTGAGGTCTGGACTTTGATGACTTGCTTGTATCTTGTGGGAAGACTTTAATCGTTTGATTCGTATTGTAGAAAGTTGCAAATAATCGAAGTACTGATGATGTAGATTGAGCTGATTACTATCATTCGCTATTGTTGAATCAGTAAGTTAGAAATCGATAGAATAGTGTTGATCCCAATAGGCTGTTTCTTAGTAAAGAGCTACTGGCTATGTCATAATATTTCCCTTATTGGATGGTTTGGAAGGCGGGGCAAGTTCCACAAAGAGAATCTAAGCCTTGCATTTACGGTGAACCAATTCTGATACCGATTTTTTGCTTGTGAAACCAGCGATAGCAATAAGGTCAAATCGCATATCATGTGTACCTTACATACACCTACCGTTGAGAGATGTTATAATTCTGTGTAAAATCACCATATCACAGTACCTTGACAAGCGACGACGAATGTGAAGCAACATTGAGACATCATGATGATTGATGGAAGAGTATTTTTATCTGCATACCTACCTATTATGTATTTTGTATTTTTATGTTGGAAATGGGAGAAATGAAAGATAGAAGACGATTAGATAATAACAAGTTGCATCTGTATTTCATTGGTCAAAGTGGCTCCCCGTAAATTATCGCTTGCTGCCCAATTAAATCCTGACATGATATTAGTCACGCACACTTTCGAATTTCCCAAAACTCTCCCACCACAAACTTTTAATCCTTTCCATCGACGACTTCAAGAACATCAACCTACCGACAAAACAACCATCTGTCGGTATGTCGCATATACGCAGTCGCATTCTCATTTACTGCGCCTCTTGCTAATTTATCAATTCTAGATATTCAAAATGTCTAACGCAGAACTCGCCAGCTCTTACGCCGCGTTGATCCTCGCCGATGACGGTGTCGATATCACTGTACGAATTCCTATATTCTCGAGATTGAGAAACGAGAATACTCGATTGGGTGGATAAGTGGCTGACTCGATATTAATAGGCCGACAAATTGCAAACCCTCATCAAGGCCGCCGGTATTGAAGATGTTGAGCCAATCTGGACCTCATTGTTCGCCAAGGTATGCGATTGAAATTCACACATCTGAGTTGAGGAATGAGCAACTATGGGCAGTGCTGATTGTTGGAATTAATAGGCTCTCGAGGGAAAGGATGTTAAGGACCTTTTGTTGAACGTCGGATCCGGTGGTGGAGCCGCTCCAGCTGCTGCTGGTGCCGCTGCCAGCGGTGACGCCTCTGCCCCAGCTGAGGAGAAGAAGGAAGAGAAAGAAGAGGGTACGATAATTCTTACAACCGCGCGCATTTTGCAGATCTCATATACTAACTATTCAACAGCCAAGGAGGAGTCAGACGAGGATATGGGTTTCGGTCTCTTCGATTAAATATCTATCTCACCTTTTCTCTCCGTACTTTCAAATGCATGGCCACGGTTTATATTCCCTCGGTGCAATATTGGGCTGGTAGGGTAGCTTCCATAAATCAGCAAGCATTCATGAATTCTTCCGAAAGATAAAAACCTGGTTCCATCTATACTGCCGAGTGCATGAACACGCCGTGATTATGTATGATGAAGGTGGACTGAGATGTCAAAGAATGATATCAAACTAGCCTCATTCGAGGCTTCCAAGACATGTACTTTGGAGACACAGATCGAAGAATCCAATTCAAGAATTTCGAACAGGAATTTCTAAAAGTCTTCTGCATGAGTACACTACACCAGCAATCCGCAATGTCGACCTCGTGGTGTTCTGCAATCTTTTGTCTACAAGCCCTCGCTGACTACTACTAACGTGTCGGCACTCCATGTTATTTCTACTCCCACCCATATCCCGCACAGCATTCACTTCTTCCAAATCTGTTTCATCATCTCACAAGTCTTCATTCATCCATCTCACTGGCGCCCTTTGCGACTATCTTTCTTACATTTTGTGTTATCTCAAAATTCCCTTGGGATATCCTAATCTTCCTACTAGCATTAATCCATTGTCATTACTTCTTCGCTCTGGACACTAGTTCCATGTTACATCTTTTGTCAGCCGTCGGACTGTTCAGCCGTAATCTTCGTGGTTATTCAAAAAGAAGAAGCAAAATTTGGTCCGGAACATTCAAGAGTGATGTCCATACAGTTCCTTTACTAGAGGGCACGCAGCAAATTTGATGATGGCTTGATTCATTTACTAAATCACCAACACATCCTTCTGTTGTCCTAGCTGTTTTGAATACTGTAGAAGGCTCAAATATCGATATCGCGCTCGATCGAAAACCTCATAAGTAATTTGCCCCAACTAAATCAACCTTAACTCTTTACGCTTCCTTTCTGAATGCACACTTGAAGGGATAGATTTGGATCTGCACACACATCAGTAATCAATCCCATGCCCATAACTTCGTAACCCGTGATAACAAAACTTTGCGATAGTGATACAAAACATACCTTGCTGAAATCCCAAACATCATTTTCGGCATAAATATCCTTCTTCAATACCTCAATGACTTCCTCCTTGCTGCTTGCAAGAGCGATCATGCAACTTCCTTGGAACTTCAGAGGAGAGTCACCGGTGGGAGGCTCGGAGAGAAAGGCGCCTGGTGGAGTTTTTCAGCGGAATGTCTTCAAGGACGACGTAGTAAAGAGAAAACGGTGAAACCTACCGCCCATCTTCCAGAACCCAGACTCAAGACCGGTCTTTAGACCTTCAAAATGCTTGCTATCAATTCCTTAGTTCCTATACATCTCAAGCTCACATCACAACTTTCTCTTGCAAAGTCCCTCAAAACAAAGCATCTCGGTGGAATTTCTCGTACGAAACTTCCCACACACAACCCACCATATCCCCAGGAAAACTCACGGTCTAACACTAACTCTTCTCTCCAACGCCCCCTCATTATCAGGTAACACAACCAACCACTCAAACTTCTCCACTGGTGCTGCTGCTGAAGACATCTTCCTAATGTTTACTGCTGGGTATGGACGGGTAGTATAAGAGGTAAGTTGTTTAGGATATAATTTGCCAGGTACAAACCTCAAGCGCAAGAAGGACATTTGAGAGAGAAGATAATCGACGGTTGAGATTGGGATTGGGGATGGTGATGTGGTTTATGAAGAGGGGAGAAGTGGGGTTTTGATATTGAGACGGTGCATATTGATAGAGGTGGAGGGCATATCATACGCCCTTCTCGGGAAAAGTTCGGGTGGGGTGTGGGAGGAAAGGAGAGGTTCGCTTCGAAAAGGAGATGGTGGTACGAATCATTACAATAAAACATCAAGTTGGTTGTAGAGGAAATTATTTGGGAAGCTCCTTATTGTCTAGGTTTGGTCACTATATAGGTTTTAGACTAACTCTAACCCTACCGGCGACAATGAGGTTAGCTGAACAAACTAATCGATATTGTAGGTACTGAATTTATTAAATATGAGTCTAAAATACATATTATATATTAGATTAAAGATGAAATCAGAAGCGAATCAGTCATTCCACATACTGGTATCTTTAGTGTCACAATCATAATTCTGCTAGGTTCACACATTGAATAGAACCTTATGATGGTAAATCTCAAAAATGCCATCCTATTGGACACCTGAAGTGCAACATCACCTCTAACCACTGTAGAATGATGACGAGATACCAATGCTCTACTGAAACTAACAACTGGCAGTAAGTTGGGGAAATAGTTGCCAATTCGTTTCTGATTTTGATTCTGATCGCTCGTTGCAATGGCGCCTCCTGGCAAGATGCGAACAAAAACCTCGATTTTACGTTTATGGGCAAGTCAATTTCAAAATCACTCTTAGCATAACTGATTACTCTTTCATATGTCTAAATTGAAGTCAATCTAGCACATTTTGATAAAGCGAGAGCTTCCGACCATAACTGACGCCATAGGAGAATCATATTTTAAATACCTGCAATCTGAGCGAGGAGAGAAGACGATGTTTTCCGAAAGTCCGGTTCCGAGTCACCACTGATTGAATTCCTAGAATATAAGAAAAGGCATATTTCACTTACCAGTAGCATTATTCAACTGTAGATATGGCTGGATGTGCAAATCTACTGCCATCCGTCCCTCTATATATTCACCTTTCAATCAGGTCTTCCATATTCCATCCATAGCTAGCCGTACCAGAACCAATGAATCATATACGCTAGCACTGGCTGTACTGTCAGTTGATGATTTTCTCTACCAGGCCTCCCACAATGTCTTATATAAGTTTCTTTTCCTCCTACTCTCTGACACAGTATTCTAAGTATCTGAACAGCATCCAGAGTCGTCTATAAACAACTTTTGATCAACTAAGATTCTTCTACAAATCAATTTTACACTTTCGCATTACGTCCAGATAGATACCAATTTTCTCTTGATAACATCTTTCAAGAAGTTGTTACTCAGTCGCTGATATCTCTCCCAATAAAACATCTAACAATAATCTCCTTCCTCCTTCTTCGTCTCGAGAGATTCAATCATCATAAAAAAATGTCTTCTCAATCATCCAGAATGAGTCGCAGTTCCAATTCGACCGCAGTCAGCAGTTCCTCTTCAACCACTCCTTCAATGGACATCGATACCCGATTGGCTCCCCTTCCAGAGACTAGAAAGCGCTCGCGCAATTCAGATTTGGATTCAGATGACGAAGAACCACAAGCCCAAAGGGTTAGAGCCGGTGATTCTAACTCAATTGATAATATAGAGTCTGGAATGGCTATCGACGCGCCAGCTAGAAGCGTAATGGCACCTACTCATAGCAGGCAATCTCGAATCCGTTCTGGTCGCAGCACGATGTCTAGGCAGGAGCAAGAGCAAATTTCGAGCACTTTTGCCAATATTGGCGCCCCCTCTCAGACTCCAGCCCAGTCAGTTCTAGTTAGCTCTCCCTCAAGAGCTAACCATACAGTTCAAGCAAGCACAACTCGTCAATCTCCTGAGTCTACTCCGCAAAGCCGCTTGTATGAGGAAATATCCGACTATGATGCCGATACTAGTGGAGATGAACGCCCCTCGAAGGTCAGGCGCAGAGGCGAAGGTCAAAATTCTGTTCACACACGAGCAGGCCCTGTTGAAACTTGGAACTCAGGAGCTATTGCACCACCTGCTTCAAATGAAGCTTCAGTCGTCGAACATCAGGGCTCGGAGACTGCTTCATCACCAGTTTCAAGCTTGCTCCTGGCAATCGAAGCACCATCCAATCAAAATGCTTTGATGCGTAGAGATACACCATACATTGATCTCACGTGGGAAGATTCGAGCGATGAAGAAGAAAATGATGCTGCGTTGCCACCAGCCCCAAGTGTGCTTCCAGCTGTCGCAGCACCACCTGTTCAAAATTCTCAGCCCAACGCAGCCCCAAAATTTGTTAGCCTCATGTTTGATGATTCCAGCGATGAGGAAGAAAGTGCAGCTACCATGTCCAAGGCGTATATTGGCGACAGAATTGTGTTGGTAGAAGAGAAACGTCTCGAACCGTTTCTACCGGAACCTACCGTCAAGTTCCAACGCTTGCTTGAGGATGCTCAAACTCAGAAGCTACATTGTCTTGACAAATGGTATTCTGTAGGATACGAAGATGACGTTGAGTTCTCAAGACAGTTCGCTGTTCTCGGTACCAGCTGTAATGTGTACGTGGTCATCATAGGAAAGAGGCCAAATTGCAATTGTTATGAAGGCAATAGAGGTATACTCTGCGTTCATATTGTCTTTGTAGGTATTTTTATTTATTGACATATCAAAAAATGAGCGATGACTAACAGTCTCAATCGTAGATCCTCACGCAGTTCCTGAATCTACCGGCGCCACTTCGTCACCAATCTGCCTTCTTGGAGGCTGAGCTCAGATGCATGATGGGAGATGAAATCGATTGGATGGGTCCAGTGTCAACAGATAAATTCTGTACACAGAAGTCGGTCGAGGAACAGGAAACTTGTTCCATCTGCCTCGAGAATCTCGAAGGCGATGGATCTATCACGTGGTGTAGAGGCCAGTGTGGGCAGAACTTTCATCTGCAGTGCATTTGGACCTGGGCCGACACAAACTTTCGGGATGGACAGCCCGACATTACGTGTGGAAATTGTCGCGCACCGTGGATCTGGATTGGCCGTCAGCTAGCCGGCTTAATTGAAGGGGTGTGGAATTGGCAATTTGGGATCCACGACGACGATGCAGGGTATCGCTCCTTGAGTAAACTTCTAGATAGGGACGTGAGCAAGGAAGGGTACTTCAATGTAGCCGAGCTCCTGGGAATCTACGAGACTGTGGATGACGATGCAGAAGCCCGTCAAAGATATCAACGAGTGGTTGACAGATGGAGAGTGGAGATGGTGAGACGGCCTACCACGCTCCTAGAGGAAGTGTATGATTTCATAGTCCGCTACCATCCTGAGGTGTATAGTGACGTTGACGATGTGTTTAGCGATGAATCGATTGATGAAGACAATCCTAGAGCCATCAGGCTCTTGGAAACGGTGGACTTTGTAGAAACGAATGTCGAGAGGGTCTTGCAAGGATTACCAACCATTGATAGTGAATACACTAGGGACTTACACCTATTATGAAACAATTATCTTGGGTCAATTGAGAAACAGGCAGCCTCAAGGTATTGTACCAGGACGGGTGTTCATATAACGGACCCCTAAATCTACTCGTAACACCATCTATATCGGAAAATACCAACTTGAAACATACTCATTAAAAGTGGTAACACAAACACTGGCTTGCTTCCCCATGCGAACCGACGTTACCTGGATGGAACTCTGAAGTTTCTAATCAACTTCGATCATCGCAGCATGTCGAATCACAATTTGCAAATATCTCAACCGGAGGGCCGATTCCCTAGAATACAGGCTAGAAAAATGCCACTCTATTGGTCTCGGGTCAGAGATTCGCAAGACACAATGTCACAATACCTCTACTAAAAGAATTTCCCTCATCTATGGCTCGATTGAACAAGTCTACTGTAATGAAACAACGACATTTGCCTCCTTAGCATCTGATGGTTACATCTTTTGCAGTCATCGTCTTTGATCCATAGTAGCATAGTTATGATCAAAAAGGAACCCAATGAAAGGAGAAATGCTCACATATGTGCTGTGCTCGGAGGGAGATAGTGCTGATTATCTGGTGAAGGTGGGGGATGAGGGATTGGAAAATAAATTATTAGGAACGGGGCACTTGCTGGATGAAGAGTCCTATCTGGTGAATGGTGGTGGAATTTATTTAATTGACCGGAACTTATGTGGTGGTTACTATGGAGATTTTCACCGGTAACAAAGTAGCCTTCAGGATGGGCAAGTTCATTCTCGACTGATGGATCTCGTGCTTTATTTTGGTGTGACCCAGATGGGTTTTGGTGTTGAAACTTTGGGAAAGTTGAGCGCGGGTAGCATAATTATGAGATCAAAATATCCCTTTCAAACAAGAGCCATGGATTATAATATGACTCTGTGATTCCTAAATTACTATTTATTTTGTACTCCAGATAGCGCCTTGGTATATATGCTAACTCAAATGCCTTCATACGATTTTACCCTTGTTGACTACGAATGCTTCCAAAGCAGCTATGTTTGATTAGTACAGAATTCATAAAGTAAAGGTAACGTGTGGACTTACTAATAGCAGAATAAACTCTGTTTTCGGCCTCTGGGAAGACTAAGCTTCTGGGGCCGTAAAATACTGCATCGTTGACTTCATCTTGATGTCTGGGTAGACAATGCATGAATTTCCATCCTTCCTTAGCGCCGCCTCGTTTTGCCATTTCCTCTGTGATTTGGTAACCTGCAAATGCCTTCAATCTCTTTGCTGACTCTTCTTCTTGACCCATAGATATCCATGTATCAGTCACCAATACATCTGCGTTTTTAATAGCTTCCTCTGGCACGGAAACCTCTGTGAGTGTTCCTGGAGTATCTGTTGTAGTTGCGGCAGATTGGATAATCTTGCGCATATACTCGGGGATTTTATAACCCTCTGGCGATGAAACGGAAATGTTGATGCCCAATTTCATTGCTCCAATTGCAAGGTCGAAGAGAACATTATTTGAGTCTCCAATCCAAGCAATCTTCATTCCCTCCAAGCCCAAAGTTGGTGTAGTTTGTGACGAGCTTCTAGAAGGTTGCGAGGGGAATGCTTCGTGGATTGTGAGGTAATCGGCGATAGTTTGTAAGGGGTGGTATTCATCAGACAAAGCATTGATGACTGGTACACTCGACCACTTTGCCAGACCAGCAACATCTGAATGAGGCCCTACTCTAGCTACAATACCTGCAGTCATACTCGAAATAACGACTGAGGTATCGTATAATGATTCATTGACACCCAATTGAATATCCCCGGAACCAAGAAACATTGGATGTCCGCCCATTGTGGTAACCGCAGATTCGGTAGAGACACGCGTACGAGTGCTGCGTTTAGAGAAGGGCATGGCAATTACCTTACCAGCCAATGAGTTGAGGAGAGATGTAGGAACGGCGCCAGACTTCAGTGCGAGCTTGTGCGAATGTGCGGAGCGAACGAGGGTAGTAAGTTCGGAGGGAGTAAGGTCTGCAATGGAGAGAAGATGACGGGGCGCGAAGGGTGAGGTGAGAGGCGTTGATGCATGGCTGTAAGATCGCAATTGGGCTCTGCTAAAGCTCTGCAGAGCTCGAGATCCAGGGCGCAGCGAATTGAGAGTCATTCTGTTGGTGAGTAAGGAGATATGTCAATTGAGTAGAAATTGTTGGGAGATCAATCAGAGCTCAGTGAGAGAGAAGGAAGAAGAGAAATGTAAATAGGATGATTTTTGTTAGAGTCCCAAGATAATTTATAGTAACTTCCTTCACCTACAGATCTCACTTCAAATACGTATGTGATGTTGATAGTGAGTCAATTCATGAGTCAATTTTATTAATTGTTTATCTTCCCAACTTTCACTGAGTTGTGCTCAAAGCTTCGAAGCACTTTTTGGGACCCCGCATATCAACGCTAGCCACATTTGGTAGCACATCGATATACGAACATGCTGATTGGATGGCAAATTATGAACATTTGTACTCTGTGCATGATGATTTTGACAAAGAAAGTGTATCCCCGGTGAAGACGTTCCACAAATACTTCTCCTGATGAGCCTTCTACTGAGTGAGACAGGTGAGTTTTGGCCCGTGCATCAATGAGCATCCCAGATAAATATTGCAAACTTTGATTGTACCCTCTCCGACTGAGGCATAATATCAACTCCGCCGTCAATCAAGTATACAGGCACAGTCATGTCCAGCAGCACACTTTCTTCCAAAAGAGCTTCAAGCTCTACAAACGCACCTTCCGATGAGCACGAGACAAAGCGCGCCAAGAAGTCGGATGCCCCACCCAAGCAATATGTCTATGTTGTTTTGCATGAAACTTCCTTTGGAGGCGATCATACAGCTGTGGAAGGCGTCTTCTCAACCGTTGAAGATGCGACGAACGGGTTGAAGAAAATTGTCAATCGGGAGTATATTCACTTGTATGACGATGTTGAAGAAGCGGGCATTGAGGTCACAGAGCGTAATGGTCTGGTGAAGTGGCATAGTAGTGATGCTGGTGAAGGGGAAGAAGTCAGTCTTTATGTGCAGAAGCATAGTCTACGAGCACCGGGCTCGATAAGGCAGCGAGAATGGGGTGTTGAGTCTGGCGATGAAGACTTGGTGGAAGAGAAACAAGAAGAAGAGGGAGTGGAGGATATGGAGGAGTAATTCGACGGCAAAATGATTTCGGGCTTTGGCCAGTCAATATCTCCTACAAGATTTTGAATTGGGTTCATATTTGGGTGACCTCAATTACCTGACAAGAAAAGTTGTCCTTCATTGTTAATTTGTTCGTTTTTGACACAACTAGCCCCTTAGTCTGGCAATGGAAAAGTGGGTCTCTACTCGAATGAACCCTTTGGCGTTATTGGTCTAATTCAATGATCATTGTTATGGCACGGTTGATGGACTTAATGAGCTTTGGGTACGTGAAGGAAGGAAGAAGATAGGTGATTTCGACTTTAATCTCTCGAACCGGAACAAGGAATACGAGGACCAGTGAAGACAACAGTATACAATCTTATTCCCCATAATACTATGGATTCTCAATATGGATTTGTTTTCAATACTAGCTGTAGGACTCGATTTCAGTAAGCAGAGACTACCTAAGTTGATTTTGTGTTGTGTTTTGTAGTGTACTACCTAAGTTAGGTTTTTGTTCCGTTTTCCAGTGTTTGGTCTCTTGGAATGATCGTACGTTGACTAATTCGTATAGAACTGGGCTATGACTGCCACTCCTCGGGTTCTCTGCATGCTCACGGTTATCTATACTTTCTGACGAGAAGTTTATCAGTGAAAATTAGACGAGTATCCAGCCTACATATATACCCTCTCAATTGATCCAACCCTCCTGGCAAATTGCTAATCGCAGATGTTCAACGTATGCTCTGATCGTGGTTCCCAGAGCGAGCAAGAGAATTTAGGAAGAATCCTTCTCGCCACACGTTTCATGGTTCTAGCGAGTGATTGATACTGTGCTAATACCAGCTTGTTCGTCGCTGAAAACTAAGATATTGAGTGTTGTAATTTGGAAAAGAGGTTCTTTTGGAAGGTATGCGGTTGATTTTATTCATCAGAATAGCATTTCCAGGACTAAATTTGAGCTAAAACTCAACTTGGAAAGAAAATTTACCTTCCAAATCGAAGGAAATAGCGAGACCATGAGTAAAAACCCCAATAAAGGAAGGACGCTAAAGCTATATTATGACATCTCAAACCTGCTACCTCCACGAACGAAATACAACTCATACACAAACATCAACATAATACTTCTTTGATACATTTTTGGTTATCGAAATTGGCATCATGATGGATTGGAATTCAGTAAATTTACCACATTTGTATAATACGATCGAGCAAGGCCCTAAGGATGGCGCTCAGTTGAACCCATTATATGACGAAGCTTATGCAGCACCAACCGGAGATGAGAACTTGCCATCTTTAGACACCGAAGTATCATATAATGAACCCGAGTATCATTATCTGAAAACCGTCCCTCAGCTGCATTGACTTCCTACCATGGTCTCCATCGCCCAGCGAGATTAGATTGGCATCGGATAGGTCAGCCTTTGGCCAGAGATGTCGCCAACGACACATGGATGAAGACCCGCCGTGTGCTTGCTGCCTGCGATTCCGAAGACGACTTGCAGAATGAAAACTCCAAATTCACACAAGCAATCATCTCAATGACAACAACCCCCTCCAAATCTGACGGCATGGCCTACTCAATCTCGGAATCTGACTATCCATCTCCGTCACAAACACCGAGCTACTTAACCTGCACCCCCTCCATGTCTCCCCAAAAATCAAGCCAAGGACAACACGTCTACATGGTGCTCCACGACGCAGTCCCCGTCGCAGCAGAATCTCTCGCAACAACCAGTGTCACCGGGGTATATACCACACTTGAAGAAGCAAACGGATTCGTAGAACGGGTTGCAGAAGAGACATGTAGGGATGTTCCAGAGGAAAACATGAAGATGGCTATAGAAAATGGAGCGTTTGGTTTTGACATTTTGGATGTGAAGAGGCATGTGTTGCATAGGGTTTATATTGAGAGGCAGACGGTGAGGGGAGAGTGGAGTGAGAAGACCAAAATTGAAGAAACGGGAGTAGTGAGGGATCAGGTAGAGGATGTGGGGATTTTTGCTGGATTTGCGAATTTGTCGTTGTGAGTGTTGCGTTGGGTAATAGTCTGAAGGAGAATCATGCGCTACGATTATGTTGTCTGATGCATAGTCAAGGGCTCTGGGATTCATGGCCGAGGTTTATGAGGGTGATGGGCCTTAGATTAGGTATTAATACGAATGGAAAAGTTCTCTTCAAGACTTGACCGATGGTTTATGATCAAAGCATTTCAGCTTTCACCTCTCATCCTTGAAATACCCTTTCTATCACCGCATCGCCCGCTTGCGCTTCCGTATTCCACATTGGCACTCTCTTGGATAACTTGATCGGATTGATTATCTAAATTATTCAAGCTCCAGTCCGCTGGTTAATTTCAAGACGGTCTGGAACATGTAAGAAGGGGAAAATTCGTCCAAGATTAGACTACTATACTCCAGATATACTCAAGCAGAAGAGGTCATGAATATCAATATGCAGCCCAAATTTCTGATAGATATAATTGGCTGCTTGAAGATCTTCTAACTTAGGAAGGTGCTAGTATATTAAACTAGTGACGTAACTTGTTAATACCGATACAAATGACGTGCAGCAAGCGAAGAAGAGCTCGCGGAAGCGAATACGTATCGAGAATATTAACTACATCAGTACATGTACAAGGTTACCTCGCAATTCGAGTCTTCCGGATACACAAAATTCCCGTTAGGAAATCACGATTCAAGTCTTGTTTCCCGAGTGGCTAAGTACAATAAACAGTACCAAAGAATATATGCAAGCAACGTGTGACATAGAGCAGGGAAGATAGTAGGGAAGGGAGCTAACCCAACCCATCCCACCACGCTACCTATTAAGCTACCTATCAAGCTACCCATCATCCAACACGACACATTATCCAATCCATCTCCCACCCAAACCCGTCAGGATTCCCCTTGTAATTCTGGGATATGCGATATGCAACAAAGAGATTTTTATCCCATGTGATGGGAGATCCTAGCTAGACAGCTAGGATAGCATGTGTGTAGATAGGGACTCGTGATAGCATCCGGATGAATCTGAAGGGGGGGGAGGATAGATTTTACAGGGTTACTTGATTTAGCCTTCTTCCGAATACGGGGTGTGTATTTGGTGGGTTTGGCCTTGTGAGATGCGTTGGTGTGGGTACGGATAGGGATAAGGATAAGGATTGTATTCGGATTATGCGAAAATGAAGGAAAAGGGGGGCAGTTCGGTTTGTGTGCTATCAGATTAGTGAGGTGGTCCTGATGTAATTTTCG
Organism: Botrytis fragariae; assembly: GCF_013461495.1. Classification (NCBI taxonomy): domain Eukaryota; kingdom Fungi; phylum Ascomycota; class Leotiomycetes; order Helotiales; family Sclerotiniaceae; genus Botrytis; species Botrytis fragariae. The sequence goes on from NW_023501001.1 coordinate 488,181, forward strand.
TTTTCTTCTTCACAGTAGCTATCAATGACACGCATTGTTGGGACTTTCGCATAAAGACTTTTTGTTTATATTACAGAATATACTTTTAGGCACTGTCTACATAAAATTCATTATCTTCATATCCCATATCTGGAAATCATAGTTAAACATCCACCCTTTACTTCCAATCAACTCCTGTCCTCTTTTTACCGAGAATCTAAAAGGCCCAGCCAAGCGTTAACCTATAAATTCGCTCCCACCTTGTTTCCTCATTACTACCCCGTCTAGCTGCCTCCTGCGCCAAATATTCTTGTTCCTGCGCATCAATTCTCGCCTTTCCGCTGAAGAGATCCGCTTCCTCAGGCCTCAAGATCTTCGTCTTCATTGAGTATTTGTATCCGAAGAACATGATAATGTACAATGGAATAGCCAAATATGTCGTGATGAAAGTTGAGTGATCAAAGACGGGTGTGGTGCCCGCTTTGGCGGTCTTCTTGTAGCAGAATAGCGCAAATCCCTTGAAAAAGGCAATGAGGATACAGAAGACAAGAGCACCGTAGGAGCCATAGATACCGAGAGGTGCTACGTATGCTAATTCGGTGTTCTGGATTCCTTGTGCACGGCGAGCGCGTACGAAGTAGATATGAGAGATGAGGATAGAGATCCAGGTGAGGAGACCGAACATAGTGACGAGATTGACAAAGTAGCCAAAGACGGTGTAGGAAGCTGTGTTAACACCCAAGAAAGCGAGGAGACAGAATGCAGTACTGAGTCCAAGGGCATAAATGGGAACTCCACGTTTATCGGTGCGTTTGAAGATTTTGAAAGCTTTTCCCTCGGAGGCAAGACCGAAAAGTGTCCGGGAGGCAATGTACAGATCGGAATTTGCCGCTGAGAAGACGAAGATGAGGATACAGGCATTGAAGATAGCGGGGAGGAATTGAATGCCGCTGATCTTGATGGCAACTACGAATGGCGATGCAGAGGCACTGTTGCTCTTTGTGTTACTGTCGAGAAGGAGTTTGGAATTGTATGGGACGAGCATGCCGAGGAAGAAGACGAGCACGACGTAAAAAAGGAGAATTCGGTAGAAAGTGAGCTTGATAGCTTTTGGAATCACTTTGCGTGGATTGGCAGCTTCTCCTACTGTTACACCAACGAGTTCTGTACCTAAGAAGGCGAAGACGGCAGTAGTGAAAGTAGACCAGACGGCGAGAAATCGACCAGAGTTTCCAGCTATATGATGTTAGCATTGTACCTCAACTATTCGAGTACATGAGCTGCTTACTCAAGATGTATTCGTGGAACGCTCCAGGATCACTCCAGTATTTGAATCCAGTTGCCTGATGATCCGGTCCTCCTCCACATACAAGGACTAAACTCAAGATGATGAGACCTAGGATCACAATAACTTTGATACTTGACAACCAGAATTCGAATTCTCCAAAGAATTTCACACCAAAATAGTTGATAGAGACGATGGCAATCAAGAATATAGCAATGAAGACACCGGGATTAACTTTGTCTCTTGGTAGCCAATATTGTATAACCAAAGATGCGGCTGTAAGATTGTTAGGAGTGACGATGATATATTTGAACCAATAGTTCCTAAAGCTTGTTAGCATATGCTAGTTGAGCATAGGGAGACTTTAAAATTACCATCCCAAACAGAATCCTAGAGCGGGATCAACAAATCTGGTAGCATAACCGGTAAATCCACTTGCCAAAGGCAACCAAGCAGCCATCTTTCATGTTGTCAGCACTTGTTCATTTCAGAAGGCTATCACAAACGACTTACCTCACCGAGAGCCGCCATGACCAAAAAGCACAGTAACCCAACAATCGAATAGCCTATCAAGAGTGGCGCAGGACCTGCCTGAGCAAGGGCTTTTCCCCTGTAACATTGTGTCAGCAACGCCTCTCGCAAGACTTATCATGCAAGGAAGTAATGACAGATTCTTTGAAAAGAAAGCAAATACATACGTTCCAATAATCAATCCAGTTCCAATAGCACCACCGATTGCTATCATAGTAATCTGTCGAGACTTCAAACCACGATGAAGATTGTGATTTGGATCATTATCTTCACCGACATCTTGAATGCCTGCTCGTTCGTGCTCGATGGGATAACTTGATTTCTCTGCACTCGAGGGCGAGTAATCTCGTGAAATGTGTGCCGCCATCTTTGGAAATATCTGTTGAAATCAAAATCCTTTCGCAAGGAAGACAGACAGATGCCAAAGTCTGGAAAGAAGAGGTGGAGAAAGGAGGAGAGTAGAAGGATGATGTTCAGAAGAATCTAAAGGAAGATCAACGAATGGGTGGGAGATCTCAACTATCTATATGACAGCATCGGGTATGCGCTAGGAGGCTCCTGGTAGAATTAACAACGTCTAGATTTGCCGTATGATAGTCGACCTAAAACTTTTTAGTACGCACTAGGTATAATAAATGACCATCCCGATGGCTTATTTATTCACTGATAGAACTAAGACCACTCGAAAATTGATAATAAATCATAATAATCAAGATTACGGTCCCGCCAAGTCCGCCCCCAAGATCCCATTCTCAAAGTACCATAGAAGCAGAGTGGATTCGGGCAACCTCGCATGTTTGCGGTTCACCAAGAAAAACTCCACCCCGATCACACTTTGCAAGGGTACCGTATGGGGTAAAACCGGGCCTTTTATCTCCTTTTACTCGTTTTTATTGATATCAACATATCAACGTTGTAGCACGCAACAAGCGTCTGGGCGCCCAGAGCTGTTATCGTGCAACTCGTGAGCTCAGTGGAACTGATTCCATACCGTGGATGTTAAAATTGGAGCCAAGATGGTGCTAGGGAGCCCTTGAGAGATAATGGTTCCTAGGTTATCTTTTCCGTTTGACCTTGGCATTGAGGAAGACATGATAAATTGATAAATAGTTGATAAGGCACTTGGCAGCTGAGAGGAAACGGGAACCGACACCATACATACACACCAATATGTAAGGAAGAAAAGAGCGACGAGGTTTTAGCTTTTTTTCTTTCTCTTTTTCTCTCTCTTTCACTGGCTCCAATTGTTCAAATGATTATGGAAAATATGATTGGATGTTTTCCGAATCAACAGACCTCGGAAGTTTTATTGGTAAATACGGAGGCGGCCGGGATTTTTATCCCAGGCTGGTGTTTAGGTGATTGCGGGGAAATTTATTACGTAACAGAGGCGCCCTAGAATCCAAGGCTCAAATGGGACGGGGATAGCCATCTTCGTGCGGTACCTGACTGTTTTCTAAGTACATAATTTTACTCGGCAACTGATATACATCTAGTTAGATATCCCATTTACACTTTCCGAAATGTCAAGTGACTTACAGCTTTCAAGTTTCAAGGTTGATATAAGGATTCAAAGACCGGAAGCCATGCTACTTAAGTACCAACTAATACGTAACTCTGGGGTAATTAGCTTTTGTTTTGATTCAGTTCCTTTTTAGCTCTACAATCCTATCACCTCTTTGCATTTGCTAATAAGTTCAATGCGCTTCCTGCCAAAACAAATCCAGCTTGATCAGGACTGAAAGTATGCTTAGTCTTGAGAATAATTTCCTCTCCCGACTCGTGCTTCTTAACCCGCAAACTAACTTCACCCTTTCCGCCATTCTTCAACATATCATATAACCCAATCGTGCTAACCTCATCGAGTGCGTCGATCTTGCCATAATCCTCTCCGTCAGCGAAGGTAAGAGGCACAACACCTTGCTTCTTCAAGTTTGTTTCATGGATACGTGCAAATGACTTGCAGAGAATGACTCGGCCTCCCAAGTATCGGGGTTGAAGAGCCGCATGTTCACGTGCGGAACCTTCCCCATAATTGCTTTCTCCGACAACGAGCCATTCTTTGCCCTGATCCTTCCACTTTTGAGCAAGTTCTGGGATACCGGAAGTGCTACCATCCACATCATAGGCAACATTCACTTCACCCGTAGCAGCGTTTATAGCTGTGATGAGTGTGTTGGCCGAGATATTTGGAAGATGGCCTTTGTATTTAAGCCAAGGACCAGCAGCAGAAATGGTGTCAGTAGTACACTTTCCGGTGACCTTGTAGAGAACACGAAGTCCTTCCAAATCGCTTTGTGGGAATGGAGCGAATGGTTCCAAAAGAGCTAGACGATCCGAGGTTGGAGAAACAACAACTTCCGTTTCAGGCGCAGGAGAACCTGACGATGGCAAAAATTCCTTGTTTCCTTCTTCGAACCCTTCCTGAGGAAGTTCAGCACCAGTAGGTGGCTCGAAACGGAATTCTTTGCCAGATGGAGTAATGATAGAATCTGTGAGTGGATTGAAGGAAGTGCTTCCAGCGTATGACATGGCTGTAACAATTTCGGGTGAAGCGAGGAAATTCATGGTATCTGGGTTGCCATCGTTTCGGCCTCGGAAGTTTCGGTTGTATGAGGTGAAAATTGCGTTTGGTTCACCCTTAGCAACTCCATCGGTTCTGCTCCACATGCCAATGCATGGACTTCATTAAGTTAGTAACTTCATCACGAAAGAACCATAATATAAAATAATCTATTCGGATCGGCTTGGGAAGGAGATAAGACACGTGAATAGACACTCAATGAAATTGAATGATTCGACAAATTCTAGAACGCCCGCAAATGCTGGACTTCCAGATAAAGTTGCTCCCCAATTCAGATTTGAATTTCCGTACCGGTCTATCAAGGGGAGAATTCGGGTGGAACTGGAGATTTCGAGTTGTTTGAACAGTAGAATGCAGGGTAACAAGTCATGTAACGGGAAATTAAATCACCGAGTACGACAAAAGGATTGATAGAACTTACCCACAAGCATTAGCAAGCACGATACCTCCAGCTTCGGTAAATGTTGATGAAATCTCATCTCGCTCTAAAGTCGCTCTAATTTGTTCACTACCAGGTGTGATGAAGAAATCAGTAGCTGGCTTAAGCCCTGCAGCCGATGCTTGTTTAACCAAATTTTGTGCTCGTGCCATATCTTGATATGAACTGTTCGTGCAGCTACCAATCAAACTTGAGGATACGGTCTCTGGCCAGTTATTTTCTTTGACAGCTTTAGCGAATTGTGATAATGGGGTTGATAGATCAGGTGTGGCTGGCCCGTTGATGTGAGGTTCTAATGTGGATAGGTCTATAGTGATAAGTTCGTCGTAGTGAGCACCTTCGTCAGCTCTCAGTAAGTTGTGGAGCGAAGGACTTCCTGCGATAGTTTGGGCTTGTAATGCGATGGAGGATCTGTGTGTTGATTCGAGATATGGGACGTGGCGTTTAGAAAATGGAAATAGAGAAGTGGTAGCACCGACCTCGGCGCCCTAAATATCATTAGTGATAAACCATACAGAAGGAGGTAGATATTCGGGAAAGGATAGAACAAACCCTATGAATGTTGTTAGCCATGACTCATGAAGAAGCGAAGTGAAATAGATGTTCAAAAAGGAAGAGAGAACATACATATTGCATATTGTAGCCATTCCGGTGCAGCTCAATGAGTCAACTCCCGGTCCATGGTATTCGATGATATATCCAGTTCCACCACGGACAGTCAATTTGCCTGCCAGATGTAAGATGACATCCTTAGGTGACGCCCAACCACTCAATTGCCCTTCGAGTCTTACTCCCAGAATTTTTGGCGCCTTCAATTCCCATGGTGCGTCAACCATTGCATCCACGGCATCAGCTCCACCAACACCAATAGCGATAGCTCCCAATCCACCAGCATTTGGAGTATGACTGTCTGTGCCAAGCATCATCAAACCAGGTGCCGAATAATTTTCCAGCACAGTCTGGTGAATGATTCCTGCTCCGGGTGGCCAGAACTCGATACCATATTTCTTCGCCGCTGATTCCAGGAAATCAAAAACTTCTTTATTGCCCTTGATCGACTCTGGAAGATCAACATCTGCTCCTCTCTGTCCAACAATCATATGGTCGCAATGAATACTGGCTGGGACAGCTGTGGAAGGCAACTTGCAGGTCATGAATTGCAACAATGCCATTTGTGCGGAAGCATCCTGCATAGCAACTCTATCTGGCTTGAGCTTAAGATTTGCATTTCCTCTGATGTTAAGTCCATTGTCGGTATTTGTCAAGAGTGATTCTTCGGGATTATCGAGATGGGAATATAGGATCTTTTCCGCAAGAGTCAAACTCCTTGAGGACCCTAATACTCTTCGAACCTCATGGAGTCGTTTGAGAAGTTTTGGGTAAGGAGGAGTTCGGGATTCGATGTCAGGTTTGTATGTAGAAGTGCTTGTATTTACAGTTGCCAAAGTTCGTCCGCTTATCGGTCTTAAAATGGTTGGGATATTAGTCCTCTATGTAATGAGTCAATTGTATGAATTTCTGAGGAAACAAATGTGTATTTACTCTGATAGCCAGACCACTGCTCTTGAGAAGCCCGCACGACCTCATATTTGCGAATCTCATCGGTTTTGGGGATGGAGATTGAAACTATTCACAGAAAGGCAGACAGGAATTCTTCTATCTAGAATTGCGATATCGCTAATAAGAAATTCTTCCTGACATTCGGAATGTAGCCGATTCGTGGAATTCTAGGATGCTGCTTTGAATGGACTTGATTTTCAAACTGAGGGAGACATTGAAGAACTATTGAAGAACTAAAGCGGCTCGAGAGGGGGCTCGAGCACTTTGAAACTTTGTTTTCACCCCACAATCTTCCTCTAGACTTCACCCAAGTCGAAAGGTTTCCTTCACAACTCTCCTGTTCTTCAAAAACACTGTTGTAACATCTTTACAATGTCAAACTTGTGATCGAAGGCTTTGATTTCTCAAGATGTACTTGCTCTCTCGAAGATAGATTTGCAAACAATCATTATATTCCTTGTGCCAGATATCACAGGGATATTGTCACGAGTCCAAAACACATGTGGCATTTCCCATGTAGTTCTCCTGTTTTATGTCACCAATCCAGCAAAGAATAAGACAGATGGCAACATTAATGGCACTATGAGATGTCTATGCCACCCTTTCAATCCTTCTTTGCGTGTCAACAGCCTTTCAAGTATTGAAGGAACTGAAAGTGGAAATTGTCCAGAGTCAATCATGAAGAAGGCAATGGCCATCAAGCATGAACCCTTTCCTTGAATGTCACTTGTATGGTTCTAGATTTTGAAACATAGGAAGTGGAGGATAAAGCAATCTATAACTTTATTACAGAGAGTGGGAGTGAAGACAGAGTTTAAAGTAGAAACCGGCAGCAGACCAGAGTCACAAGCATATTCTGTCTTCCAAATGTCTTCCATACATTCTCCACTTTGGATGCTTTAATAATCTCTCAGAGTGTACTTGAGACGAGAGAAAGTCTAGGAGAGTAGTCCATCTCTGGTGCCCAATTATAGACGTGGCTAGCACATAAGCATGGAAGCAAAGCAGTGGTCTATCTCGATTGCTCCTCGCTCATTGGGATGGATAGATACACAACCCTATGAGGAGCATGAGCATTAACATATAATTGAAATGATATTTTTTGATTCACAAGGACTTTCAGGTATATCAAGGCTTAGTCATGTTGTGTATGGGAACGAAAACAAAAGCTTGTGGAAAGACGAAAATAAAGAAGTATCTTTGACACCCTTAGCATTAGACCCGTAACGTGTAGAAAAAAGAAGAAGAAGAAAAGGCAATTAAAGGATAACAGATATAACACATATCATGCGTTATTTTTGTCTTTATTTTCTCATTATTTTCTTGTTACTTCCTACACTTCTATTCTGCTTTAATGTAGTACGTATGCGATTTTTGATCATAGTAAAGGGAGAGAGAATGAAGTTGTAAATCTACAATTTTCTCGAACCTCACATAATTCAGCCCTGCATTCTAGAAGGACTAGTAGAGATTCGGGTGAACTTGGAGGTTTGAGTGAATTGAGATGAGAGATTGTAGCAGGCCAAAAGACTCAAATGGATCCAGGACCTCAGGTTGAAATGAATGAGGAGACTTAATTGAATTCCCAGATTGGGTTGAATCAAGAGAGACACGAAAAGGGATTATAGAGGTTGGAAGGAATTGAGGGACTCGTACAGTTTGAGAGACTCGTGCAGATTACAAAATTCACGCATATTCAAAGACTGCAACGAAATGAAAAGATTGTGATGACTTTGATGACTTTGTGGGCTCAGTCCCAGCTGACCATCCCTCGTACTCATCATTCTTTCCTTCCTCTCCTTCGTTCTTTCCCCTGCACCTTCGTCTCAACTTCACTTCCTTCCTCATTCAATAACTTGGCCAATCATAATCTCGATAATCTTAGCTTACTTGGTTACCGAGTTTTGTTTTCCTGGTAATTTGAAAAATCCAAACAACCTCTCTCATACTCAATTCAGAAAGGACCTCAAAAACTCCCCCAGAATCTCGTCACCTTTTTATTTCCTACAGATTCAAATATTGCATCCAACCTGCGCATTGTTGAAGGTATGTCCAAACATTCATGCTTGCGTACGAGATCGAGGCCAATAACAGTATATTATTGTTAACCCTGCCTAACTTGAATTTACCTTGCAGTATCAGATCATATTATCATCTTCAAGATGACGGAAAGAGAACGATCAGCTGCTGAGATGGAGGCGATCAGGCAAGCTATGATGGTAAGCCCTCGCGTACTTGTTCCCTTTATTATATCACACTGTGTTGCTATATGCTTCAACATTCTAATCCTTTTGTTTTGCAGGAAGAGCTTGGTATTGGTCGCAGAGATGCCTTGCCACTCGAAGATCGAGCTGCCAACGTCCCAATGGTACCATTGTCATCCATCAACAGACAAGTTAGGCCAGAACACCCTGCTTCCGCTTGGCATAGTAAGTTCGATGTCCAGAAACCTTGTCCTTGATCTGTCTGCATGCTGACTTGTCTTTTTAGACCTCAACCTCGACGAAGCTGATCCTGGCGTTGAAGACCTTGACGATATTGCCGGTGGACAATTATATCGACTTCGCAGAGGTGGTATTGGCCTAAGCAACAGTGGCAGAGGTGGCCATTCTGCAGGGCACGGTCGGGGTGGAGCTTCAAATAGAGGTGGTCATGCATCTGGGGGTGGTCGCGGAAATCTTGCAGCAAGAGGTAAAAATACTGATAATTCTGGTTCCGGGTATGTATTTCCTGCAAATTATAAAGCCACAACGAATTGTTCGTTTTGAACTAACAAGTCACCAGCCAAACTTACTACAACGACGCAAGACGTAGTGGCAAATCACATGCTAAAGTTGATGCTGGAATTGCTCGTTTACAACGCGAGGCTGAGTTCAGCAGAAAGAATCGAACTGAAGGCCGCTCTTTCAAGGCGCCTCAATCGACTTCCAAATCTACAAAGCCAGTTCACCGAGCTGCGTCTCCTGTAGTCGCTCGTGCTGCTCCTCCTCTGGCAAATCGACTTATAAATTCGAGGTTCAAGCTCACGAGTCCTGCAACCTTTCTTTCGCACAATAATATCGGCTCTAGCCCAGTTGCAACAGCTCCCGAGCCTGTTGTTTCTGCACCACAAAACAAAGTCGATGATGATCTTTTGGTACCACCATCAGCTTCTAAATTGGCACCCCAAGGTAGCCTTGCGGATTCACGGTGGGCATCGCCTTCAGCTCCACTTGTTGACATGTCTGGATCAGATGACCTCAGTCGATCTGCTACACATGCCAATACTGCAAGCGCCTCAGTGTCAATCCCATCTCTTCAGCAAGTCGTACCTGCCGTTAACTCTAACGCTTCAATGTCGATTTGTTCTGCTCAACAGATCATCCCAATTGTTGGTGCAAACACGTCGGAGTCTGGCCATTCTGTTCGATCGGTATCACCAGCAATCCCAACAAATGCTTCCGAGTTGGCCAATTCTGTTCAACATGCTACTGTTGCCGCCCGCCTGACTTTAATAACAGATGATGTAATGATCCACCCCATACCAGTCATTGTTTGCACTTTGGTCATTGAGAAACCTGTCAAAGTTTGCAAGAACAACAGTACTTTCAAACTCGGAACTGCAAGACTCATCAAACTCGATGAGAAATCTCCTTTAATCCTCGAAGTTCAAATTGGCAACGAGGTTATTCTGAACGAGTTACTGTCAGAGGCTGCGATATTCAAAGTCGATATGAAGGATGGGAAACCTGGGAACACTGTCACATATCGGGCCAATCCTACGACAGAAAAGATACCCACCTGGAAGTTATATTTTCAGCTGCCTGGTATAGCAAAGAGTTTTGTTAATTATCATAGTTTCAGACTCTCAGAGTTGAGACGTAGCGGTGACTCTCCTCACTCCTCAGAACAAGAAAGCCAGGGTCCACTCGTACTTTTGTCTCCCATTTCATCATCGGCAGAAAAAAAGTTGACCGATGCTGAAAAAAGTTATCTTAAGAACAGAATCAGCAGTTCTACATTTGCTGATCTTACTTTGATTGATAGCGAAGAGATTCTTGTCCCACTCCATGAAGAGGAATGCAAAGCTGAGGATAATGAAGTTGAAGAGTATTCCCACTTCCAGGATCTTTTGAGCTTGATGGAAGGGGACATTGTTGAAGGTACACTCCAGGTTCTGAATGCAAATCACGGCGGTTCTTTTTATGATCACGTTTTTCACTTGGCCAAGAACGTAGGACTTGAAAACGATGCGCATTTCATGAAACATGCCAAAAATGTTTTCATTGGCGGACTGTCATCCTCTCGTTATTCAAGCTCAAAGCCTATCTTGTCAGTCACCGAAGGACTTGTTTCGGACTTCTTAACAAGATCTGAAACATTGTTACGATTTCCTCAGGAGTTTATTGACGCCTACATCAAGGAGATCGCCAAGAAAATTCTCGACATGGCTCAAAATTTCCATAACGGTACTCAATCGGCGACTGCTATCCCCGCTGAGAAATCTAGTTCTGTCCAGGCTGTCGAATTGACTGAAGTCTCTGAAATTGTTGATACTGTCAAGCCTGTGGAGCCTCTTCAAATTGTTGAAGCTACCAAACCCACCGAAACTATCAGCCCTACGCAAGCTGCCAAGCCTGCTGCAGTTATCATGAATGTTATTCCCAGACCCAAGCGAGTGGCTTATTCGATCCAGGAGATGATGAAGATGCGACCAAATGCCACCTTGACCAGTGAAGTACTCGCTGCAAAACATTGTCTCGAAAAGTACCTCTCTGGGCATAAGCTACAATACAAGAACTCCCCCAGAGCCACTGCTACAAAACTCCAACCTTCTGAATTGAAAACTAATTTCAGCAGCAAACTCAGCTTTGAAGAAGTTTCACAGACTTTTCGACAAGATGAGCATGCACCAGGAAAGACCAGCTTTGTAGCCTCATCAGGCGCCTCCAATCCTCCAGAGTCTTCCAGTGTACAGCATGAAACACCAATCAACGTCAGCAAGAGCCTCTCCTCCGCAGGCGATAACATTGAAAGCATCGAAAATGATTTGTCTCTGTCTATTTCTGCTGAAAATGATGTCAAAATGCCATCATTTGATGCTCATCACCAGGATAACTCTGATAAGTCTAGTGGAAAATGCCCCATCGCTCCTCAATCCGCTACTCTTAATTTATCCAAGAGTTTGTCCGCGGCCGATGAGAACAAATCAGAAGACAAGATGGACTCTAGAAGCGGCGATAGTCCTCCCAAGCTTCGATCAAACAGAGGTCTGAGCACTTTTAGGTACGCTAGGCCAGATGTCATTAATCAAGCAACCGTTCTTCGTGCTTCATCTGGTTACAACCCTACTGCACGTCAAGTTGTTAAGAAACAAGAATCTCTACCCCTTAAGCCACGAGAAACTTTGACCAACATTGAAAGCTCCGAGGTTTCCAAGAATGAACCTAAAGGTCTTGCTTCCGCCTCCGAAACTGAAAAGTCTAAGTCTCAAGAGACTAATCCAAATACTCTCGCCAAGGTCATGAAAAATGAGATGAACTTACCAAAGGTAGTGGAACAGGGTACTCTTAGAAGTAAGCATACTGTGACAAACTCAGACGTCGACAGACTCGCCCAAGTTTTTAGTGATTTGGACTTTAAGGCTGAAAAGGATAATGGCACAGTGGCCGACGTTTCACCGGTTCCAGAGCGCAGTACTAGCCCTACAGTTGAAGAGCTTCTCCAAAAGAAGCGCGCGAGTGGATTATCAACGTCTAGATGGGCAAGCCAGGCTCCTGCTTTGAAAAGCTCATCTCGTACTGGACAATCAACTCCCACGACGAGCTACAGTCAGTTGACATCGAGCATGCCACAAGATAACAGATTGTTTTCTCCTCAGAGCGCCGTAGCTATCACACCGTCTCGCCCGTTTCCTTCCAGATCCACCATGTTGAATGGAAGACCTGTCGATACAGATAGCGATGATGTGCTGAAGGCTACTGCGCCAGTTTTCACACCTTCCCCCAGAAGAATGAGAGTACTGTCAGTAGAACAGTCTTGTCCCCAGTCCGCAATCGTCAGAATCCGCAACAAGAAGCCATTCAGGCCAGACTCAACAAGAGCTTGGCATCAAAGCGAATGTAGGATAAATGTGGCAAGGTAGCGATATATTAATTGTAAATGCATTTTAACGAGGAGTTTGGAGAATGAATAAGGGAGGCTCCCTGGCACAGCGAAGACTCCCAAAGGAACTTTTATAGCATTTTCAAAGATACATCGAATACCAAATATACCAGCGGAACACTATGTTGCATCTTGACCGTGAAACCTTCTCCCCTTGTGAACTGTATCTTCTTAGATCTCCCCACCCATGATGTCCTAGTTCTTTCGGCACCTAGAGATCACAGTTCCAATAATGGCCATGCAATATTAGATTCAAATCTACAATTGAGTGATACAGAGACGAACAAGTAGAATAATCAAGTCTTAGTAAATCTCGCTAGCGAGGCTCTCCCTAAGATACCTCAGGGCCCTCACATTAATAAGATTTAGTTTTAGAAACTTGGAAATGAACCATATGTATACTGTGAATCTATGATATTATAGAAGATCGGAAGCTATGCGGTATCTATGGTGTTTTGATGTGTTTGTTAGGGTAAATTTCGGTATAGGAATGGGGAAGGTATGGAGTCGGGGGTGAGAAACGGAGAGTGGGTTAGGTTTGTGTGTTGATGGCAGAGAAGGGGTAGGGGAGTATGGGGTGAGGAGTGAATGACTGGGTTGTTGCGGAGGAGGTTGCGGGTTTGGTTGTGATGGGAATCGGGATCGGGATGGATTTGAAGGGTTAATAATATGTTGCGTTTGTCTTTTGAGGGTATGAGTGTGTGTGAGGGTAGGTAAAAAAAATAAAAAAAATAAAAGATGTGGATGGTTGTGTGTGATTTCGATGCGAGGGCTTGAAGTTCTGGGTGCGTAGATTTGAATTGATGGTTTGGTGGGAGAAGGGGGAAGGGAGAGGGAAGAGGAATGAGGATACGGGAATGAAGTCTTCTCGTCTATTTGAGATTTTAGGAATTCTCGGAAGTGGTTTGGGGTGGTTACTTGGGTGTTGTGGGGAAGATTTCGAGTTTTTCTGGTGGTGGCTCGCACGAGAATTCTCGCTGCGGGTGTCGGTAGCTGTGAGAGGCGATGGTTCGATTCTGGAGGAAGGGGACAGAGGGCTGAGGAGTAGCGAGGTGATGTTTCATAATGTTGTTTTTGGTAGCTGGTAATATGCTTAAATTTGGTTTGGAGAATGACAAGTCACTATGGGGATACTTACAGTGCGATGATGGTACAACTTGTTGCTTCTATATATTTTTGTTATGTTTGTGATTAGATTTTATACAATGTATTTGCTTCCGGCGCTCAAGCAGAGGGGCTTTCCTTCCCATCGCCAATCCACCATGCTTGCCATTTATTTTCCATATCCTCGAGCCAGGTGCGAAAAATCAATGCCGTATGAGGCATATACGTTTGATTCAGACTCAGAGGGGAAGGTGATCAGATCGTGGATAGGCAGTAACGAAGTCGCTACAGTGGTACGAGCTGGATAAGCTAAATGACCTCCTGAACCCACGACCACACTGTGACGAAAAGCAAAGTAGCGTATCATGATATGCCTCGATTCCATGACGTACATTTGAGAATGCCATCTTTTACAGAAATCTGGGGAACCATTTGTCGAGTATTCGAACCGTGATGGGTGGATGATGGGATTTTTACCGTCTAATCCAGCGGATTATATCGTCATGAATTTTCACTACCATCTCTAGTATCGAAAACGAACATGTGATGGATGGTAAGATGAATACATCAATCTTTACAGAGCCGATAAAAGGCTGTATGTACGGATATCCTCTCCAAAGAATTGCCATCCCAAGAATCATGCCAAAGATGATATAGCTTTGGAAAAATTAGCCACGAACATTGAGGAGAACAGGAGGAACATACGGGGCACCAAAATTATATTTCTTGACCCCCATAGAAAATGTGTTCCAAGTAAAGACAGCTCCCGCAAAAGATACACTGGAGGCAAACACAAGTCAGCTATACAATATTCAAGAGAAACTCTTTACCAACAACATACCCTGCGAGGACCCCACCCGTTATATCTTCGCGATCGCGGAGATATGCGAAGAGAGATGTTGAAGCAGCCATACATGTAGCGCTCAGAAGTCGATTCTGCTCTTCTTTGCAAAAGTATCTTCGGATAAGCGCGCATGCGATAATTAAAAACATTGCGGTACCTGCTTCGTAACTCCAATCCAACAAGAGTTTGTTCTTGTCTATCAGGCTTTGGAATGGGTTTGAATCGCTAGAAAATGTCGGCGATATCGTTGTCTCGCTATTCTCGGGCGGTATTGCCCTACCCGATACGTCGCTGACAACGCTTGCCATGAGGAGACTTGTAAAAAGTCCTTTTTTATGGCCAAGAGCGGCGAGCAAAGTACCCAGGAGGCTGGTGAGTGTCAGGAGAAGACCTTTTGGCGATGGTTCCTTACTCCTTGCTCGACCTGAGTGTGTTTTTAGCTTAGCATTGTGAACCTCATTGTCGCGATGTTTCGTGGATTCATTCGTTGGTTTATTTCGGGGCGATGATAGATTGTGGCTCCAAATCTTGTTGGGAAGAATTTCACGAGCTCTACATGGTGTTCGTTCTTTTCGTTCTTTGAGGCTAAGTGACAGCTCATGGTGTTCCTCTTCGTCACCAGGGCTGGAACCCAAATCTTCAAACAGGTCATACTCTTTAGCCATGGTGAAAAGTGTCATGAATTCCAACACAAGCGTTGTATCATATGGGATAGGTGGCATATTTCCGATGAACTTGAGCAAGGAAGATGTACCACGCTGCCACACTTCAGCAGGTATAGCAAATTCTGATGCTAGTCTACGTAAATTAGGAATATCAGGAAAACGATGACAGCCTCTAAAGAAGCTAAGAGGCTGTTCAGATAAAGTATGAAGCATTTTAATGAGAGCTTGCCACGGCCCTTCATCAACCTCGATGGGCTTGGCTTCGACCATTACGAGATTAGCATAAAAACCTTTGACTTCTGCTACGAGCTCTTCTTGTGTTATAGGTCTTGTTTCTCGCTGAGAATAGAATTTATCCTCTTCGAACGGGAATCGTGGCCCACTGTGGGGACTTTCATTATCATGGCGCTGTTTGGCACGATATTTTCGAGGCGGAGGCGGAGGAATCTCCAAGTCTTCACGGAACGGTGATACTAAATCGACTGGTATACCACCCCCTTCAGCTGTCCTCTTGTTTGACCGACCTTCTGTTGTTGCTTCATCGTGTAGATGCCCTTTTTCGCATAATCTTGTGGGATATTTCAAGACAGAATTCACTTCGCATGATTTACGGAATTGTTTGGACTTTTCTGGTGTGCTTGGGAGCTTGTCCTGGTGATTGTTTTGTGCATGCATCCACAAATCAGATTTCGAAAGGAGTATTGCCCTATCCGGACAGTAGATGCAAGCCCATGTTTTCGTTGTCTTGGTGTTTCTTCGTAAATGTTGTATTAACGGATCGCCGACGTCTTGTTTAGTACGGTTCATTTCTAATCTCAATCAGCTCTATACCTGGATGATTTGTATACGCATTTGGTAGAATGCTAAGCATACCGATGTGGATGGGTGTGTTGTCTTCCTTGACTCCAAATCCAGCCGTGGCAGTTTAGCAAGAGCTTGAGGCTATTCCGCTGTTAATAATATAGTGATTCGTCACGCAGTTGATGAAATGATGAATAATAGACTGGCAGCAATGGAGTGAGCTGGTTATATGCTGCGTGAAGGAGATGATAGTGGAAAGAAGATATACCCGGTGCGAGAGGTGAGCGTTTTGTCAGTAATGTGGGCAGCATCTTTGGAGGTAACGACTAGATTGGGTAGGGTAACATTGAGGCTGAGCAAGCCTTATCATATGTAATCAACTTATCAAGTCGTTCGAACCCTCTCGCATCGATTTACAATCCAGCTATCGTAGAATCAGGATATCCTCAAAGATTCTTCCTTGCAAGTTATCGAATATTGGTACGTGGAATTATCATCCGCAGAATGACAATAGGGAGAATATACAGAATGTGAAGAGTGTACACTGATTTGGTTCGTGCAGACTGCTTCTCAGAACGATTCACAATTTTGTCGAGCCTCTTCACCAATTTGCCATCGACAAACATAGATTGTCAGGCATCGTGTCCAGATTTTGGGGGAATGGGCCTGGGGTTCATGATGTTTTGGACGGAGCCTACCCAGCTCGCTATCCAGAAGAGCAACAGCGACGTCACTACTGCCTGCCTGAAATCGCGCCGTGTCGTTATATTTATTCAAAGTCGTGATAGCTGGCCTTCGAAGGGAGAGGAATATCATCACTCGCATGATCATACACCCATTTCTTATGCGAAAGGAGGTATGGCTAACTTTGACAACACAAGACAAAGAATAAAACAATATAGCAGAATCCACATTGCACTTGTTAAGGGTGATACTGAAAGAAACTGTATTACCCTCATGGGAAGCACTGCCTTTTTACCAACCGAAGAGTTCCTTCGGTACCTTCATGCTACAAGAAGCTGTACTGGCCTCATAGGAAACACTGCCTTGCTTTCAACTGGAAAGCTCCTACAATACCCTCATACTGAAAACCCCTATAAATCCCTGTGGAAAGCTGCCTTGCTACCAACCGAAGAGGTCACACAATACATTCAAATTGGAAGAACCTATCCATCTTCCACAGGGAAAGTTTTCGTTGGGAACGATGGCTTTCCATTAATCGCCAGAAAACACCCACGAAATCGTTTTGCTGACCTGATCAGGCTCATCAACGTCTGGAGAAATGAACTCTGCGGAAACCAGGAAGGAGAAAAGGATAATTTGCAAAGTTCTGTCTATAGAGTTATTGCGACGAAGAAACATTGGTTTGCAGACAACGAAGCCCGTTGGCACGATACGTCGACACATGCAAAATGCAATATCGACCACCGGCAAATTGTGCGTTCCTACCGAACTCCAGCATTGCAGAGCAATCATCGAAGGAATCGAATATGCATCAATCTTTGCGCAGTACCCGGACTGATCGTTTCGTCGTATGCATTGTCGAGATACATCGTACAGGCCTCATTACCAACGATGAAGGGGACGATATTGCATGTAAGAACATAAGTCTATTTTGTGTCGTTCCGTTACTTACGTTGTTCGCTTGCTAAATTCCCACACTATACTAGCGCAATCTCACAGGGTTCCCAAGTATCGATCATCCAAGCTCCACAACTTTTGTTTACGTGGTCCTCATGTACGGCATATGCTCTATGTCAATGTACAGAGCGAATTCACATCACTCCTATCAACAGTATACGATCTTTCTTTTCATCATCTGTGTTGTTGTATTTCAACTTTTTCGATATCCGAGTCTGAGTGAAGCTTTGGGTATGGCGGCGGCTGTAATACCTGCTGGTGTCACAATCGCACTGGTTGTAAGCGTGGTGTTACACTTCTGGTCTCCTAGCTACGAGGAGGTCGTATTTCAGGACTTGATCAAGAAGGTCGAGAAGATAGTTCGTGAAGGAGAGATGAATTTGCACGAACAAGATTTTGGAACGGGATATAAGCACAATGAGCTACTATCTCCTCTGATTAGTATCTCGAGCTTCTAGTTTCCAGACTCTACGTTGCATATTCCCAAATTCTGAATATGTCTGTCTTTAGAGGCGACACTGGACTGTGAAGCAGTATATAGCATTTACAAAAACCTTGCAGACAGAGTTTTTGCAAAGAATGCCAACTACTGCACCTTTTAGACCCGATGCTTCTTGTCTTTTTCTCTCGTGCATTTCTGAGTGCGTCTTATACCGCATCTCTCGCCGGTTGCTCCCAATGCATGTAACGTTGGTGAAGAAGTGACGAATGAAGTGATTTATGTTTAGGAATTTCAAGTATACCTAGGTCCTAGGAGACCCACTCAGATGAGTGTTTTCGGCCTCTCCTTTCCCGCCTAGCCGTAAATCGAAAGGGTGGCAAATACACCATCTAGCTAACAATGACCCTGTCAGAAATCACAGAAATTGAATCCATCGGTTGGTGAATATGTCTTCTAATATCCTCATAAGTTGTACATCGTACATCTTCAACATGAGGGTTTTCATCAGCCACAAAAGAGCGTAGAGCCCATGCTGTTGATTCTACCTAGCAGTGGTGGCTAATGAATCTATTAGATAACCTTATATGGAATTAGATGATTCAGGAGGAGTGGTCATCGACCCAAAATTAGTAGATACCGTACCGCAGATCTTACTCTGTGCACTAACAGGTGATGATCCCATTAGTAGGAACTCGAAGGAAGCTGATAATTCTAGAATAGATCGAAATTTCATATTGTAGAAACCGGTACATACTGTAGCCACCATGTGCAACAAGTTCATTCCTAACCTTACCTCCCTAGTAGGCATACCAATAGAGCGAACGGTAGAAGCACCACTAATAAAGGATGGAGTAATATCGGATCAAAATGCTTGCTTGCTTGCAGCTTTTTGCAGCCCATTTTGTGGGGACGAATGGTTGCACAGCACGTGTGAATGGCAGGCTTAACTTCCAGGTTCTCTCGAGTATCCCTCTCGTCTGCTCCTTTATGAAGACTTTTTCTTTTTTGTGATCGAAATTGGAATAGGATGGATGAACGAAGAAGAACCCGAGTAGGTAGTTAAACTTCTAGTAGATACTAGGATCGATACTAGCCAGCTTAGTACGGCTCTTTGTGAGCGTACCCACCTGGTAGGTTTATATAAAACATCTTGTAAATATAACGTGATAATGCAACATTTTACTCAAACACAATGCAAATCTTAAACCTTGGAACATTCATAATCACACTTTTTTATACAAGAGGTATTTTTTATATGTTGTGCTGACACCGGGAACACTTCATTTTTGCTGCTGTGTAATTGTGTTAGCGTCGGAGCTATTATAGCGCCTCTTTGGTAGTCTTGGTTACCCGAATCCATTAACAACAGACCTCGATTACTTTCTTACATCTTCAAGAAAGCAATTTTTGTCTTTCATACATCAAATATTCTTCTCGAAAAAGCCAGTAACTAGAGTGCTACTCAGACTGGAAGCAAAATTGTATCACTATTTTTCTACGGCGAAGATGAACGTTTTGCTTCCAACTCAAGCGTCGTTCTTTTCATCACCTCACCGTAACCCCATTCACACTCCAGGTAAGGAACCCCCCCTTTTGCGACCATTCTCACATTTAATACTGACAACGAATTACAGTCTCTCCGCACACAAACCTCAGAATGGGCAGTCGAAAACGAAAAGCCGATGACGATGGACTCGATGATAAAATGTCTATTTCTCCTACAAATAGCCCCGCCCTGGCCGCACGACAAATCCCCCGACCCTCCAAGAAAGTTCGAGCTAACGAAATTACCGGCCGACCTCTCAACCTCCCTCGTCTTCTCGAAACCCTAGATGCTCAGTCGTTGAGAGCGGTTCTTCAAACTATCTGCGAAAGACACCCAGAGATCGGCTCGGAAATTGTCACTTCAGCACCAAGACCATCTGTAGAATCCACTCTTGGCGTCCTTCACAAATACCAAAACGAATTACGGGAAGCTTTTCCTTACGGTGGCAGTCCTGGATCCGATTATGCCTACGATCGAGTTAAGCAACAGCTCACAAATCTTATTGATGCCTTGGTCGATTTCACACCGCATTACCTCCCACCGAACGAACAACAAACCGCTACTTCTCTCAGCTTCCTCGATAGTGCCACCGAAATTGTTCATGGTCTTCCGAACTGGGACAGTCAGTCTCATAAACATCACAAGGACAATGCGTACGATGAAATTTCAAGGGCTTGGGCTTTGGTGATCAGTGAAGCCTCTAAGCGTGGGGGAGGGTTTCAGCTTCATTCTGGTGGATGGGACCAAACACTTGCTAGGCATAATGATCAGAGTGGAGGAAAGATGCAGATGGCAGTCGATGCACTTGGTACAAACCTTGGTTGGATGGGAGGTAGCTCTGGAGATCCAGATTCTATCCGCAATCAACTCCTTTCAGGTCGCTATGGTGCTAATCAGAGTGTACCAGTAGGAGCTCGCTGGTAGACTCAAATCATATTTTCTTGGTTCGGGTCATTTTGATACTAGGAGTGTTCGTACATATGGGATAGAGGAGGTCATATCAATTGATCGATGAGTCTTAGGGGCATTAGAGGGAATTTTACCGCACAGGCGTCTTGTGTTAATCATGGTCATCGACAAACGGCAATAATCACGAAGATTACGAAGATTCCCAATTTCCTTTCACTGTCCATCGGGAAGCATGGTTGGGGAGTTATGGTACTTGAGGGATAGGTTTTTTCATTTGTACATTTGTGGAGGATACTTTGGTGGTGGCAATAATTCAATAGGCGTAATTCATTTGTCATTTTCACTTTAGTAACATAGGGAGAATGGTCAGTATTTTGAGATCATACAATACCATAACAATCTGAAGTCCCGCCTTTTTATCATCTGATATGACCGTGAGAGCCAATTGCCGACCGGTGCATTTATCTACACGTGATACCGTGGATTTAGCGTGTATCAAAGATGTATGACGCGACTTTGAGCTCCATCGCCATCATCAACAATACAATACACCATCAATTTTGTCGCGACATAATACCATAGTTAATCTACCTTCTAGCCCCTATGAAGTTTGACAAGTAAACGATTGCTGAGCTTTAATCATCAAAATGCCTGCGTACGTATCTTTGATTGAGTTTCTCGACACAGCAACTAACAATCCTCAGTCCAGGCGAACAGCACAGTGGACGAGCGATCGCGAACCCATTCGAAGAGGTCAAACCGCGCATATCAGAATACACAGCACAAGAGATTGCTACATTACAAAGTAGACTAGAGAAACAACTAGGACCCGAATATATATCATCGCGAGCAGGACCGTCGGGAAATAAGGTGCATTATATCGCAGCGGAGAAATGTATTCAGCTTGCCAACGAGGTTTTCGGATTCAATGGCTGGTCGAGCCAGATCATCGAGACACAAGTAGACTTTGTGGACGAAAATGCTACAACTTTAAAAGTTAGTTTAGGACTCTCGGTCATTGTTAGAGTTACGTTGAAGGATGGCACTTTCCATGAAGATGTGGGTATGGACATATCGAGAACTGTAAGGGCAAGGCGGCGGCCTTTGAGAAGGCGAAGAAAGAGGGGACGACAGATGGGTTGAAGAGGGCATTGAGAAATTTTGGGAATGTGTTGGGTAATTGCATCTATGATAAGGATTATCTGGCCAAGGTTACGAAGATTAAGGTCCAGCCTGTCAAGTGGGACGTCGAGAATCTACACAGACATTCGACGTTTACTCCACAAATAGTCGCGAAGAAAGAGATTGATGCACCAAAGGTCGCGGAAAAGGCTCAGGGTCCTGGACCGGCGAGTACAAGCTTATCAGGTATGTTTTGAAAATGTGGTGGCAAAATATACAACTAACGATCGAATTAGGCGATGACACATTGATAGGAGATGATGAGTTCGGAGGTATGAAGGATACTAATTACATAAAGTAAAACATTGCTGATGATTTCCAGACTTTGACGATGCCGACTTCAACGTTGCAGATCCGAATGCTCACCCAGATGAAGTTGCACTTCCTCCCCCACGGGTTGCTTCACACCATCTCAACAATGCCAGAAACAGTAACAATGTGCCCTCGGGAAATACAGGGCTACCAAACCAAAGCCGAACTTCTGGGCCCTCGGGACCTCCAGTTCCCATGATCAAGAGTGGACCGTTAGTTCAACCAAATCGACCACCAGAAGCTGGTGACCCAATGATCACTCGCAATAATCATCCTCCACCGGCACCACGAACACCCAATGCAGGTCTCGCAAGATCGATCAGCGCAGCAGGACCTAATACTCGGGCTCCTCAAGATCTAGTCCAACCCAATCGTCCTGCTAATCTTGTTAACGCGTTCCCTGGCCGCGTTTTAAACCAACCCAATAGACCTCAACCTCAACCCCAAACAGCATCCGGTCCCCCATCTCCATCTCGCACCAATGACATAACCGATGAAATGCCTCCACCAGGAGCTGGTTTTACCTCTGCTCGCGCTGCATCTCTCCTTCCTCAAGAACACACACCCTCCCAAGCCCCCCCGCGAACCTCAACCTCCCTGCCTTCAACCCCAACCTCGAATCACCATCTATTCGGCGTACACCAGGCGTTGACCAGAAGTCCTCAAAACCACTATCCCGCGACTTGAAACCCGTTCCTGCGTCTCAGGCTCAAGTTCCTACTACTGGTCCACCACAAGCTCAGCCAGCTTCTCGTCCAGTTGTCGCTGGAAACAGGAATATAAATTTGGGAAATTCACAATTAGATACCACGAGAAGAATTGGTGCGCCTGGTAGCCCGAGTCCGATGAATATGGGAAATAGGAACAGTTATAAACCACCTACGATGATGAAGAGGCCGATGCCGGAAGCGAATAGAGCTCCGCTGACAGATTTACAGACGAATGGTAGTGGAATGGCGGTGGATGAGCATGGGAATGGGGATGCGAAGAGACAGAGGTTGAATGGGATGTAGATTTCGAAGCAAATGCTCCTATAGCAGGACGAAACACGTACATGAGGCATCGACATGGAGATGGGATCTGATAATGAAAATAGTAGTTGATTGGTATCAGAGGCGTTATGATGGGTCGAAGGATGGGCTGGAAATGGATGGAATGGACATGCCAAGCAAGGCACTTTCCACAATGACGGGGTTTGTCTATATCTGGAGTTCGCTGCGTATTCTTGTACATTGGGCAAGCACACTTTTGCGCTCATTGCTTGTTGGTAGCCGATCAGGGCCAAGTTAAGGATTCATCAGGTTGTGCTGTGAAAAGTGCTTTAAGATATCATAGGACATGTTTATTCGCAGAATTCATATCATGTTATTGTTGCTTCTTTTGACTGATCGATTGCAAAACTTATCCATATGCTCACTTGTTGTAGATGCGAATGGAAATTAATAGGACACTGACATAACTCTTGCTACGTGCAATAAGAGGTTGAAACTTGGCCATCTCAATACCGGCAGTTAAATGCGGGACCAAGTTTGATGGTTTCGAGGCAAGTTCATATTCATTATGCACAATATCATTCACAAGATCACTCTGCATAAATTCAGGGCAGTGAAGTATCGAAAATGCTCGCTGATATTCAAATTCCGCTTGCTTTTTGACATATAAAGTGCCTAATCTGTTATGTATAAAAGATGCACCAAGAGAATAATAGTCTCTTTTAACGAACTCTACATATAATTGTTCCACGCCATCACGCCCAAACACCAACCATGCATGTTTTCGTTCCATGAACGCCGTCGACCTCCCCCCGATGCCCCCTTTCAGTCTGTTCTTTATTTAACGATCAGGACAGCAGAAGGAATCAACCCAGCCTCTTTCAAGGTTTTCCCGAAATCGACTGGACCTTCAAAGGTCTTCTTCGGGTAGGTCATGGTGAAACTAGTCACCGAGCCGAGCTCGGCCTCGAGTTGCTGGGAGATTTCAAAGAGGGTGGTATCGACCGGGTAGGTCTTTGTCATAACCCCGGTGGCGGTTTGTAATCTCAATCGAGATTCGGTGTGGACTTTTGGAGCGCCGGATGAAGCCGCAGGGGCGGCTACTGGAGCTGCTGCTGGTGCTGGAGGAGCACGACCCTCGCGGAGAGCTTTGGCAGCTTCGGCCTTCAAGCGACGTTCCTCCTTATCGGCGGCGATCTTCTCTTGGATGCGCTTCTTGGCCTGGACATCAGCGGCTTTCTCGGCACGTTTAGCCTGTGCCTCCTTAATCTGTTGGTCCTTTGCTAGCTTCTCTTTGGCGTCCGAGACTTCCTTTGTGGACTTCATTCGGATTTGCTGTGGAGAATAACGTGTTAGTGTGATGCGGGGTAGATGGATGTGGAGGGGCAGTTGTGGAGTCGAGATATCTTTAGGAATAGTAAGAAACGAACCTCATTGCGCTTAGCTTCTTCTCTGTCAACAAGGGCTTGCTTTGCCCTCTTTTCCTTTGCCTTCTCTCGGAGCTCTGCGAGCTTCTGTTGCTTTTCCTCCTCGGTCAAGGGGGCGATTTCTTCTGTAGATTGTTCAAAGTTCTCATGTTGACTATGGAATCGTATTAGTAAATGCTCGCATGAAAAGGTGTGGTAGGGAACTCTTACGTCTTCTCAGCATGGAACTGAACCTGCATCATCGAACGGAACTTCTTGCCACAATCGGTGCAGACCATCGACTTTGCCTCTTCCCCATCCTTGAGTGGCGCTGGCTCGATGTTGGGATTTGTTTCGTCGGATTCTGGTGCTGCAGCAGCTTCTGCACTTCGGATTTCCTCGATGCTCTTGTCCTGGTTATCCTCAAGCCATTGTAAAGCTCCGTTTACTGTAGTAAATAGTCAGTATGCGGGGTTACATAGATCATGTACAAGGGATATGCAAGTTGGAAATTATACATACATCCGCCCGTCTTCTTGACTGCAATCTCGGCCTTTTCCTTGTCGAAGCCCATGTCGAGAAGTTGTTGGAGATCGCTTGGTGTAGACATCTTTACTGAGTATTTCGGTTTGTTGGTTTATTGTAAGTTAATTGTATGAAAGTTGTGTCTTTGTAAAAGTGTCGGGAATATTATGTCGAGTATTATTATGACGAGATGCAAGAGCTCAGGGTTATGCGGAATAATATAATGATAGGTGGGCCGTACTAGAAAGCACTAAATATGGGGTGAATGTATTCGATATCTATTTGATTGATTAACTGACTGGAATTCTTTGAATTGCCGTATTTATTTATATATGAAGATCAATGATAATAATAAGGAAGCTTCGAAGCCAGGTAGAAATAAGGTATGGAATGGATTAGTTGAATGTTCTAGATTGAATTGAAGCAATATATACACTTGTATCTATGCACCTATACATCTTCACCCGGAATGTGATGGAATGTTTGAATAGCACAGAGGCTATAAAGGATCCAATTGATTGATTAGATATGAATCTTTCAATGACGTTAGATTTCCACCTACCCGTATACATATACACATATATACATACACACATATATACATACACACATATATACATACACACATATATACATACACACACATACACACACACACACTTCTCGGAGTAGCTGAGTGTATATAATCCACTACTCGAGTTATCGCCGAATAGTCCAGATGTTCATCTCCGGCCAAATGGTATACTTACTCACTCTAGAGTCTATACATTACAGGTACTTTTGCTCGTTCATTTGCCCGCTTGACTTGGACTATTGATTGAAGACATTGGAAGTTTGATCGACAGGAATGGCAAAATTCATGAAAATAATTAGAGTCAAATTAAGACATGATTTTTTTCATTATTCGTAAAAACAGGTATAAATGCCAATCCAGTATTATCATAGGTAGCTGGAGGTAATCAAACTAATCAAATAATAATCATCATTCACCCCTTTCTTAACAATTTGTTATTTGTTTCTGAAAAGTTGCCAAATACCTACATACGAGACTCTTCTCATCTATCCATCTACCCGTCTACCTATGTATCATATGTATTGGCCGCAATAATCCAACAGGGAATGACAAACGACCACCCATCACCTTCTTTGTCACTCTCGGACCCTCGTCATTACATATCAACCACCTCGAGCGAAACACACCCCATCCTAATAAATAATTCCTCAACTTTACAAATATTATTCTGGCATAATCCCACAACCTCACAAAGACTTTGAACACTTTGATCCAACAATAGTAATACGCCCATCATGTCCGTCGAAATCGATTCGCAAGAGCTTGGCTTTCACCGTACGCTATCATAAATTATTCTACTCCGAGGAAAGGAAAGACACGAGATGGGGAATTCTAACGTGTGGCAGGTCCTTTTACCACTGAGGTGTCGCAAACATTGAGAATCAGAAATCCTAATCGTACTCCTGTTGGTTTCAAGGTAGGGAAATCTGCTACTATGTCGTTGGCCGTTCTAGAAGTGCTAATGTGGTTTATTTTCAACAGGTCAAGACCACTGCGCCCAAACAGTTGGTTCTACTACACCTCACACCTTCGAAATATCGTTCTAATACTTGCGAATAGATACTGCGTGCGACCAAACTCTGGTAAATTGGAGCCGGGAAGAAGCATAGATGTCACTGGTATGCGCCGATTAGGATGGCAAACAGGACGTGGCTCGGGCTAATCTTGCTGGCATAGTTCTTTTACAGGCAATGAAGGATGAGCCACCTCTCGATGCGAAGTGCAGAGATAAATTCCTAGTTCAGTCTGTCGAGATCACACCAGATAAGGAGTTTGTTGATTCGCCCTCAAACGTACAGTACCCACGATATATAATCTATAGGGACTTTCCCTCACATGGATGTACACTAACTGTATTTCATATAGCATGTCGACCGAGCAGATAAGAAGGATATCCAAGAGAAGAAGATTCGAGTTGTTTTCCTCCCACCAAAGTCGACAGGAGCAGCAGCCAATACACCTTTGAGAAATGGTGTGAATGGAGCAAATAGTGCGGTATGTTCTGGTTCCTAGTGTACCATCCCCGAGGAAACGGAATTGACTAACACCAACATCTCTAGCTTTCAACCCCAGACACTGCCCCTCCAGCCTATCGATCAGTATCTCCCGAAGAACATTTCACCCCTGCAGCAAACCGTGTCGTACCAGGGAACTCAGGCCCAGCCCCCTCCGTCAGTATCAATGACGAGCCAATCGGCACTCGCAACCTCGGCGACGCTCGCTCTTCTGCTTTCAACCCCGCAGCTAGTACCGGCAGAGAAAGTAATGCATCCGCAGTCACCGCCCCAACCGGAATGCCTACCTCCGTTGAGGAACTCCAAGCCCAACTCATCGAAGCGAAGAAGACTATCGCATCCTACGCCGAACAAGGTGGTATGAGAATGAGAAAAGTGGCAAATGGGGAAACGTCAAATGAGACAGTCAATGAAATGGCTACCAAGTTGCAAGGTGTAGAGGGTGTACCTGTACAAATTGTCGCAGCTCTATGTTTGCTAAGCTTCTTACTCGCATACCTGTTCTTTTAACCTGAAGTTGGGTGTGCTTGTCTGCTCGCATTCTGACTTTTGGGTTGTGGTTTCTGGCTTTGATGGGTTATAGCGTTGCACCTCTCTCTTCCATTATTGTATAAGAGGACAGACACGAAGCGAAATAATCAATATTGGGTGTCTCTGGTGCTCTCGGGTGCTGTTGCTCTTAGGTACTGGTTTCTTGGGTTCTAGACCTCGTTCTTCTTCTTGTACTTTTGTGAAAGTATAAGTACAAGAGAAGAACCCTCTAATTTTACGACGATTCCTCCAATCATTTACATTTTCCTTGCTGTTGATTTTTTCTTTTCGTTTTCGATTTCCTCTCGCCACAGCTTTTGCATTACGAATGTACCACTTGTATTCTATTGCTTTTTTCAGACGAGTTCAGCCTTTTGACATAGTTTACTTTTCCTTTACGTTTTCTTTCTTTTGTTGCGGTGTGTGGAGGCTTCCACATAAGTGTTCGCCCAAAAACATGGGTGAAGGAAAGAGAGATGGGGAAGAGGCCAGAAGACCTGGATCTGGCTGGACTGGGCTGGGTTATGCTGGAATGAACCAAATCGGTAATATGGTATCGGATGTATGTAGCGACAGAGAGCGAGTAGACAATGGAGTGCTGGAATGAATGGTAGCGAGTTACATTTGATACACAGTAGGTAGTTAGTGAGGTAAGGTACAAAATCTCAGTTAAGTTGCGAAAGACAATTGCAGAAGTGACAATTGATATCAAGTATCTCTAGTATATTTGAAGAAATTTAAGTATGTGTACGCCGAAAACTGCATTCTATAACTCATCTCTTCTCATCTCATAATCGTATATACAAATTCAAATCAAGGATTACGTCCCTCCTTCCACTCGTAGAAGGAATCCTCTAAAACTCGAATCCCATTCTGTCTGAAATCTAAAAGAAAATAAAAAGTAGAAATCTAAGCCTGGATCTCCTGCTGTGTCCAGCCTCCGACTTTCCTTCCTCCTTCCTTCCTCTTAACTCTACACGTCATTCCAACCTCCTTATCCCACACAAACTGCCATATCACATAAATCCAACTCTCATGTCTTGGCAACTCTGCATAAAACTCCTTGGCTATCTCGTGCAGGGCGGGTAGACGTGTCCACGGAACAGCGGGGAAATCATGATGTTCATTATGCAATCCAACATTGTAGGTGAAGAAATTGAGAGGACCATAATAAGAAAATGTTTCTGGGATTTCGACACCGGTTTTTGGGTCGCGGGCCGCAAGGGGCTGACGCTCGAAAACGTAGTGTTCGGCGATGAAGTGTCCGGCGCAGGGGTGGAGGGAACCGGCCAAAAAGGCGGAGAGAATGAGGTAGTAGAGGGAATTGTAGGAATTGGTTGATTTTACGAGGAGGATGTCGAAGACGACTTGTACGAAGATGTTGATGATGTGGATGGAGGTGAAAGGGACGGCGTAGACGAAGATGGGGCGGATGGCGTAAAATAGGATTTGGAAGGTGCAGAAGAAGGCTTTTCCGAGGAGGGAATCGAGGAACAGGGCTTCGAAGCGGGTGGGGAGATCGGTGTCTAGACCGTCGACGCCGAGGGATTTGTGGTGGGTAAGATGGTATGGCTGGGGATTTGTTAGTTTTTGGGAAATTGGAGGGGTTTGATAGATGTAAACGTACTCTGAAAGAAGCAGAATAAGGAATTCCAATAGGAAGATTTGCAAAAATCGCCAGCGCCCTATTCAAATTTGGGTTTCTAAATGCCAAATTGTGAGATATTTCGTGGATGGCGAGGAATAGATTTTGATTTGCGGTTGCGCCAATGATATAGGCAGTAAGGAAGAACTTCCAGGAGAGGAAAGGTGTATTGCGGAGGAGGTAGGCGCAGAGGACCTGGATTGATACAACGAGGAGAACGACATATTTGGTGAGGGGTTCAGGTCCGCAGAGTTTAGTTACCTATAGGGATGGGATTAGTATCTGTTCTTGATTGAGGGATAATAATAGGGAATTGAGATAGATAGTTACCTCAGGATGAGCTTTAATGATAGCTAAACGTCTGCTTCGATGAGGT
Source organism: Botrytis fragariae (assembly GCF_013461495.1). Classification (NCBI taxonomy): domain Eukaryota; kingdom Fungi; phylum Ascomycota; class Leotiomycetes; order Helotiales; family Sclerotiniaceae; genus Botrytis; species Botrytis fragariae. Next base: position 517,712 of record NW_023501001.1, read on the forward strand.
TCCTCGGTATATGTCCAAAAGAAATCATGTTCTTTCACATCAATATCTTGTCGTGGAGGGGCATCTTCATTCTTTTCTGAAACACCTCCTGCTCCATTGGTTCTTAATCGTGGGGTGGTTGATCCCGAGGTTGTAATCGTAGAAGTAGCTACTGGCGGCATGATGAAGGATTGTTGTTATGCCACTCTTAACAACTTTTTTGAATATGGCTATATGGTGGCGTGGTGTTGTAGATAAAAGGTGTTTTGAACTGGAGAAACTGGATAAATAATATTCACCGATCATTCGAGACTACGTTTCGCTACCAGATTAGTTTCGTACCCTTTTCGAAGCTTTGTGGACTGTTCTTTGGATCGATTTTCAGGGGTACAAGGGGTTCAAGCCTCAAGGGTGACAGTTGGGTGGACCGTGCCTCAGGACTAAGACCCACTGACATTTATTATTCATTATACGGCGTAGTATTTATCATCATCTCTGCTCTGTGCTAATATGGCTTCTCAGCTACACTTCAAGCTACGTCTCGGTTAATCTGTAAGCTGATCTACGACTTTGAAGATTCAACTGCAATATCATGGAGCAAGATACCTGCAAAGAATTGGCTCAATATATTGCTCCTGGGTTTGATTACCCTCGTCCACCTCGTAATGCTGTTAGCCACGAGGAGACATTCACTAGCCTTTCTACTCTCACCATCGATCTTTTGCTCTGTAGCAAGGTGGTGAGCCACGAGCCCGCCATAGTTTTCTATAATAGGAACACACTTTCTTTTGAGGGAGATCATAACTGGGATCCTGTTGTTCATTGGCTGAAGACCATTGGTACTGACAATCGAAATTCTCTTGCAATGCTGGAGGTATGTGGCAAGCGACCCGATCAAGTGTGGCAAAATTACTGTGGAGAGCGTATCCACCATCCTTTGAAGCTTTCAAATGAAGAAATATACCTTAGGCATCCAGACTTTGCCACCCTCATAGATGATTTCAAATATGGCTGCGTCGACAATATCAACCCGACTTTAGAGGAAATTCTTGTATTGTTGGGACAGCGGGTCTCTAACAAGAAAGTTACTATTATCATGCAAACTGGTAGATTTTACCCCGGTGGAGGGACCGATCCTGTTGAGCCCGATGAGCTATTCCCAGAAGACGGCTGGTACAGTATGGAGCTGCCAAACTTGATAGAAAAGTTTCTAGAGCTTCATTCCACTTACTCGAACAAGCGTTCAGTGGAGGGGATCTGGAAAGGATTGTCAGATAAACGAGTCCTCGAGACAGAGTTCATGGAATGTCTTTGGTGGAATGTCTCCACCTTCCCCGTCGAAAATGAAGAAGCACTTGCTATGTTTGGTAAATATCACAACAAAGACGAGAGTTATGCTAGGTACACACTGGAGAGAAATAAACTCACGGAGCCACTTATAACTCAAGATCCTTCGCCCTTTTCAGACATTTATGTATACTCACAGATCAATAGGGAGGATTATTTGTAAATACAGAAATATCTTCGAATTATCGATACACGTCATCTGCTTGGTATAATAGTATAAGTTCATCTTTATCGTCTGATAACAACTATACGAGTCTGTTATGACTACTTAATCAATTGCGACGACTGTACAATTAACATCAATGCCAAGTGGTGGCATCCGCGACAAATGCCGCTTCATTCTCAATAGTGTTTCCATTGATTGGGGAATTAGTTGGGTATTTTGTCTCATTCGCTGCAAGATATACAAGATTTAGATTGTTGAATTAGTCGCTAGGTGTGTGGCTATTAGCAAATTCCTACTATTATGTATTTTTCGAACATTGTTCTTGACAGTCGGGTTGAGAAAGAGAAGGGTACGCCTGGGAATGGTGAGACTTGATCTACTCTCAATAAGTGAGAAAAGTATACTTTGGTTGGGGGGGGGGCGAGGTTGCTGTGTAGTCTTGTTATGTAGAAAGATACTTCAGGAGGATTTGTAGTTCTAAACCTTCAGTTTTCATCTATGTTGAATTTTTTTTATCTTTAAGAGACAGAATTAAATTCTACCTATAACCTTTTATGTGTTTTTGGTGAAACTGGGCAAACCACAACAGCTTTGTCTTGACCGCATGATATTCTGAAAATCGTGAGCCTCATGACAACACAAACCTGGGTATTTAGGTCAAACTTGCTTAATCTTAACTAATGTTTCTGTAAAACCATGACCTTCAAAGGTGGAATCTTCTACTAGTTGCGTGAAGAAAATCCTAGATGCTGTCATTTTTACACTACATACACTTTATGAACATTCGACAAACCAAAGAGATTAGAAAAGAGATGTGGTCTAGTGGATAAGATATCTTTCTCGGAGTTAAATCTCAGGGTAGAGAGGCCGAAGGCGCTACTAGCGACTCGGCACGATTCTCTAAGATTTGCCGTGAGATCATTTGACGGTAGTTCGAATCTATCCATCTCTCTTTCTATTTTTCTCTCTCCTCTGAAACTGGATTTTAAGGAAGATTCTAGGGTGGAAAGTGAAACGAAGGATGGAAACGAGGGGCAGAGGAAGGGGAATTGTGGAGTGCATGGCTGCTGGTTTTATTTGCCTTTCGAGGCAAGTTAACAGACCAACAGAATGCTTTATTATTTCCCTTTCCCTTTATTCTAGATATAAGCCACCAAGTTGTATAGGATAACGCAAGCCAAAGAAGGATATCAAAGCTGAAGGGGATGTGGTCTAGTGGTTAAGACACCTGCCACATAGCTTGGGTTGGATGAGCCAGCGCAGTCTCTCGGGATGCGTGGGTCCTGACCCTGCCGTGAGCACAGGTGACGATAGTTCGATTCTATCCATCTCTATTATTATCTTTCTCGTGACACCAAGGTGTGGAATATTTGTATTCCCAAATAGATGGTAGTTGGGGGTTTTGCTTCTGAGATTTTCAAGTCGAGGCTTCGAAGCTTTTCTCCTTCCAGTGGCATATTGATCGATATTGACGAGAAGATCAATATATATTAGAGATATGGTCCAGTGGTAAGACATGTATCATGAGGTGGGCTTTTCGAGCTAAGTTGCGCGTCTTTCGGACAATTCATAGGTATGTGCTTTTCGAGCAATTCTTATGAGTAGTGACTTCATCTTTAGAATATGAGACGATAGTTCGATTCTATCCATCTCCATTTTTTGCCATTGGTCTGCTCAATGGTTTCTATTTCAATGCTTTTTGTTTAGTATGTATGTATGTTTGGATGGGCTTTTGACAATGAGAAATCTCAATCTGTTTCTTTCATCTATTTAATCATGCGAGACTTTTTGAATCGTATGACGGGATCACCTGGTCATTCAATGTAATGAATGCAGCATGTTGAGATCAAACATCAAACAAAGAATGGTAGAAGGTATGGTCTAGTTAAAATGCATACTATATGCGAAGTGCAATGTAGAAACGAGACTGAAAGTGAACTCATCGCAGATATTTTGCGTGCATGCAGCAATAGTCTAGTTATGTCTGACTTTTGCAGCATTCTAAAAATAAAAGTGATTGTCTCATCTGTCCAAAACTTGATAGCTCTAAACAATCTCATGCGATATGGAACACACTCTTGTGAATCAAAGATGTGAATACATTGTTGGGAAACAAATTCTGGGAAGATTTTATACGGTATTATAAATCAAGAATTCTAGACTCGAAAGAGATTCTCTACAATGCAACTGCTATTTGACGCAGTATATGTCATTTGACCATGATTTCTAGGCTCTGTTTTATCATCTTTCGCTTAGTCTCATCGTGTCTCCATACTCTTGACTGTCAATTTTATCATCTCACGTCTCTAGGATAGGAGATACAATCAACTTAAACTCTTTCCATGCAAATAAAGAAGTATGACGTGTGTTCCGGGTGATACTTCCTTCCCAAATCTCACAACATCCCTTCCTAACCCTAGGGATCTTGCACCTAGCCCCCACTGTTAGTACATTGGACTAGATTAACTCAAGTATCACCAAAGATGAGTACGAATATACAGACAGATCACAGGAGTATAGATCGAAAACCAAAAAACCGCTTTGAGTATGACTCACTTCCCAAGTGTTTGAAGTTCGAGGAAGTTTCTCGAAGCAATCTACTTGTCTTGTGCAGCTAAGACATGTAGAGAGCTCCTTGCTGATGACGACAAAGATCAGATTATCAGAGAGCTTTATCGTGAGTACGGAAGATGTGTGTTCGAGTCTTGCTATGCCTATATATTGAGCATATTTCTTGGTAAATCATTTCTCTGTATGCAATCGTTTTATGGATTTGCTTGGAGGATATGAGACGAGCAGTAATAAGATTAGCTGCTAAATAACAATTTGATAAGTAACTATGATTCTGCACAATCGTGGCTTTGTGATAGGTGCTTTAAGTGAGCTGTTTTTACAACTTCTTCGTCTCAACAATAAAGACAGCGTTAGAATTTCAATTCGTGTGCAGTCTAACTGAGTCCATAAAGACCGTGACCTATCAATTTATTCAAGAAGCTTTGAAATGATTGGAGATATGCAATATGGATGTTCATAAATTGGTTCACACTTCCATGATTTCCTCTTTGAGGTGTCGAAGATGGCGGGGGTAGCTTCCCCTTTTATTTTATGGGGCTGGGGTTCGGATAAAGACCCCACTTAAGTTTCATCTTTCAGCAGACCAGGGATTATTTGACCCTTGAGTATATCGCGACGTCATGAGAGTTTATTTCACAATATTTTATGAGATGGCTCAGCGCGTCATGGATTGACCAATGGCTGAGGAACAGGCAAAAACTGGAAAAGCTCAACAAAATCCTTTTGGTATGTGTAACAAAACACACGAGCCGCTCATCCGGTTGTCCGGTACTCTCGGGAGATCATTGGTGAGCCGGACCCCTGAAACGGTTCCTGGATGTTGCAATGTACTATAAGATACAGATGTTCATCTCATTCAGGGTACAGTTTGGTTCAGGTGTATCGTGCAAAAGGCAGTGCAAAAAGAGAAGTTGGTCAGCAAGTAAAAGTAAATTCTTATCTGTATATGATATTCTCTAACAGAATGGGAGAGATATTTTTGGATGGACTGGATTTGGTGAATTCAAATGTTGCGCTTTGTAGATTGATGACTCAGAAGAGGAATCACATTTTACTATCACATCTCCGACTTTCTATATTCATTCATCTATAATCTCGTATGAAGCAGATGTTGGAATACTACTTCCGCCCTGTTGACAATAGTAGCATATCTCAACCAGCCATCACCTTATTGCAAGTGAAAATAGGTCCAAACCCGAAAAGACATACTGCATCGGCAGGGTATCTCCACGAGGTCGTTGTCAGCGCTAACGACCGCTAAGCCCCCTCATGTCCCGCCTAACTATCTCAGGCTTAGCAGACTTCAAAACTCTCATCGATGAAAGAAGTGCTATTGGAGAGCGACGACTACTAATAGAGGCCGCTCAAGTCTTAGATTTCAAATTCATACACTTCCATCTCTCTTATATTTCCAATCTACCTTGAAGAAACATCTGTTTAGCTGAAATAGTCACAAAATGGCGTACCCCAAGAACGTTGGCATTAAAGCCATGGAAATCTATGTCCCAGCACAGGTAAATTTCCAAGCACTCCCACGAAAGTTACTTCATGATGCTGATTAGAAAAGTGTTTGGATCAAACATTGTTTGAAAAACATCAAGGTGTTTCGGCTGGTAAATATACCATTGGATTGGGCCTTCAGTATATGAACTTTTGTACCGATAGAGAGGGTAAGTTCGTACCATTGAAACTCATCAGCCAATTCAAGCATCATGCAATACTCACGAATTTTACCAGATGTCTGTTCCCTAGCTCTAACAGCTGTCTCTTCACTCCTCCGAAAATTCGACATTGACCCAAATTCTATTGGGCGTCTTGAAGTCGGAACTGAATCACCCATCGACAAAGCCAAATCTGTCAAATCAGTTCTCACTACTTTATTCGAGCCACATGGTAACACAAGTCTCGAAGGAATCGACACGATACACGCCTGTTACGGTGGTACGAATGCCCTATTCAATGCGGTCAATTGGGTAGAGTCTCGTTCATGGGATGGTCGAGATGCCATTGTTGTTGCATCCGATATAGCCCTCTACAAAGAGGCCGCTTCTCGACCAACTGGAGGAGCTGGTTGCTATGCTTGTTGGTCCAAATGCACTGTTATCTCTCGATCCGGGCTTGAAAGGTGTCTACATGACTCATGCTTATGATTTCTACAAGCCGGATACTAAAGTCGAGTTTCCTATTGTGAACGGCCATGAATCTATCGGTTGTTACATTGGCGCTTTGGATGCATGCCACAAGAATCTACTTGAGCGAATTAAGGCTAGAAGCAAACGCAACTGCGATGAGCCCAGCAGCGTGCCCAAGAAGGTTCTTGAACTTTTCGATTACATGGCATTCCATACTCCAAACTGCAAATTAGTGTCTAAATCGTTCGGTCGACTTAAGTACAATGACTGTCTCATATCGACCGATGATGCTGAGTGGGTAGGTATTCCCGATGAACTTCGCAAGTTGAGCCATTCGGAGTCTCTCAAGGATAAGACGCTGGAAAAGACTCTTGTGTCAATCACAAAGGATGAGTTCAAGAAGCGTGTCGAGCCGTGCATTGCTGGCCCTTCTTTATGCGGTAATATGTACACAGGAAGTTTGTACTTTTCTCTCATTAGCTTGATAAGCAACATTGATCTCAAAGCTGCAGAAGGCAAAACCATCGGCTTGTTCAGTGTGAGTAGATGGATTCATCTTTTTTCAACCCCCCAAAGCATTTTACTGACCCGAATCCACCATCTAGTTTGGAAGTGGCATTGCCAGCTCACTGTTTGGTATGAAAATTACCGGTGATCTTACAGACCTGGTCCAAAAAGTCAATTTGATGGATCGTCTTAAGCAAAGACACATCGCGACGCCCGAAGAGTACGAAGAGGTGAGACTTTAGCTTTCAGTCCGTTTAGATAATATACTAACTTGACACAAGGCTTGTTCTCTCCGGAAGAATGCATACGGAGCTAAGGATTTCAAGCCTCTTGGCGATGTGAACTTCCTGGCTCCTGGAACATACTACTTGGAGAATGTGAACGATGTGTATAGAAGAACTTATGCCATAAAGCAGTGATAATTCAAGCAAGATTGTATCGGGCCGGGTGATAGTTCATGAGACGCTTGTACGAGGAAGATATAGGGTTGGCATATTCAATAGAACCAGAAGACGAGAAAGATGGATCTAACTACCTAGTCAATATCATAATTAATGAGATTTAAAACAGACAATGCAGCGTACCATGGTCGGAGTTGCATCTATACATAGCAAAAGATTAATTGTATATCCTCTAGAAAATGTGAAGAATATGCTTCTGACCACTATTTGAGTACTCTTCATAGTGACCGAGTTTGTGTTGCCACTTGGACGAGACAAAAAGCACTTATAACGGCAATAGTAAAGACCACTCAAGTAGCTACCAATCATTTCGTACTCAAGAACCTTATAGTATGCAACAGATGGGCTATTGGCAGTGCTTTCCCTTCCGTTGCGCAACAGAGCTCTAGCACCCGCTGTTTTCATCCTTCTCATCCTTCTCATCCTTCTTTCTGTTGGCAATCCACCCAAAAAGACCCATCATTCCAAAAAAGCAAAAACATACAACAGTGGGGATTCGCTGGTGGTCACCCACCCAACTACTAATCCACCGATCTGAAGCTTGTGTATGGCAGAGCGGACGGGATGCCCAATTCTCTTCAGTCTATGGTCGTATGTGGCAGAATATTGTAAACCTGGGTATATGTAGCATAGAAGGTCAACAATGAGTCAAATACTCTGCCATATGATACTTACATACACCCCGGGTTACTTTGCTGAACCTCTTACAACCAAATTTCTCCTCAACCACTTACGCAAGTACAAAGAAAAATGGTAGGAGCTATGGCTAGGAGATACCAAATCGGATATCGATTGTGTACTTCATGCCGTCTCATCGTCTACCATTTTCAGACTTCAGAGGTCACCATCCTCTCAGCCCCGAACCCATTCAGGATGAGAAACCAGCAAATCATCAAAATAGCGAATATTAAATATGCCAATAACACACTGGCAGTGACAGTCTCCAACAGTCTCACGATTTCTGACATGAACCAGAAATCAAACATGTAGAGCAAGATACACAATGGATTAGGTGATTACTTAAGCACGCAAACTTAGCCAGACAATAGACTATCGCCAAATACGCTCGAAGCGTCGGCAAACGTTGCATAAAGAGTATAGTGCGCGCGAATTTTGAGAAGCACTGAAGTGCTTCCCCAAAAGATGACACTTTGTTGGAAGGCTACGTACGAAGACCTGTTCTTAAGGATAACGATATAACAAATATACTGCCAACCGCCTAAGAAGCCAAGAGAATTCGCCCCCCACAGGCGCCCAGAACTCTTCATTTGACAGGAATTTGACAAAAACTTAATATCGCTCGGCATCCAGGTAGTTCCATTCTAATTTGGGTGCAGAGGTTCATCTTTATGGTCACTCTGCAAGGGTAGGTTGGAGAAAACCATGCCTAGACAGCTGAGTGATATTATTGATCAGAAGAGCGCGGAAATTTCTTCAGCAGGGCTGAGTTCGAGGCTCTCCGCAGGTTGATAGAGGGGGACCTCTAGTTAACTTCGAATATCTGGATGTTTGAAGATATCTGGCTTGTTGAATATCAGAAAAATGTAGCAAATGCTATCGATGGATGCAAAGAATTAGGCATTAAGATGTGCTTCGATTGCAAGAAAGGTGATGTCGAAATCATTTCTGGGAAAATAGCGAAGCCTCAACACAAAAATTCCAACATTAATTCCAACATCGTTCCTCTGATCTGAACCGCGGTTGCAGCGACCATAAAAGCAGACCGAAATTCTAGAACGAGTCCGCTTACGTAATCTCTACCAATCGCTACCTCAATTGGACAATCAGCGGTGCGGGCCATATACGCGGGTCGCGTCCGCCTGCAGGCGCGTTTTGTCTCATTAGTATATCAATTGGCATGGAAGAACATCATAAGTTCCATTTCCATCCACACAGCATCCCACCATCATGTTCAGTATGTTGCAGACTCCTGTGAGCGCACACAAGCAATTACGCCATTATTCACCTCATGTACCATCGCCATTATCCTCATCACCTTTACGATCTTCTCCGCCCGTATCGCCGCTGGAGCCCCGCAACGCGAATTTACCAACGAGGATACAGCAGGCTGGAGATTTTCAAACTAGTTTCATGATGTCACCTGAATCTGGTGCTTCCAAAACCTCAAGTCCTGATAAAACCCACTCTAATTCAAACAAACATTCACCGAATAGAGAAGGTGCATTTTCGAAAAGAATAACGAAGACGAATCCGTTATTGCATGGACAAGGCGATGGAAGAGAGACACGAAGAAAGCTGTTCTTGAGAAGGGTTAGAGAAGATTCGGAGGATAAAAGATGGAAAGCGAGAGGCGGTGATGATGAGATGATGAGAACTATTTGGATTGCAGAGCAAAGGAGGCGAGCGGAAAGACAAGCTAGAGATGCGCAGGGCTGGGCTGTTGATGCTGATGAGCAGGAGATGCAACAGGATTACGGCGCTGGAAATTTAAGTCTCGGTATGCTTATTCTATCTAAGACTTTATTCATGAATGAGTTTGCTGGAATTGGGTTAACAATGGTTGCAGATGAGATCATGGCCGAGGAAGTGGCAAGGAACGAGGAAGAAGAATTAGACGCTTTGTTGTCATCTATGACCGAAGCCGAAAGAAGACAAACTCTGGATGAAGCGTATGAGAATGTCTCGACACTCGACGAAGAAATTGGTCCAATTGATGATCAGGAAGCAACTGCTTGGGCGCGAGGAGAATTCCAACATTTTTCAGACCAACACAATATGACTGTTATGGATGTTGAGCGACATGTCAATAGTTCCTCGCCTGATACCCACTTTGGTAGCGACGATGGTGATTACGACGCCATTTTCATGGACGTTATACAACAGGAATCGTATATCTCGTATCAAGATAACCAGTCCATGGATGTGTCAGGAGACCATGAAATGATGGACACGGAGATGAGTTGAATATGGTACATAATGGTGCATACCGATACATATTGACACGATATTGTTTATGATAGATTGGAGGGTTTTGCTGTTAGCGTTGGTGTTTCAAACGGCTAGGGCCTGGTCGGTGTTTTGGTATGGTAAATGGATCGAATCATTTGGTGTTTGATTTTGAGATTATTGGTCATGGTATCACTGGTTTGTTAATATACACGAGTTACTATCACTAAGATATGGGTATTTTATTGTGTTGGGCAGCCTTCTTCTGGAGCCCCAAAAGCTTCTTGCGCTGCAGCCATATCTCCAACCAGATCTGCTGGTGGTGAGCCTGCTGCTTGCATCTGTAAATAATTAGCAGCGCGCCGCGATATGATATGACAGCTGATACACACCTTTTGCATTCTTTCTACAATATACTCTCGATCCGAAGCATTCTCATCCTTGTAGGTATTTTGCTCGAATCTAGCGACAATTTCCCTAACAAAAACTTGCTGTTCCTTGTATCGCTTTAGATCATCTGCTGGAGTACTGGCAGAGTTCTTCTCCAACCACGCGGGGAATTTATCATCCAATTCCTTCATCGGTTCGTATAATATCTCCTTATTAGTTAACTGCTCCATCATACCCAAAAGCATTTTCGAGAAATCCTCCTCACTGCCCTCTCCGTCCATACCACCAGCTCCCATAGCCTTCATCATCTCCGCTAGTAAATCGTCCGAGTTGTCCTCTGCTGCTGCAGCTGTCGCTTGATCCCCAGAAGCTTGCATTCTTTCCATCGTTTTCTTAATAGTTTCCTGGAATGTTTCCTCACTAGCTGAACTCGGGGCGGTTTTAGTCTTGGAAGGTCCGGGTTTTGGCGCAGATGGCGGTGGAGGTGCTGGTCCATTTTCCCCTAATCCACCCATCTCCTTCAGCATACTTTCAAACTGTGCCTGCATTTCTGGTGATGTCTCGAGTTCTCCCATTAGTTCGGCCATGCCGGCTTGTAACTGCTTTGCGAAATCATCGTCAGTGAGTTCTTCACCGCCGCCGAGAAGAGGGTCGTCCGCGACGGGTGGTTTCTCGGGACCAGAGGTTGCTGTTGTGGAGGTTGGTGCTGGTGCTCTCGATTCTGGCTTCGCAGCGTTGAACTCATCCAGCATGTCTAAGAATTTATCAGAATCTCATTTTCATATCTAGCATTAGATCAAATGATGTACCATCTAAATCATCTAAATCATCCTCGTCCGGATCTGGAACGTCCTCCCACGCCGCAGTAGCATCCGCAGCCTGTGTTTCAGAAACTGTACTTGATTCGCCAACCAAAGCTTTTGTCGAAGACTCTGCCAGTCCCGCGAGATCCCCAGGTTTCGACTCCATGTTTAATAGATGCTAGAGGAAACTCTATAAATCCTTTGCTGGGATCTTCAAAGGTGGGTATTCTTCTGCAGGCCGAAATGAATACGGCCAGTATGTGGAAAGTGCGGGGTATGATTGCGCCGGAAACGGTATGTCTAGGTAGTCTAATATTCAGCGAAAACTTAGACTTTATATATTTGAATATTGGGTTCTAAGAATTTAAATCATCTTGCGACGTACATTAGGCATGAAGATCATGAGATGAGAAGACTAGGCCGAGGCTGTCAATTCTGGTGTCGGGCATTGTTGATAGTGGGGGTCCTCCGAGCTAGTGAATTGTACTTCTTTCTTTTGCCTTGTCTGGACGCTTCATAAATTAACGAATCTTGAGCCTCGTAGCTAGCAACCACCAAACCTTTCCATAACAACTTATTCTTCTGCGTTTGTAGAAATACAAAAAGTAGCATTAACTCTTTGGGCTTTTGGTCTCTATCGATAGCCAGTTTGACAAAGTCTTCTCCAATCTCAAATTCTGAGTTGCGCTTTCCTGAACAAAATCCAGCCTCATCTTCAAAATGACGCTCTGTCTCAATCGTCTCACGGAGGAACGGTAAGGTTTGCACAGTTTGGAAATCTGGAACGAAGTCTAATGGGATCTACAGTAAGCAATGGCGAAAGGATCATCCATTTGGGTTTTCTGCAAAGCCTATTCGCAACCCCGCCACGAACACCATTGATATGAAGATTTGGGACTGCGGTGTACCTGGCAAGGCTGGCACACTATGGGAGGGAGGTCTTTTCAAGCTGAATATTATCTTTCCAGATGGTAAGTCCTTTTACTCACATTCACGACATAGTTATGGATCTGCGCTAATATACAATTTATAGAATACCCAACCAAACCTCCAAAGTGTATGCGACTTCACATTATTTCCATATTTGACATCCGATCTAGAACTAACAAACAAACAGGCAAATTCACACCACCTCTCTTCCACCCTAACGTCTACCCCTCTGGCACAGTCTGTCTTTCGATTTTGAACGAAGAAGAAGGCTGGAAGCCTGCCATCACCATCAAGCAAATCCTCCTTGGCATCCAAGAACTCCTCGATACCCCCAACCCCGATTCTCCTGCCCAAGCCGATGCCTACAATCTCTTCAAGAAGGACAAGTCCGCGTACGAGAATAAGATCAAGCGCATCGTAAAAGACAATCCAGCTCCTTAGGGGGGCAGGGAAATGCACATGCGATAGTAAAGGCGATGGATTTATTTGGCGGGAAGTATTGGCGTTCATTGGGCACATAATCTTTCAAAGCATAAGGGGATATCAATACGGGCGTACCTAGCAGCGGAAATACGTTACTTTGATGCAGCGCTTTGGTCAAAGAAGTTTACTGAGTACCCTAGATGAGTTACAGTATCTATCTACTCAATGGGACATGGGAAAAACATGAAGAAAATGAGCTTTTTCAATCTATACCACCTCTTCGTTACTTTGTTGTGTTATGATCTACCAGTCTCCTCTGTCCCTTGAGTCACCTCGTGGAGAAAGCTACTTGCGTCTATCCATCGATCGATCCATACATATGTGCCCATAGTCTAGCATTCCAGAAACACTACCACCCACAATTATGACTGTATCCCGCCAAGCAATTTCCTCTAGGAAAAGATATCATAAAATTCCAGAACCTCGACATCTAGCTGTTACTCACCCAAAGGCAATTGACACCAAAATTAGCAATGCTGCAACATCATTGGTTCTACTGAATCGCTATCAGTAAAATAAAGGGCTCAAGCCACATAATGCACCTTCGGTATCCTTGCCACAATCCACATCCGACTATCGGCCCATGAGCTAAGGTAATTTTGTAATATTTTGGAGCCAAGGTAAGTCATGCACATACCAAAACCACTGAGCATCGAAACTATTACTCACAGGCAGTTTTTATTTGGGTACATAACTTTCTTCTCTCCCATTTTTTGAACTTCTTTTCTCTAGAGCTTATTTTACATTTCACATTAAACGGATTTACATATACGAATTCAAGATGTGTGGTATTTTTGCTTGTCATTGGTATGTATCAATTGTCTCTATTTACAATTGGGAATGCGATTTTTTAATGATAGTGGGGGCCCCGCGATGGATTTTGAGAATTAACAATTGTATAGTCACCCAGATGTTAAGGCTTTCAAGCCTACGGCCTTGCGAATGGCGAAGCAGTGAGTGATTCTGTTCGAAGGAGGGAGCTGGAATTGGAGAACTGACTGTGAAATCTAGAGTTCGTCATCGTGGACCAGACTGGAGTGAGTCACCTATGGTGAAAAGGGATGTTTGGACTTGAGACTGATGATAATAATTAGGTGGAAACGTTATTTCCAACAACACAAGTACGTTGCGCCTAGGGAAATGGGTCTTGTAGGAGCTTTGACTGATCGATTGACTGTAGTTCTTGCGCATGAGCGTTTGAGTATCGTTGGCGTTGGTAAGTTTTCACCGCTGAAATCTGCATTGATATACATAGACTGACAATAATCTAGAGAGTGGAGCGCAACCAATCACCAACGCAGACGATACCCTCGTACTCGCAGTCAATGGCGAAATTTATAACCACAGAGTCATCCGTAAGGGACTCAAGAACCAATACCACTTCAAGACACATTCCGATTGCGAAGTCATAATACCACTGGTGAGAAATTCGAAGGAAAGAGTTGGATTCATGACTGAACATTTGTTAGTACATGGAACATGATATCGATGCGCCAAAACATTTGGACGGAATGTTCTCATTTGTTTTATACGACAAAAAGCAAGACCGCACAATTGCTGCACGCGACCCCATTGGCATTACCAGTTTCTACCAAGGATGGTCGAGCAAGACACCAGGAGCCGTATACTTTGCATCTGAACTGAAATGTTTGCACCCTGTCTGCGACAAAATCATTGCTTTCCCTCCAGGACATGTTTATGACTCAAAAACCGAAAAGACAACAAGGTATTTCGAGCCATCTTGGTGGGACCCAAAGAACGTTCCATCAACCCCAATTGATTACAAGCTTTTGAGAGAAACACTTGAAATGTCTGTTCGTAAGCGTCTCATGGCTGAGGTTCCTTACGGAGTTTTGTTGTCCGGAGGTCTCGACTCGAGTTTGGTGGCTGCCATCGCTCAAAGAGAGTCTCTACGCCTAAAAGCCGCTACGCTAGCTGCAATTGAGAGCGGAAGCGGAACTGCAACACCAACCGCAAACGAGGACCAAGGAGAAGGACTTGTTGGTATTGATGACGATAACAAATTGTCGACTCTCACCTACCTTCCTCAACTTAACTCCTTCTCCATTGGTCTACCAAACTCCCCTGATACCAAGGCTGCGAAAGAAGTTGCCAAGTTCCTTGGTACCAAGCATCATGATATGACTTTCACCATTGATGATGGTTTGAACGCGCTTTCTGATGTTATTTTCCACTTGGAAACATATGATGTAACAACTATTCGTGCATCTACTCCTATGTTCCTTCTCTCGAGAAAGATCAAGGCTATGGGTGTCAAGATGGTATTGAGTGGAGAAGGTAGCGACGAGATCTTTGGAGGTTACCTATACTTCCATGCTGCACCAGATAAGGCAGCTCTTCACGAAGAGACCGTCCGCAGAATCAAAAACTTACATTTGTCTGACTGCTTGAGAGCTAACAAGTCGACTTCCGCTTGGGGATTGGAAGCTCGTGTTCCTTTCCTCGACAAGGAATTCCTCGAAGTTTCTATGAACATCGACCCACAAGAGAAGATGATCACTAAGGATCGTCTTGAGAAATACATTCTCCGAAAGGCTTTTGACACATCAGATGATCCAAGTCAGAAACCATACCTCCCAGAACACATTCTTTATAGACAAAAGGAGCAATTCAGTGACGGTGTTGGTTACGGATGGATCGATGCTCTCAAGGATAACGCTGAACTACACGTTACCGATGAGATGATGAAGAACCCCAAGCCTGAATGGGGATCCGATATTCCAGATACCAAGGAAGCGTAAGTTCTCTGCTCTATCCAACGAGAACTGAAATACTAACAGGAGTAATAGTTACTGGTACCGAACAATGTTCGATGAGCACTTCCCACCATCTTGTGCAGAGAGTGTTATGAGATGGACCCCAACTTGGTCTAAACAAACCGACCCCAGTGGAAGAGCTATCGCCATCCACAACGAAAAGTATGACGAGTAATTGTAGCGTGAAGATTTTCCTTCTCAGAATGTTGTATCTATTGGAAGGTTACAAAAATGATAACCACTTATTTTCGAGCATCTTGTGGACTCCAAATTTGAGCTACCAATAAAGTGGAAAGATTGTGGAGTTAAATAGATGGATGAAACCATTGATAGATACCTACCTAGTAGATAGTTGAATCCCCACGAAATTCCATCTTATGCACAGTTAACGGTTTGAGTCTGTGCTGGGAATTTTGAGTTTGATGTTATTTTATGGCTTAAATATACTTTGACTTTGTTGGGGCATGGATGGATGAGCACTGCGGGTTCCTTCTAATGCTAGTAAAAAACTGCGAATTGTTTCACAACCCCTCAGTGTCACTGCCTTCGCTCTCCATTGCAGTAGAAAGTTGCGAATCAAGCTTGCAAATATAAACAAACAGATAATCTCATTTGGCGTCAATTTTTGAGGTGTATTTGAAGATTGAACGAATCCAATACCACTCCAAAACGTGAAAATGGTCGATCTTGTAACATCCTTTTTGCTTTTGCGTTGTTGAATGAGAGAGATTTCATCATTTGGTGAAAGATGTTTGTTGCATAAGACGGAACCATGAATGGATGTCGTTTACAGGGGGTCGCATATGGAAGGAGGCACATGAGTATTTGGACCAATAACAATCCCACGTTCCATGTCCGACTTCTGCCGCTTGGTTCCTCACGATTCGAAATTCTTTAGGGAACAAAAAACCACGTCCTCTTCAACTTCATCCTCGTTTACTTCCGTATCTGTACAACTTTGTCGAATTCCATCCCCAAAGCTCAATCAATTCAGTTCATCTAATTCTTCAATCATGTCTGTCCCAGCTTTCACCGATATCGCCAAGGCGTCCAACGATGTAAGATACTTCTAAAGATGCGCATGTTTACAAAATATTTGAAGCTAACCGCAATGTCAACCAGTTGCTCAACAAAGATTTCTACCACCTCACTGCTGCCGCACTTGAGGTTAAGTCGAATACTCCAAACAATGTCGCATTCAAAGTGACTGGAAAGAGCACCCACGACAATGCCACAAGTGGTCTGGTACGAAAACACGGGAAATAATTAAATTTTTTGACAAACGCTGATGGACAGTTTCCTGTGTGCAGTTAGAGGCCAAGTTCACAGACAAGCCAACTGGTATATATTTTAAACAATTTATTCTACAATATTTCCCCGTTCATAGTCCATTTGGTTTCTTTCTCATCAGACAACCCGGTTGTGCACAGTTACTAATCCAGTATGACGGCGGAACAGGCTTGACTCTTACTCAAACATGGAACACCCTCAACGCTCTCGACACCAAGATTGAGATCAACGACACCATTGCCAAGGGTCTCAAGGCTGAGATTCTCGGTTCTTTCGCTCCTACCACCCAGAAGAAGGGCGCAAAGGTCAACCTTCACTTCAAGCAACCCAACTTCCACGGACGCGCATTCTTCGATCTCCTCAAGGGCCCAACTGCCACCGTTGACGCTGTTATCGGACAAGATGGTTTCTTGGCTGGTGCCACCGCTGGTTATGATGTCCAAAAGGCAGCTATCACCAGCTACTCTGCCGCTGTTGGATACACTGCCCCCACTTACAGTGCTGCCATCACTGCTGCTGACAACTTGAGCGTCTTCTCCGCTTCATACTACCACAAGGTCAACACTCAAGTCGAGGCTGGTGCCAAGGCTACCTGGGACTCCAAGAACACCAACTCTGTTGGTCTCGAGGTTGCTAGCAAGTACAGACTTGACCCACTCTCCTTCGCCAAGGTAAGCAGTTTGTGCAGAAATATTTCAAAAATTTCGCTAATGCAAGGAAATTATAGGTCAAGATCAACGACCGTGGTGTTGCCGCTGTTGCCTACAACGTTGTTCTCCGACCTGGTGCCACCCTTGGTCTTGGTGCCTCCTTCGATACCCAAAAGCTCGACCAAGCTACCCACAAGATCGGTACAAGCTTCACATTCGAGTCATAGAGCAGGATTATTCGAGATTTGGGAGTTGGCCGTACGATAGTAGAATAGAGGTGTAATTCTGATATCATTTTCTGTGGTACGCGCATTTTAGCATTGCAACGGAGTGACTGTCTTTATTGTAATTGACCGAAATATGTGCATTAAGGATAGATAATTCTATGGTATATTTTTTGGGTCAATGTTTATGTGACTATATCTTTTTTGGCCTTCCAGCACTCGTCACCCTCTCATAAATGTATGACGGTATAGCGACGCTCATAGATATTACTGCGCTGAGAATGACGAAATTCGCGAAGGTGCTCCTTTCTCGGTCCGCCGGAATAAAATGTTCACTCATCCGGCGTCGCCTCCTTCTATCCACGTTATCATGTGTTTGTGTATGTGCTCTTTTATCAAAGTGTGGGATATCTCCTTCCGGGCCCCATGGCATCTGACCCGTTCCCATCCCTCCGCCCATTTCTGTCTTCGGTGGAGCCTCCGCACCTGGCGCACCATTATCCTGCGCAGCTCGTCTTTTCGCACTGTGTTCTCCCCATCCTCCACTTCTATAGAAACTAGGCGGCGGCCCACGAAACTGGGTTCGGCGTCTACTCAACCCGCTAGCCGGTCTACCACCTGCTGGCCCGCTAGACGAATAGGAACCTTGTGGTGGACGATGGCCCGTTCCATGACTATGACCGTGACCGTGAGCATGAGAATGTATATGGTGTTCTCGATCGTAGGCCTGTCGCTTGGCTGGAGTACCGAGGATAGCCCATGCTTCGGAGATTTTCACGAAGCGTTTTGATGCAGAGGGGTCGGAGGGGTTGTGATCGGGATGATGAACTTTACTGAGAGCGTAGAAAGATCTTGAGGAGACTGAGTTAGTATATTGGCGTCAATTGAGAATGAGAAAGGAGGCGATCGTACTTTTTGATTTCGGCCGGTGTAGCATCTGGAGCGACTTGCAAAGTCTCGTAGTGGTTTTGAGCGGGGTTCCTGTAGATAGCGGTACTATGAAAAGAAAATCGCTGTGGTCGAATTCGTGGGACGACAAAAGGAGAGGGGCGAAAGAAGAGTGGCATTCCTCATCGTTGAATTGGGGAATTATAGGGAAAAGAAATGATGAAATGAGAGAGCTTCCATGGGAACTTTACATTTAATATATTAAGCCTGGAATGCCAGTGACGGCATAGATTTCCAGTGATTGACAGGGGTCTGCCCAAACATTACTACTAACCGAGACATCTTATCCCGATGTTAACCCATCACCACCTTGGCGGGGAAAGCAATTGTTAGATTTCTCTTTCAATTAATTATTATTTTGCCAACGGCTGGACTTTTGTTATTAATACAAAGGTCAATTACATACATCTGTAGCATTGGAAACAAGACTCGAGGGTCTTGTTGTAAGGTGATTCAAGATGGCAGCACAGGTTACTGACGCGTTGAAGAATTTGAAGGGTAAGTAAAAATCAACCCCTCCTTCGGGGGGGGTTGCGCTATAACTCTCTATTCTTGGGGAATACGATCTAACAAAATTTACAGTGAAGGACCCCAATGCTGTAATGGAGTCAGCCGCCGAAGCAAAGGCAAATGGAAACGCGCAACCCGAAGCCGAGGCCGAAGATTCAGATGACGATGAAGAGGAGCCAGTAAATGGTGAAGGTGCCGGGGAAGGAGGAGCAAAAAAGAAGAGGAAGAGGAAGAAGAAGCCCAAGAAGAAGGCTGGAGCGAACCCTAAAGTCCAATCGTCGCCTCCACGAGTTCTCCTGTCGAACCTGTTTCCAAGCGGCGAGTACCCTGTTGGAGAGGAAGTCGAATATAGAGACGAAAATAACTATCGAACTACAAGCGAAGAGAAGCGTTATTTGGATCGCATGAACAACGATTTCTTGCAGGAGTATCGACAGGGTGCCGAGATTCATAGACAGGTCAGACAATATGCTAAAGCCAACATTAAGCCCGGGCAGACCTTAACGGAAATCGCGGAAGGAATCGAGGACAGTGTGAGAGCTTTGACTGGTCACCCTGGATTGGAGGAGGGAGACAATATTAAGGGTGGTGTCGCTTTCCCAACTGGTGTCAATCTAGATCATATTGCTGCTCATTACAGTCCGAACGCTGGAAACAAGACCGTTTTGGCTTATGAGAATGTCATGAAAGTCGATTTCGGAGTTCACATCAACGGTAGGATTGTGGATAGTGCTTTTACTATTGCATTTGATCCCATGTACGATAATCTTCTCGAGGCGGTTAAGCAAGCTACCAATACCGGAATCAAGGAAGCCGGAATTGATGCGAGATTGGGAGAAATTGGCGAGCACATTCAGGAGACAATGGAGAGTTACGAGGTTGAGATCAAGGGTCAAACTTATCAAGTCAAGCCGATTAGAAACTTGAATGGTCATGATATTCTACAATGGAAAATCCATGGTGGAAAGAGTGTCCCAATTGTTAAGAGCAATGACCAGACAAAGATGGAAGAAGGAGAGGTTTTCGCCATTGAAACTTTCGGCAGTACCGGAAATGGTTATGTTCGAGATGATGTAAGTTCATATATGAAAACCTCCTGGTTACAGATATTAATCAGTTACAGCTCGAATGTTCTCATTACGCGAAGGTTGCTGATGCCCCTAATGTTCCATTACGTATCGCATCGGCTGGCAAACTTCTTAATGTTATCAACAAGAACTTTGGCACCTTACCTTTCTGCAGAAGATATTTGGATCGTTTAGGCCAAGATAAATACCTACTCGGAGTAAGTTTGTATTCACCAATACTTCTAGCACAGCATCTAACAAAAACAGTTAAACGCATTAGTCTCCCATGGTATTGTGCAAGATTACCCACCTCTTGTCGATAAAAAGGGCTCTTACACCGCGCAATTTGAACATGTAAGCTCTTCCATGCCCGTTGAAAGAAACACTCGCTAACAAGAAATAGACAATCGTCCTCAGACCAAACTGCAAAGAGGTGATCAGTCGCGGTGATGATTATTAGTCGATTAGTCCATTAGAAAATATAACTTCACTTTTCGCATTGCATGCATGATGATGGGAAAACGGATTGGGCATAGACATATCCCTTTTGTGGCGTTGGGGATCTTTTGCAACATACTTTTTACATAGGAATCTGAATCTTGAGAATATCAAAATGATATATGGTGAATGAGATGATATTATTAGGCTCGAATTCGTCATTAGTGCAGAAATGTATTTGTTTGTGGTGTCATGTGTATGACGTGAGGCTGTTTGGTGAAAGAGGGGTCTTGATTTAGGTTGATATGATTAATTTGATGACATTCTATGAGATTGCAGTTTTAATAATCTCACGTGAAGACTTCTGCGATAGTTATGTGTGTCGTTCCGTCTAATCGCATTCCAATTTAGACATACAACGGCTCTTTTCATGAGCGAGAAGAGATCATAGATCATAAGAGTATTTAGCACTTTAATGTCGTCGTATATGTTGAGATTGTATAGCCTTCACCAAAGAGTGGAATTGGAGATAGTATTTGGTTTGATATTTATTGGTGATTCACTTACACGTTGTTCGACGCCATTCCTCATCGTTGGAACTAGTGGATTGGCTCGGGAGACCTTTGCTTGCGCATCGATTGATCGTGGATTGTTGAAGGAGAAAGGGAAATTTTCTGGTTGAAGATATTGTGAGTCTTTGGGATCGTAAGATCGTAGCATGGGGGGGGGTTAGATGAGGTTCGTGTCCGAATCATTCCTACAGCGATGGGTTGAAAAGAAATGTTGGAGGTGATGAATGACAGTCGATGAGGAGCTTCGTGGAAGCAATACCGGGAGGCAAGTAAATGTAGACGAAAGACCAACGGCAGATTGTATATCGAAAGTTGATACGATCATTAATCGCTAGCTCTTTGAGACTTCCATGTCCCACCACCCACGGTCAATCAATCCTGAGAGGCCAAAGCGGCGAGTTCAACTCCCCTTTCCACTTATCTTCGCCTTTTTTGTCACTTTTCTTCTCCTGGGTGTGGATGTCGACTTTTGGACTTTACTTGAGCGTAGAGTTCGAGTTTTGGAAACTTCAAATGGTTTTGACTTGTTGGGTTTTAGCTCCGACTGCAGAATCTCTTCCTCTTCTAATGATACGTCCTAGATCTTGTTCTGCTCCGGCATCTCCTCTTTCCAATTCATCTCTTCTGTCAACATCCTTGCAAATTCCTGAACCTTTTCCGGCTTGAAATATGGACCCTTTGAAGGTAAGTCCAGCGATCCTGTGTAGGGGAACAAGTAAGCTTGTCTGGATGGTCGGTCCAATTCTACCACATCTACCACCAAATTTTCCATCCCTCTTATTTTCCTCAATGTAGAAAGGCCTCTTGCCGTCAATAAATCCAACTTTGGTTGCTTACTACCAGACATCGTATCCTGTTCGACTCCTATTTTGAGAGTCCTCAACGATTTACACTCGCCAAGTAACTTGAATGCATCTACTCTCTGAAGTCCACTGAATCGGAAAATATATGGCGAATACACAGTCGCTTTTCCTCGCCAATCATATATAGATAACAATACAAACTCCAAGTGCCAGCAAACCAGAACGCATTCTCACTGTGGAAAACCTGGTTTGATTCTTTGTAAAGCTGTTCGCACGTTCAAGCCAATATAAGTATGTCTTCGGCATCTGACTGGAAAACCTCCCTGAGATCTTTTCGTTCTTGATACTCGGATTCCTTGAGGAGTTGATGAACATTAGGCCAAATTGTATTGTCGTCTGGTTTGAGATAGTCAGAGCTCGTTACTCTTGGCTTGTCAATTCGCTGTCCCATTTGAACATATCGATGAATTTCGTCCCGAATTTCGCGAGGTAGGGCGAGGAGGGGACACTTTGGGGGCTTACTGCGACGGAGTGAAGGCATATTTGGTGGATGCTTGATAATAACAGTAGGGTATTGAATGAAGGTTTCGCTGATTTTGACTTGGTAGTTGAAAATGTAAGTTCTGGTACGTATACTTCAATCCAAGTTATTGTGATTCTTGATATCATTAAAAGTAGTATGAAAGAATTTTAAATAAGAAATAAGAAATTCGAGTGCTTAGGGCATCTACTACAGCTTCCTTGTAGGTACATGATACAAGTCTCGACATTATTGTAAGAGGTGGCAGTACAGTGTGAACGAAGCGGGGTGGTCACAGACGCGACGTTGCTCGAGGGAAACGAGATTGTCGCCTGGTCACGTTTTATGCATACATGGCTTTAAGGTTAGCTAATGATGAAATGATGACAAAGGTTACTTCTGTTCCCTTATAACTCCAGTATACTAATAACTATATCAAGTGCAAAAATGATATTGGATTTCACGTCTGGTATTCACGGGATCTGAGTATAACGTCATTCTCACAGATTCTTATGTGTTTACTCTTAAACATAAGTCAAATTAGAAAGATAGTGATATTATCACTCAATACCAATACACTGTTCACCGCATATTTAACACGGGAGAGCCTATCTTCGATATACAAACGGCCGTGGCTAGCAGATCGAGATGGAGGGATAATTGCGCACGAGGAACACTCAAATAAGTGGCCAAGTCTGTGATCAATGCAAAAAGCGCAAGGTAAGATGTGATCGTTTACTCCCGGAATGCACAAATTGTTCCAAGTTTCATCGCCAATGTGAATTTTCAAATCAGGAGAAAAGACCTAATGTTACCAAAAAGCTGTAAGTCAACCTCCTTCAGACCTTCGTGGGGGAACATAAATTGACCTGGACCGGGTTGAAGATTTTGATGGCCTAAATACCAGGCTAGCTAGTATCGAAAGTGTTGTCTCTCAAATTGCACAGCATTTAAATAGCACACATTCATCAATCGCATCATCCACCTTCACTGCTTCTCCACATCACGAGGCCATTGATTTTTCTATTCATGCTTCTATTCCTGATGATCCGTTTGGAAACAATCAACCAGGCCCACGGCCAAGAAGATATGACCGATCTTCACATAGATTCATGGATGCTGCTGGCGACGACAGATTCTATGGACAGAGCTCCGCTTACGCTTCTTTTGATTGCACAAAAGTACAGTTCGCAAAGAAAGCCAAATCCAAATATTATGGCAGGGGGGGGGGGTGCTCAAAAGATGGAGACCTCATGTTAAAGCTCTTGAATAATGCCAAGATATTTTTCCCAATCTTGGACACACTTTTTAAGTCGAGAACCGCCAGCATTCAAGCTCTTTTTACATTGGTAAGTGAATCTAATTGTCCCGAAACATTCGGCCCTTAGTACTGGTGATAATATTTGGTCTGGGCTTAGGCCTTGATCTCTTTTGGACTTCCCACGCAGATGGACAAGAGTGTGTCTAACAGTCCTCAGAGTTTTGTTACCAGAAAGTTCTATGATCATCAAGTAGCTGCGAACCACATAGCATTAGCTCACCAAATGTCGAGATCCATTGGCCTGCATCAACCTGGCAAATTCGTAAGTCCAGAGCGAACTAATCTTTTCTGGTCGATGTGTATCATAGACAAATTAAGGCTCTTCAGATGCGCCCAATGTTGTCAATCATACCTGTTCAGATGTAGTGTCCCATTGCCGGAGTTTGATCAGCCAAGCCCATTGGAGGTATCCTTCTTGGCCAAAATCAAAATGGCTTGCTTTCTCGAAGAAATCTACAGGGAATTTTATATGAACCATACTGTAAAGCACTACAAATAAAGCATGCCGGCTTATTCAGTCATGAAATCTCTCGCATCATAACCAGTAATCTGTATCTTTTCCAGAGGAAGTGAATGGCAAAGAGATCATTCCCTACTAAGAAAAGACCAGAACTACTTGGGATCATGGACCACAATTCAGATGGGACCATCTTTGATTTAAAAGTCAGGGAAACTGGAAGGTTGAATGATTCATTTCTTCGAATGGACCAGATTGCATAATGCAATTCCAAATTTTCTATCATCATAAAGAAAAACGAGATAGTCCTGGGAGATTGAAAAACTTTATGGCCATCTTTTTTGCCAATGTTACTCGATCTACTGGTTCAAACAACGCAATACCGAGATGAGAAAATTGCATCGCCAAAGAACGAATACCTTATCACGCTCTTTCTGAGCTCGCCTCGAAGGCATTCAGATGCAATTTACTCAAATTTTGGTGCTCCAGAGTCTTTTCAATGTCGGCGATCATCACATTCCCAAGCTGCCGCTCGTTATTTTTGTCACTCCACAACTTATTTGAAGCTTGGCTTTTATTCCAGTACCAAAGATCATGTATGTCAACTTTCGAGGCTATTGTTTTGTTCGGGACACAGAGAATATGCCCAAACCAAAGAAAAAAGAGCGACAAAGTTGATCAAGTCTGCATGCATGGTATTCATTTCAAAGAGGAATCATTCAAAACAATTCGAAGAACGAAAGTATACAATCAGAAACATTCACCGGCACAAAGACGCAGAATATTAGTATGCAAGAGTAGAAATCTCAACGCTTATAGCGAGGGAGTCAGGCTGCACTTGATTCCTTCCCTAAATGGCTATAGAACTATCTTTCTAGAGTTGGTGATCTCAATAGCGCAAGTTACCACCCGGAATCGGAAGCCTCGATTCAATGCTTGGAAAACTATGGATTTTTGAGAACACCTACTTCAATATCCCATTGATGTGGTTTTTTTTTTTTTCAACAATCACAAAGTTTATAACAGTATCTTAATCTTTCATTTTATATATCGAGTCATTTTCGTTTACTTAATTGTTCTCTCGATAAACATAAATATGCCTACTTCACCGGAATCTGCTTCGCCCGAGTCTCCTTTATCTGAATCTCCTCCATCCGAGTCTCTTTCACCCGAGAGTCCTCCACCAAAGTTTATTTTATCTGAGTCTCCTTCGTCTAAGCTTATTTTACCCGAGGCTCTTTTATCTGAGTTCACTTCATCTGAGCCTCTTTCACCCGAATCTCCGTCATCTAAGTCTCTTTCACCCAGGCCTCAATCGGCACTATTCGTTGATCGTGGATTAAAAGTGCAAGTCTGGCTCGATACTTTGGTCGAGAAAGGGGGCTGCAATAGTGGAAGGGGTCGCGGGCCCCCAATCTTTTGCGAAAGTCTTCTCGATATAGACTCTCCTCAAGACTGGCGGCAGATGCTGCACAATCTCCAGCGAATTATCGACCTTCAATTTGTCCCTCTTTTGGAAGCGAGTCCCGAGATCGTCGACGTGTTTGTTGTTTGGGATGGAGATGTGCCACCAGAATGCGACGGATGGTCGAAGTGGTCGGAATGGTTGAAATGCAAGAGGTGGAATGGCATTGGGGTAAAACAATGAAGTTGTACAAAATTGAGAAAGGTCCACGGTATAGGATTAATTTCGAGTTTCTCCTCGAATTGCTGGCTGATAGGGATTATCGCGACGTGATACATTGCTCTCTTAATAGGCCACTCATCCCCAAAAACACCCCAATGGCCTTCATGGACCACACTGAAAAATCCAATGTCAAGACTCTTCACGAGGGGTAGCGAATACATCATTTTAAAGCAATTAATCAGGAAGGCAGCCGGATATTTTTACTATCCAGGCACCATTTATCATGTTTTACTTGGAAATATTTCTATTGACAAAACCTCCCTCGACTCAGACTCCACTTGAAACATTAAATCAAGTTTTCTATATTGTTTTAGAACATTCAGCAGTAGGATCAAGTACGTTTTTGTTCGGGGTCAAGCAAACGCAATCTGACTGTATTAGTGAATATTTGTGGCTGTACACTTGTTGAGCTTAGCGTCCTGAATACTTTTCCAGCTTTATATCATACCTATTCTTCTATTTTCTGGTCATGGACCCCTCATTCAAAGCAATACAATCCTTTTGACGGGATATCTATCATCTCCCTGGAGTTCAAAACAGTGAGTTATAGCTCTCTTGAATCATACTTCACAGACCTAACAAATTTCTTTCCAGAAATGTCTGATCAATCCTCATCAAGCGTTCAATCCTCAATGACTCCTGGTATACAAATTCGAGCTATGAATATTTCAGATGGCTCACCTCCTTTTCTTTGCAATACGCCTCTTGGAATCGTTCCGCTACCAGACTTCTCAGCGATTTCGACTACGCTCATACAGATCATCAATACTCAAGCTTTCTCTCGAAACTTTTCGTGCATAGAAGGAGATATATCCATCTTCATCCACTGGGCAGGAGAAACCGCCGAAAAGTACGCCTATCAAACGGCATCTCGATGCTGGAACAATATCTCATTGGACTTGATGCTGCTATCCGAGAAAAGATTCTCCGTCGATAGTCCAGATGAATTGAAAGATCTCTGGAGCTTTTTGGCGAAGAGAAGATATCGAGATGAAATCTTCTGCATTTTCGAGGCATCACCTATCCGGTCATCTGATCTCACTTCCGAGTCTGAGAAAGATGCCTATCGAAGGGATAGAATTCACTCTGATGGCTAAAAAGAAAAGTTTCTGGGATGCGGCTATGTGTGGAAGAGCCTTTGATTTGATGATCACTAGTTTAGACAGGACGTTTCACTACTTCTGAAAGTATGGTTGATAGCGAGGCTTAGCGTTACTTATCATTTTCTTTACGTACGGAGCACTGGACAAATCAAGCGTCTAACTTTGAACTTCCGTCTTCTGAACATATGTGCATTTTCAAATTCACACATTAAGTTTCCCTGTGAAAGACTCTCCACTTTTCACAGGACAAGTAAGACCCTCGTCTCAAAATCATTCAGAATCCCTTCTCATACCCCCCCTTTGACAACATATGCTACCTACCTGACTATTTCCTTCAAAATCCGCATCCAAGTAAGACTTTTGCCACACCACCAATCCCCAATCCCCAGATACGAAGACCAGCATGATCTTCAAGTCTGCGAATGAGTAATCTTCTTCGTCTAATAACATATCATCTCATCAACCCAATCAGTTATCTGTCTAAATGAAAGCGGGCCCCTAAACCTCGTTCGCTCGCTCGTTGCACAACAGCCGGCGCAAAAAATTTCTTGCAAACATCACGAATATCTGCCGCCGTGTCGCGAATTGCGAGTTGATAAAACTGCGAGCATCATATCAAAAAGGGAGAACTAGCAGACATAAAGAAAAACTATTCGAAGAGATTGAACTTGTGTATTTGGATTGTGTACTCACGGCATACTTGTAGCCGCATTTTCTACATCGATTGTTATGCACTAGAGGATTTCAAGTTCATAACTTTCAAGAAATATATCACATTATAAAATACTTATTCTATCTTCATTGCTAACTATATGCTATTTCGCATCCCCATACATGCACTTCCAAACATGTCCTCGGCCTGCTCAGCCAGCCCACGACATGTCGATCTCGGAATTTCAACACCAGTAGCTAGTCTTGAAGGCAATAGCGCCAAGTCTGAGTCCTAACCCCAAGTGCCCTCCAATGAACCAGTCATCGATCCAAACATCGTAACATGAAGTTCACTGAATGACCTGAAGCCTCATAAAACTGGTCAACGACCCGAGAATTCTACCTTACTATTCTATTTTCATTGCCAGATGTAACAGTGTCATTGAATAGCAGTATCTTCAATAGCGCAGATACTGTTGTGGGTATGTTTGGTGTCTCCTTTAAACTAACAAGTTTGGGAACAAGTTTATTTGTTCCTGTAAAGTAGTCTCACCCACCTCGGAGGTATTACAACGAGCGATATGCGGAAGTAAATAGCTTTCTGAAAGGCAGGGGTACAGCTTCGGAACTAGCTTCTTTGAACCTCTCTCGGGGAAATTTGGTCGCAAAATGCCCCTCGTGTTGGACCCTTCGGATTCGTCATTTTCCGTATACCAGTTGAGGTAGCTCAAAACATGGCGACAGTTTTAATTTGCCGATTGCTGTCTAGCGGATATGGGATGGCACCACAGAGTGTCCTTGGGGGTATATTGGTAGATATATGGAACCCAATTCACCGAGCGTTATCATAGTATTGAGGGCAATTTGACCAACTATATAATATCGTGCAGTAAGAGGGAGGGCAAGGTTTTGAGTATGTAGCAAAAACAGGGTTTCAGCCAGCAACTGGAATACTCGAGATAGGCTTGGTTCTGCCAAGACCTTCCTTTCCATAGTAATCCATAGGATAGACATCGTTGTTGCTCTTTGCCCAATCTTCTTTTTGGCCCAATACGATCAATGCTTCGTATGGCGTGAGCAGAGGCCTGGGGAAAGCATATCCCCAATCGATACTGAGTCTTGGACATGCTACTTGCACCCAACACTCGACATCGCTCATCATAGCTAGTTTTCCAGGGAAAATCTCGCTTAAAAGTAAGTTGATGTATGGGATTCCTCGCTCTTCCAATTTTCTCTCAATCATTGTCATGGTGTGTGGATTTCCTTGACGACCAAGAGAACCTAAGATGAGTCCCCACTTCTTTGCAGGTTTCGCGGTTTCAATCGCATCTCTTCTCAGAGTATGCATTTCCTTGTGGTCATAACTTTCACGAGTGAGTTTTCGAGAATAGGGATCGTATCGGTAAGCTGGTATCGACGGATTATGGATCATTGCACTCTCAAGATGGAAACGACCATCGCCAAGATAAAGAATAATATCGACACCATCAGTTGATAGTTGAGGAGATGTGCATCCAAGGATTTCGCCTTTGCTAAGAGGGGAAATCTGAGGAATGAGAACATTATACCCTGCTTTCTCGAGCGGCGCTCGAACACCATGTAATGTCGCATTGAATTGAATTGTTCCTACCATGGCGATGGTCTTTCCTGAGGCAAAGTTCTTCTCCAGAGTTGCAAGTAAATGTGCCGTGTCTATGCTGATATCGACGAAAACGTAGAGAGTTTTGATCTTTGTAACATCCACTGGAATCAAACATGAATGCGCATAATGTACCAACAGGTCACAGCCTAAAGCTCGAGCGGTATAATCATCAATACAACAGGCTCCATATGTAACATCTCCCATTATGAGCGTCTCGATTCCAGGACAGAATTGTGTGAGAATGTCCGAAATTGTGGTTGCGAATAAGAGTAGACCTTCAGGCATCTGCAGCGCAACTTTCTTTGATCCGTTCATTCTTATTCTATGTATAGTTTTGTGTATTTCGAAGGAATAATTTGGTGGAAGGAGAGCGATGGCAGCATTGATATCAGGATCATTCAAAATTTCGGGAGGCACTTGATTTAATGTTCGAATTCTTCTAGGAGTCGCAACTATGGGTAACATTAGCTAGGGAAATAAATCTGAGAATGTTGAGTTACAGACCTTGAATGGCATCACTGTCCCAGGAGTTGTATTGTTGCCATTGCGTGCAGCAGCTTCCGCAGCTTGCTTTCTTCCCACGAAACGTTTCTTTGGTTGGCGTTGCGCCACTGGCTCTTCGAGAATATTTTCCACATCGACAGCTACCCCCAAATCGACTTCTGCACGGTCATCCTCCATATTGTTATCTATAAAGGGGGTGTAGTAGTTTTCAATATGAAGAATATGATCTGATTGCGGTTTGGGAAGTTTTTATCAAAAATTCAAGACCCAAAGTTCGAAGGGCACGGGCTTATATAATGGCGGGGCATAGGTATGGAAATCATCACATTGTCAAAAACGATGCAGGGGGGGTTCAACATTAGATATCGATAACAGTACCCAGGAATATACCTAGATAGGTAATAATAACTGTAATATATAGAGAAGCTATCTATTGACTATATACAATTATATGTTTGAGTGATACGGTTGAATGTTCAGATTTCACCAATATGTGTTTGGCGTGTTTGGCGTGTTTGGGTCCAAAACTACCCCGCGGCACAGAATCACTGATAGATTCTGGTAGCGACGACGAATCAAAACCACGGGATTTGAAGAGACAATGATGAGTAATCACGACCATGGTTGTTGGAAGAGATCGTGGCGTTTGCACCTCATTCCACTGATACTTGTGTCTCTCAGTTCTCGGGCACTGGAGAATGGAACAATGATGCATAGCGTTGATCCTCTATCTTGCTTCGAAATCCACCATCATTCTCGAATACCGAAGACAAAAATAACGAATCTGGTTGCTGCTGATATTCGAATTCGAATCTACCTCGTTGAAAATATCTTTGCCATTTCTCATCCAATGTGCCGGATCCCAGATCAACCCATCTAGTAATGTAAATTGCCATTCCTGACCCTTCCACGGGCAAGGGTCTCATGGTCAATTGGCATTGTGTAGAGCAACGACGGCACTTCAATACATTCAAAGTAATCTCTGGGGAGTCCCAATCGCACGAAAGACTCTGCGAATCTGCATCGTCGTCGCCACTTGAAAGACCATAGGACCTTGTGTAAATAATCCCGTTCATATGGCATACCCTGGTGTGAGCACATTGTTCCATAGTCAAACCGAATGGCATTCGGTTGTTTGTGGGTGTGATCCAAACCATCTGTGTACGATGAATGAAGGATCCCCGGAGAATTCGACAATCTGTTTGGGATTCTTCGATCCAACCACGCCAATCACTCTTAGCTCTACACTCTCCAGACAGTGCAGTCAAGAATTCCTCACAATCTGGATAGTGGAGCGAATGCTTCATAGCCATATTAAAAATCCTTGGACTAAAATCTTCATCTATCAACTCTTTGTAGTCCCAGTCAAGACGAGTGTCTAATCGGCACTTCAGAGCTTTGTGCCTCTTTTGAGATTCTCCACATCCGTTTCTTCCATCTCGATAACATCTCAATGCGGTTTCATTGTTATGGAGTCGATTGCAAGAATGACAGACACTTTGACGGGGTAGGTCTTTTGCAATGAACCATAAAAGAACATATGTCTCACAACGATCCCTCGACAGTGCCTTGAAAGGGTCATTTCCTACTGCCGCGAGAAACCCTTTACAGGTGAGTGCTAGCGACGAAGCTGAGGATGGGGGTAAATGTCCTAGTATGATACGAAATGTTTCCTTGGGTAGGTTTGCTAAATGGCATGTCTGAGGAATGATTGGTGATGCGATAGCTAAGAGGATAGATCTGGCCATGAATTTCCGAAGAAATGTTGAGTTAGGTACGCGAGGCGGTTCAGAAATCTGTGATGGGATAGAATTTAGTCTCAATGGATGAAGTGGGTTTGAAATGGGTAATTCGTTTAGGTCGGACAAATCTCCTTGTTTGTCCCGCTGATAACGACCCAGAAATCCATCTTCGAGGGGGTCCATTGTGTGTTGACTTTTCATGAAGATGCTTAATCTGGTGGGATATAGTTCAATAAATATATATATTACACAGCCGTATCCCCCATCCGCTAAAACCAACTAACATGAATCAGTGCCAAGCTAGTTGGAGCCACTCAATCACTCTGTCATGATCTTTCGAGTGAAAAAGCTTACCTACTCCTAGTTTTTCTTCGCCGGAAAATTACCAGTTTCGTTGCATATCTAATAGGCCAAGGAGGTATGCAGTGCAGTTACTCCCCATCTCCCTTTCTCATCTTCGAAAAGGTCTTTAATCCATCCAAGATTGGCAGTACATATGACTCTCGCTAACTTATTCGAATCAAGACTACCCCCCACCCAAGAAATTAAAAAGTACTATACCCGGAGCTACTGGCAGCCAAGGGAAGTACAACAAGGATCAGCTCTATTTCAAGAACTCTAAAAGCTTGAATTCTCTGTTTTAGTAAGAGTGCTTCGGTAGGTTCAGCTCATTCTGTAATTGGTAAGTTCGACTCGTCTTCCATCCAGCCCAGCAAGGACAATCTGAATTCAATCTGCACGTATTGATTTCAACCATATCACTCTCGTTCGTACCAGTCTGGTGAGTAAAGAAACACTTCCACGCTGCTAGCTAGAAACAAG
Organism: Botrytis fragariae; assembly: GCF_013461495.1. Classification (NCBI taxonomy): domain Eukaryota; kingdom Fungi; phylum Ascomycota; class Leotiomycetes; order Helotiales; family Sclerotiniaceae; genus Botrytis; species Botrytis fragariae. The sequence continues at coordinate 550,119 of NW_023501001.1, forward strand.
TACTGGTTAGCTTTGAGCATCCAATAGAGAGACAGCTGAAACAATTGTATCAAAACCTAAACACTTCTAGTAGTTCGATTATACAGCACATTCGTACAGACAACGTGGATTTTCAGACATACAGCCTATTTTTCGACAGAACATCACGAGTATGGCATTGCCAACGAAGGTTGAGTAGGTATATATGAAGAAGCGTGATATTAGCAGAATAAGAATATCGAAATTATCATCTCATCCATGGAATTGACATACCTACATTAACTGGTTTCAAATATTTAGTAAAGTGAAGATGTTGATGTAAACATATGTACCCCGTGAAGTCCCCTCATTTGCAGGGTTGGAACAGATCATCTACACGGAGTTCCCCGTGAAATCATTTGAATAACTTCATCTCGTGCAGGCTCATTATACACACTTCAAATGTGACACATGATCACTTCTGTACGTGCCCAAATGGCTTGAAATACCGTCTCTTCACATGCACTTTTCTCATGATTAAGAAATGATGCCATTATTTCGTAGCAGCTATGTCAATCAGCACAAAATAAAGATGATAGCCCTGGTATCAATACGAATGCTTTAGAAGCAGAACGATCATAGTAATTCACACCCTTGTTTCCTGAAGCTACCATTCTGACCAGGTTTTGAGTCAGCATTCTGGCTGCGATTACGAAAACATCTGTTTACTTATAAGCCCCTACGTTGTGGTCTTCAACTTTAACCATTGATACCCTAAGTTAAAATGAACCAAGCTGGCTCTATCATATGATCCTGATTGCAAGTTCAATCACAAGATGTGATGCAAGTGGTTTCATTCTGGTGCAGTTACTATAGTAATAGGCCTTCAATCCCTGGTGATTTGGCATCTGCACTGAGCTCATTAGGCGTGACTGCCATATCTGAACCGGTTGGGACTTGAGTATTAATCTGCGACTGCAATTACGTATTGTTAGTTTCTGGGAATGCAAAGGATGGCTGGCCAGTAAATTATCATTGCCTCATCCGAAGCATGTCATCCATTTTGTGCCATTCAGTTCGTCAATTTTTGACCTGTCTAATCGATCGATGCATGTCGACGAGTCGAAATACCAAATTATCTTGCACTGGTATCAATTAATAGGTCATCTTTGGACTTTGAGAAGTGCAGAAAAAGAATGGCACGGGGGGTGAAATAATCCTTGCAAGTGCTATGATAGAGGTTCTGATTAGAGTTGGTATTATGTGCATACAAATATGGACTTTACCCATCTCTTGAACTTGCCAGGGTCCGGCCGGGGAGACATGCCAGTAAACTAGTCCATTATTGACTGCCCAATCATCCCCGCCCCCATCAAATACCGATGACAGTACTTACTCCAATTCTTAATTCTGTTGCACATCTGCAAATGCCTTTTTCTGGCTTGATCCTTGGTTTCATCTAAGCTTGAGTGACTACATATGACTCCCGGAGTCAACGGGGTTATGATCATGTACTGAATAGTTGCAGGACCATAAATTGATTGTTTCAATGCTTCTTTTGTGTGTCCGTTGATTATTTTCATGTTCATCGCGATCAAATGAAACCTTTGAATCATTTTATTCGTAAAATAATCCTTTATCTCATTTGTTAGATATTGATATTTGCCCCCGACAAGCAATAATAGTTTCCCCCTTGGAGTGCAATCTGACATCCCTAACCGAGCTAGATCACCTACTAGCTGAGCTAGTTCATCTACTAGGTAGTCCAGCTAAACTCCTATGACGTTTTTCATTTATTTTACGATAAGAAGTAAGAAAACATGTAATTATTTCGAATTGCAAGCTCCAAGGGCTAAGTGCTATTCAAGTCATTCGAAACCATCTTCCAAACCATTTTATTAGTCTCTCTCATTTTGAAGGGTGATAATGATCATTCTCCCCGGTGTTTGAGAAGATGTAAGAAAGAGCGACCTGGAGGTTGATGTGATTGTAAGGAAAGACGCTTTTTGTGAATAAGGTTCAAGAGTTAATGTCGATTTGAGACGAAAGCGGAAGCTTCTAAGCGAGAATCCTCGAGACGAATGAAAGAAACGAGAATGTAGGTATACGGAGGCTTGCATTGTAATGACTATCATATTAAGAATATGTAATCAAGAGAAATATATCTCTTCATGATTAATGCTAGCTAGTTTACATTTAGGACAGTGAATCCATTCAACAAATGATAACAAATAATTGTGATAATAAATTTCCTTAGTCCGCACCAGAATGATACAAGTTTAAAAATAGATATTAAATCAATTTTTGGAGAAAGTTCAAATGAAGATAGAAGTTCAAGTTTGGAGTCAAGTACTTGAGCAACGATTCGAATAGTATCTTCTGTGTAAATCCATACTTTGATTGTCTCTCATATTGAGTGAAATATTGACTGTTACTTTCACCCCTTTATTACTACTCCATCGTCAAAATTTTCAATTTCGGCATACAGCTACCTTCTGTTACTTCACTACTGATTTAGAATGTATGAATGCACCCTATCCATGTGACATAGGAATACTATCCTAAAAGCTTAATTGAGGTGGAAGACTCGAGAAGCAGTCTAGTGTTACTTTCCAGGTAAATTTAGTAGTAATAATCAGCCACTAGTTAACGCTTGTCACTCTAGATCAAATACTAACTTAGCATTCCCTAGCTTTACTTCGTTTCCTGTAAGAACTCCTTAGTATCTCAGCAATTTTCTTTTTCTGTCAAAAGCACAAATTTACCATTCGATTAATCAACACTCCAGGTTCATTACTTACCATCATCCAACATATCAGACATTCGAATATCAAACATTTGAATATCCACATTATACTATCATCTGACGAAATAAGAATCTAAAAATCGTATCCTTCGACCGTATCTATTGAGCAATTCATTCAATCGTTATTCGATATAGCTTCTTAGAACATCTTTCGAAAATCGGAATAGTTACTACATCAAAATACATTCTTATCATTCAATCTATCAGCATCAAAGCGCCCAAATTGCTTTCGAACTTTACTGTTGCCAGCAGCCAATATATCTTTATCCACTAGCAATAATTATATTAAACCGCTTGTCAGAATGTCGATGTCTTTGCAAAACGTCGCGTCAACCGAGCAGCATTCGGATGGCCTCAATCAAGCAATTCAATCTCCATCACCACCATCATATGAAGAAGAAGTGTATTTACCAAGTTACGAGGAAGCTATAAGTGATCGTGTTCCCGACTTTCCAGCTTCTGCTCTCAAACTCGAGGGAGTCATCAAGTTTATGTGTTCGCCAGGGGATTATCTAGTTGAGCAGGCCCTCCAATTAGGAGAAGACGTCTTGGATTTGGATATAGAAGTAGAGCAGAATTTGATTTACGCATGTGCTATTTACCCAATAACGCGTGAAATTTTTACACCCTACATCCAGGAACATAGGATTCATTTATTTTTGGCAGGTTTTCGTTGGGCGAGGGTAGTAGAAGGGAATGAAGATGTTGAGTGGGGTGTTGAGAGGGTAGAGGCGATAAATGGCGCCAGGGGCTACGAGAGGGGTTACGAGGCGGATGACGAGACGGATGACGAGACGGATAACGGGATTGATGACGAGATTGATGAGACGGATAACGAAGAACCATCGCAAATGTCGGAAAGCGGAGTTTAAGGTTAACATTAAAACGATTTTTATCGCCAAGTTTTGCTACAAAATTGAAGTAAGTATCAATCAAGCCATGTTGTTATTGTGCCATTCTGATCAATCAACAAAGTCATGTGTAGATAGATAGCTTAAGGGCTCCTTCCCTTTTAGAAAGAACTTGCAAGCGAGCGAAATAGTATCACAAATCATACAGCTTAAAAGGAACACAATGTTATAGCTTTTTTGGGGGGAGACGAGGAGTATATGAATCGAATGATTTGGGAGATAAAAAGATTGAGAAAGTCTGGAGCGCGACGGAAGAATGAATCATTTTGGTGTGCCGAATTCGGGAGGGAAGCTCATATCAATGGGAAGAGATGAGGCATATTGAGCGTTGCTGTCTCGACTCGGATTACAATTAGAGCTTTTGGAATGTTGGATAAAACGATGAGGGAGACGATGAGATAGACAGGTAGGGTGTTAGATGAGGCGCTTATTTGAAGCTATATGTTGGACCGATCTATCATCTATGACAACCCATACAATTTTGGATAAACAGCTAGATACACCATCTTTTTGTTGTATATAGATACTTGAGGGTATATACAGTTCAATATAATGTATCTCTAAATCATACAAACATTTCCATGAGCCCCTTCGCTAAAGATTCCGCATTGACCAACTAACAAATTATTACTCATGAAGGGCGTGTCAATGTCAATTAATCATCATCCCCACGAACTCCACCACGCATATTGTCGGCCCTACAAACAATCCACAAATAAAGCTATCTATGGGCTAAATGGAAAAATGCTCCATTCTAGTCATGTCTGCCGTCATCGGAACCCTACACGCTCTACTATCAGTCGGCCGAAAATACATAGATAAGGTCAATCCTCAAAAATCAAAATGTAGTCTTCAATGTCTCTTAATTCGTTATTCTATTCTGATACTATAGGACATCAATTGATTTCCAGAGATGACGTCACATACTTCTCATCATCAAAATGAATCTTCTCCAGCGATACAATCAAATATACCAGTAGAACTTCAATTGCTCGATAATCCGCACCAAAACCATAAAACTTCATATTCTCTCACAAATTCCAATGTTGAAAACTTAGAATCAGCAAATGTAACGGACATAGATGCAGATGCCAGGAGGATAGGAGATGGAATTAGAAGTACAAGCGACACGGAAGCAGAACTTCAAGCTGAGGATCCGGAAAGAGTTTATCAACAACTCAAGCCTGTAGATGGAGGTCCGGCAGCTTGGAGATTATTGATCGCGGCATTTGTGTTCGAAGCAATCTTATGGGGTTTGTTTTTCTTTTCTCTGTCTCCTTTTTTCGAACTTTATACCGATTCTCGCTATGCTCTTCGCTCGTTCTACTATCATGCTTTAATCAAGTCGTAACCGAGGAATAGCTAACATCCACCACTCAAGGTTTCCCCATCTCCTTTGGAGTCTTCCAAGACTACTACTTCACACTCCCCCAATTCACCACCTCCAAATCCCAAATTGCCCTCATCGGAACCATCTCCCAAGGTCTCTGTTACCTCGGTGCCCCTCTCTCCGCCTCCCTCACCAAACGATTTCCCAAGCACCAAACCCATCAAATCTGGCTCGGCCTCCCAATCTGCATCCTTGGTCTCGTAGCCGGTTCCTTCTGCGACTCCGTGCAGGGATTGATCTGGACTCAGGGCGTAATGTACGGTTGCGGATTCCTGATCCTCACATATCCTATCATAAGTATGATAAATGAATGGTGGATTGCGAGGAAGGGGATGGCGTTTGGATTGATCAGTGCGGCGAGTGGAGTGAGTGGCGCGGGAATGCCGTTTATTATTCAATTTTTGCTCGAGAAATATGGATACAAAACCGCGTTGAGGATTATCGCAGTTGGGATTACGATTTTGACGGTTCCTTTGCTGCCGCTGTTGAAAGGGAGATTGCCACCAAGTGAACGCAGTAGATTGGCACGCACAAATTGGGGGTTTCTGAAAAATAAACTTTTCTATATTTATGGATCTGCAACACTGATTTACGGAATGGGATTTTTCTACCCAGGGGTTTATCTCCCTTCTTTCGCTACAAATATCGGATTGAGTGGTACGCAAGGAGCTGCAATTTTGGCAGTCATGAGTGTAGCGCAAGTCGCGGGCCAATTCGCATGTGGCTACTTGTCTGATAAGAATTTCTCCGTCAATGCTCTTGCGGTGGGTTGCACAATCATGGCGACGATTTCCTCATTCGTACTCTGGGGTTTTGCAAAATCAATGGGTTTGCTTATCGCGTATGGAATCATGTATGGATTTTTTGGATATGGGTTTAGTACGATGAGAGTGGCGATGGGGAAGCTGATTTGTAGTGACCCGGGGAGTGTGGTGAGTATTTATTCGATTTTCATTTGTTTGCAGGGAGTGGGGAATGTATTGGTTGGTCCGATTAGTGGGGGGTTGTTGGGGGAGAAGGTGGTGCTTGGAGGGTATGGGGTTGAGAGGTATAGGGATATGGTTATTTACACAGGGTGTTGTATGGCGGGGTGTGCGGGGGTTATTGGGGGATGGTGGTTGAGACCTAGAGGGTTGGTGAGTGGGTAAGATGGGTCGAGGAAAGGGACAGGGAAGAGTAGAAGAGCTGATATACAAACCCTATGAGGCGCATATTTTATGTATCTTATACAACTAGACTTCACGAAAAGAAACATACACTTAGCGTATCATCGATTCAAGCCTCTAGTAATCACCACCTCTTTCAAACAGAATATCTGATATGAAAAGCTTACCACATCGAGTGCCATACAAACTCCTTCCATCCACCTCCCTCATCACTACCCCTTCTCTAAGTTCCGATCCTCCAATCTTCCTCCTCATTGTCTTCCACCCCTTACCCCCCTCCCAAAAAAGCAAGTTCCCACACAAAAAATTATTTCCGATGAATGAAGATTGAATCCAAAGCGATGAACGCCCGGTGAGTAACCGAATCAAAGATGTTACTACCGGTGAACAATAAGATTAACGATGTGCTCTCCGGTGAGTGCCTAGATCAGAGATGTTGTCACCGGTGAGTAATGAGACTATTGATATTACCCTCCGGCGAGCAAGGTAATTAATGATGTTACTACCGGTGAGTAATAAGGTTAATGATGTTGCTCTCCGGTGAGTAATAGAATCAAAGAGATTACCCCCGGTGAGGCATTCACATCTTAGTATTCGGAACTCCAAGGATGAGTGTCTTGGAAAAAAAGGTCCAATCAATGTAAAAAATACGTGCAAATAATTTGTCGGAAAATATTTTTGGGACAAAAGTCATTGTGCGTGGAAAATCTAGAAAGAAGATGTCTATGGGTATACGGGAGGGGGCGATGGAAGTGGAGTTGAGGAAGAGAAGGAAGGGAAGGGGAAGTGAAAGAGGTGAAGAGGAGGTGAAGAGGAAGAGATAGAGGGGTAGAGGGGAAATACAAGGAAGGATATAGGAAGAAAGTAACATAGGGAATAAGACAATATGAGAAATGCAGGGAACATAGGACCTATAGAACCTATAGAACCTATAGAACCTATGGGGTATATAGGGGTATATAGGGGCTTACAAGGAGGGGTATACAGGAAGGAAATACAGGAAATACAGGGTATACAGGAAATGAGAGAAGAAAAGGGACGAAAAGAAGAAACAACAAGACGAATACGAATATACGAATATACGAATATACGAATATACGAATATACGAACATACGAATATACGAACATACGACCACAAGAAAAATCGAAACCACGAAACCACGAAGAAAGAATCGAAGATAACTATACGACAACGAATCGAAAGAAAACAAGCGCAGTGTAAGAAAGAGTAGAGAGCCATCGAGACATCCTACTAGATTACTAACCACAGAAGATAAGGATTCATTAGATCGAGTAGAGTATATAAGTTTAAGAGAAGTTAGAAGTACTAATGAAGAAAATAGGAGTAGGATTAAACAGGAGCAGATTCGATATATCACGATTAAGCGAACATGACGAGAATAAATATACCGAGGGTCCAAGACCGAAAGCGACGAAAATCATCGACGAAGATGTTACTACCAAGACGAGGAAATCGATACGGATCCTACGATCCATCCAGTAGAGTAACTCATACTGCTATCGGCTTCAACCTCAACGGTTGAGTAAGTCCGAATCCTTATTTCGATAAGAATGCATTCCTCTAAATACGACTACTATTACTATCTATTTCCACGTAATCTAGATACGAAGTGTCGATAAACGAGAGAGACTATCGGTCTTAAAATCGCTCTATCGCTTCTATATTATATTGTATATTACTACGAGTATACATAATATATTCTACGAGGATATGTAATATAATATAGATGTATCTACCACTTGAGATGATAATCCCGACGAGACTATCTATAAGATAAGATATCGAAAGATTATATCTCAAGACTAAGAAAGAGCGTAACGAAATGAATCGATTGCTCGACTGAAAGATCGATATAATGACTATCTCTAAGAAGATACAAAAGCGGTACACGCTTAAGGAACGAGCGAAGGAGTAGAGAATAAAATGTCGAGTTCTCATAAATCCCAACTATCGAATAATGCTATTACGAAAGCATTATAAGAATAAACTATCGAGTCATAATGAATCCATTCATATTCCCCAATAGAAGACTAGTCGACGACAAGAACGAGAATAACAGAAGATTAATCGACGAGTCGAAAACAACGAGGACTATAGAAAATCTATAGGACATTAGATAGAAGATTCATCGAAAGACTATCTATCTATATAAGCTATCTACAAGCTATAAGCTACGAATCTTATACTCAACATCATATACATACATACATACATACATACATACATACATACACGCCCTCGAATCTCAGAATCTCAAGCCAGCAAACTACGACAAAACAAAACAAAAAACGAAATACAGAACGAAATAAAAAGCGTCTAAGCTTAAACTAAATCAGTCTATAAAGTTATAGACAAGCGACAACCTACTCAGTACTCAGTACTACACTCTATTATTCAAAATTCAGAGAAGGCTATGACGATTACCCAGGCACCTAGTCTAGTCTTACGGAGACTAACCTACCTCATCTCACTACAACTATCTCATCTCACCAAACATCACGTACACACAGCACTAACCGCAACCGCAACCGCAAACACCAAACACCAAACAATCAAATCATCAAAAAGTAGACTCCAGAATCACCTACCCAAGCACATATACAACATCCCTACCCCACCCCACCCCACCCCAAAAGAACACACGAATCCCACAAGCCAACAAGCCAACAAGCACCCCACCATGCAAAAGAAAAGCACGCACCCACTAATAACAAGCTCGAGAATCCAAACGAGAGAAAGAGTACCGACCGAGCAGCGCCAAGATCGAAACAGTTGAGATGCTGACTCCCAGGATGTACTCCCAGGATGTATCTCTCCATCCTGTGTCGAGAAGCGATACTCGACAAGTGCGATGACCCCTGAGAGGAAGACGTACAGGACCTCGGATCTTGTAATCTTCGAGGAACTCGCCCCAAGAGGAAGATGGTTGCGCTAGCAACAAGAACCACAGGACCACAAAACAAAACGAGACAAGACACGAATCAGTTCGGTCCTGCAACATATCACACACTTCGACAATGAGGGAAAAGAATCACCAAGGTTCAAAGACCGAAATTTCCCGACCAAGTTCTGAAAACGAGCCTTAAATTCCATTCCCATTGGTATCTACCCATCATAACCCATCCCTAGATATACAACCGAAAACTCCTCTAAAATACATACCCACCCCAGACCATGAACCCTCTAGCAACCCCATCAAACCAAAATCAAATTTACAAAATCACAATCGCAAAAACCAACGCAACCCACAATCCCAGTACCTCCTTCCCACACCCCGTCCCCACACTTCTACTCCTCTCCGCTCCATTCCCCTTTGTCGCGCTCGCCGACGCACTCGCACTACTCATACTTGTACTAGCACTCGTAGGCGTCGCAGTCGCGCTATATGGTTGTGCTACTGTGGCTGTAGCAATCACATTCGCTCCTTGCGTTGCATATACCGGTTTTCGCTCATCAGCTACTCCGTTTCCGCCGTCGAAGAATTCTCCGCTTCCATCATAGGGTGTATTTTCTGATTTAGCACTAACCCATTCGGCATGTGTGTAATCATCTACACCCTTTTCGCCTGCGCCTATTAATTGGAGATTTGGAACAGGGACTGGTGCCCATTTTGCTGGATCGTTGTTTAAGAATCCAGGGTATGATAAAGAGTTGTTGAGAACCGTCATATTGAGGTTTATGTTTGTGTAATTTGTTTTCGAAGCGCAGAGATCAAAGACATTAGCACCAACATCGTAGCGACCCAAATTAGGAAGACCCCAATTGTTTTGTAAGGTGGAAAGGATACTGTAATGCGAATAAATTGTGGTATCAACAGTTCCTTTTTTATCTGCTGGCACAGCACCCCCTAAAAGCACGGAGTAGATTCGATTTGGTTTGGAATAGGTCTCTGATTCGTCGTAAGTAAGGAGAATGAGAGTATTATTCATAAATGCTTCGTTTTGAAGAAGAGGAGTAAGAAATGATCGCGTCCAATTGGCTCCATATGCTAGAGAGGTATTATGTCCATCATTCAACATGTTGGGGATATATGTGCATATTGTGGTAAGGACGCTGGATCCCTTTTAACGGTCGTGGAAAAATCGTCTAGGGAGAGGAGGTTTTGAAGTCGTGAACCGTTTGTGTTTATACTATCGTAACTTACAAAAGGACTATTTATTCATATTAGCATTGGCTTTTTGATCATTTCCCTAAAGAGAATGACGCTCCGCTGGCTCTCCGAGGGCCACTGCCGTGGAGGCAGACTATTTAATTGAAAGCAATTCGGGGTTTAAACTCACTTATGTTTCCTAACATAATCCCATCCCTTCCCATCCTGCGCAGTACTTCCTTCTCCCATATATCCCGGTCCTGGCAGTCCCTCAAAATACCCCTTCCAAGTGATTCCCGCGTCTTCGAAAAGATCCACCACCGTCGTCACATTATGCGGTATGCGTACAAATTCATCATGATTGAGACCGAAAAAGTCGCCACCGACTGATGCGATATAGTTTGGTTGAGAAGGATGAGTTAGTCCGTAGTAATTTTCAAGGAGAATGCCTTGTGCGGTGAAATTGAGGATATCGGCATTGGCTTCCACTTTTGAATCGTCCTAGAATGAGGTTAGGGGTTTGAGAGATATAAAGGGGAGATGGGAGAAGAGGATGAGAACGCACTTGATTTTCGAGCCAGATAGTAAAGAATCGATCGAAAGCTGCTCCTGGTACATACGCAGCTTCACATGCTGATCGCATACATGTAATTGCGCTTGCGAGAAGCAGAAACGTTGAACGCATTTTGAATATCGTAATATGTAAGGGGTTTGATAATTCTCGAATGCGACGAACAAATAACAGAGAGAAAAAGTAAGACCGAGAGAGAAGGAAAGGATACAAGCACGACCAAGAAAAAAGGAGAATGAAAGTAAAAATATAGGATGACAATTATCAATTACCTTTATGTTACCTCACCTACCCTTTTATTTATCAAACATAGTCGTTTCATCGCATCTGTCCAAGCAGCGCCGCCCGCACCGCACACACGGATGCAATCGATCTGGATGTTACACATCACACTTGCTTATCGACTTTTTTGAAAGGTGCCATGTACTAGAATGGCTGGGGCTGTAGATCTAAAGGCTGAGGCACAGGGATGGGGAAACTATTATTAGTTTCTCACATCACACCTTGGAGTCTTTTTCATGAATCTTACCTCATCCTCCTTTTTTACTATACTTCGATTGGCGATTTGATTGGAGAACTAACATTGGGCTGGGAAGATGTATCTGGGGAGCGTAACTCGAGGTGGATAGATAGCATGTAGGATTGGAGTTTTGGTCACATCTAAGCCTTTGCTAACAGTTGGATTCTTAGTAATTGAGATTGAAGAGGAATCTATCTCCATGTTTTGTTTGGTTTTGAGGGTTGTGTTGTATGATTGTGCTTGTGTATAGATAGATAGCTACGCTTCTTCTAGCGAACAACTCTAATGTTTTGACATCAATGAAGAAGATCACAGTTGAGACCCCAAATATTGGTAGCGATTGGTTGTTGATTCATGTGATAAGCATTCTGTATCTACAAGTTTGCGGCGCAAGTTTGGAAACTAGCCTCTCTGTACATTAAAACGACAATATTGACACCTACTCCAAATCTAAACCTCAATTCAAGAGTTCTTTTCTCTTTTCAAAACACACCACCAGTACATCATCACCATCGTCACCACCATATCACCCCAGTAAATCACTAAATCACTAACTCACCAACTCCTGCACCCATACATCGATCATTCATCCATCCATAGATACATGGCTTCGCTTGCAAATCATCGGGATGATTTAAATTTCTACGTATCAAGCCAGAGTATCAAATCAGGGTATCAAACCCGAATATCAAACCCAAGAATCAAAGAGGAAATCAGAAAGAGAAAACCAGCAAGGCAATCATAGAATACCGAGGAGATGAGGGTGGTGAATCCTCATAACCAACCGAGCACGAGCTTAATGTCAGGAAAGCAAGCAAGTGAGTGAATACTATACCTCTATTGGGTTAAATACAAGGTGTTTGCAAGAGTAAAGTAACAAGATAGAGATCAAGATGAATCTATAAAACAATGATTGGACAAGTGACAAAATCTCAAATTGAAAGGTATCTATCTATGTATGCATGCATGATATAAAACGAAAAAATCCCTAACGCCGGTGACCCCCGGTGACCCCCTCATCATTTAGTTCTCTCCATCCTTCACTTCTACATTCTCTCATCATTTAATCCTCCCCGCCCTCACCATATCCCCTTTCCCCACTAAGTCATCCTACACCACCCCCTCCCCCTCTCAACCTGCCACTCACACAAACCAACCTCCAAAACCATCCCCACAAACCCTGCTATACAAATTCCCCCACTATCACTCACACTCGTCGCTCCCAAACTAAATTCTCTATCTGCCTCTCCCACCTTTTCCATAATCTCCGCAAACGTATTTACATACACTGCTCCGCCGAGAAGTCCCTCCCAAAAAATCACCACAAAGATAATGTACACACTTGGGATCCAGAACCATAACGCTTGCGAAATGAGGAGGAAAAGATTTGCAATCTGGAGGAATGACGGGATGTAGAGATTATGGATTCGGTAGAAAGGTGTAGAGGAGCGGGAAATAAAGACGCCGAGTTGGTAGATAAATCCATATGTGGGATAGAAGGAGCGGTAGTGAGAAAAGGGATTTCCCGAGGAAGGAGTAGGGTAGAGCAGAGTAGGAGAGACACCCTGATTGATGGTATATTCGGCTATGTAGACGAGGAGGAGAGGGAGCATGTAAGGAAAGAAAAGAGAAGAGGCGCGGTGGAGATTATAAAGGAATGTTGATTTCGGTTTGTGATGAGACAATCCCGGAGAAGAGGGACGGGGGAGTGTGATGAGTAGGCTTCTGATGCGATGGCGGGACCAGGTGCAAGTAAAGAAGCCGCTGCTGAATCAGGTGGTAGATCATCGATATCTGAAGTTGTGAGAGGTTGATTGAGCGAATCTTCTCCAGGGAGTGTGTTGTAATCTTTCCTCAAAGACGCTCTTCTCAACGGTCCTTGAGGTAATATAACGAAGAATGAGAGAAGCATTATACAAGGCAAGAAAGCAGAAGCTAAAAGACTGATCTTGACAGATAGTCCAATGATAGTTGTCAGAAGAACATACAATCCAGCTCCTGCTAAACCTGCCCCTCCTGTTCCGCTCCCCCATGCTGCCAGACTGAAATGCCCATAGTAATGCGTGAGACCCAAGAAACTTAATTCTCCACAGCCACTACTGAGACTCGCAAGTATTACACCAAATAGTTTTGTCGATACAGATTTGTCGTCAGGGGTTAATGCTATGAGGAGCATACCCCCCGAGGATAAGGAGCAGAAGACGATGATGCGTATCCAGTAAGGAATCTTATGAATGAAATATGGAGCGACGAGTTTAGTTACAAAAGAAGGTAGAACGTCTGCGAGTAAAACGACAGATTTCGGAATATCAGGACCTGTCATATGAAGAGTTAGTGACTAAAAACACCTTGCGATCCCAAACATCCAAGTGGAAAGTTCAGATTGCGCATCCAGTCAAAAAGGGGAAGCAACTCAAACATACCAACCAGATCCAACGCCGCCGACAAAATAATCACATACAAAACATTGTTGATCAGACCTATACAAGTGTCAACCCAAGAATCATTGTGCGACTCAATCTGTTGTGCGCATACCAAACAACCAAAAAGCGATCAAAACCGACGTATCTGCGCCGTGAAAAATCGCCGCCAATCTAGCTCGATACATGGCCCATGAAGATCCTGGAGAGCCGGGAAGTGGAAGCGATAGACCGGTAGATGAGGAAGATCTGTTCATTGCCGTTGGATGATAATCCTATCATTCATGTCGAGTATGATGGTGAAGATTAGAAAATGTTGCAATTGTATATCGTACAAGCAAACCCAAATATGTTTGTGATGCTTGCTGATTAAGGTCTCACATTGAATGTCTTTGAATTTTGGTGGATAAGGTAGCGATAAGGTATCTATCTGTTGTATCGAGCGCATCCATCCCCCTAGCAGTTTCTCAAGGGACCTTGGAAAGCTGTGATCATGGTCTCAATTTTTTAATGGGAATGGACGGATGAGTGAGCAAGGGTAAGCGTGGCATGTTCAGGTACCGGTACATAATCGGTAATTCCACATTTTCCGTCCGTATTGTATTTGGGTAGTAGTAAGTAAGAAGTCCAGATTGATGATAATGATAATGATGATGATATTTATTTCTATTCACCATTTTCTTTTCGTTCCTTTCTAGATTCGATACGATGTAGAAATCACAACTCCCAGCTTTAGTCAAACTTCCACCTCGCACATGATATCACATCATATCATATCATATCGTATCATATCATATCACCACAATGAAAATTCACTTTCTTCCCCGTGAGGAGCTCTCTGAATGGGAATCCTCAGTAGCTCTCTTTGCATATAGATCGAACGCGGCTAGACACCAGACATTCACTCGACCCTTAGCGAACACATTGAATATTCAGGAACCAAGTTGCAATGCTGGTCTACGGATTAGCGAGTAGGTAGTGAATGTCAGATATTCACTGCTCGGGTAAGGAAAGTGGGAAGAAAGGGGGATTGTAGGGATGTCTTTTCCTTTTTGAGGGGAAAGGGTGAATGAGGGGGAATGGTGGTGTGTGTTTGTATAGTAGGGATGAAGTATGTATGTATGTAGGTATATATGTATGCAGCGTTGTTTGCTGAGATGTGTTTCAGAGTTTCATGTACATAATGATGAGGGGAGTATTGATGACGCGCTTTATTGGAAGGGAATGGCGAGCGGGTACTTGGCTTGCATGTTGGAGTAGATTTAGGTTTTGGTTGGCACGATCGGTTGGCGATTGATTTGGTGATTATATTAGTTGATGGTGGATAGATTGGGTTGTGTATTGATTTATTGATTTATTGATTTATTGGTTATTATTGATTCGGTTCTTGGTAGATGTGTGAATTTGAACGACTTGAAGATTTATTTGGTATACGTCGTATTGTGAAGTTACAGACACGTCAAGCTGTTCTACCGAGGGAGGTATGTCCAAGATCTTCTGTGGCCAAGTGAGGTCAAGTGAAGACAGGATGTACACTGTAACTTTGAAGTGCGTAGGTGATGGTAGTGGGTGGTGGTAGTAGGTGGTGGTAGTAGGTGATAGTAGTGTAGGCAATGTACGGACTAGTGTGTGTGTCAACATGACGGGTATGTGCGGTCAAGAAACATATGGGAAGGGATACCTGGCTGTCTGGGGACCTAGGTAGGAAACGGCAAGGTCGGAAATGCAATCAATATCCTTCTCAAGTTACCCAAGTAGGTTGGTTACCTGGATGGATGGATAATAGAAGAGACTTGGTTTAATAGATACTTCCTATAGTAGATAATTCTTTAATAGATCCCTCCTTTAATAGATAATTCTTTAACACATAGTGAATCTCGATCAAATCCCTACTCATAATCAATCTCACCTTCCAAATCACAATAAAAACAAATCATTGGATTTAATCCTAGTGCCCTTTTTTCCTTACCCCATTTTGAGGATTTAAGCTCAAGTCTAACCTCAATCCAGTCTAGCCCCCCCCTCTTAACTTCCCTTTTGCTTACAGGTGTCAGGAGCTCAGCAGGCATCAATCTCATGGAAATCAAAGGCCAAAGGTGGAAATTCCCGTCGACTGATTCATAGAAAGACGTGAGAACGTCCCTCCCCCCGGGGTTTCCTGCTTGTTCTATTTCGGAATGGTCAATGCTTAGCTTAGCTCACACTGATCATTAGTGAGTTGATCCTGGCATCTGCAGACTTGCTTCTCTCCATTATTCACTAATTGAGTAAGACGCTAATTGATCAAAAAAAGGAAACTAAAACTAAAACTCAAACTAAAATCGATTAAACTAGTCTGACTTTCATCATCAAAGCTTCATGGAAAAGAAGATTCTTGTACACCGAGATCTTGGGTTTCTAAATCTAACTTCACTTCACCACTCCAAATCAACATCCTTCATCATCACTGGAGAGGAAGATTTCGGTTCCGATTTTCAATCTCGATTATAATTCACTCAATATTAACATGGTTGATATTCCACTGGATGAATATACTACTGACTTTTAATAAACGCGATCGATATCGGATTGTTTGGTATTTGGCTTCATTTCATTTTATTTTGGATACCCTCAAAAGTCTTCCTCCTCTTGAACACCCTCCACCACGACAGGTCCCTGCGCCATCATTCCCCTTTTACCGTTATCTGTGGCACAATATTCATCCGTTTAATTAGCAGATCTCAACAAATACGTCTTTGCGAATTCACTACGGGTACTTGATTAGCGGGGTTCATTGTTTGTTAGTCAATTCTTGTTCGATACCCTCGTCAGTCCTCCCGGATTCAAGATCGTAAGTGGCATATTCACCACCTTCGCCCCTTGAGAGGAGATAACCATTACCGGCACTAACCCTGTGCGTTTCCTTATTTAGTTCGGACCTAGAACTCTCTCGACCCCCTTCCACCTTTTCCACCTTTTCCGCATTTCAAGCAGAACTCGAATAGCTCTCAACCTCCATAACAAATAGACAAACCTCGCGTCATGGAAGGTCGACCACCGCAGTTACCGTTCTCGCGGAATACGAATACGGCCTCTCCATACGCTCGTTCTACATTTCCACCGGCGCCAAACGGACAGCCTTCACAATACCCACCGTCGTCGCATCCACCGAGTGGCCAGCCTTCATACCCGGATCATCAACGAAGAACTTCTGATGGACAATACTTTCAACCGCGTTATCAAGAAGGACCGCCGCTGCATGGAGGAGGTCATTCAAGACACCCGAGCTCTTCCTCGATTGGGCATTCGACTCCTGTAGGACGGGGTATGCCTCCACCATCTTCGCCGCAACAACAACAACAACAACAGCAACAACAACAACAACACCAAGGACCCATCCAACACGGTTATGGACCACCACATCCTCGAGGACCTTCAGTGTCTGTTGGGCCCCCGGTCGGATTTCCAAGTAGCCGAGAGTTGCCACCGCCTTTGAATAGACCACCTAGCACTGCTGGAAGTAACATGTCCATTTCATCATTACTTGGAGGCCCAGCGCCGACTACTCGTGAACAGATGCCAAACCAGTACACGTCCCCAATCACTACATCGGCACCCCCTCCGATGTATGGGAGTGCGACGCATGCTTCACCGCGCGTCAGCTCAGCGGCAAATGACTATACATCTTTTGGACGTCCTCGGACTCCCGATTCACGGTATGAACATCGAGATCACCGGGCGAATTCTGCAGGATCACCACCAGGTGCTGGACAATATGGAACGCCTGATCATCGACACGCTACTCCTCAACATTACGGTCACAGACCCTCTCAGAACCCGATCGCCCAGCATCCGGACGATCGGCGCGACTCGCAAGGCATGAGAGGTAGCAACATGAACATGCCTCCACGACCAAACAGCCAGCCAATGACATATCATTCTTCAACGTCTCGCCCTGGAGATCGTTCTACGTTTCATGGCGAACCACAACTGGGTGGTAGGAGAGTAGAGCAAGACCCTCGAGGGATGGAGACTTTAACTAGAGGAGAGCCGATCCACCAGAGACCCAGTGGTTTCAGCAGTAGACATGACCCGGTCTTTGAGCACATCGACAGAGAACGAGAAAGGGAGCGAGAGCGAGAGAGAGATAGGGCGGAGAGGGAATCAGCAGCAGCAGCCGCCATGATGTTAAATCACAGGGAGAGGGAGAGGTCTGCTTCAGAGCGGGAGCAAGCTATGGTCATGCAGGAACAGGCACGACCTGGCATACACGGAGAGTACCCACACCAGATGTCTCAACGAAATCATCCCCAAATCTATGGCCGTCAACCAGACGCCCGCGAACAAGCAACTTGGGTACGTCCTGGACATGAACAACAAAGAATTGGGTTTGAACCACCGACATATGAGCGACCGCCACCATCTTATGCACCACATGGCAATGTCTACGACCAGCCAAGAAGCGCGGCCCCTCAGTACGGTATTCACCCTGCTTATCAACCTGTCCCTAATAATGATCAACGTGATCCCCGTTACGCTCACGTCTCTCATTATCCGCCACACTCTCAGCAGCAACAAGCATCGGGTCCAGGCCCTCATTTTGAGCAAACATTTGAGGACAGAATGCTGCAGCAGCAGCAGCAGCAGGAACAGCAAGTTGCAGCAAGACAGCGAGCGGAAGTCAAAGCTCAACAGTCCGCATTTGCTGGATCAATGCCGCCTAATCCCCAATACCCGCAGCATGATTCCCCGCAGAGAAGATTGGTCGAAGAAGCACCCCCTCAAATGATGCAGCAACATCAGAACCAAAGAGGACTTCTAAGTGTTCAAGACAACCGCAGGGGAGGTCGAGTCTCACCCATCCCTCAAGCTGTACAAGGTGCACAATCACAGCAACCTGGTCCCGCTGGTGAACCTAGTATCAAGAGTGAGTTTGGTAAAATATTTCCTGGCATTGGAAGTGGAGTGGCTTTGAGTTTATCTAGTCCTGTTGCGGGATCCACTACTGGTGGTTTGCCTTTCTCGGGCTCACGCCGTGAAGATCTTGATTCCCCTTCTGCTCATAATTCGCCTATTGAAAATGGTAGCTCTACAATGCCTCGTCCATTTGGTAGACGCCGTAAGCTCAAGGAGGAAGATAGAAATGATGACGATAGCAGCACTGGACGACAGACTCCCAATGGCAGAGGAAAGCGTACAAAACATGCTGCACATCGACATACGTATGTTCACATTCCCACATTCTGTTCTTTTAATGATCCATCTAACCTGTTTAGTCACCAACACAGAGTCGCCGGTGCTTTGGATCACATCCCGCCACCTTCATCTCAATCGGTGACGCCCTTTAAAAGCGTCAAAAGAACCAATGGTGATGTATCTCCACCTCACGGAGAGATTTCTGTCGTTCCGCATCATCATCTCTCAAATCCACATTCTCATCATCACCATCACCATCACCACCATTCCGCAGGACCAAATCACAATTCTGCAGGACCGAAAGTTCCTCCTATGAACAGCCATCTCCATATGCCCAAATACCGAGTTCATTCACAAGAGATCATTGATGATGCTTCGCAGCACCCTCGTTGCCATCTTGGTGGCGAATATTACCAGGCAAATCTCTCATTGTACCGTTCAAACTCTACCGGCGAAGTGCCTTACAATCGCGCTTTTGCTGGTACGAATAGAAGCAGCGCAAATTTCGAAAACCTGATCAATTGTACATTTACAGTCAAGATTTCCCGTGTTCATCTTCAGCCGCCAAGCAGAGCACAAATCACAGCTCGGAAAAATCTATGGGGTACTGATGTCTATTCGGATGACTCGGACATCATTGCGGCATTAATTCATCAAGGTTGGATCTGCGGAAAATGGAGCGACGATATTGATGTCAAACTTTTGGATCTTTATCAAGCAGATGAAGGAATATCTGTTGAGCCAGAACTGGATACGATGGCTGATGGGCCGGATGAATTTTTTGACCGCCCTCCTGCGAGAGGTCCTATGCCAGTTCGTAACAATCGCGATCTCCATGTCACAGTACTTGTTCTGGGCTGTCTTGACAAGTACTTCAGCACGATCCGTTATGGTATCAAGAGTCGTGAATGGGGAGGCAAGAATACTCGTGCTCACGACGGTTTGAGTTACTTGATCATGAACATTAGGTGGGTTGAAGGAGTTAATGGAATGGAGCGCGGAAATGTTGCGATGAAACACCACATGGATAGAGAATACCAGGAAGTTGATCGAGATCGCGAGTTGTGGCTGGAAACGAAAATGAACGGAAGTGGGAAGCGAATTATGGACCATGGAAATGGAGAGGACCTAGAAATGGAAGAAAGCAACATGAGAGGTGATGGAGATGCACAGCATGTTTTGAGTGATGGGGAGATTAGAGGTGTCGGCATGGGAAGTTGGTGGAAGGGAAATTCTCGAGGTTCTTCAAAGCGCATCAACGTCGGAGAGGATTCAGCTCCCCAACCATCGGTGGGATCGATAGGAGTTGAAATTTCACCAGTCGCCTCATACTCTTCACTAGCCCGCGGAGTAAGTAGTGTTCTTTCAATCATTGGAATTCAGATACGAATTTATCACTAACTTGATGACAGCAGGATTTTACCAAAGCAAATGCCTCAGGAAATGGAGACACTGCGCAAGATTCTTCAAATTCCGCACCTATCTCCGACAATAAATACAATGCCAATTCAACTTTGGAATGGGGCCGTGTTCAGGCTCCAGCTGTGAACCCCGGTACTCCACTGAACAGAGAAAATAATTTGCCAGTTTCAGCCTCAATACCAGAACCGATGGTAGTTGAAGAAACAGCTCCCGCTCCCGCTCCTCAAGCCTCAATGCCCAAGGAAACACCCGGAACAGGAAATCTCGACCTAAAGCCCACGGAAGATTCAAGTCGCGAAGAAGAAGTTGTCAAGGATGTCGAATCGACTCAAACCCCAAATCAAGCTATCTCTCAGCCAGAAAGTCAATCAAAACAACCCAGTCAAACACCAGTCCCAGAAAGCAAAAAGCAGGACGAAAACGTCCCGACTGCAGCCGAATCAAAGGGCCCGGAAACCACCGCACAAGCCATTCCGGTGGTAGAAGTCCCCGCGGCTAAAATTGAAACACAAGCCCAAGCGCAGACTATCCACACTGGTGGAGATTCTTCTCCAGATGCTGGCGCAGGTGGAGTTGTGGATGCAGATTCGTCTGCATCTGCTCCTGCAAACAACTAATGTAATCTTCGGAGGGAATTGACGTACCTTAATGTGCTTTATCTAATGTATGAATATTCTCCAAATCCGCAGGAAAAGCTGCGGCAAGATAGCCAGTCTCATCCAGAATGACAACTCTCTCCAAAAGCTTCATAAGGCAGGAACAATTCTGGGAGCACTACAGGACTTACATTTCGACTTTGTTGATGACATCATACCGACTTCGTTTTAGATTGAGGAACACTCAATCCTCCAGATACAAAACGATGATACCGAGCATTCGTTCCTCGCGATTCGATCCAGTGTCGAAAATCCCTGGAAATGTTATCAATGACCATCTCCACTTTACGCATACGAAACACGACACATGGGATAGCGTCTCTACAGATATGCCGCATGTCGAGGGGCAAAGCAACGACCAAACTACCATTGGGAGATCTTTCTCCCAAATCTCTCAAGAGATGCTCGAGAAAACAGTCTACAAGCATCTCAAATCAGGGTCCTTCTTGCCAGCCTGGCGTACCGGAACACAAGAAGTATCCAAGAAATCTCTCAGCATACACCTGTCTGCGAGGAGGATGCTTCTCCCTCCTTTTCTTCTTTTTTAACATTCTTTTTTTCTTTTGCTTTCAAGAAATACCACCCATCGTTGTTTTTCCACGTGAGCAAGGTGTTTGGAGTTCAACATTCGGATCATCATATTTGCCAAGGCAACTTGATGTTCAAGCAATGTTTACTGGCTTGCTAAGCACTTTGCATGCTGGGATTGGGGATTGAGCAGTCGATAGTGCAGCTTGCTGCAAAATACGGAGAGATAGTACGTTGGTACAGCAGTCCGATGGAGAAGTGGAGGAGTGAACAAAGTGGAAGCTAGTACAGCAAGTAAGCCCAAGAGGCACATGTCGATCTGGCGGATTTCTACTGATCGATTGATCGAAGCGTTGAGATACATACCTCCGTAGATAGATGAACACAAAATTGAAAAAACATATCAAAAGTTCATGGTGTGTGTTGAATAGAGATAGATGTGTGGGCGTGTGAAAGCGAACGTTGAAGATGAGCCTGCTGTATAGATAATACGAGTTTGAGTACGAGTATACTCTTGAAAACCACTAACCCGGTGCGGTGCACCCCGCCAAGACACTAGCGTAGATGTTTGTACTTATCATGTGTGACAAACCACGTGACCCCTCCAACCTCTCCTGCCTCCAGCTCCCGGTGAATCCCTATTGTGTTTTTGATCTGCTTTTATCTTTCTTCATTCTCTCATTGTCTCATCCTCTCTCCTCTTCCTTTTCTCTCTTCTTTTAACCCTACTCCACTTCCTCCCGGTGAGTTTTCACCTTACAGATTTATAGATTCGCAGATTTACAGACTTACAAATCTCAATTTCTTTACAATGAGTAATATAATAGGTAACTAACTAACTATCTATCTTATATATACTGAATTCAGTACTTGGTACTTATTCCCTTCTGTGATGAAGTGCCGAAGTACTAATACAATACTCCTTTTCGTCTTTTCACCTTTTCACCTTCTCATCTTCTCATCTTCTCATCAAAGTATCCCGATCCTCTCTCTCATTTCGCTTTTCCCACCGAGTCACATCGAGATGCATCGATGCCGATGCATGCATAGACTTATACATGCCAATCCAACTTGACAATCTAGTACATGGTACTTATCTTATCTCCTTCTGTAAGTATCTACCTACCTACCTACCTACCTACCTAGGTAAGCAATACCCTTTAAAGGGTAGAATCTTCTCTCATTGTTATCCTTATCAATATTGTCGTAATCATCATCATTATAATCATCCACCTCTGTAGCTACTTCCGGTGAGCTTCCCTCACCGTTACATCAGGTTGTTATGTGTTCGCTCAATCTACTCCCCCAGTGACCTGTCTCATTTTTCTTTCTTGCACTTTCTCAACATTCTCTTTCATACTTCTCGGAACAGACATATGAAGTTAAAAGTACAGTTTCAGGTAATGAATATTTGTTTGTTTTGATTCAGAAGAATACGCAAATTTGTATGTACTCGTGTCTGCAACCTCCAAAAGAAAAGCAGGTGTGGTATCGTCTCTTCATCTCTCCATCCCTTGATCTCTCTGATTTCATCGTTTATTTCATCTAGTAACTTCCCCCATCCCTCTTCATTTCTCTCCTTATCTTATTTCAATTTGTTTCGCACAGATGTACAGACTCTTGTATACGTCATCTCCTTACACGTTATTTAAACAGTCATCTGCGCTTCGCCATCCTCCATCTCCATGCCATATCACAAATTTATCTGATGACAGCACCCTCCTTGTCAATCCCCTCCAAACCCTCCAAGATATCACTTCCACCTAGTAATCCCTCACCTCCACTAGTAGCCTTCATACTACTTGTCCACACCTCATGAAACTTAACACTTTCATCACTACTAGCCACAACTAAGCAACCCTCTTGGGCCGTTCTTGTCAAGGCCCTTCCCCCTTCCCTACTACTATGGCTTTCATTTGGGCCACCTGGATATGGAATCGCAAATAATGCTCGATGCTCGCCTTCCCATGGAATAGCAGCAACTTGTTTACAGTCTGGCCAGCTAAAGACGGCGATTCGGTATGGATGTTCAGGTTGCGCGTACCCAAATGTGGCTGCAATTTCACGACGAGTAGTGGACCAAATAAGAGAAGTAACTTGAGCTGCTACACTGATGGTAGCTAGGCAGGCTCCGGAAGATGTGTGAAAAAAATGGATGCATTTATCATTGCTTCCACCGCCGGTTGCAATAAGGCCATCTCTCCAGGGGCAAAATGCAATAGCCTTGACAGCCGCTCCATGAACCCAACGATGTTTCTCGGCCCCGGAAGTGATTTCTTTGACACGACTTTGACCCGCTACGCTATGTATGCGACGCATACCTGCTGTGGAAAGGAATACTTCTTCTGCGGTGCCTAGTTGACCACGAGAAGGCCGGGTGACTTCATTTGTACGGAAAAGACAACAAAGATTATCATTACCTCCAGTGGCGAATGATGAGCCATCTGTGGAAAATGAGAGACCGCATATTTGTTGGGTGTGAATAGAGATTTTGGCAATGAGTGTCATAGAGCCAGACCAGCCATCGCGAGTTATTTCCCATGCATCAGGCCATTCAACGACATAGTAATATATGTTCCCTTGTTCATCTCCGACAATCAGATCTTCTGTCTTCACCATCATACCCGGGGCAAGTGGATTTCGCGAAGGTCGCATTGTTATCGAAGGTCTCCAAGTGACGCAGGCTATAGGACAGGGCTGTTGGACTTCGAATCTAGGCAATAGACTATCATAGAGTGACAACAAACTCAGAGATCCATCAGACCTGCCAAATGCAAGTATTGATTTGGCTCCTTGTGTGGATGAAAATGCTAGCGATGTCAACCAAGAAGAATTTGAAGTTCCGCCGTGAAGCAAATGAACTCCTGCCATTTCGGACCATGCATAAAGCAATGAGCCCAGGCCAACGGCCAGTGTATGGCTTGTTCCAGAGTATGCGAGAACCGAGCAATAAAAGTCATCTCGTAAATTTGGTGCATCCAGAACTGTGCTGAACATCAGTAAAGACAATATAGCAGCGAATGTAAAACTTATTTGAAAGGAGCAACAGGAAGCGTGCGAGGTTCCTGCGGCAATTGTTGCTCTGTATGCTCATCAGAATCTCAATCTGTACATATGGAAAGCATAAAACAAAATTACGGACTTTGCTCCGGTCCACCAAGCACCCACTCTGTTCCATTCCATGTAGTCTTGGTGTCAAAGATATGCCTCCTGGACCTAGAATCGAGTGGGGTAATGAGTGGAGTGGCTAATGGGTTTCGAAACTCAAAAACGCGTTGTGTGCGGTCAATATCCAATGCTTGTGCCAGCCTGTCTTCATGTTTTTCAAAGTCTTCTTGTGCTTTTGGACGTGAAGCGGAGAAGGATGTTGTATACAATGGTGCATTAGTCCCACTGCCTAGCATACCGCCGCGCCCATCTGAGATGCCAGCGCTCACAGGAGCCACTCCTCCGACGGCCCATACGGTCCCTACACTGACCTGTGGTAATCAGTACGGCAGAGAAAAGATGAATGTTTCTCAATTTTTCATCTTGCATAGCTATTCGCTGAATATGAGGAAAGAGAGCATAGGAAATATGGAAATCAAACTTGCACTTACCTGCCTCTCCCCAAAGGGTGTTGTTGGAGCACTTCTCTGAAAAATAAGGGCAGTAGCACCTATAAAATGATCAGAATGGAAAACAATTGTTACCCCTGATCTATTGCATACCTCGGCCACGATTTGCAGAAACAATTCTTCTGGAATCGGGTCGAGAAGCTAGTGGAATTGGTGATGTAGCACGTCGACGTGGGTTAAAAGCATCAAGGCTTGCACTACTATGTCTCATTAATCTTTCATAAGGCGAGAGACTTCCAGGATCTTTGTTAGCACGAAAGCTTTGTGCCGCAGAATCAGATCTTTTCAGAACAGGAAGAAATCGATCGGGAGAATGCAAGGAGCTAGTGGACTTTCTGGTTGGGGTCGAGTCGACCGATGTTCGAGCCCTAAGCGTGTTCGAAAGAGTTGGTCTAGACTTGGTATTGGGTCGAGGTACTGTAGAAGAGGATAAAGTAGTTGGAGTTTTGGGGCTATCTGATGATCCATCAAACCGAAGACTATTTGGAGCAATGGTTGACAGATTTTGGTCAATAGGAACTCCATTGATCACATTTTTGATCCGCATGGAAAGACTCGTTCTCCATTCTTTCCCATTTTCATCCCGGAACCGTGGCAGGACAGAGTCATGAGTCGAATGAGTGTCTGCAAATATATAAGACAATGACATGCATCAAAAGGTAGACAAGTCGCTCACCACTTAATATACTTAACCTTCGTCTGGGAGATGAACTGTCATAACCTGAGTCGTCCGGAGAACAAAGAATCTTTGGAGAGCTGTTGATCCACCCATCATTATAAAAAGAAGACATAGCAATGCTATGAAGAGTGACAATCGAGGAGGCCAATGATAAGATGCGAAGGAACAGCGGCTTATCGACACTCTCTCGCGAAAAAGAACAATGGAAAGTAGATAGAAATATTAGACCTCACGCTGATTTCCCGAAAGAAAAGGGAGGAATAGGTAGATCCGTAGTCCAGGGGAAAATTCCTCGAAGCTACCCTACGTCTTCTTCCTGTCAATGGCTAAAGAACGTTGACCGGATAAGGGCACCGGCGAAACCTATGGTGAGATAATAGCACAAATAAGACGACCCTAAGAAACATTCAATTCATGCATTGCCAATGATGTACTGCTGTACTGCTGAAGTTAGTAATACTGTAAGAATGGCGATAATCCTTCTGGTCCCGTTGTTGGACATATGAAGAAAAGAGAACTATCAGAAAATAAAAGACGAGATGGGACGAGAGATATTGATAATATTGGAAGCAAGGACTAACAACGTGAACCGATATTGAGCCGACATACACTCGATCGGAGCTTACATGACAAGACTCCGGCCCCACTTTCCAAATTCATGAGTCGCATTTTCCAAGAGCTATCTCACAAGGCTGAACTGCCAGCCACCCGCCCGCCAACTATCATTCAGCCAGTTTGTCGCCTCCAATAATAGAAGGAAAGGTTCTCAAGATGGCAAGCGTATGTCTCTTAAGACTTCGTGGTGACTTGAGACTGATTAAATTTATAGCATGGAATGCCACGAATTGCGACGACTGAACAAAAATCAATAACGGCGCAGCTGAAGGAACAAAAGGATATTGAAGAATACAAAGCTTTGGTGGAACTAATTCAGCTCAAAGTATGTCAATACTCAGCTGACTGATGGTATTTCTAATGTTTAGAAAGGTTGCAGAGCGCCAATATACCCGTGAGGTACTCGACCTAACTTCTAAACTACTATCAAAGAATCCCGAATACTATACGATATGGAACATCCGCAGGCGTTTGCTAATTCATGGATTATTCTCGAAATCATCGGAATCATCATTGGAATTGGATACCCAATTGCCTTCTTCTGGGCTGTCCGAGAACTCGACGTCTGGCGTAATCTCATCCTCCTCTACCTCTGCGTCTTCCGAGGACTTGACCAAGATCCGGGCAGACCCGCACCTCCTGAATCCTGGGAAGAATTCTACGATTCTTGATCTGATACAGGCAGACTTAGATTTTATATTTCCATTGATGTTGGGCTGGCCAAAATGCTATTGGATATGGAACTATCGATTGTGGTTATTAAAAGAAGCAAATGACAGATTGGCTGGCGATGTTGCGAGAGGATTGTGGCAGCGCGAACTTGTCTTAGTGGGGAAGATGTTGACAAGAGATAGTCGAAACTTCCATGGCTGGGGATACCGACGTACTGTTGTTTCACAATTAGAAGATCCCAAATTGAATGGCTCAAGCATGGTCGAATCGGAATTTGCATACACTACAAGAATGATCAACGCGGAGTTGAAAAACTTCTCGGCTTGGCACAACCGAAGTAAACTAATACCAAGACTGCTCGACGAGCGGCAGGCGACCGCGACTGAGAGGCGGCAGTTTTTGGATGATGGTACACTTACGTCCAGTATATTGCGTTACAAGTTATGCTAATATTTCTTCAGAGTTTGATCTTATCACTAAAGCTATGTGGAATGATGCATATCCGTATGATCAGTCTGTATGGTTCTATCATCAATTTCTCATGTCAACTCTCACCGAGTCTGTTGGTCATGCAACCATAACTCCAAACTTCTCTCGAGAAGATCGTATTGAATATATCAAGCAGCAACTTATTAATCTGAGGGATTTTCTTGATGGAGGTGAGGACTGTAAGTGGGTTTTTGATGCTTTGTTTGAGTACACACTTGCTGTATGTGAAATGGAAATGCGCCTGCCTGAACATGATGAAATACAAGATTGTAAAGCCTGGCTTTCGGAATTGAGGAAGCTTGATCCTATGAGAGCTGGTAGGTGGGATGGTCTTGAGGTCGTTTTACGAAAGTCGACCGAGTAAATTATATCGGTCACTTTTTGGAAGAAGATTTTATTCTGGGAAATATGAAGACTTCTTAAGTTCAAATCATGTTTGGGAATCCAGTAATTGATTTTTCATTCGCACGTTCAAACTTTCGATGTCAGAGGAAACGGATCAGGGAAATCGGAAGGATACACCCAGACAAAAATTTCATACACAAAGTTCAAAAAGGCATACCTATCCGAAACAGTTTCTTAAATTACCTTTCTACGCAACATATATTCATGAAGACTTGTCAAACACGGTATTTGGTCCCGCGAGCGTTTCACATGCCCGTTCATAAGCATAACCTCTCACGGCGACAAACAAAACCGAACGCTTGCCCTTGTTTTCAAGAAACTCAAACCCACAACACCTCAAACTAAATACACCGCACTATCGTTACCCTCTACCTGTTGAAGATATTGTCCGTTTCTTCGGTTCTGGAGAAAGTCCACTGCCCAATTGAGCATCATCCAAAAGCTAAAACTCAAGGGGAAGATACATAGCACCAACTCCACAGGATTAAAACCTATCCAATATCCATAGGCTTGAACTAGCAAAAGCCACGAGGGACATAAAGAGTCGGGTCCATGTGTCATCCATAAAAATGTTGTGAGAGTAAAGACACCCGTCGCGAGGATGAAGCTGCAGAATGTGATGACGTCGTGTGAAGAATTGAATTGAAGGTCTAAGGAGTCAAAAATGAGAGTGATGATCTGCAATTGTTAGAGTCACTCTTTGGTGAGGGTTCGGGAAAGACTTACTGTGGACATAGTCGAGCTGGGTGTCTCTAAATTTCTGCTATAATTCAGGCAGATGAAGGTTGCGCTCATGAGAAGTGAAGAGTCGATGTTTAGGAGTGCGAGAGTCAAGAGGGAGAGAGAATGGCATGATGGCCGGCGGGAAACAATGGTCAAAATCGAAGTATGGGAATTTTGTATCCGGGGTTCCATTTTATGACTGATTGAATTGATATCGGCTGATAGAGGCTCGGATCTCAAAGCCCATTTTTCGGTGGAGAGGGATGCATTTAGGGGTAAAAATTGACACAAATGGAAGCCACCACATTGGTGCATTGCCTTCCCATTTTCCATCTTCAGCATATATTCTAGGTCTCCCATGGGCAAGACTCTTAAACTGGTACTACTACAAAGTCAACAACATTACTCAGCATCAATGATTATCGGACCTTACGGAATACTGCTCGTTTCAGTTTCGATGATATCGCTTGCAAATCGAAGTCGGTTTCTGTGTTTCCACTGGTTCCTTGATATTGTTCTTCTCTCTGGGGTGTAGTGCTGGTATATGAATGAATCAAGAAGGCTCCGCAATTTGCGAGACAATACTTTTTGTGTACGTGTTGGAGCGGTGTTCCGTGCGAAGACGCTGTGTTAGAGCAAACCTAAACTTACACAGCATGAACTATGTAGTAAAACCTGACAGAAGCCTTACCGACCACTGAGCCTCGAGAATAGGAATATTTAAAGGGGAGATGCTTCACGACTTAAGATCTGGCGCCTCTTGGTACCCAAGAAAGCCTTGTGTTTAATCTCTCACCCTACTGCAGTGGGGCAAGGAGCAGTCATGACGCATTGATTTGAGCCCCGGCCTATCAGCATCATTGTGCGGACGAGTTCAGCAATAAGGAATTCTTTCGCCCAATAGATGCGATGAATGGCTCCCCATGAACGAAACCGTCACCTAGAATTGTGCACTCAAGATATCAAATTTCACTCAAATCTTGGCGCTATAAACTACACACACACACATCTATATCTATTTTACTAGGTAGTTGACCTGTCATATACCTTGACTTCCCACCTTCTTATTCATATATTTGCTGTTTACAAAACACAAATCATCAATCCCCGTATTACACATCAATTAGACGGATATTTTGCGATTATAGGCATTCTTTCTCTCCTATGCAACTTCGCTGCTATCCGGCTAAGCTTCAAAGATGGCTACAATATCCGAAATATCTCTGCCTCCACTTGAAAACATACTCGAAGGCCATTCAGTAGATATCGATACCGAGTGTTTTCACGATAGTCCGAAATCAACTCATCCTCTTTCTCCAGGGAGAAGAGGGATTCTAGTTGCTATCATCCTTTTCGAATGCTTCTTCGCCCCAGTCAATATTTTGTCAGGGACGATGGCATTAGAGGGCGAAGGATGAAGCCTTGTATCCGTCTGGTCAGTCCCGTCTTATGGGATGCAGAGCGTATCAAGGAATTAACATGCGTACAGCGTCTTCCTCCTCTGGCTCCTCCTATTTCCTGTCGGTCTTATTTTGAGTACTGGAATGAATTCTCTGGGAATCTTGGACATCACCGAGTAAGTCTAGGTTCCTCATTGACTAATTCATTTACTAACAGTCACTCAGGAGCGCGCTCTGGCACCTGGATGCTGTATACTCATGTTTTACTTCTTCTCGTCGATTCTTCAGATATCTTCAACTCTTCTTCCTCAATGGATTCCGATAATCCTGGACTGTGGACTCGGTCTTAGTTTTGGCACACATAACTTACCAACATATTACTTGTAAGGCGTGAGGGACTGGGCAATGAACATGTTTGGTAGCTTGTGCGGTGGTGATGAGCCAACCCTCCAGCATGGAACACATATATTACCAATTTGACCTGAGTCGTAGCGAGAGCTCTGAACCTACAAGAGTGACTTTACAGATCGTCTAGTTCAAGTCATTTTGAGCCGCGGATTTCGCAATATCCATAGATATGGAAATAACTGGAGGGGAATAGCAGCTCCAGCTTTAAGAGGTGGAAGTCTATCACTCTCAGGGTATATGCCAATAAATTTTTCTCTTCGTGTATTCATTGGGCATACTCTCATGATCAAGAGGTATTCGAAATTTCAGGGATACCAGAAATCGATTCGAACCACATGCATATACTTCTAACAATCACGAAATTTTACAACTCTAAGCTGCCCAACTTGCTTAGCGAGAAGGATTTTGAAGATCCACGATTTTGTACGCAATTTGTTCTCTCAGGCTCAATATTTATTCAGCAAGTTTTAATACATGCCATTTAATTATGCCTGCCTAAATAATCTCATTAAGAAGCCTAAACATAGCCTTGTGCATTAATTGCATGTGCATATTTGGTGCAACATATGCCATGCAAGCGCCCGTGTGCTTCGCCTCAAAATACACCGAAGGCAGCTCCCAGCCTGATCTTTAGCCTTTTATACACATACTCCATCATGCAGCCGAACATAAAAAGTTGACTTTGTGGCATTAACCAGAGACTTATTTGTCGATACAAGAGTCTTGACAGGGTGCAGGCTTTTATGCGTTGAGTTTTCACGTTACACCGCAAAATCAATGGTAGCTGCCACGCTTTTAACGCTGCACAATTGGAAGCATGAATTCTTTAAAATGTTTATTTGAGACCTATGGAATACATACAAAGAATAGAACGAGACGCTAAAGGCCTATTCATTCTGAACCGTTGTGCCTTGTCATGTGTAATTTGAAAGTTACAGGATGTTTAGCTGACGCCTTCTAGCACCATAAACCGCACAACAAAGAAAAGTTCTCTGAGCAAAAATATCCATGATTGACAAAAAAGCAAGGAAAGTAGAATATCTGGTACCTGTCGTCGAAGCGACAAAGATGTTATGTTGTAGAAAGCTGAATCCAGAACAAAAAGTAAATGACTAAGCTGGTGGTATTGAGAGTCTCACCAACTATGCTTTTCTCCCATCGAATCTTCCTGGAAATACTGTCTGGATGTTCTTCGCTGACTGCAATGTTGTTTTGAACCTCCTAAATTGCCATGCCAGTACTCAACTTGCGCAGTGAGTCTCTGATACTTCCGGAAATCCAAATAGTCATAGACTGAAAAAACTTTTGGAAGTTGGTGAGAGGAGGAGAGCACTGCCGTGGTTGATTAGAGATGAAACATATTTCACGGCTCGGGATGAAAAAACGAGGTAGCAACCGTTGCTTTGAAAGAATGAAGGTATTGTGCTGATTGAGATCGAAATACGAACGGTGAATGGTTGAGCAAGATAGATTGTGCCAATGAGACCATCAGGTATGATCGAAGCTTTCCCGAATACTCCATTTGGCAAGAAAGAGACAGAAAAAGCTGGATTTTTTCGTATTTATAGCCCCAACGTGTAACAAGAGCCATGAGATCTTTCCAAAAACGGGTCAAAATCCTAACCTAACTACAAACGATTTGATTCCCATGGAAGCCATCCATTCCGGGACGTCGGGCATGTTACTAGGGTCAAGGATTTCGACAAACGTAAATCTATCCAGGGCAGGTGCTGTTAATGAAAATGAAATCATCGTAGGTGGTGGTAATGCAATCAGCGTCAATGCAGCTGGCGGTAATGGGATTGGTGGCAATGCAATTGGCGTCAATCCAGGTGGTGGCAATACGATTGGTGCTAATGCAGGTGGTGCTAATGCAGTTGACAATAACACAGGTGGTGCTATTCGAAAAATCGTTGCCATCGTTAGTGCAATATTCAATATAAGGGTATCGTTGTCCGGGTTGAAGTAGACAGGCTGTGGAGATCCTGGTAGCAACGCATTGTAAACTTTCAAAGCCTCTTCGCGGGCCATATGACTGACTCCAAGTAGCGCAGGTGTGTATCCTCGATGGTTTCCTTGTGGTATCATCTCGATGGTACGAGGAACCTCACGGGCGGCGATGTTCAAGATCTTTGTTTTCAATTCGGGCGGGAACTCTCCAAAAAGCTCAAAAAAGTTTGACTGCGTTGCAATTGCGACTTGTGTTCTAATTGCAGCTCCTGTTTGGGTTCTTCGACTGGTTTGTTGGATAGTGGGTGTGCCAGTAACACTGTGGGCATTTGAACCCTACATTAAATAGTTAGTTATATCCTCACAAACAAAGTATTTCCGTTTATAAACAAGATAGAACCTACGGAGTCTTGACGGGTTTTATCCATGATGGCTTATTATACTTAGCTAGTGGCCTCTAAAGAATATATCTAGACTGAGCACAATTTATCTGATACAGTAAGGCAGAAGAGATGTTGCTAAGATGAAAGACAGAGTCGCGTGTGTTTGATTTTTGTTGAAATCGATAGCTTATTCCGCGTTTTGAAAAGCGGTCGGCGTGGAAGATTGTTCTGCTGGACTCAAAATTGACAGTGTGCGAGGGCTGAGCGAAACCGAGTCAGATTGCGCTAGTACCCATTCGTATATCAGTGGAAATTTTTGATTTATTGATTGAATTTCTAGTTGTGTATCTTGTTTGTATTTAAAATTTAATGCTGTTTGGGGTAGTTCAGTTTGGATATGTTTCCTACCCCTTTCGAAGCGAGAAATTAATTGAAAGACCAACCAATTTGCTTAACTTGAAGAGTCAAGAGTTGTTATATGATACAGAACTTGAGTTTACAAGTACTAATTGAAGGTATAAATTGTAAGATATCATTGACTTGACTCAAAAGATTCGTTAAGAGAAAAAAGGTGCTCAGTGTTCTTTCGCCTGTAAACACACATACGCAAGTGTAAATTCTTTAAGCTTCAGCCAAGTTTTGGTCGTTTTGACTTGATTTGAAGATGTCACCGAGATCAGTTTTGTTGTCAGCATCTTTTATCAATTGAACTTACCAGAAGAGTCCTAGATGCTCTCGAACCTTACACAGCAGGTTATATTCTCACAGAATCACTTGGTGTTTGACTCTCCAAGTCTCAAGAAGCGTTATCGTAAGCCATATGCATGGATATTTGAAGTTTTGATAGTTTCTTCTGCAATATGTTCATATAAACTCACTAACAATTCAACTTACAGATCTCCATGGACTCCACGACAAATTCACGAGGATAAGAGCGAAAATAAGACTTCAACTACATAAGGAATCATGAACAGAATTAGCAAAGCGCTATCATATTATTACTTGTGTGACGAATCAGATTGAATTGCATGGTTACAACACAAAAGATGGTATAGAGTCCTTGTTACTTCGAAACCATGGAACTCTCGACTTTTGTTGCATAGATGCCACACCTTCGCAGAGACCGCGGATCTAGATGCGCGAAACCTTTGACTATGTGCACATGATTGCTTGTAGGCTTGTTCGAAACAATAAGGAGAATCATGGATGCACTAGAAGAGCCTACAATCATGAGAGTGGGGTGTGGCGTGCTATATTGATTAAAGCACATGGAAGTACACAGAAGTCTTGCTATGCGCTTGATTGCTATGCTTGATCCTTACGGAGACAAAAAGGTCATTTATAAAGCTGTGGATCTTTGTATGAACTTACTTTATTACTCAAAGATCAAAGGAAAAATATCGAAGGGTAGTGGAGTTGGAGTTATGTATCCAAATTCAGGAAGCTTTGCCAAGATAGCTAGCTCGATAACAAAGGTAGTTAATTCAAAACATCCCAGCTAACGCAAATGAAGAGATGCACCAGAAGTAATCATGGTGGATCATAATAAGAGCCGTGAAAAGAAGAAAGACATACGGAATGAATGGATCTTGGAATGTATTACGGGAACTTCAAGAAATACACGCTTTGAATATTCGTGAAGTCTTCGCGGCAGTTTAGTGCCCTCGACTGAATTTCATCAGCAATCGAGAGCAACGACAACTGCTTCTCACAGATGAAACACTGTACTCAACCCAATGCTCCTCCTACGCGGACGACCAGTCGCAATAAAATGCCAGTCATTCTTAAGAAAATATCCTTCAGGAATTCATCGACGTCTACTGCGAGACTACTTCCTCGAAATCATTCGAATCCGATTCGCGCATTCTGGGTCTGGTCCACTATTCCTGCCCGCACATATTCCATCTCCATTGTTCTACATCGAGTTACAAAATCTGCCGTCGATTTTGTCCACCGCGAATGTAGTTAGATTACAAGCTTTGTCTCCATTACTCTTTGCTCCTGGAACCATGAGTACTCACTAACATCACGTCAGTATATATTTGAGCAGACTCCTTATAAACGACCCATCTAGACTATCCCAGAATGACAATCAAATACCAAATGTGAAATTCTGTCTACAGAACTCCGAGCAATAGCGAAGATGCATTGATTCAATGCGCGTCAATAACTCTGTGGGCGATAACACTATAGCTTGTCGGCCATATACTATGCACTGTACCCAGATATCTACTACCAAATTTCCCGCCGCAACTTGAGCCTAGATTCTCGGGGGTATTCAATAGGAGCCGACTAACAACCCTACTGTCGTAGGGTTCAGAAACGAACATAATGGAACATTTCGATACTATACATTCGTCGCAACTTTCGTCAAACTCAAAATCTTGCAGAGTATTAAAACTACTAAAGAATCTCACGTTAAGTTGAACAAGGTTGCTGCGAACGCTGAAGATATCGCATCTGTTGCTCATGGTATGTCAATAAAATGAAGGATATCTGTTCTAGATACGGATCTGTTCATTCGTCTGCAGAAGATCTACTGCAAGCTTCTTGTAATTTCCACGAGCTCAACTCAATAATACCGAAGCGCAACATGGACGAGAAGCTCTTCTGCAGATACAGAGCAACGAATTCTCTAAAGACTCTAGCTAATCTTTGTTAAGAGACGAAATACTACGGCAGAAAGTTTTATCACGCAGGAAATTCTTTAAAAAAGAGCAATATTCTATTCTTGGCTGCTGATACTAAGAAAAGCACTGGGACATGTAGAATTATTGATGAGCCTTGCATCACCAACTTCCCGAGGACATGAAAAATTACCACTAGATTGTGGCGCCATGCTGGTGGCGAAAAGCGGTTGCGATAGATCCGAGCCATGATGTGTGTGGTTATAGCTTCGTCTCACGAGATCTTCAGCTTGTAACCGTAGAAGTGCTCTACATCCCCCAGTCATCAAGTGTAATTCGAGCATTGCCTCTTCCATTACCTCGACCGACAACTCACAGAGGTACCCAAAACATCCTCAAACACTTTTCTTTATCTTTCACCATGTCCTTGACTCCAACTATCTTCTGAAGTATCACGTACCAGCATATATTCCTTAACAGAAGTTCTGGCGCTAGTCCTACTTTCAAGGAAGGCTGCAATAGTAGCAGCATTGTTGGGTCCATATTTACTAGTATTCCTGACTACCGCTAGACCTTGAACAGTGTTACTCCAAAAAGCACTCAAGTCGAAAGATTCTGTCCACTCTAGCACGAGAAAGACGTTCAATCACAATTAAAGAGCCGTTTAGTCTATGGAATATCTATTCATGTCGAAAACCAACGAATTTGCATTATCTAACACCTGACTAGTTTTTGGCACATGATCAAATATGAACTATAATACATAGATAACCTCGAAGTCTGGCCCATATAAACCCGATAAAACCCTCCAGCTTCGAGAACTACCTAGCGAGATGTTACAAGAGCGTGCAGAGTGCGTCCTTGATGATTAATTCAATTACTATGAGCTCTGTGTTGGCATTCGAAGTCTTCGCTGGACGAGGGGTAATACCATGCCAAATTGGGTACAACGCGAGAGCAATCACATATACGGTTGTCTCCTCAGATGAGCAGCTGAAAGTTCATCCAAGGTCATGTATGCAATTTTTGGCATTCGCGGTGATGGTAATGGGTGCGCTGAATTATCGGGCAGTGATTTGTGCTCATCCGGATAGCCTTATAGATTAATCGGTAGGGTTTTTTGTCCATGCGCATGGTCTCCAAGAAACCTCTGCAACCTCATCTCAACTCGGGGTCTGGGTAGGCCATGTTGCTTCCATGAATTTTCGTAAAACCAAATGTCCAGGAAGTGGAAGATAATGTGTTCGAGATCCTCGAAAAGCAAGATGAGCTTCCATATCTCTCGGGTTGGATCTTGCACGGGCTCTTGCCGAAAAACG
The DNA here is from genome assembly GCF_013461495.1 of Botrytis fragariae. Classification (NCBI taxonomy): domain Eukaryota; kingdom Fungi; phylum Ascomycota; class Leotiomycetes; order Helotiales; family Sclerotiniaceae; genus Botrytis; species Botrytis fragariae. The sequence goes on from NW_023501001.1 coordinate 587,042, forward strand.
GTACTAGAGCGGAAGGGTCATTTTGGCCAGACTGGATGAGCAGCAATAGAAACTCTCTTGACTTTGACCCCAGAGTTTTGGTAGAACTTATATGGTGTGCCCATATCTGTACATTCTTTCATGTCATGCATATCATGGAAACTGAGAAAGTCGACTGAGGGGCGGAATAGCATTGGGCTGATAATTGGAACATACAATAGGCCATATATCTTAATGCCACGTCTCGGAACTCTTGAAAAACGTGTAGTATTCAGATTCATCAAAAGATTTGAAGTTGTGATCAATTGGCGGTAGGCCCATTTTGCACTTTTTAAACAATCCTCTGGGTGTTCTGGTTCATATGGAAATGGATATATCAATTCCAACAAAGTAGGTGTTGCAGCTGCCACTGCTAGCTCGCACATGGCAATACGAAGTTCGGGTCCAAGGCTGGTAAACAAAGTAAATGCTTCGCTATGGTCGTTGCTGATGCGTTTTGGATCAATTGCTTTGGATAGTTCGATAGTCTCAAGTTTTCCTACTTGTTCGAATGATTCGTTCCAATCGTGCATCACACATTGAAGATATGATTTCATCCGAGACCTTGAGTGTCTCTGAGCACTCATCACACTGCTGCATCCCACCACCTACGAGGTATCCCATCCTCCCCTCTCATTTCTAAGGCTCCACATGAATTCCAGAAGTCTGCGCTCATATATCTTCAGGAGGAGCTACAACTTCCTGCATTATGAAAATAAGCCGTGGAGGGGCTCTCGGATCGAGGATATTGTGGCCCCGTATCCTTTCCTCGAAACTGCTTAACTTTCCATCTACGTTAGCTTTGTAATCGTCAAATCTATCTTTTGGAAGCTCAAAGATAACCTCTTCCAATTCGGGGAGCCTCTTGATTATATGAATCATTATACGGGCAGAGAACCGCCCTATCTTATCCTTGTCAGTCAAGCTCATACCAAGTTTTTTAATTCTGGATAATTGCAAAACTTCTTCATTCATTTGGCTGTTGCGCCTTCCCTGGCGATCTTGATAAGAAACGTTCCTGGCGTAACCCCAAAGACGAGATAAAGACTCGAACCAAAGCTGATCTTTTGAATAATTCACGTATATTGGGCTCATGAGGCAACAGCTAAATATAGTGTATCCTTTCTCGCGAATAAAATAATCCCGGGATTCAGCGCATATCCCAATTAGAACAGGAGGATTTGGAATTGTGGGAGACCCGGAATCAGAGTTGACTTTAGCCACCCAGCATCTATTGTCCCCGAGAGACATGCTGGATCTTTGCATGTATATTCGCCTAGGTGGTGGGACTAAGGCTTCCCAGATTGCAAGTCGCATCTCTGGCACTTTCATGAAGCTTCTAGACGTTGCTTCCAATTCAGACATAATTTCTTAGATTTTCGAACTCTCGGAGTTATTGTATGGTGAATTGGCGGTTTATGTAGTTGTCCTTGTGATTGAGTTCCTTTGGCTTAATTTTCCCAAGCGATAAAATCGTTCTCTTGAAAGTTTGCTTGATTTAGTCTGCATATGCTTGATGATAATGAATACTGTTTACTCGAAAGCAAGACAGAACAATGGTTGCTTAGAAACAGGTACGTGCAGGGGTTTCTTCGGGCTTAGTCAGCTAAGTAGTTCAATGACTAAGACCTGGTGGACTCAAATTCAAATGCCTTTTGATATTCGAAACAATATAAATTCCTGGGAAAGTTTGGTGATTTGAAGAGATAAAAATTTCCATAAGATTGAATATGATAGCAATTATTGCAGACGACAAATAACAATCTTGCAGCTTGAAAGGGAAACTCGTGGAGATTTTGTAAGCGTGGATCTTGCTCGCTCTATTTCTCCCCCGGTCCTGCCCCGGAGTCCGCCGGTATCTCTTTGGAATACTGTAAGATATCTTAGAGCAACATGGAAAGAAACACAGTCTGCTGTGAATGTTATTCGAGAAAATGTGAAGGAAGAAAGTAATCAAATGTCCATGGAACCCGATGGATCCGGAAGCTCCCAAATCATCGAATCGGCACAACATAAATGAGACGCCTACCTTGACGTCACCCGGAAAGTAGTAGCCACAGAGTATATGCTTAAATTATGCTGTATATGTTGGTTCTGATAAGACTGCCGGGTCATTGAAAAGATTCAATTTGTTATGGGCACTCGATTTATTCGATTTGAGAGTCGTCCATTGCCACGCCTGTTCCAGAGTTTGTACACGATACCTCTGCAAAAAGAACTTAAAGATCCGAAAGTCACAGGATATACGGCATTTGCACATCAAATAAATTGTAGTCCAGATCATTTCTTTTAGGGAAACCATCGTATCATCTCTTACTTCTAGTCTCGCCACATCACCCTCTGGCTGCAAATCTCGCCCAGCCATAATTCAGAAGTAACCACTACCCACTCTAGTGCTGTAAAGTGTTCGAAGTCTTAACCCAAGTGCAGGTATAAGCACCATTCATCCGTCCGTTTGACCTAACTCATACCAATCAAATGTCGATTCGAAGGTTTCCATTGTCATACAAGTTACCTTGGGCATATAAACACCTACTGGGGGTGAATATACACCAGGGCTTTCATCAACGGGCTTTTTTAGGTCTTCATCGATGCGAAAGGTTCCTATTTCACCTCCTCGAAGGGACTGTCGTCCCACCAACAATATGAGTCCCTTCAGTGTTCCAACCTCCTTGATAACTGGGAAAAGCCCCACCAAAACGTCGTGAAAAGTCCAATTTATTGGCTTACGAACTTCGAATTCTACCACCAACCTTTCGACTTTTGGAAAAGTCTCATTTGTCACCAGGCCCAACGCAGTATGATTAGTAACAATACCTTTCGTTGCTACAGCATACTCCAACAAGTGACTAAATTCCCGAAAAAAGAGGACGTCGCAAGAAGGACGAAAGAACATTGGATTCTTAATCTTGTAGTCGAGTTTGAAGCAACTTGGTGAAAGATGCAAAGCACAAGGAATGAAGTTGACCGATTTTGGGAAGTTTTGTGATTTGCGAATGGATTTGACCTCGAAATTAATGATCCAGGGTCTCCGATTACTGTAATCGCTTGCCTGTCCGTTTGCAAGTGCTTCAAATTTGACATCGTACTTCTTGATTTCGATTAGTTGTGGAGGAAACTCGTCGTTTGTCCCGGTGCTCTTGAGGCTCCAAAATTTCGGGTCCAGCTATGCTGTTATTCCGACAGGATTCGAGCCTTCATCTCGACTTAAAGACTGGAGTCGCCATTTGCGGAGTTTTGTTGGTTGTTGCGAAGATCTTAGGAATAAAGTATCCCAGAGCATACTTAGATCATTTATACATACGCGGGCTCGCTGTAATATGGTAATCTACAAGTGAATTGAGGTGAGAGTCACATATCACGCCACACGCTTCACATCTTTTTACCACGATCTAGTGATTCTATTTTTTGATATGCTGAATTCACTTGATTGAAATAACGAGATAATATGGTTCCATTCTGAAATCTGTATATTTGCTACATAATGATGGTACTTCATTTCACTATGATAAAATCAGATATAGAATCTATCCGAAAGCTCTAAACCCCTCATACTACATCAAATCTCCCCAGCGCAATTATGAGACCCTCAAGGTCTACCATATCTGCGATCTACTCTCCCCAGTTCCTCAGGAAATTCCATCATCGTCAGGCACACAACTTCTGGCATTCTAAGCCTCTCTCCATAGCGACTTTGCAACTCATCGTCTTCTGCAAATAGATCCATGAGCCGACCATCAGTTTGCTCAACAGGTCCGGATCCCGGCATCTGCTCCTCTTCAGTCAAAAGATCTGTCTTTTTAAGAGTCTGTACTTTGCTGACAGACTCTAGAAGCTCGCGTAGGATTTTCCCCAAGATAAACTTGTTAAAATCAATTTCCTTGCGAAGACGGTCGAGCCAGATCAAATATGGTTATGGGCCCGGGTTTTTTAAAATCTAGCAACGGTGTGACGACTAGGTTCTGTATTGTTGGATAGCATGCAGGCTCCGAGTCCACCGCACCAGTTTTGGTGATAGCAGCTCCCGTATGCTGATTATGCTCGTCTAACTGAACTGATCCCATTGAACATAAAGGTGTCCTTCGCGGTGTTGACAACCTGGGACTTTGTGATCTTATGATCAAACATGTATCTGTTGGAGGAAAGGATTACGGCTCTTGCGTTCAAAGATCGGTTGTTGGGGTTTCCAGAATATTTGATTTTCATTTTGAATTGCTTCTCGCCGGTCTGACCAGTGGGATCGGCCTGGGATTACTGGAACTTGAGACCATATCATGTCATGAAGCTCACGAGGAAGACTTCTAAAGGTTCCAGTGCTGTCAGTGTTGGCGGAATTCGATGATTCGGATTGTGTTTGTTGTGTAGAAGACATAATGAAGAAATATTGTTATTCGGAATGTTTGGGAATGAGGAACAACAGCTGCAAAGTTACTTTGATGATTGTATAGATATATTTGCAGAAATTGGTATGGCAAGGAAAGAAGGAGCAATAATGTTGAAATGACTTAAAATTATTTTGCTGCAGTGCTATGAATCAATTCTAAAACGCCGACATTGCATATCTGGATGTTTTGCTCAACGGTTGACATCAATAGTACAGCTGAACAGAAAAGCTTATACAGCTCGCCCTATCAAACTGAATCCATTCCTCATAATAGCCCCTTAAACTCAAGTGTAATAGCCTCTTATAAGTCCCCTCGGAGCCCTCCCCCTAGTTCTCCCACAATAGCTATCCCAACCACAGATCATGAACGTTGACATGCTTTGGAGAAATCTGGATCGCATTGAGAACAAACAAACACAATTTCAGGGACATTATAGATCTCTCCATCAGATCACTTGACTCATCTCCGTTGGAAGACTCTGGAAGATTGTCAATGAATCTCCGTTTGTATGGGTTGTCTGCTTCAGAGATAAAGGCAGAGGCTATGAATTCATGCTGCTAGTTAGGCACGTAAGTATAGATCTTATCAATAGAGCAAGACTTAAGGTTAAAGCTCACATTTACCGCGCTAGTAAATCTTCTACACACCGAAGGAATGGATCGTATTGATACAGAACAGTGATAGTCTGTTCGCGTAGGCTTTCGGTCGACCAGTTGACTGCTAGCTTGAATGTACAAGGAAGGGCAATAGTATTCTAAAAGAGCTGTAAGAGTTCGAGGATTTCGAAAATTATAATACAATTTAGAGTCGATTTTCGGCTTTTCTGCCAAAACACTTGTGTTTGAAAAGGTGAGTTTATGCTGAAACACTATGAGAGGAAATATTTGATGGTTCAGAATACGTAAGCTCTGGTATTTTTCGAAAATATTGGTGTTGGTATCAATTTTGTTGATAAGTGTGAAGTCCTCTAGTCTTTTCTAGTTGTAATTGTTCTCGAGCATTCTTGATTATGGGGAGCTAGTACTTGTATAAGAAGCGCTAGCGCCTCGCTAGCTAATACAGTGCCCTCTTCATGAACACATGATTGATAATTCAACAGTTGGATACCAAAACGCTGGACTGTGAAACAATTATACAGCCAGGATTAGGAGCTAGGTCCCTATTTTGCTCATTTATCAAACATAAAGAAACAAAATTTGAAGAACAACATATTTATTATCAGGTCTTGGCATGAAGGCTTCAAAGTATTGAAGTAGGGATTAGATCTATACATTTAATGAATCAACCTCTTAGCATACAGTTAAGAGGTATACATGACTGACTAAGAAGACAAGATGAAGGTAGCCCCTCATAATTTTGCATATGATTGCTTGGAGACAAGACGAGACGTCTAAGCCTTGAGAAAGGTTCCAACTTCTTTCATCTCTTCACTCTAAAGTGAGTAATTTCTTGCTTGCCATTCAAGTCTAGAAAGAAATTTGATGAAAAGGAAATTATATTCAAGACATGCCACTGGGCTGTACATCCGCCATTTTTAATGTGATTTGTTTGCAGGGGTCAACTAGACCTCAGACTTCCGTGAAGCTAACATCAGAGAAGATATCTATGACCTCAAAAATAGAATTGAGTGAAAGCATTCAAGCAATCAACACCAATTTTAGTAGTCTTCTAGCAGCATGTTTGATGTTTTGACGACAATTAAGCTGATGATTCAACAACTGCGGATATGTAAACTTCTGCATTAAGGAAAACATGAGTTCGAAAATTAACAGTCTCCATTGAAGAGATTGCTATCAGATCTATCGTATAACATAGCTAAATCTTTGGCCAATGAGTATAGTGTAGTTTCGCTGAGATTAAAATGTCTAGGGAAAGTCCAATCGAAGTGATGTTCGCATTGATGTGCGGATCTCAAGTCATGTGATCATCGTTTTTCGTTTTTCAGCATCATGTCCTGTGATTTTGGAGGGGAGCTGCGGACACTGGAATTGCGACTTCGTATACCGTTTATTCGGTCTTTTCTGTTATAATTCTGAGTTCGGCGTTGACGGATCTAGACCTTAATGTTGTGGACTTGGAAGACTAGCGTCACTTGGAAATGTGATGCAAGGAATAACCTTGTTGTGTTTCCCCTATTGGAGTGGTTCTCGCTAAACAAGCCAAAGCAGCCACAACATCTCACCAGCTGACACGTCTTGTTTTAGGCGGCATAATCTATCACTGGGGCTGAGAACTATGTAATTGTAGAATGATATGGAGAATTAGACGGCTTTTATGCTTATAAAGAGCTTAATTCAAGATTACACGAGCTTCGATTGTTCACAAAGCCTCGGTACCCTCTCTTCCCTCACCATTGCAAGTACAGAGACCTCTAACATCAAAATATCTATAACCAGATTATGTTGAGTATTTGACTATGGAAGATTACAAGAGTGACTCTAGGTTGGCTCCACAAAACTTTTCGCTGGAAGCTCCGTCTCAGATACTCGTTAGCAGCGAGAGGAAGGCCCGCAAGGGGCACAAGAAATCTAGAACAGGATGTCTGAATTGCAAGAAAGCCCGCATCAAAGTATTAATCTGAAGCCTCCTCAATATCCGCTATACTGATATGAGCTTCAGTGCAAAGAAAATCATCCAATCTGTGACTATTGCGACCACAGAGGGCTCAATTGTGAATGGCCGGTCATGCTCTGGGATTTCAATACATGGATCCTCACTTGCTTCACGAATTCCTCGCCCTATTCAGACCACCAGCCCAGTTTTTAGCATGGTAGACTTTCGGCTTTTTCACCACTTCATTCAGGAAGCATACCCGCATCATCCTATTTGGAATGACTCCGTGTGGACTCATGAGATACCAAGCATCGCTTCAGATGTAAGCCACTTCTTTAGCTAAAATATTTGAGTGGATCACTAATATTGTACCAGCATGATTATCTTCTTCGTTCCATGCTAGTCTTATCGGCTTCTGACCTTGCTTCCGACCCTACATATTCGACTGCATCTTGCAAGCTCACCTACACTGCCATTCATCATCGCGTAAAAGCTATAGCAAGTCGTAACGCGGCGATATCCTCGGGAGTCAATTAGTTCGAGGAAGGAAACGCAAATATCCCAGACCATATAAACAAGTACTATGAATGGACCAGATACGTGGAAGATGAAACAGTTAACGGAAAATACCTTGGTGATAGACGGGAGTAGTTTTTGATGTAGTACTGCGGTGTGGGTCTTTCAGCTTAGTCATTAATGAACCCCCCCCCCCTTTTTTTCTTTGCATTCGGCACGAACCATCATGTCCTACATAGTCACACTATAGCAAAAGTCATTCTTTTACTAGTTTAGATGCTAGTTAATCCTTGTGATAATTGAACGAGTTCTTTCTGATGGGGTCTATATCGGTGCCTCATATATATCGGCTTGTTTGATGAAAATTCCCATATCATGAGTTATATTTTGGCTGGTAACGTTCCGAGAAGCGTTGATATGAAGGGTTTTTCTTGTAGAACATAGAAACGAAGACTCTTCGCAGAGGTAGACCAGAGGAGGGGACAGATATGAAATCTTGGTACTCGGGAATGGAGTAGCATCCTCCAGACAAGGAATGATGGAAGATTTCTTCGCGCGCAACATGTAGAGCAGCTTCTCTTCTTCTTCTTTGTTTCAGAAGGAAATTACGTATCCTCTTATCCCTCTGACGAATCTTGATTTGATGTGCCAGAGATGCCATTTTGAGTTGTAATGCTTGTTTCTATATTGATACACACAGTGTCGATAAAAATCTCTTCTTGAATGGGTACATCAAGCTAAAAAAATTGACTCGCCTATTTTTTGAGATGATGTTCAAGGAGATGAGACTCAGAGTCAGCTGTACGTCCAGTTCGTTGAGTAAGTGGGATGTTGGATGAAGTCATGGTACCATTTTTACTTGCCGTAGAAGTGCATAAATCCGCATTTGTCATTTGGCAGTACTGTACTACCACTTCATGCCCCTACAATGGCTCATAGCCAGCTGCCGTAATCATTGTCTTCAACTATTATTGCTTATAGGATCATCACATTTTATTACGATAAACAAGTCGAGAGGTTCAAAGGCTTAAAAATTAACATATGTGTCTCACTTTTCACAATTCTATAAAAGTAAGTGCAGCGATTATATTTTCAAATTATGAATCTATTCAGCAATTCAGGTGTATCAGGCTGCAACTCCACATACCCAACTCTGTTTTCCAAATTGTGCTCCCGAAAAAATTGCTTGCTAAGACTTGCCTGCCACACTCATTGTGTATGGTCCCTCCCCCTAGATTTAGCGCACCAAACCATTGTTGAAAACAAAATCTTTTTAACCCTTCCTATTCAAGTATTTTCTTGAAAAGAAAAAAAGATGAAAAAGATGAACACTGAAAAACAACCAAAGCCACGATTTCGCGGAAGTCATGTTTGAAACGAGGTAGCCAATATACTCTTGCTACTTGACCCACCACGTTTTTAATTTTCGCCGAGAGATCTTTTAACTAGATATAGTCAGTTCAGATTTGGTCTTGTGGAGATGTAATTTAAGTTCATCAGTGCTAATCCAACTCACCTTCAATCATTCAGCCTCCGTGTTTCTGAGAGAAAAGAATTCTTCGGTGGTAATGCAGCTTATTAGTGGCAACGCCCAACTGCTCCGGAAGATGCCCTTTCGTTTCTTTAAATCTATTGAGTCTGGTGCACAATCAGAAAGCGTTCCATCTTTCGTGAAATCCAATAAAATTTCTATCCATTGCTTGACAAGCTCCTTGATTTTATCCCTGCTCATCCACTGTATGTTACAGTTCGACCAACGTGACACAGGGAAGGGTCCAGAAGGGCAATCAAGAAAGTATAATTGTTTAACTTCTGGAAATCTGGATAACGTATACAGAAGATGATCCACATTTGGAGGTTCGCTCCCAGCCCAACGAGTGGCCACTGAAGTGCAGATGTTTTCACCGTCGGGAGTTGAAAGAGTTCTTCCATTAAACATCCAAAAAGAAATCGTTGGAAGGTGGGAGTGTGGTGAAATGGCCAGTGTGTCCTCGAATAGAATAGAATCCTGATATGAGTTAATGTAGAAAGGCGCTGGACCCTCCTTGGTATCGCCATATGTAGCAATGACTCGTCGGTAATGCTGAAGAGCCACCTTTCTGGACTGTTGGCAAATTTGCAAAGGTGAGGGGACGATGTACTTCACACTGATAAACATTGCGTTTGGGAAGTCCACTGCAAGTGGATTCAATTTATCTCCTGTTTTAGAGCGGTTGGTGTATGGACCTATACCGTAAACTGCTTCCGGTGCCTCTGTGATATTAATGATCTGTCTATCAACATAGGGATAAAAGGACCAGACGATCATCTGGAGCTCGAGAGGTAGTTTGGGAAAACATGTGAATCTCTCCAGTGTAGTGACCGCCATGGCTTGTTTGGCTTGCAAAGAAACTGTAAAATCTGTGTATGTTGTTGTTTTCGAATTAACAACAACCGCCGATGTGCCAACTTGATAGTGAAGCAAGTTTGTTGGTAAATTTGAGGCTCTGAAATTCTTTGACTTTTGAGAGCCCTTTGGAATCAAAACTTTTAATCCCTGCTCTGCCTCACTTGGATCTTCATGTTTATCAATTTATGTATTCACTTTGATCTCTCGTGTTTATGAGTCGGTGAAACCTCGGTGACAGGTCAGACAATAAGAGCACCGCCGCTCTCTTATTTACTTGAAGAGTCGTTGAATTCCATAACAAAATATACCTGTAAAGGAGAAAGGCATATTTTAAAAGAACAATTATCCTGTCACTACGGCGGTGGGAAGCAAATCAGATGAGTGCCTACTACGCTTTTTGTGACCCTGTACTGCCGTATCAAAGTAAGTACAAGAACGCGTGGATTTCCCATAAACACTTGCGCATTCTTTTCAAACTAACAACTACTTGCAGAAAATTACAAAATATTATAGAGATGCACCCACAAACCTTCGATCTTCTCCGAATGGAGACTAGTCTTCGCAACATGCAGCTATTCGAACCTCCCAATCCTCTCATTATCGGCGTCGACCACAATTTGGATCCTTATTTCAAAGCCCGGCGTTCATTCTGTCTCTTTCCCAGATTACCGGCGGAACTTCAGCTTATGATCTGGGCTGCGGCTGCGGATGATCGACAGATTGTTCGTGTTAAACCTTGCGCCGAGGATGGATCAGGAGAGGAAGGGTTTCGGGGTGATTATATTATGCCGGTGGTTCTGCACGTTTGTCGCGACTCTAGAAAAGAAGCACTCAAAAGATACTCAGTTATATTCAAAGGTATTCTTCGCAATCCTATCTACTTCAATTATCAGCAAGACTATGTAAGTCTTGTTGGTGGTAGCACATGTGAGCATTTCGAAATTCTATCGGGGGAAGATGATGTCATCTCTGAAGAGATCCAAAAAGTCGAAAATGTTTTTTCGATGAATGCCGGGTGGGGTAGTGGCGAGAGCGAGGAAGATGTCTTGACCGAGATATTGGGCATCTGGGATGGTATCAAGCGTGTAGTCATTGCAGAAAGATCGCCAACTTGGTGGGGTACATACAAGGAGATCTGGTCTGACAAGGAGGTGAAGAGGCTCTCTTACGACGCCAAAGCTGACCGTATCAGGGAAGGGATTGCCACTCCAGGATCCCCTGAAGTTCGTATTGTCAAGTTTGATGATATTCTAGATGCCGTGGAACGAGGTGAGCAGCGATCAATGTAAGTCAAGAGCCCCCTACTTCCAACATTCTGTATCCACAACTTACTAACAATGGTTAGGAGTAGTACAACCGCGACACTTTCTTTTTTTGACTCGGTTTTTGAAGTCGAATCTACATACAACACCAAGAAACTTTCCAAGAAAGCTTTGGAATCAGCATAGACCAAAAAAAACAATGTAACTTGCTTTCGTTGTTGGTGGAATAATGCTTTACCCATAGACAGCCTTAGAAATAGATGGTCGTGTTTATGAATAGAAAGTCGAGGCTATGTTTCTCATGTGTGGGCCATTTTGGCATTCTTTTGGTTCAGGAATTATGTAGTATAGAATCAGCTTTCATTTAAAAGGGGTTTTAACAATGATGTATTCCGATGATCATGAAATTGGCTATATATAAAGATTCCAGATGGTCTTCTTTAGAAACTCGAGAGGTAATTCTCATGCACCAATCTAGCATACGACTCTAGGACATCAAGGATCCAAGGAAAGATTCTAGCTTATTTACTATGAACTGCCAAGTCTTCGTTCGTGGGATATCTATGTTGGTACAAGAGGCTAACGAACACGTTGGTCGGACGATCTTGGGATATGCTATCACGTGAAGATCCCGGCTCCATCAGGTGTATTGAGTAAGAAATCAAAATACCTATGCCGCGCGAAAATACAACGCATCACAATAGAGACGTCTCCTCGGCCGTTATTTTCGAAGAAAGAAACCCGTCTGAGTCTTTCAGTGACCCTGGTATGGCAGTGCATCATGAATTTTGAACCAAAGACTTGCCGAGCGATGCTAGTTTAAGGTTTCGGCCTGTTTTTCTTCTAGTATACATGCCTAACTCATCAAATTCTGGGGAAGATGACCACATAGCACCTACGTCGTCATGCGTAGTGTTGGAGTAGAACTGGAAAGTGTTAGGATCTGGTAAATTTCTACTATGTATGCCAATCTTGTGATGTACTATCACTATTTCGGAAGACACTATGAATTTATGACCTTGGATTCGGGTTAGTTTAGAACTAGAATCTACATCACTTCATTCAAAAGTCTGCTTTCCCCTTACGTGCCATATCGTTTCTCTGCTCTTACACTGGCTCCTGTCTACTAATTTTATGTAAAATCTAAGCAAATATTCAATTGCCACCTACTAAAACATACAAACATTTCTTCACGATGTCTGGTAATCGCCGCCCATTCAAGCTATTCTCATCTCGCAAAGACTCAAATGAAGACCCTACGTATCCTCCCCCTTATCACTCCACTGCACCCACGAGCTCGCAAACAGGCGGTGCAAAGCCCATCTTCGATTTCTCAAACATGAATATCAGCATGGATACCGGCTCATCTAAGTTATCTACCCCAAGTGGTAAATACCCATCAAAAAGTACATCTTCGCTTTTAGCCCAAGATTTCCAAAACTCCCCAGTTTACTAATATGATATACTAGCTCCCAGGTGAAAATTTCAGGAAGCCCCAGAAACAAAGTGGACGAATAAAGATTGCAGAGAATGGCTCCAGGATTACCTGTTAACAATGTGTGGTTACAAAGAAGTCGTGGCAGTGAAAAAGGCGTCATATTTCATGGGTTCGGGTATGAGCGTGTATATGATGAGCCTCGAAGAATGGAAAACAATAATGGGTGTATGTGAGGGGTCTGGGATTTTTGGTGTTTTGATGGAACGCAACATAGACGGGAAATACAGTTTTCATTCTTATAATACGCGAAAGTATGGATCCTGGTTTCATTGACTAGTTCTGGAGCAAATCTCTCAGTTTACATACAAGAATAGGAGTTGAGAATCTGCAATGGTACT